>NC_086158.1:86510815-87110815 GCF_035149785.1 Candoia aspera | reverse complement strand
AAATAGAGGTAAAAATAAAGAATCCAAGTGGTGAAGAAGCTAAAACAGTCCAAGTGTGGGAGGAGTGGTTTATAGCAACCAGCCCCATGTAGATCTATTCCCCTCTCCACCCCAAGCGAGGCAGCAGAACCTGGTCTTCAGACTCTGCCGAAAGGCCGGGAGCGATGTAAGTTGTGGATGTAAGTTCAATACAGGGCACATAACACTGACAGGCATGCTTTTAGCACCACCTTCAAGCTCTTCTGCTTCCGGTTATTGCTCTACTTATCATATTTGATTTCCCTTGTCTTTCATAATTGCATGCCCTGATATTAGGCTTTTAAAATTATTTAGTTAATTTTTTTAAAAAGCATTTAATTATAAAATATTACTAAATTTGCATATTTAAACCCCGAATGGTTTGATTGGGGGGGGGGGAGGAGGAATAACTCTTGAGGAAGCCATTGTTGGTTCCAGACTCCTAAAGTAACTACAGGTAGTCCTTGCTTAATGACCACTTGTTCAGCAATTGTTAGAAGTTACAATGGCACTGAATGGTAGTTACTCCTGGTCCTCAAAGTTATGGCTGTTGCAACACCTCTGCGGTCACATGATCAAAATTCAGGCGCTTGGCAACCGGCTCACATTTATGACCACAGGGCACTTCAACCACTCCCCACCCGCCTGTCTTTCCCCCATCTCTGCCCTTTTGGCCTTCCTGCACTCTGCTGCCACACTTAACCCTGCCACCCCCAGCAGACCTTTGCCATCTTCTTCCTCCCACTGCTGATCTGGGATTCAGGCGCTGGGTGAGGGCCTGGACCTGGAACACACGCGGTGTGTGCGGTAGGGTGGCAAAGCCTCATCTGCCAAAGGGAGCTTGCTGGGCCTGGCTGGGGAGGAGGCAGCAGGACAGCACCAGTGGAGGAGGCAGGTATACAGGGAAACTAGCTGTATTCAAATAAATAAAATAAATAAATATAAATAAATATAGTTATAACTTCCCTTGAAATTTTCCCCAGGCATATTTCCCAACCATACATTCAGTATCACCTGACAAGGGTTGTGTACAGGGTTGATGTCTAGCTGGTTTGGTAAACCTTCAGTGGTTTGAGGCTTCTGCCACTGAAGTAGAAGTTTGCTTGGATTGGCCAACCTTCCTGAAGAAGGCAGGTTTTTCCTTCCAGCTGAAGAGAGTGTTTCTGTTCCAGATAGGAACCGGAGCAATACCTCCTTTGCCTGGCAGATAAGAAGGAGAAGGACATGCATCAGGCAAGGGAGCTTGTCGACTGATGACATTCTCATAGTTGCTATTATGTTTCCTTTGGAAGCAACCTTGACAAAAACATTGTAATGGAAAAAAATTGGATGAAATGAAGCAAATTTTGGGAGCATTTTAAATAGAGGTACAAAACTGAAAATGTAGGAACAGATGCTTCAAGTTAAGTCTGTTGATAATCTACTCAACAGTAAAATTAATAAAAATAAAAAATAAAGCCAGTTTCTCGTAATGGTTAAAAGCACCAAGCTAGTAACTGGAAAACTGTGAGTTCTAGTCTTGGCAAAAAGCCAGCTGGGTGACCTTGGGCCAGTCACTTTCTCTCAGCCCTAGGAAGAAGAAGGCAAGGGCAAACCACTTTTGAAAATGTTGCCAAGAAAACTGCAGGGATTTGTCCGTGTATTCACCAGGAGTCAAGGCTGACTCAAAGGCACAAATATATAAAGAGAAGTAGGAGCTGTTTACCTCTTCCTTATGAAATTTATCATCCAGTTCTGTGGATGGTATGTCTGTTTATTTGGAAAAAAGACTCACTGAGGTCAATTGTTTCTAAGTGTGTAGACATAGGATTGTAGGCTAAGCCTTACAAAGAGGGGAAACACAGGAGAGAGACTCATGGAGGGTCTATGAGAAGAAAGGGAGAAAAAAAAGTGTATTTGGGGTGAGCTTTCTGCAAAAAGGTCCACAGTTCCTCTTTTTGACAAGCAGCTTTTGGCTTCTATCTATCTATCTATCTATCTATCTATCTATCTATCTATCTATCTATCTATCTATCTATCTATCTAATTTATATGGCCACCAATCTCACAAGAAGTGACTCTGAGTGGCATATAGCAAAAAAGTATAAAACAATAAACATGCCAAACACAGTCATATTGAAAAAAAAAAAGATTCAATCAGCTACGGAGTCACCAGTCCCCTGAGACCCCCAGGCCTGATGACAAAGCCAGGTCTTGAGGGACATCTGGAAAATGAGGGAGGGAACTGACCTCACTTTGGGGGGGGGGGCAGAATCTTCTCTAAGATGGGCACAATAGCAGAGAAGGCCTGCCTCCTCAGGCCTGCCAAGGGTCCCTGAGAGACGGGACCTGCAGCATGTCTCCCTTGCCAGATCTGATGGGATGAGCAGATGTAATTGGGGAGAGGTGGTCCCTCAAATAACCTGGCCCCATGCCATGAAGGGCTTTAAAGGTCAAAACCAGGACCTTGAATTAGATCCGGAAGCAGACTTGCAACCAAAGCAGCTTGCGGAGCAGAGGTGTAACATGTGCTGTTCTAGAAGCACTCAACTGCATGCGCTGCTGCACTTTGCACCAACTGAAGCTTCCAGATACTCTTCAAGGACAGCGCCATGTACAGTGCATTACACTAATCCAAATGGGACGTGACTAGGACATGAGTAACCGTGAGGAGCCCCCCAGTCCAGGAATCGGCATAACTGGCATATAACATGAAACTGCAAAGGCCCTCCTAGTCAAGACTGCCACCTGCTCTTTGAGCAGGAGTCATGAGTCCAGGAGGAGCCCCAAGATTATGCACTGGGTCTGTCTGAGGATGTACAACCCCATCCAGCACCAAAGATGGCATAGTCCTAGAATCGGCAGGCCCCCAAACCGAAACCCACTCAGTCTTGCGAGGGTTCAGCTGAAGCCTGTTGTTCTCCATCCAGACCCTCATAACCTCTAGACACCTGGATAAGACATCCATAACATCACTTGATTTGCCAGGGGAAGAGATGTATAATTGGGTATCATTAGCATACTGATACCTCACCCCATGGTGACAGATGATCTCACCCAATGGCCTCATGTATATGTTGAATAGGAGCAGAGACAGCACCAAACAGGTTCAAATTGACCCCAGATAACTGGGCAAGACTCCACCCCAGGCATCTTCCCCAGACCTGTTAGGATGGAAGTTAGGATGGAGTCTAACTCCGAACAAATTTGAGCAACTTTGTCTGATAGATGCCGAACAAATTCTTCCGCACATCCCTGCGAGAGGTTCTCTGAACCCCCTCTACCCAAGTTGGCACATGTCACCCTAAACAAGGCTGCAGGATGACAGTCCATGGATGCAATAAGGGCGGAGAAGTACTGACGCTTTGCTGTCCTTATCACCACAAGGTAGGCCTTAATAGCGGCTCTAACCCATGTTCGGTTGAGTTCATCCTTTGTTGAGTGCCATTGACACTCTAGATGTCTCTTTTTTCTTTTCATCTCCTTCATCTCCTCCGTGAACCACAGGGAGTGACAGAATCCATGAGAGGGGAGAGGTCACATGGACAATATCCAATCCAAAACCTCAACTGCCCTCTTATTCCAAGTGGTGACCAAAGCTTCAGATGGAGTGTGCATCAGACCAGCAGGAACAACCCCCAGCTCCTTCTGAAACCCATCCATATCCATCAGTCACTGGGGGTGGACCAATCTAGTGGGTCCAGTCTCCCTACAGCAGACAGCAGCACTGGAGAATCCCATGGTGATCAGGGCATGATGTGACCATAACAGGGGAGACACTGAGAGCTCCCCAATTTCAGATCACATAGCCACTGCTCCAACAGGAATACCAGACCAGGTGTGTGAACATTGTCCTGTGTTGGGCTCTGGATGATCTGGGATAGGCCCATGGCCATAATGGTGGCCATGAACTCCCAAGCCATCTCAGACCCCACTCCCAGAGAAGGCAGATTGAGGTCCCCCAAGACCTTAAGTCTAGGGAACTCCACTGCCAACCCAGAAATGGAGTCAAGGAGCAAAGGCAGGGAGGTTGCCATGCAGCAGGGAGGCTGGTAGAACAGCAACAATCCCAACTGATCCCTAGAGCCCAACTTAATGAACAGAGTCTCACATCCAGTGATCTGTGGAGCAGCACTCCTAAAAGTCATAAGGGATTCCCAGATGACAATCGCCACACTTCCAGCCCTGCTCCAGAGTCTCAGCTGATGCTATACCTGGAACCCAGCTGGGCATATCTCTGAAACGGCCACCCCCGACTTCTGGGCCCAGCCAAGTCTCAGTAATACATGCCAAGTCTTTCCTCTCATTGATGATTAGATCACAGAAGAGGGAGTCTTTATTGCAGACTGATCTTGCATTTAAAAGCAGCAGCCAGAAACTGGGGCCCAATCCCTAAAAGGAGGCTTGTTATAAAGACCAAGAAAAACTTCGTTTCAAATAGACATTGACCTAAGGTAACATGATGAATTGTTGTCAGAAGTTTTTGCTGACTAATTTAGATAGCACACCTGGCTGTGTATTAACCACAATACTTGGTTTGGTGGGCTAGGCTATAGCTTCAGAAATGGCCTGATTCATTCTGCACTGAACCACAGATTCTCCCAGTCAATCCATTGCCCAAGTTCAGTGTGAATTTGTTTGTTCCATTCTCTAGGAGAAATACAAACAGTTACAACATTCTTGTTCTTCAGTTGAATGAAATGAACTTTAACAGGCCAAAATCCTAATGCCATTTCCTCAGAAAAAAAGTTCAATTTATGGTTTTAAGTCCACCAAATAATTGCTGTTCAATTTTAGAGGTGGGGAACTCAGACATGGGTGCTACCAGCTCTATTTCTGTCTCTTTGTGACCATGCAAAATTTTCATGATAAAAAATAATTAGGCTAAAATTAGGACCAAAGGGTGGAAGAATGGTGACACTGCATCATCATCACCATCATCATCATCATCTAAAATAACAGTAGCAATGGAGAAAGAGCTAAATAAATATTGAACTGTTCAAAAGCACTTATAAAGTATAACAAAGGTAAGCTCAAAATCTGGATTTATGATATTAATAGGAGAAGAAATAAATGAGAATTAGAGGATAGAACCAGAGAGAAAAGTTAGTTTTAAAACTAGGAAGTGGAATTAAAAAATGATTGTGACTAACAAGGAAACAATCAAATAATGATAATTGACAGTAGACAGAAGGTATAACTGCACTTAACATTTAAACTGCTCCTGTCCTATGCTCCTGACAGCTTGACTTTTTGCTGCTTTAAGAAAATTCTGCCCAGACTCAGAAACTTGGCAACAGCTTGCAAGGCATTCAAACCAGACTGCAGGCTATTACATCAACCCATTGGACAATTTCCCAGCTACTGTGCCCTCCCAACTTTCTCTTCCAAGAAAGGAATTCCCAATCGTTTTCCTTCCTGGGGGCTGTCTCCCTCCCTTTCTCTCTCTCTATATCTATGTGTGCGTGCATTGGTGTGTGCATATGTTTAACAAGTTTAAAGTAAGCTGAACAGTAGTTTCAAAAGAAAATCCCATCTTTCCAGCATGCAGTCTGTGTGGAATTCTTATAGGTATATCCAGACAATATTCACACACACACACACACACACACACACACACACAGAGTACATTGTCGTTATTTTCTGTTTGATTATTTGATATCTTGAAAAGATGCAATTGTCAGTTAAATATGGGGGCTTTGGTTTCCTGAAATACCATTTGACTAGCATCAATGTTTGGATTCCTTCATTTAGTATATACAATATTCCCCTTCCTAGGCCTTTTGAATGCATGAATGAATATAATATATATCGATAATCTTTAATTCATTGGATTGTTTTGGGTTCAAAATACAATAGTTATATCTCCTGTTACTTTTGTATCAGTTCAACAATTGTGGTATAATATTTCTGGAAAATTGCATTTTGATCCTTTCTCTCATGCCAAATTGACACTCATGCCAAATTGACACCCAGATCCTTAAAAATGGATTTAAAAATCTGTTATAAAGTTCTGCCACCTGTGGACTTAGTTAGTTAAAGTAATAAGGGAGGAGGCAAGGAAGGAGATCCAGGAAATTGTCAATGCCTCTTTATGGGACAGGTTGATGCCAGCAGCCATGAAAGAGGCACTGGTCTGCCCCCACCTCAAAAGGCCTACCCTGAATCTGTTCATATTAGACAATTATCATCCAATGTCCAATTGTGTGGGAAAGTTTGTGGAGAAATATGGGGCAACAACTACTGAAAGCCCTGGAAGAAATGGATTATCTAAAGCAACGAGAGTCTGATCTGTCCATGAACCTGAAACAGCAATATTTGCCTTCATGGTTGACTTGTGGTGAGACTTGTATGACGGGAACACAACTTTTCTTGCCTTGCTGGACTTCTCAGTGGCTTTTGATACTGTCAATCACAGTATTCCTCTGGATTGCCTACAAGGATTGGGAGTTGGAGGCATTGTTTTGTGGTGGTCCTATTTCTTATTAAATGGAAGGTTCCTCTTGGTTGGCTCAGGGCTGTCCATTATAGAGTGCTTCAGGGCTTGGTCCTCCCCCACTGCCCATCCTCTTTAACATCTATATGGAAGCACTGAATTTTCATCAGTTTGGGTGAAGCATTAGAATGCAGATGGCATCCAGTTATGCATCTCTACCTGAGGCTAAATAAGGATATAGTAGAAGCCTTGACCCAGTGTTCAGAGGCTGTCAGAGTCTAGATGAGGAGGAACAGTGTAATGGAATGTGAGAATGACCTTGGAAGTTGCGGAGAAGAGATGCTGCCTAGGGAATGATTTGATAAAAGAGGGAGGAGCCCACAGCTGAGTAAAGGGCAGAGAAAGAAACTTAGAAAGGACCCAGCCTAACTGGTTAGGTGGTAAATAGGGACTGTGAGAGAGGATCTCTCAATCTTGCAAGTCTCATACTTTCTTCCAAAGAGAGGAATTTCAAGAATGGCCTCTGATCCTCAAGGAACCCTGCTATCCACTGAGCATCTAGCAGCTGTGTTGTTGCAGCACTAGCAGCAAATAGATGCACAGATGACCAATATACAGGATAAATTCCAGACGTCCATCACTCAGTATGAAATGTTTATGGCAGGCAGGCCCATGGAATTTCCCATTGATCGCACCAAAGTGACTGTTGTGCTGAGCTTGCTGAAGGAAGCAGCAGCTAAGTGGGCAATATTGTTCATTGAGGGGAATGATCTGGTGTTGAACAACTATCAAGACTTCATGCATAAACTCAAAGGACACTCTGGGGATCTCATACAGAGAATCACAGCTATTCGAGAGATCCAGAAGCTCAAACAGGGACAGAGAACAGTACGCACATATATTTTAGACTGTAAATTACTGCTGGCGATGTAGAGTGTAACAATTTAGCTCTGATTGACCAGTTCAGGGAAGAGTTGACCAGTGACCTGAGGGATGAACTGGTGAGACAAGGCACCCCAAGTATCCTGGAAGAGCTATATCAGTGTTGTGTAATAATAGATGCCTGACTGGAGGACTTGAAGCAGGGAAGGAACAGGAATGAGAAGAGATCCTACAATCTGTCTTTCCCCATACCATCCCTCTCAGTGGCCTCTTCGGAATCCAGCACAGGAGAAACCATGCAAATCGGAGCAGCCAAGAGATCCTTGCCATCAACAGAGAAACAGAGAAGAAGAGATCAGGGGCTGTGCTTTTACTGTGGGCCCCAGGGCACATAGACAGATTGTGCCTGATAAAAGTGCCAGTGGCTGTCACAGCAATAAGATGCAGAACTTGCAAATCAACAGAGCACAAAGCCAGCAAGTGCCTGGCTTGCTCCCAGGCAGTGCCCCAGGGAAACTTTGCAGGCCTCCCTCCCAGGAGCTCTGAAGGGTGACCCATCCACCATTTGAGGAGAGCTCAGACAGCTAACAAAAGGCAGGCACATTTAATTAATCCTGTTATTATTTCTTTAGATTCCAGGCAGAACGTGGAACTTTCTGCTGTTGTAGACTCTGGGGCAACCACTGTGTTCATAGATATAGAAATGGTACAGAAACTAAAGTTGCCAATCTTAGAAACTCTAGAAAACTCAATTATAGTTTGACTATTGATGATCAGCCACTAAGGGCAGGACCAATTTTGCAGCACACAGTTCCTTTGCGGTTGACAATCAAAGATCACATAGAGTTCATAACATTCTATATGACTGCCTCCTTGCAAGTGCTTATACTGTTGAGAATAGAATGGCTTCAGCTGCATGACTTAGTTATAAGTTGGGAGCAAGGGAGGCCAGATTTACTACTGTGTGCCTTTTATTCCAGAGCGCTTCTCCCAGTAGAAAGGAACTATGATATTTTCAATAAAGAGTTGCTGGCGGTGAAAAATGCCTTTCAACAGTGGAGACACCTGCTGGAAGGAGCAGCACACCCTGTACAAGTAAATACAGACCATAAAAATTTAGAGATTCTGCAAAACACCCTATCTCTCACCCCTCAGCAATCCAAAGAGCTCAAATCCTCTTAAAGGAACAGCTTGAACTAGCAAAGGCAACGTACAAAAAAAGTAGCAGATGCACATAAGCAAGAGGGAGATAGAATTGCAGAAGGGGATTTGGCATGGCTTTCTACAAAATTTCTAACTTCTGCAAGACCTTCTAAGAAAATGGACTCAAAATTATTGGCCCTTTCCCAGTGATTAAGCAAATCAACCCAGTGGCTTTTTGTTTGCAGTTGCCACCATCAGTGAAGGTTCACCCCATGTTCCATCGGTCTTTGATTGTAAAGGAAGCTCCCCCCTGCACAGACCACCACCACCCCTATTCTAGGAAGCAGGGAGGAAGAGTATGAGGTAGAAGTGGTGTTAGATCTAGATGCAGAGGGAAGCAGGTTGAGTACTTGATACACTGGAAAGGCTACCCAGAGTCAGGAAGATCATGGGAGGAAACAGTGGACATGCATGCACCACAATTGGTGCACTGCTTTCATGACCAGTACTGCAGCAAACCCTGTCCTCAGCAACTACTGGCATTGCAGGAGTCAGGCAGTGACCAAGACGAGCAGGAGGACAGCAGGAGATTTGTACTTTCAGACTTGCAAGATTAGCCTAACAAAAAGTAGAGGTAACTCATCTGGTCGTGTTTCCTGTCTGGTTTACCTGGGAAGGCTGACAAACAGGGTCAGACTCGATCCAAGCAAGATAGAGTGGCTATTCATTTACAAGCCTATTGATTCTGGAATTATACCATCTTTAACTCTAGATGGAGTGGTATTCCCACATGAAGAATAGGCTTGCAGTCTGTGGGTCCTCCTGGATTCATGGCTCCACTGGAACAAAATGTGCAGGCTGTAGCTAGGAGACCATAGCCCAATTAAGTATGGTGTGCAGCCATGCCTAGAGTGGTGGTACTGTACTCATGCCCCTGGCATCTCCTGTATGGATCAGTGAAATTCATTTTACATGAGGCTGTTATTGAAGCTCACCCTGAAACTTCAGTTGGTTCCAAGTGTAGCAGCTCAAAGTTTACTGGGTAATCTTGTTATTGCTATTAATATCACTGCTGCAGGAGCTGCACTGACTACCATTATCTTTTCAAATGTAGTTCAAGGTGCTGGTTATTGACAGCAATGGCTGAGGGTTTGAGTATTTTCAAGACTACCTTTCCCATATGAATTCTGTCACTCCAATCTGAGGACACAGATTGTCTGTGTCTCAACCTATCTAAATATCCCAACCAATCAAGAGGTATGACAGAAAGGGCCTCAAAGCAGTATTCTTGTGGCGGGGGCTCTCATCTCTGGAACAGCCTGCCCCCTGAGTAAGGGTAGTTTTTACTCTCATGGCCTTCTGGAAGTTGATAAAAACTTGACTGCACTGGTTTGGTTTTGAGTTTGGGGATTTTTTTACACTGTATTTGGCTTAGAGCTGTAGAGCTCTCAATGTCAGAAATGTTGTATTTTTTTTTACCATAACTATATTTCTTTTATTTATTTATTTATTTATTTATTTATCTTTCTATTATTGTTACCAATTGGCTGTGACTGTTGCTTTTGCACACCACTTACAGATGTCTTGACTGAAGTGGTTTATAAATCCATACATATATAAATATCCCAGTTAAGGGCTGAATATTCCCCTGCCAGCTGGGTGACACTGAGATGGTAACACATGTGTTACTGTGCTGCCCTTCTACTCAGGCTGGCATTTAGACTTCATAGTTGCAAAATTTTTCTGGAAGGTCACATGAAGAGAAAGTGTTATTACTTTTGGTTGACAAGCACACAGGAACTTCAGCCCATTTCATAAGATCTTTACCAGCTTTCAAAATAATTGTTACCTAAACTTTATGGCATGAGAATGGCAGGACCTCTTTTTCAAAAAATATTCTAATGTATCTTTAGCAATAAAGGAGCTAAGAGCCAGTTTGATGTAGTGGTGAAGGCACCAACCTAGAAACCAGGAGACTGAGTTCTAGTCCCACCTTAGGCACAAAGCCAGCTGGATGACCTTAGGCTGGTCACTCTCTCTCAGCCCTAGGAAGAAGAAGGCAAGGGCAACCCACCTCCCCCTCACCAAAAAAAATCCCCAACAACTTGCCACTGAAAAGGCACAACTTAAGGAGCCTGGAGCATGCCCTCCTAGTAGGAGTGTGTGGAGTGAGCAGATGTTCTTGGGAGAAGGCAGTCCCTCAAGTAACCTGGTCCTGTGCCATGGAGGGCTTTAAAGGTAATCAGCAGCACCTTGAATTGCACCTGGAAGCTTATCAGGAGCCAGTGCAGCTTGTGGAGTAGTAGTGTTACATGGGTATAATGAGATGCACCCATAATGACCTGCATTCTGGACCAATTGAGACTTCTGGGTGGTTTTCAAGCTCAGCCTCATGTAAAGTGCATTGCTATAGTCCAGTTGGGAGATGACCAAGGCATGAGTGACCATAAGCAGGGCCTCCCACTCCAGGAATGGGTGCAACTGGCATACAAGATGCAGTTGTGGCTCCCCTGGCCACAGCTGCCACCTGCTCTTTCAGCAGGAGCTGTGAAAATATCAAAAATAGAAAAAAGAAAATACCCAAATTTGAATGAGGTAACTACCATAGTCAGATATATGCAACATACCAGGAATAACACATGAGGAAAAAAGAAAGAAAGAAAATATATAAAGTAAAATTTAAAAAATAAAAACAGCTATGGGGTTCTTGGCTGGGACATGCCAAGGACACAGTCATCCCACTCTTTCTCCCTCCTAAGCTGCAAAAAGGATAAAAAGAATTGAGAAAAAAGGTGCCCCTCTGCATGTTGGGGGAGGTGAGCTACCTTTTAATAAATATATACCAATATACCAAGATAACTCTCCAAATCAGTACAGTAAACCATTTCTTGGCCAACTGGGTAATTCCACTGCAATCTGAGTATTCATCCCTTGCTTGAGGTAATCATCTTGCTGGAAATCCTAGTTCAAAATCTGATATTACAGAAGTTTGATATCCCCATATCAATCAATCCAGTCTGAGTTGGGTGCACTATAGTTGGAACAGTCTTTAGTCTATGGGTCAAAATAGCTGTCAAAATCTTAGCATCCATGTTTATCAAGGAAGCAGGTCTATGGTCAGAATAATGTCTAAGTCTTGTGGTGTTTGTCTCATTAAAACTAAAAATCAGTTTTGGTTGAAAAGCTCCTTTGTAGACTTCATTGTATAATAACAGACAAAAGCCCAGTATACCAATCCTGTAAAAAAAAAACATCAGGACAAGGAGTCATAGATTTAATGTAATGCTAATTTCCTGAAGTGAAAGAGGCATGGTAAAATTAGTAATATGATCCTTTGATAAATATGGTAAATCTATCTTCTGTAAAGAAAATTTCATTTTCAGATGATGATTCAGGTTAGAATCAGATTCATAACCTTTACAATGAAAAAGAAGCTAATCTAGAAACTACATTTGGAAAAACAGTGGTTGAGAATATATAAAGTAGTGATACAAATTATTATAATGTCTTCACATCTGTTTAAGATACTGTAAATAAATTATAAGAAAAGCAGGACTGGAAGATATTACAGCTAGAATCAAAACATGAAATCAAAATCACTAACAATTTAAGGTATGCAGATGATACCCTTTTGGCAGCCAAGGGTATCAAATAAGACTTAGGAATAAGACTCAGGAACTCATAATGAAACTAAAAATGAAAAGTGATAAATCTGGATTAATGTTAAATATTTGGAATCTCATTGTCCCATTAATGTCAGCTGTGTAATCAGTAATGGAAATTCTCCCATTTTCATTCATATTAATTTTCCTACTGTTCATTTCTTGTAGAATTTGAGTTTTCTAAGTGCAATTTTTATTCTTCATTGTGGTAATAGTATTTATGAACAAACCTATGAGATGAGAATGATCCATTTTTTTTATTTATTGGTTTATTTGTGGGTTAATATTAAGATATTAATATTAACCAGATCATCAACTCAAGTGATGAACAGATCTGGTATTGACTAATATCTGGCTAAATTGGTTGTTAGCCTTTAGTGCAATATTAGCCTGAGATTCTGAAATTATGCTTCAATAGAGCTTGGGGAGATATCAAGATAATGACCCTTTCCAAAATAGTATTTATATGAAAAATGATAAGTTTTCTGTGTACTGGATAGATGTGGATCTATCTATATTAATCTCAAGATTTATGTATTGCAGCACTGGATAGTACTTCATTTCCAAATTATTTACAACTAAATACTTAAAATCACCACTTTCATATTTTACCAATCTAAATTGGCTACCCTCATAAATCTATATACTACTAAAACTCTTATGTTTGTTTGTAACCTTCAATTGGGCAAAATGGTGCATCATAGGGCAACAATTTTTGAAGCAATGTATCTCAAATGGGCCAACTTACAGAATGCTGGGACCTTTTACTCCCATGGGAATGAAATTTGGCAAAGTTTTGGCCACTTTAGTACCACTGCGCTGCTGCTGCTTCAGTGCCACCATGCTGCCGTGGTCAGGTGATCATCATTTCCAACACTCCCTGCCAGCTTCCCACAAGTCAGTGGGGAAGCTGGCAGGGAAGGTTGCAAGTTGCTTGGTTAAGTCTCCCCCACCCGCGCACCCTCCCCAATACCTCTGAGCTCACACTACAGCAGCCACTACCTTCTCTACCCAGCAGCAGCTACTTGCCTGCCTGCTGGCCTTGGACTTACAACTTCCTGCTGGCTTCCCCACAAGCAAAGTCAATGGGGAAACCAGCAGGAATTCTAGACTCTTCTGAGGTGATCAATGCTGCTGTGCTGCTGCCACTTCAGAGCCACTGCGCTGCTGCAGTCAGCCACGACTATGTGAACCTCATTTCAAATGCTCCCTGCCAGCTTCCCACAAGCCAGTGGAGAATCTGGAAGGGATTCTAAACTCTTCTGAGATGACGATGGCACCATACAGCATTGGCTAAAAAAAATAAAAATTAAAACAAATTAAAAATTTTTAAAAATATTGTCAGCCCAATTATGCCATGTGGAAACAGAGGGGGAACCTCATGGTCAACAGGTTACATGAGGGAGGGAGGGAGGGAAGAAAGGAAAGAAGGAAGAGAGAGGGAGGGAGAAAGGGAGGGAACAGAGCATTCAAGACAGATAAACCCCAAAACTCAAGGTGGGTCTATTCTGGGTTTCTTTGAATGACAGCTCAAAGTCTCTAAACTACACATGCATTTTCCCCCTGGATAGGGGCCTCCTCCTGCTCACCAGCTGTACTCATGACAGGTTCCCCTCAATGAAATGATGAGAAAAATCAATTCCACATGCATTAGATGCTTCCCTGGAATCATGAAAGAATACTGTTCCTTCAATGCTGTCAGTGAAGATGCTAAAGCCACTGATTTTCCAACAGAATTCATTGATTCACTTGAATCAACTTTCTGGATTGCCACCACATAAACTGGAATTGAAGATAGGATCTCCCATCATTTTAATGAGGAACTTGGATCTTCCAAGGCTTTTCAATGGAACACAGATGATCATGGAAGAACCCCACAAGAACCTCATTGTAGCAAAGATAAACATTGGTGTGTTCAAAAATGGCATTGTCATAGTTGCAAGAATTATGCTCAATTTATCAGAAGGTGAAGATATCCCTCTTCAGTGGATCCAGTTCTCAATACAGTCATGCTTTGCTCTCACTATACATAAAGTGCAAGGACAAACCATGGAGAATGTGCTTATTTATCTGGAGAAAACAGTATTCCAGCATGGTCAAACTCTGTGTTGCTTTAAGCTGAGGAAAAAGAAGTGAAAATGTTGGAGTATTCTTAAAGGATGGCAGATAAACAAGAAATATTGTCATCAAAATTGTCCTTTGTTTAAAAAAAAGCATCTATATTTCTCTTGCTACACATCTTTCTTCTTTAATAAACTGATGTTTTCTTCTTTAATTTTCAAACCAAAACAATAGCAATCTGCCCATGGTCATTCTGTTTCTCTATTTAGGTAAGGAAATATCTCTGAAAGGATGACCCAATGGATCATGAGTTGTCTAGTAATCTCTAAATTTTTACTGATGTTCTAGATGTAATCCATCTTTAAAGCATGTCCTGTAATAAAATTTAATTTTTGGTAGTTTATAGAGACCACAAGTTTTTTTTATATCACTTCAGTGAATTGGATGTTTTTTTCTTCTTGGGTGTTCTATGAGCCTTTTCTTTATGCTAGAAGGATAAATATTGTCCTATATTGTCAAAAGCAATATAGAACCTGTGGGCATCATGGTACATATGATCCCTTTAGATATTGGTACATTAATTTAGTTTTGTGGGCTAAATTCTCATGAGATATGGTGTTCCTATTTGAAATCTTGTCAGATTTGGTACAGCTTGTGAGATTCAGTAACATTGCAAAAAAAAAAAAAAAAAAATAGCTATTTTAAAACATTGAAAAGATTGACAGAGGCACCAGAAACCACTTTCAGTTGTCTCATGGACCACCAGTAGTCACTGGATCACAGATTGGATGCCACAGGTCCATATCATTTTTGGAATGGGGAGTGAATTATAAAAGTAAACTCTCAAGATAAGTGATTGGAACCAAGATGTCCAAGATAATATGTTCAAGCTTGTGTACAAATGTGTATGTATCTGTGAGTGCTCTTTACTAAATCATGAAAGGAGTTTATAATGCCACAAGTAGTCATAACAATTGGTGTATTTTTGGTTCTTGTGACATTAGTTAACCCAATATCCCCCTCTTTCCTCAGGCAATGCAAAGCCACCACTAAAAACAAAGGAAAAAAGAGAAAGCCTAAAAGGGTGAAGAAGGATTTTCATTATGAAGTTAATTAGCTTCTGAGCCAAGCTGCACCTTTTCAAGAGGAGGAATTAGAGGGATTTAATTGCTTTATCAGCCTTCTCTTTGATTTTCAGCAATCAGGCCGATTCCATTTAATTTAACTGCCATAGATGAGAAGAAAATTGATGCACTCACCTGCCTTGAAGCAGAAAAGAGAAAGAGAGATGGGGGGAGGGAGGGAGAAAGGAAAGTCAAGAAATTGGCAGATTAATGAAAACCAACAGTATTTGCTCCCAATTGGAAATGATGTGCCTCAAGGAACAAGGATCTGTGTGTGTACTGCTGTAGTGAGATGCACAATGATGCGAGACCCATCTTAATGGTAGCAGTGGGGAGAAGCAGGGGGCTTCTCTGCCCCCAGGATGTAGAAAAATGTATTCTGAGGAAGGTCAGAGACCAGCTAATGAATATGTACAAGGGTGGTGTGGGGAAGAGTCTCTTGCTTGCATGTGAACTACAATGTCTAATTTATGTTTTGGTTGTTTGGTGAGTATCATGCCAATCCTCCAGACACTGATAGAGCTCAATTCCATGATATTAAACCTCATATATCTATTGTAGGAAAATTGTCATAGTAATTCATAGTAATTTTGTAACTGATTGTAATTTGATTCATGCCTTCCCCCTTGCATGGCCTCATAACTTTCTATTTACAATGGCATTGAACTGGGAAGGTCTACATGCCATCTAGTCTTCAGTGCCACAGCTATCCATATCTAGTTGTCTCTCCTCATTCCTATTCCTTCTAAAATGAATAATTAGAGATACAGTAGTAATCTTCTAACCAATATAGCCCATAAGAAAAAAGGAAAGAAGAGTAGGAAATCAACTGAGGAAAGGAAAAACAACATGTAGTTCTGGGAATTGAATACTCTGATGTTGTTATAATATTCCTTCATTATGTGAATGGTTACTATTTTGCCATATGGGAAAAATGACATGCTACATTGTCATTATATTGGGAGCAAAATCTTACTGTAACTCTGAAATAATCCAGATCTGACCAACACAGCAAATCTTAGAAGAACCTGGTATAGGAGTTCCTAATTCCCATCTAGATTTCCATAATCTCTTTTAATTAACAGAATGCTCTCTTTGTACCTATTTGAAAAAACCAGTTAAAAATTTAAGAGCATAAACTACAGAAATAATTTAGCTGCTGTAATAAAGACAATTTGTATTTTCCCAATATGTTTATAAGCATAAGTCTTAGAAATAATTATATTATCCCCTTTAACAAACTCATTTTCCTCTGAATACAAAAGCTGCATAATTTTTCTGATTTTTGTAAAATGCTGAATTTCATGGAATTGCAGAATCCTAATTGGAAGCATCCTTTTAGGGCATTTAGTCGAAGCCTCTCTCAGTGCAGGAATCCAAATTCCTTGAAGTGTCCAGCCTCTGCCTGAACACTTACAATGAAAGGGAGTCCACCAGCTCTCTGGGTCGCTGGTTCCACTGTCAAACTGCTCTTAACTACGAGGAAGTATTTCTAATATCCAGGTAGAATCTGGCTTCCTGTAACTTAAATCCATCTTTCTGGCATTCTGGAATGAGAGATAAAAAGTCTGGACCTTCTTCTGGGTGGGTTCTTTATGACATCCTTTTAGGTAGTTGAAGAGAGCTGTAATATTCTTCTCTCACTCATCTTTTCTCAAGACTAAGCCTACCCACTTCAGTCAATCCTCTTCATACAGCTTAGTTCCTAGTCCCTGAGCATCTTTGTTGCCCTTTTCTGAATCTGTTTCAATTTCTCTGAATCCTTTTAAAGTGGTGCCAGAACTGGACACAATACTTGCAGAGGTGTCTGATCAGAGGAAAGAACATGGAATGACTTCTTCATGTGATCTGGAGATTATACCTCTGTTGATGCAGCCTGATGTTATATTTATATTCTTTGCAGCCACATCTCTGTGTTTGCTCATATTTAGTTTGCAATCAGCTACTGCTCCAAGATCTTTTTGCAAGAACTGTTGCCAAGCCTATATTCCAACCTGTGCCTTTCTGTTTCCTAGTGAAGAACTTTGCACTTGTGTCTGTTATTCTTCATTCTGCTGCTTTCAGCACATTTCTCCAACCTGTCAAGATAGTTTCAAGTTTTATTTCTTTCTCATTAGTTATTAGTTATCCCACCCAATTCTGTATCACCTTCAAATGTGAAAAGCATTTCCTCCACTCTCAACCAAATAATTAATTAAAACATTGAAGGGAAGAGGACTTGGGACTGATCCTTGTGGCATTGGCATCCCACTTGATACCTCTCTCCAATCTGATGAAGAACTATGGATGAACGCTGTCTGAGTATAGTGTTTGAATTAGCTATGTATCTACTTAATTGTCATGCCATCTAGTACTCACAAAATATAAATACATATTTAATAATTTAATAAAAAACATCAACATAGGGGCCAAGTATATTAAATGGCATGGTATTTAGGGCCTGTTAGTAGAATATTTCAATCATAGGAAGGTTATTATTACCCAATTTTCAGTCCCCAGGAAGGATCTTTATATTCATCCCTATAGATTAATTACAGTATTTAAATTGGGGCATATATTCTCTCAAGGTAATAAACAGGAGTGAAAAAAAGAAGGCACAGAAGGAGGTGCCAGTGTAGTAACAAAAAGCATAGTGACAAATATTAGTGAAAAATGGCTTGGTGGGAATGTATGTGAGAACGGTCTAGGACTCCTAGAGGACAGCCAGCTGAACTGAGCAAGCAAAGCAATGCAGCAGTTGAAAAGTGGAACCTTAGGCTGAATTATGAGAAACATTGTATTATCCCTTGGGAGATAATATTTCCATTGTACTCTGAACCATTTTTTTTCATATGAATTATTTTTCTTCTTTCTATTTTTCATTCTTCTGCAATCCTCATTTACAATATAGTACTGTATTACCTTTCTTTAAAATGGAATATATAGTTATAATGGGGAGAAGCTTGAAAGGCCATATATGGTTTAAAACATGTGTTTCTAGTCCCTCCATATTCCACAAGTTTTATGTCTGGTAAATGTAAGTATATCCATGCAGCTGGTTTAAAAGAAAAAGATTATGTGGTTATTCACAGCTGCAGTCGAAATACTGAAACATTAGTTTTACCAGGTTTGAGGATGCTCCTACTGATTAAAAATTTGTAATGCAATTTGTTCTGAGATTAGAATGGCCTGCACACAATATGTTAAAAAATTATAAAAGAAGTCTGAAAAACCACAACAATATAGTTCCTGTCAAAATGGGTTGAGGAAGCATCATGTGCCACATGAGTAAAGAAGTTCCAGGAGGAAAAACAAACTAGTATAGATTGGCCCAAATTGGTACATTTTAAGAAGAGATACTACAGTATAAGTGTTTCCCTCATTTTAAAATAACATTGAGAACAATAGTTTAAAAGTTAAATGATGCAGCTGCCTACTGAAATCAGATGCTATGATGCTGCTATTTTCTCTTACTCAGACTGCCTGAAAGAGTACCTGAGAATCCCATTAATAGTATTTTGAGCTCCATGGCAGAAGAGTGGCAGGATAGAAATGTATTACCTAACTAAGCTGAGGGATTTTCTTTTGTTTTGCTTTTTTGCAATTGTTTATGTTTCAGCTAAAGCCTGTTAGTGCCAGACATAATACTTCAGGCTTTATCAAAAAGACATTTTCTGCCTGAAGCAAAACACTGAAAAATATTTCCCACAAATCAGGTTGTATAGGACACCCAAATCTGGTCAAGTTAGTACTCCAACTTTCTGGCCATGGTTCTGCACCTATGGCAGGGAATCCTGTAAGTACTCCACCTTTCCTGGAATTAAAAACAGCAATACTAAATTGCATAAATAAAATTTGCTCCCATTTATTGCATTCAAAATCAGCAACAGTTTGGTCTAGTGGTTAAGGCAATGGGCTAGAAACCAGGAGACTGAGAGTGCTAGGCATGAAAGCTGGCTGGGTGACCTTGGGCCAATCACTCACTCTCAGCCCAACTCACCTCACAGGGTTGTTATTGTGGGGAAAATAGGAGGAGGAAGGAGTGTTAGGTATGTTTGCCGTCTTGAGTTATTTATAAAAATAGTAATAAAGGTGAGATAAAAATAAAATAAATAAACAAATAAACATGAATTTGCTTCTTCACACTATTTAATGAGAAGGTCTCTCTGTTTTGATATGAAGTGTCTGCAGCTGCCTTATCTTTTCTGTGATTCACGTACTTTGCTTTTGCTTTGGATGTTTCAAATAACTTTGTAATCCACCTAGAAAACTCAGATAATTAGGCAAACATTTCTTAAAATTTAATTTCAACTCTTATTTGATTAAACAGAAGTCTTGTTTCTCTGTTCTTGATGCTATTCACATCGTACAGAAATATTTCATCTACTTTTAAGACCAGATTTTAAAATTGACCTTATACCTGACTGAAGATTCACATGACTGATTGCAGCCCTACAAACTGCAATGACATATGGAGGGGACTAGGTGAACAGCATAAGTTTCAACTTGATGGAATAATTCAGCAATATCAATCAATATATTTAGGCAAGGAACCAGAATTTAGAGGCATTACGGATGGAGAAAGTAACTCTTCTTCACTTCTCCCCTGTTGAAGGGGTTAATTGGGAATTATTTTCCCACCGGAGGTCCAATTATAAGTCTGCTCATTGCCAGCTTGCCACCCTCTACTGAGCTCAGGGAATCAAAGGCTGGTTATCATGAATATTGAGCTGCTATAACCTCTGTCCCCTTTTATTAAAGTAGTATTGCCATGAATTTCTCAGTTAATCACACATTGGCTTGCAGAGGTCAAGAAACTGCAGCAGAAAAGAGTAAAGTAAAATGGCATTATGCAAATAGATTTTGATTGAGTCAGAGTTTCACCCAATAAAAGCTAGAGAGAGTGCATTAAAAACCACCCTTCTAGACAAAAGTGTATCTATTTTCTTTAGGCTGGAAAGAGGAAAATTATGGCCCATATTCGAAGCCCAAAAGAGGAAGTCCTACATGCAACTTAGGTTTCTAGTATCTCTGCTTTTCTCATCTGGCAGAATAGAATGATGGGCTGGAGGCTCTAAACTGGCCAAGTGGCTGGAGGATGAGAGTTAGAAAGAGTAGTCAGCTGCAGGGTTCTGTTTGAAGGGTGGCAAAGGAGGACTTGTTGGCATCAGCCTGGTGTAGTGACCTTACTATGACTGGCAATGCAGAGGGTTGCTTGCTTATCAACTTTATGGTTATATGTGGATGGAGAGAGAGCCAATCTTTTAAAATGTCAGTAAGCCCAACTGAATCAGAATAAAGTCTTTGTCCATGTGGCATACATGTATCCTGAAATGACCCTATTTAGCAAAATAGTTGCTGAAACATTGATAGATGATTTATTGCCTTTGGATTTCATGTATTTACTATATTCTTAATTTTCTTTATCATTATTAAATGAACTGACAACCATTAATAGCTTAATTATATGACATTGCGTACAATTTGGGGTTAAATTTTGGGGGGGGGGTATCTCCTTTTGTGTATCTTGCTCTTCTTTTTGCATATATCATTAAAACTGAATAATTTTCAGTCCACTGTCAGTCTCCACAACTGCACTCTTTTGGATGTGTGGCAAAGTCAGGAAATAGAGGCTTCTTCTAGTACGGATTGGGCAGAGCAGGAGGCTGCCAAGAAAAATGAAGAAGGGGCAGTCTAGAGGCAGGTTTCAGGTAAATTGTACTTGAAAAGAACTTCTGGGAACTGCAAAAATGGGGGAACAAAAAGATGCTTATGATGAGTTTTACTGGATTTAAAAATAAATCTGAAAGGGTGGTAGGATTCTTTCTTTGGAAGAAGAGCATAATTTCTCTATTGAAATGACTGCCTATAGTCTCTCTTTCTTGAGACTTGGAGCAAATCCTGCACAGCTGTTTGTTGGAAACCTTTGCAGTTTGGAGCTTGAACCTAACTGTATGGACTCTTCTGAGAAATTTTAGGTAATTGGCTGCCCTGTGGGTTTGTGGTAGATAAAAAGGCCTAGCTTCATCTGAGTTTAAATGTTTTCTCTATTAAGCAATGGAAGGGGGGGGGGAACTGTTCTTAAGCGGGGATTTTAAAAAAAAGTTATGTGGAAAATTCTCTCAGGAAGAATTTAGCTCCATTTTCCTGAATCACATTTCAGAATTCAGAATGTGTTGGGGTAGACCAAATTGAGCACACCACAGAGTAGAATATATTACCTTGAACTTTGTTTGCCTTGTCTATCACAAGTATTGTTTTTAATGCTTTTTAAAAATGGTTTTATTTTAATATGTTGCTTTTGTTTTATCTGTTGCATACCACATTGGTACATCTGTAGGAAGATGTATCAGTGCTCAAAACCCAACAATCCCCCCTCCCCCCTGCCATGTTTTCAGTTTGGTAAAATCTCTTTGGAACTGTTATATATATTTTTAATATTTTGAAAATTTTGATGACATCTTCAAAATTGGATACCTTAATCTTCATACCTCATTATTAGTTTTTTTTTTTTTTTAATCGTATGGCAGAGCGGTTCAGTGTTCATGCTGCTTTTTTTCTCACTGGGAAATCCTTGTGAGGTCCAGCAGCCACTGTCATGGTTCCGGTTTCAATGTTCCTGTGAACATCGTAACTAGTTCCCATGCCATGCTGGTGTTGACACGTGTTACAGTTTGGGAGGGCGCTGCTCTTGTTCTTTGTACCAGGCACTGATGTAGAGACTTTGGAATGTCTATTTGGGTTATCTCGCCTGTTCAAGGACACTTTCCCAAAGACCGGTAGGAACTGTTAGGAACACCTGCAGGCTGCAAGGAGTGGACTCTTTCTGACTCTGGGGGGAGGGATTGGAACTGTCTAAGCTTTAATTGTTTGAAAGGCCCACGCTTTTGCCATTCTCAGCTTTGCTCTTGAACTTGCATACTATCCAGTAATAAATCAGATATCCATAAGCTTCTTGTGTGAGTTTGGTTGGAAACTTGGGTAGGCATTCATCACAGCCAGATGTGCAGACTATTTAGCCGGGACAAGCCACGCTGCCCGGGGTGCACCCCGAGGAGGTCAGTCTACATTTAGAGCTGCAATTGGGAGGGGGAGCAAGCAGGGCATGTGCCCCAGGCCCCGCACTGGGGGGGCACCAAAATGAGTGCTGGGGGGGCGCCAAAATGGGCGTGGAATCCATGTTTGCCCCAGGTGACACAGTCCCTAGTTGTGGCCCTGTCTACATTGCACCGAGTTGGGCTAAGAGAGAGGTTTAAAAATACTGATACTACTAGTGATCTTTAGGACAACTGTTTCTTACTTCTTAATTCTTTGTCCTGAGTGAAACATAGATTTAGTTGTTGTTGCTATTATTATTATTATTAGATTTTTATCCTCTCCTTTTTTTTAATTTGGTCAACTCAAGGCAGTGAACATACCTTCTGCCTCCTATTTTCCCCCAGCAACAACCCTGTAAGGTGGGCTGGGCTGAGCGAGAGTGACTGGCCCAAAATCACCCAGCCAGCTTTCAAGTTACATTGTTAAATATTTAAATCCTTTTAAAACTCTTATGTTTGTTAAGCTCTCTTTTAGGAGTTAATTTTTATTACGAAGAATAAAAACTGTGTGACTCACCAGCTAAAACATAACCTTTTTTCACACAGCTGGTAGGGTAGCTGCAGAAGTGCCAAGGCTTTCTAAGCTTCCCATTCTGACCTGGACCCTGTGTAATATTCAGGTGGCATCTGAACCTCAATGGGAGAGTGAAACTCTTGGCTTGGTGGATGTAATGGGCTATGAGAACAACCTTGGGAGACAGAAGGAAGAGCTGCAGCCTAGACAACAGTCTGATAAATGAAATCTGAGCCCAAACCAGAAAAGTAATTTGAGAAAGCATCTCAGAAGGGACCCTCCCTAGTTCTCTGGAATGTAGAGGCAGGGGAGGGGGGAAGCGCTTTCAGACTTGCAAGATTCTGTTACTGTAGCTTTACAATAAAAGTAGTATTAGTATTCATGATTTTGATTTCCTGGTCTGGACTACCTCGAAGGTTGATATTAAATGACATTGTTCTAGCGTAGAACATTTCTTAATGTTTCCTTTGGTAGCATTGAATCTAGGCATCATGCATTTCTGAGGAAAGCGACAGAATATTATATTTTCTACACCTCCTTCATTATATTACTGCCAGCTGGTCCAGATAGGGTCATGGCTGCTCACCAGTTCCAAATACTGACTCCATAGGATAGATATGTTGCCTTGAAGAATGGGAACATCATAACACCACAGATAATCCGATGGAATGAGAGATTTTAAAAATTGCACAAGGTTTTTCCCAAACTCTGTTGTTGTTTATTCATTTAGTCGCTTCTGAATCTTCGTGACTTCATGGACCAGCCCACACCAAAGCTTCCTGTCGGTCGTCAACACCCCCAGCTCCCCCAGGGACGAGTCCGTCACCTCTAGAATATCATCCATCCATCTTGCCCTTGGTCGGCCCCTCTTCCTTTTGCCTTCCACTCTCCCTAGCATCAGCATCTTCTCCAGGGTGTCCTGTCTTCTCATGATGTGGCCAAAGTATTTCAGTTTTGCCTTTAATATCATTCCCTCAAGTGAGCAGTCTGGCTTTATTTCCTGGAGGATGGACTGGTTTGACCTTCTTGCAGTCCAAGGCACTCTCAGAATTTTCCTCCAACACCACAGTTCAAAAGCATCGATCTTCCTTCTCTCAGCCTTCCTTATGGTCCAGCTCTCACAGCCATACGTTACTACAGGGAACACCATTGCTTTAACAATGCGGACTTTTGTTGTCAGTGTGATGTCTCTGCTCTTAACTATTTTATCAAGATTTGTCATTGCTCTTCTCCCAAGGATTAAGCATCTTCTGATTTCCTGACTGCAGTCAGCATCTGCAGTAATCTTCGCACCTAGAAATACAAAGTCTTTCACTGCTTCTACATTTTCTCCCTCTATTTGCCAGTTATCAATCAAGCTGGTTGCCATAATCTTGGTTTTTTTCAGGTTTAGCTGCAAACCAGCTTTTGCACTTTCTTCTTTCACCTTCATCATAAGGCTCCTCAGTTTCTCTTCGCTTTCAGCCATCAAAGTGGTATCATCTGCATATCTGAGATTGTTAATGTTTCTTCCAGTGATTTTAACTCCAGCCTTGGATTCCTCAAGCCCAGCATGTCGCATGATGTGTTCTGCATACAAGTTGAATAGGTAGGGTGAGAGTATACAGCCCTGCTGTACTCCTTTCCCAATCTTAAACCAGTCCATTGTTCCGTGGTCTGTTCTTACTGTTGCTACTTGGTCATTATAGAGATTCTTCAGGAGGCAGACAAGATGACTTGGTATCCCCATACCACTAAGAACTTGCCACAATTTGTTATGGCCCACACAGTCAAAGGCTTTAGAATAGTCAATAAAACAGAAATAGACGTTTTTCTGAAACTCCCTGCCATTGCCACCAAGTTCAAGGGTCGAGTGGCTGACTGGTATGTTCAGTTAAGTGAGGCTGACTCCCCTGAACTTGAGTATTTCGAGGACTTCATGTGGGCGTTAAAGCTGCATTTTGAGGATTCTCTGGCCAAGGCAAGAGCTAAGAAGGTGCTGAAGGATCTTACCCAGGGCCAGCTGTCTGTAGCTGATTATGCCCTGGAGTTTAAGGCTTTAGCTGGGAAAATCCCTGACTGGTCTCAGTCAACCTTAATAGAACGGTTTAAAGAGGGACTCAACCGGGACGTCCTATGGTGGGCATTGTGTAGAGATGACCCAGAGTCATTGTATGAATGGATCTGTCTGGCCGGCAAGGCTGAGCATGCCCAGCATACCTTCATGCAAACCAGACGATCTGAAAAACCACCAGCCACCATGAGGGGACCCCAAAGTGCTGCAACTGCTGCCCGGCCAGGCTATAGAGCCTGGGAAGAGGAGAGAGATTGGTGCTATGTGAGGGGTCAGTGTCTCTGATGTGGAAAGGAAGGGCATTGAGCAGCTGATTGCCCAAAAGCCAAGGCTGGAGATCGAGCGGGCAAGCTGCCGGCCAAATTGCCCCCCCCCCTTGCAGCGGATGACAGCAGCCAAGGGCGCAGCTGATGCTGAGGAAGTATTCTACTTCCCGGGAGAGGCTGAAGATGACTCTAAGGAGCTGGCGGGAAATGCCAGCCACCTGCCATGAAGAGTGCCTGCGGGCAGGTGGAGGAGGATGGGCGTGAGGATGCTATAGTGAGTGCTGACTGTCCCACTTTAGCAGTAAAGGTGAAATTGGGCTCCCGCACAAAGATTACAGAGGCAACCCCACCCCCAGACCAGTCTGGGAAGTGGAAAGTGCAAGCTCCTTGCCAGTTACAGAAAGACTTTCTCCAGGCGCTGAAATCTGACACTTGGTTGCTAGCTAATAAAGACACTGTTTCTTTTGAAAACGGTTTGGCATGAGTGCAACACTGCCTTTATGTACCCAAAACTTTAAGACCTGACATTTTACAGCATTCCCATGATGATAAACTTGCTGGGCATTTTGGTTTTGTTAAAACATTGCATTTGGTTTGTCATCAATTCTGGTGGCCTACCTTGAGACGTGATGTAAAAGACTATGTGGCTTCCTGTCCTGTTTGTGCAATGTCAAAACATAAGGGGGGGAAACCACAGGGGCTTCTGCAGCCTGTGGCCAGCCCATCCCATCCCTGAGATGAGATTTCTATGGATTTTATTGTGGATCTTCCTCCCAGTCAGATGAAAACTGTCATTTGGGTTGTAAAATATTTTTTTCCAAACAGGCACATTTCATTCCATGTGCATCCATCCCGTTGGCCCCGCAATTGGCGCGACTATTTCTCATCCACATCTACCGTCTCCACGGTAGCCCCTCTCGTTTGGTCAGTGACCGCGGGACACAGTTTACTTCCCAGTTTTGGAAATCATTTTTAAAATTGATTGGCACCAAACAGGCGCTGTCCACCTCATCCCATCCTGAGACTGACGGATCTACTGAGATTTTAAACTCCACCCTTGAACAATTTCTTAGAGCATACATTAACTACCATCAGGATGATTGGGTGGAGTTACTGCCTTTTGCTGAAGTGGCTTACAACAATGCTGTCCATCAGAGTACTGGGCAAACCCCTTTTCGTGTGGTTTCTGGTCATGACTTTGTTCCCATCCCTGAACTGCCACAACCCCCTTCCCAAACATGTTCTGCCTCTGATTGGGCTGTTAAGCTGGCTGATTCCTGGCAGGTGATTCAACAGGCTTCGGCTGATGCCCAGGCTGCTTACAAGTTTCAAGCCGTTAAGCATCGTTCCTAGCAACACGACTTCAAGATTGGGAATCAGGTGTATCTATCTACCAAATTTATCAAGTCACCACAACCCTCTAAAAAGCTTGCTCCCAAGTTCATTGGTCCTTTCCCTATTGTTGGTCTTATCAATCCAGTTACTGTTAAATTGGACCTGCCTCACAATTTGAAACGCTTGCACCCTGTTTTCCATTGCAGCTTGCTCAAGCCCATCCACCACTCCTCCCGCTGGCATCCCCAACCTCCTCCTCCTGCTCCGATCATGATTGACGGCCAACAGCACTTTGAGGTCAAGGAGGTCGTTGATTCTCGCAAGCTTCATGGCACCCTCCAGTATCTGGTCTGATGGAAACACTTTCCTCATCCTGAATGGGTGTCTGCTCGCCATGTTAATGCTCCTGATTTAATTCACCGTTTCCACTTGGCTTACCCTTTGAAGCTGCTGCTTAGTATGTCATGGGGGGCAGTATGTCATGTTCACTGTTTCAATGTGCACTGTACATCGTAACATTTCACATGCCATGGTGCTGATGCACATTTCTGTTTGGGAGGGAACTGCTGTGAAACCTTGTACCAAGCTCTGTATCTGTGTTCATTACAATGGGATGTGTTTGGGTTATGTGCTCTGTTCAAGGACTTTTCCCACAGACCATGAGAAGCCGTTAGGAGCACCTGGGATTGTGAACTTGGGAAGATTCTACGGGGGGAGGGATCTCATTTGCACCAAGGGTTTTTAGTTTGCATTTGCATTTTTATCATTCTCAGCTTTCTTTGTGATCCTGCACACTATTCTTTAATAAATCAGATATCTTTGAATTCCTGCTCATGAGTCTGATAGTGTTTTAGAATAGGCATTCATTACAGGGAGATATACTGTAGTTCAGGGGTGTCCAACCTTTTGGCTTCCCTGGGCCACATTGAGTGAAGAGGAATTGTCTTGGGCCACACATAAAATATATAATATAGTTAATGTATATAAGTAATAAAACTTCATTTATTTTTTATATTTTTTATTATAAAATTTTTAAAAAGATGGCAACATAAAACTAGTGGGATATTTGACTTTGTTTTTGCATCAGTGTCTGGTTCAGTGAAAGTGGTTGCAATTCTCAGTGAGTTCTCAAGGTGCTCGTCAGAAATTTTAATTCTAATTTTACTCTTTGTATGCTTCATCCTTGAAAATAGTTGCTCACAAATGTACATGCTGCCAAAAAGCGATGTCATGAATAAGGCGTGATTGTGAAGCAAGGGATATTTTTCTCTGGGAAGATAGATCAAATTTTTCTTTGAGCTGAATGTCTGATTGCAACTCTATGCATTCTATTTGAAAATTTGGAGGTAATTGTTGGCATTTGTTTGTTTTGCAAGGACCAAGTCACTACGGTAACAAATCACTCTGGCAGGGTGAACAGGTCAAACTTAAGTATCCTCAGGTTTGGGTGTGAAAAGAATGACCATATAAGGAAAAGCTGCTGATTTGCCTGTGAAAGGAACTTGCCTGGACTTGTTTAGTTTCCTTTCTGCTGCCTCTCCTTCCAGTCCAGCTCAGTATGAGCTTATAAATATGTTTTGTGCTTTCTGTAAATACATTTATTTTTATAGAAATGCCTGGTGTGTGTTTTTTCTGATCTCTTGGGCCAAATGCTTTCCAGCACTCTCTAACAGTAATGTAGTTATGTCGACTGAAAACGGAGTCGAAAATATACCAAAATATTGATGATTTTTCCCGAAAACTTGAAACCTGTTCTCAAATTCCTGTTTCAAACCAAGAAGCAAGGCTGCATATTTCTCACTGTTCACAGGACTGTGTTTAGCCAAAGTACTAAAATGTATAAAATAATTTTCCATAACTTGAGCTTGCCATACTTTAAGTTTCATTTCAAACAGTGTTATGGTTTGTAACATTGCAGTGATAAGTTCGGTTTTCACCTTGAAGACGCATGTTTAACTCATTTAAATGAGTGGTCAAATCCACCAAAAATGCTAAATCTGTGAGCCATTTTTCATCTTCAAGTTCTGGCACAAATTTTCTTTTTGATTCCATAAATGACTTGATTTCATTTCGCAAATCATAAAAACTTTTCAGCATTTTACCCCGACTTAGCCACTGTACTTCGGAAAAGTAAATGATGTCCCCATAATCAGCATCCATACTTTTAAGGAACTCCTGGAATTGGTGATGATTCAGTCCCTTGGCCCTTATGAAGTTCACTGCTTTGATGACAATTTGCATGACGTTATCCATTTTTAAAGCTTTTGCGCATAAATTTTCTTGATGTAGAATGCAGTGATACTTCATCAAACGTGAGTTGCTGGCGGCACTTGCATCGTCTTCTATCAATTTTGTAAGTCCCTCACTTTTACCAATCATCACCGGGGTGCCATCAGTAGATATACCAGACATGTTGACAATGGTTAAAGAAAATAGCTTTAATGTCATTTTTACTGCTTCATACAAATCAAGAGATTTAGTTGTGTCTTTTAATGGCACCAAAGAAGCCATTTCTTCAGTGACATATTCGTTATCAATACCTCTAATAAAAATGGCAGGTTGAACCGTATCTGTAGCATCAGTACTTTCATCCATCGCCAAAGCATAAAATTTGAAATTAGCAGCTTTACTCTTCAAACCACTTTCAGTAGATTTTCCTATTTCTTCAATTCGCCAGGCTATAGTCTGGTGAGACAAACTGATTTTAGAAAAATCGCATTTTTTATCAGGACAAATTATATCTGCCACGCTTTCCATACATTGCTTAATAAACTCACCATTGGAAAATGGTTTTGAATTTTTTGCAATTAGATTTGCTACCAAATAACTAGCTTTATTATAAAAAGTCCTTTTGAGTTGTGACTTTTTAAAAAAAACATTGTTGAGGCGACAGACTTTTTTTCATTTCCGCTAATTTATCTTTATGACAAATTCCTTGATACGTGTTGAATTTGGCAGCATGTTTTTCCATATAATGCTTTTTCAGATTGTAGTCTTTGAAAACTGACACATTTTCCCCACAAATTAAGCATAGCGCCTTAGTATTTGTCTCAACAAAAAAGTACTCATCTGTCCATTTTTCATTGAATACTCTTCCTTCATCCATGATTTTTCTTTTTTTCTTTTCTTTCTTGGGTTCTGTTTTTTGTTGAAACGACGTTGAAACCATGCTGGAATAAGTTTATTTAGGAATAAATATGAAAAATAAATAAATATATTTTTAAAGAAATAACACAACAAGCCCATTGTAAATTGTTAGGTAGGCAAATAAACAAAGCAAAATTTAACAATCAAATAAGAGTGTAAAATGGGTGAACTTAGGGGTGCCCAACACTACATGTACGACTGCATTCTGGACCAGTTGTAACTTGTGGGTGGTCCTTAAGGGCAGCCCCATGTAGAGCACATTGCAGTAATCCAAATGAGTTGTAGTTGAAACACCATCACCTGAGCAAAAGCGTTGGAGTAAATTTATATTTCACTGCTGCCATGGTAGATCTCAAAAAATCAGAATACAAAATGTGAGATTTGGTAGTTTCATGAATTCTGGGGCATTTTTCCCTCTTAAGAATTTTTTAAAAAAGAAAACCGATGTCCTATTTTATTTTGGAGATCCATGGACATAGTCTAGGGGCCCTGATGATCCATGACATAATGGAACTTGGATTTATTAGTTGCAACCAAATCATAAATTGCTTAGCTATTAATTGGTTAGGCCCGGTGAGAAATGTAGAGGAAAACAGGAAGAGAACTGAAGGAAACAGAGACTATTGCTATGAACGTAGACTTCAGCTGCTCTCAGATAAATATTTATTGTGTAATTGTCCTTCTTCAACATAAGACCCATAGTATTGACATCGCTGGGTCCCCTTGAAACTTCTTGGACTGCTAAAGATCCAGCAAAAGCTGTTTTCTAGCACCAAATGAGATGTCAGGGACATAGAGGAGCTAAATTTGTCAAGTGCAATGTGGCTTAGTTCCCCATTTTTCTACTTTTGATATGCACACTTTCACACTTTCTCCCCAAAGGGGACCTCCAGTGCTGCATCTCCCAAACCCCTCCTTTGGGAGGAGAGGGCTGGGCAGGCAGCCCCCCACCCTGGCTTCCCCACGTGGGGACCCCTCTCTGGCCTCACTTCCCTGGACAGCTGCAGTGCGGGCAGCCCTGGAAAGAAGGAAAGGAGGGCCGATCTCTTTCTAGACGAAAGGGATTGGCCCTAAATTAGGTTGACCATATTTCCTTGAGACAAAAACAGGACATTGGGATGCAAAAACGGGACAGGGTTAAACTTACGTAATATTCCGTATCAGTCCCTGTGGTCTTGTTTCCCAATGCGAGGGACAGTCAGGCTGGGATCTCAGAGCAGCAAGGCAAGGCAGAGCAAGGCTGATCTGGAAGGCTGATACCTCACAGCAGCAGAGTTTCCCTGGTGTAGCAGGGCAAGAGGCAGGCACTAGGACTGGCACGGAATTACAGCCAGGCTCTGAAGCGGAACTCCATGCGGCAGCAGTCTCAGAGGCAGCAACAGCAGTATACAAGCCAGCAGCAGACTCAGAGATGGCAGTGACAGTGAGGCAAGCACCAGCAACAAGCCAGGGGACAGCAACAGCAAGACTAGACCCAGTGACAGGCTTGGCAGCAGCAGCGGCAAAGTGCAGGTCAGCAGCAATTTCTGGCGTGACGATGAGGCAGGGCGAAGGGCTGAGGTCCATCACGTTGGCAGAGCAGGACTTCTGAGGCAATTCTGGAGCAGAGGCTTGAGGCAGTTCTGGGAGCTTGATAGAACAGTTGTCTGCGACAACCAGCTCTTCTCCTGAGCGCCTTTTATTGCCTCAAATCTCCCGCCGCTTGCAGGCGGGAGCCAATTGCCTCTCGTGCTCCTGAGCTCTTTCTTCTGTCCTCCATGCTCGTGCGCTGATAGGCTGCCTAATGCATGCGCTGATAGGCAGTTTTTTAAAAAAGGGACAAAATGGACATTTACATTAAAATGAGGGGATAATGTTTTGCGGCCGCATTACTAGCTGTTCAGGGCTGCATGCGGCCCGCGGGCTGTGGGTTGGACACCCCTGCTGTAGTTCTATGCTTTGATTCAGGAGCCAATGGCTTTGGCAAATACTAGTTAGCCAGGTCCATAGATATCTTCAGGAGGAGTGCAACAGAGGCAAGTTAGAAAATGTGATGTTGTGATACAAACTCTACTTCTTATACATGTGCATGTGATGCTGCACATGCAAATACAAAAGAATAGAGCTTGCATTGGGACATAACTCAAATTTCATCATTTTGGCATCATCTTAGGAATGGGTACCTATGGCTATATCCAATAAAGGGAAACAATTCTCAAGAAAAATAAAAATAAAATGTTAAAAAGAGTCATAATCCTTTTTTTTATTGATAGACAGATAGATAGATAATTGTTTAGTTTATTTGAATACATACACACACACACACATACACACACCCAGTATATATATCCATATAGTTTATTTGATTCTCCTAATAAAATAAAACTTTCCTTACACAGTAGCCAAGAAAAGAAACTCTGATAGAAGCTCTGATAAGCTTTGTGCTTTCTCTAATATACCTGGTCCTGATGCCCATAATAGCATGTCTGTGGATCAGAATCCTCAATTAGCAATTCAACCAAGAAAGTTTATAGAAGTTGAGAGTTAGAATTATGGGCTGTTTTAAACCCTCAGCCTGATCAAGTGAGCCCAGTTTACACTAACCAGTAACCTTAATTTAAGCTGTTTTTTCAATATTGTCTCAAGTTAATGGGTAGAATCCTTTCTCAGCTGATATGAAAAAAAAGCTTCCTTTTATGACCATTTGTTGGACAGAAACTACATAAGTCTGATATTTTATATGTGAGATACTATTTATTCATTATGTTTCTGCTTGTGCTTTCTTTAAAAAAAGAGCATATCAAAAGAAGAAAAGAGAGGTATCTATAAATAATAATTAATAATAATATAACATCTGTATCTCTATCTGAAAGCTTAAGGGAGCATGGACTGTATGTATATACCATTCTGAGGCCTTTAGGTCTCCCTTATCACAACCTCTTAGCTCTTCCTGTTGTTGTTCTTGTAGTCAAAGGTATTCTCAACAATTTTCTCTGCCACCATGCTATGAAGGCATTAGTTTTTCTTCATTCAGCCTTTGGAATGGTCTAGTTTTCACAACCATGTTATATCTAGAAAATAATGGCCTTGATAGTATGTAGCTTTGTTGTCAGTGCAATTGTAATGAAAGTGAATTTGGTAATCCTGATTAAGGAGGAAACTGGAGCCATTTGCTTAGAAGCTTAGTCTTAGGGAATGGGGATCCCGTGTTCTGCCCCATCCAGATTCTAGAAAAGTACTGTATAGGAAAAGAATCAGTACATCTCTCCACCCAAGAAAGGTAGTGGCAATTTAAACTACATGATCCAGATGGAACTTGTTCAGCTGGAGGAACAGCTACACCCAGATACTTGAGTTTCAGTAGAGGATGTGTTGGAGTTTATGCAGAGTGCTAGAAAGTGTTTGGCCTGAGAGATCAGAAAGAAGACACCAGGCATTTCAACAAAACTAATTGTATTTAAACAAAGCATAGAACATAAACAGTTTCCTCCTCTAGTTCCCTAGAGGGGCTCAAAAGCTTCTTAAATACAAAAGAGCATATTTACAAGTACACACACACATCCAAGTATGCTGAGCAGAAAGCTGCTGCTGAGCTGAAACCGAAACAGAAACCACAGGCACAAGTCCAGGCAAGTTCCCCAACCATACAGGCAGCTTTTCCTTATTTGGTCATTCAACACTTAACCTTTTCCACACCCCAACCTGAGGACAATTAAGCCAGACCTGTTCACCCTGCCGACACTTAAGAAATGATTTTTTACCATGGTAACTAGGGCATCTTTGAGTCTCCTTAGTCCAAGCAGAAACAAACAAATACCAACACTCCCCTTTTGTTATGCTAAGGAGTAAGATGCAGACCAATTTTCTCTGTTAAGTCCCTGTGTCTTGCTACAGCAAAAGGCTTGGTTAAAATGTCAGCAATCATGTCTTTTGATTCACAATATTTTAACATGATCTCCCCCTTGGCTATCAGATCTTTAATATGATATCTAATATTTATATGCTTTGTTCTATTCTTGCAACCTTCAGATTTTGCCATAGAAATACAAGCTTGATTATCTTCATAAACAGTTACAGGCTGGTGCACTTCCATGCCTAAGTCTTTTAACATCTGTTTAAATCATACAACCTCGTTACAGATTTGTGCTAGGGAATAAAACTCTGCTTCTGCTGTGGAAAGAGCAACAAGGGTTTGCTTTCTAGAGTGCCAAGATATGATGAATATTCCTTCTGCCCAATATCTGAATGATAACCTGGAATCTTTAGGCATGCATTCCATTGCATTTTGCAAAGTTCTGCCCTTTCTTTCAGCAACTCCATTTTGCTGAGGGGTGTAAGGGTTAGAAAGAATTTGTTCTATCCCCTTTTCTGCTAGGAACCTTTTAAATGCTTTAGAAAGGAACTGTCCTCCTCTATCACAGTGGAGGGCAGAGATAGGCCTTGGGAATTTTCCATTTGCCCATGTCACAAAACTTTTAAATTTCTCAAATGCCTCATCTTTGTGTTTTAACAGATAGATAATTGTGTATCTTGAGAAATTATCAATGATGGTCATTGCATACCTTGCTTGTCCAAAACTTGGAGCAAAAGGACCAATAATGTCAGAGTGAACAATTTCTAGAGGTCTAATTGTAACTTGAGGGACGCGGTGGCACTGCGGGTTAAACCGCTGAGCTGCCGATCGGAAGGTCGGCGGTTCGAAACCGCGCGGCGGGGTGAGCTCCCGTTGTTAATCCCAGCTCCTGCTCACCTAGCAGTTCGAAAACATGCCAATGTGAGTAGATCAATAGGTACCGCTTCGGCGGGAAGGTAACGGCGTTCCGAGTCGTCATGCTGGCCACATGACCCGGAAGTGTCTATGACAACGCCGGCTCCAAGGCTTAGAAACGGAGATGAGCACCGCCCCCTAGAGTCGGATTCGACTGGACTTTACGTCAAGGGAAACCTTTACCTTTACTTAATTGTAACTTGGTCACTGTGCTTACTCACGGGAGCTTTTTGTGTTTTGCATTCTTTGCAGACTACATGTCCTGACTTAAGCAAAACCACGCTGAGGCAATAAATTCAGTCTCTAGTGTTTATTAACCGCTATAGTAGACAGAAAATCCTACCAAACTGAAGGAGCGTGGAAACTCAGACAGATAAACCCCAAAACTCAAGGCGGGTCTGCTCTAAGTTTCTTTGAAGGAGAGTTCAAAACCTCTAAACTACACATACACGTACTCATAACACTACACAGTCTAAGTATTTGTCACAGGGTTTCAACTTCAGATCAGTACACAGCTATGGCATTTGTGCTATATACCTGAAATTAGCATGACCAAAGCTCCTATGCATCAGGTATCATGAGTTGGAATGTTGGTCATGAGTTGGAATGTTGCCAGTTGCAGTTTGCAGCTTGGCTTTTTTGCATTCTTCACAATGAACGAATAATCTTTTTGTACACAGGTTGCACACAACTTACCATTCTTTTGTATTTCACAAGCATTTTTCTTAAATGTTATGACATACCCAGTTGCTACAAACTGTGCCACAGATAAAAGGTTTGACTGTAGATTTGGAACATACAACACACCTTTCACAGTTTGTCCCATGCAGGATAGATATATGTCACCTTGTCCCATAATTTTGGTCACAGACCCATCAGTCAAAGATACACTTTGTCTGTTTGTTTTAGACAGTGACACAAAAGAGCTTTTACAATTACATAAATGACAACTGGCCCCAGAATCTAACACCCATACATCAGAATTCTCAGCAACCTGTGCAATTTGGGTTGTCTGAAGAGCCTTCTTCTGTGTTGCCCTTGTGTTCTTCTTCCCTGTCTTTCTACTCTTGGGTCTCATGGCACAGTCTGTTTGCAAATGTCCAGCTGAACCACAAGTGAAGCATCGCTGGCTGGCTAGCGCTGTGGCCTCAGGTTCCTTTCCCTTCTTTTCCCTCATTTTCTGGTCTTGCAGCTTTCTAGAAGAGATGGGGGGGGGGATCTTTCCTCTCTCTTCTCCCATTCAGCGAGTAAGCGCTGTGTAACATACGATGGGGTGAGGTCTGCTTCAGGCATAGCCTCCAGGGTACAAATCAGCGTGTCCCACGTTGCATTCAGTGAGGACAGGAGGATATATGATTTTGTGAGAGGTGTAAATTCCATTCCTCTCTCCTGCAACTCAACAAACAGCTGCTGAATATAATGCAGGTGCTCAGGAAGGCTATCTCCTTCTGCAAGGTAGGCTTTGTACAGCCTTTTTGTCAGAGTAACTTTACTCCCTGCTGTTGCCTTCACATACAAGTCTCTCAAAGCATCCCAAAGTTGCTTTGCAGACTGCATGCCACATACATTCACTAGCTGATTGTCCTCAACTCCCAAAATAATGGTCACTCTGGCCCACTCATCCTGTCTAAGCCATTCAGCCCTGGGATTTTGGAGGATTTGCTCACCGATTGGACTCCAAAGTTTTTCTTTGTGCAGCAATATTTGCATCTTGAGGCTCCAGTTTAAGTAGTTGGTCTCTGATAGATGCTTGAGCGGCATCTCTGAGGGCTGGGAGGCAGCATGGCTTCTTTCTTCTTTTGCAAGTCACCTCAGCCGGCTTCTTTGTCCTGTAGACTGGCAGCAGTCTATCAGAAAGTTGCATTAAGTTTTAAAATTGCCTCCCTCCCTTCCTCCCTCCCTCTGTTTATTATATCCACATTGCATTTTAAGCTGCTCCTGTTCTGTGCTCATGCCATCTTAATTCTAAGATGCTTTAAGAAAAACCTTTCTGGTTTGAGATACTTTGGCAACAACTTAGAAAGGATTTGGCCAACTAAAGCTGCTACTGGACAGTTCTCTTGCCACCCTGCCCTCCCACATTTTCATTGCAGGAAAGCAATGGCTAATCACTTTACTTTCTGTGGGTGGGTCTTACAGGACATACTTGCTTACTTTTGTGTGGGTCTAAATACCCACACATATGTACTGTATGTATACAAAGTTAAATTAAAATCAAAGTTCAAAATGCCCATAAATATAGAAACATTTAAAATAAAAGTTCTTTTACAGCTTTTCCTCAAAAAAGTCTGGAGCGGCTTTGGTTACAGGTTTTTCTCAGTGGCATTCTGGTTATTTTACTTGCCTGACAGTTAGAACACCCCTGGTTTAAAACCAAACAGAAGCTTTCTTTCTTTTTTTTAAAAAGCAACCTCAGACTAGGTAGTCCTCGAGTTAGGACGGCATTTGAGATGGGAATTTCCATCGCTAAGTGATGCAGTCGTAAAGTACAATGTCATGTGACCACATCACTTAGCGATGGCAATTCTGGTAGTCCCCATTGCTGTCATTAACCAAATCTCACTGGTTGTGAGGTGAGGACCCACCCTGATCCATGCCACTCCTGGCTTGGTCCCTCCCAGCCCAGAGCCTTGGCAAGGTAAGGGACTGACTCCTTTGCCTCCTCTTTAACTCTCCCCACTGGCCTATCTCCCCTCCATCTCTGCCCTTTTGGCTGCCCTGTATAGCAGTACTCCTCAGCAGTAGTGGCGGGGCTGAATTAGAGGCCCGGGGCCTTCAGCAGTCTCAGCTGGCTGCCACCACTCCTGGGTCTCTACTTCAGCTCCTGCACCGCCACCTCTGAGGAATGCCACCTCAAGCCCTGCTCTGCGTCCAGCTGCCACAGCGCTAAGCCCCCAAAGCCCCATTGCCCTGCACTCCGCAGGCCCTTCCATGCCCTGCTGACCTTCGCTGTCTTCCTCCCACAGCTGATGAGGCACACCTGGCCTGGCCTTATGTGAAACAGCTGCTGGCTGCTCCAGGCCTTCTTCCTGAGGCTGCTCATGCCATTCTCCAAATAGGGCACACTGTTCTCTGAGGCCTTCTGAAGCATTGTGAGAAGACCATGCCTGCTGTTCCCAAATCGTACTCGCTATTCTCATGATGCTTCAGAAAGCCGTTGGAAAGCTTTCAGAAAGTTCTTGTGATGTTTCGGAAAGCTGAGGAAAGCTGGGGCTGAAGTAGAGGCCTGGGGCGGTGGCAGCTGGCTGAGACTGCTGAAGGCCCTGGGCCTCTACTTCAGCCCCAGCACTGCCGCTGCCAAGGAGTGCCACTGTGCAGGGCAGCCAAAAGGGCAGAGGTGGTGGGGAGATAGGCCACTGGAGGGAGTTGAAGCACCCCTGTGGTTGTAAGTGCAGGCGAGTTGTCAAGCACCCAAATTTTGATCATGTGACCGCGGGGGTGCTGCAATGGCTGTAACTTTGGGGACCAGGCAGAAGTACCATCTGTTCAGTGCCAACATAATTTTGAACGGTCATTGAACAAATGGTCGTTAAGCAAGGACTATCTGTATTTTTCCTTCTCTCAGGTACCTACTTGTCCATTTAATAATTAAATCCCTTGGTGCACCATTTCATAATTTTTCCAGTCACTTGAGACAGAAGAATTTCACCCTCTGCTCCCAAAGAGCCATGTAATTAAGTAAGTTTCTGCCAAGAGATGTTTACCTGTCAAGCAAGCGTTACACCACTAAGCAACTGAGAAAGCACCAGGCCTTCTTGGGGGAAAATGTTGCAAGAAGGGCTTTCCTGCTTCTGCACTGTGGCCAATTCATCTTCAGGGGATTCCATGGAACCAAGTAAAGTGCTGCAAGCAAACACTCCAGCCTGCGCAGGCCAGGAACACTTCTTTCAACAAGATATCATCCATTTCTGCCCCCTGAAACTGTGGGTAGACTGTACCAGCAATAGGGCAATGGGCATGCTCTTGGTCTCAAGGTCTCATGTGCTTATTTCTCTATACAAAGCCAACGTGTTCAGTTTTTTCATGCTTCAGGCAGTGTTCCAGAACATATATTTTTCTCTGTAGTCTTTTCTTGAAATCCAAATGATTAATTTAGAATTCTCGATCCCATCTCCTTTATGTGGAGTCCTTGTGGTATGAAGTATTTTTTTTGTAGTAGACCATCTTGTAATCTGCCTTTTGAATTTTTCTTTTTAACTCTTGGAAACAGCTGTTTTACCACAGTCTGGACAACTCTGCAATTCATCTTCTATAATGTTGAATGTATGCATTTTGGCATTTAAAATTAAGAGTCCTTCTCCTCCCTCCCTCTCTCCCTTCCAAATTTGACTAAGCCTCTGCCTAAACAGAACTAGCACTGGGCGGCTTTGATTCCCAGATTCAGGCTATGCAAGGTACCAACCTATTTATCAATCAATCAATCTCAATCAACTTTCCCCCAGTGGCATTTATTTTGCTTCTTTAAGAGGCTTTTAACAGAGCAGTCTCTCTATCAGTATAAGAGTGTGATCTGGTCATATACTGTACATATGTCTGGCTGAATAATACTGTGCGCTGTTTCTAAATACTAGTGTTGTATTCTGCCTGTTGGTTTGTGTCATTGCTCCACCAGGGTTAGGCAATAAATGTGAGAATACTTTTGGTGGACCTATGCGGTGGGGCAAATATTATAGCCACAATCTGGAGTTGATTTCCTTGGGGGTCTCCCCATTGGTGTTTTGGTTTGAGTTTTCTGTGTATGAGGAAGTGTTCTTGCTCCTCCTGCTCTTCTGAGAAAAGTCATAGGGAAGGATAGAGGTAGAGATAGAGATAGAGACAGAGGTAGAGATAGAGATAGTCCATAGTAGTTGCAAAGCATGGTCCTGCATTGTCCTCTACTCTTATTATTTGGATTAGGTACATTCTCTTTTGTCAGCTGCCAGGGATTGTGTGCTTTAAGATTTGAAGGCAACCACTTAGACATAGGGCAGGCCTATCTTGGCTGCTTGAAAGGGTTATGTTAATGAATAATGCAGCTGGTGCATTATTGCTCCATCAACACACTTACCAAGGAAAGAAAGCTAAGAAAATAGGCGTCTAAGAAATCTATATCAAGGGAAGTTTGAGATGAGCCAAATCTGCAATAATTGGGAGTTTGTTGATGGAACAATAATACACCAGCTGAATTTTGATTAGCATCAGCTTATTGAGTCTGATTTTTATGTTGTATAAGGTACTCTGATTTTGCTTGTGGATATAATCAGTGCCTAGATTTTAACTGGGGAAATTATACCCCATTGCTCTGATTTTGCTGGCTGATCATTACTGGCAATGAGACTGTATTAGTAATACAACTCTTGCATGGTTATGGAGAGGTCACAGAGTTCATGAAAAGTGATTGCATGTTGTCTGTCTACAGTGACCCTTTTGGTATCCTGAATGATTCCATTCTCCCTCCCCCCAATTTTTTTTAAACATCTCTGGGAGTAATCGCATGATGAGAGGGAATGGGGAAAACTGATCAATTGATAGCAGTCAGATCTTTCTCTTCTGGTTTCAGTTTTTTCCTAGCATCAATTTGGGATTAGATCTGCATAGTGAAACTGTATCTGAAGTAATTATAATTAGTAAGCGTAAAGAAATTGCATTGAGGTTGGACTCCTTATCATTGATGAACCATCCCCAGGCTGATAGCCTGTCTTTCTGGAATCATCATGCCACCTGAATTGGCAAACCTCAGCAATAATTCTGGAGTTCTTTCTACCAACTCCAGACACTTCTCCTCAGATTGTCAAACCTGGAATAAAGAATTTCTCCTTGGAATCATCCCCAAAGAAGTATAATTTCATAAACAAGGGAAATAGTTATTCCATGACAGACCCTGTTTCAAATATTCTATCAGTTCTGGCACATACTTTAAAAAGGATTCAGAAAATCAACATGTTCTGAAAAGGGTAATGAGAATGTCCAGGGGACTAAAAATGAAGGATATGAAGAGAGATCAAAGGAATTAAGAATGTTTAGCTTTGAGAATAGAACCTGTGGTGGGGGACAAATATAATACTTTTTAAATACCTTCTATGCAGTTGATGCCAGCAGGAAAGGTTTGGATTTTTTGATATTGGAACTTGTTTCCAAGAGTAGGGACTTCTCATAAGAGATGGCCTGTACTGCATGAGAAATGTTTGGACGGTCCCTCCTATCTGGAGGGCTTTAAATTGAATCCTGTGGAGGAGGGTGAAGACAGCCCATAAAGTAGTGCAGCACCAAATCCTAGGACTGGAAGAGGTATGCAGGATGTGGAGACACCAGGTAATGAGCATATATATACAGGAAGGAATAGGTCAAATTCCATGACACAGAGATCCCAGTGTCTGTGTACATATGCACAGAGTAAAGAAAACAACAGAAAGAACTGCCAGGAAGGCAAATAAGATTTAGCAAGCAAACCTAGTGAGGCAGAAATTATGAGTGGAATACAAGGATTAAAAGATATATATTTTTCAACAGGAATAGGACAGACAAAAAAGGAGCAGTGTTATATAGGAAGAAGGTGTATCACAATCTAGGAGTCTGAGCACCAGCATCCAGTTGAGAGCAATTGGGTAAGAATATAACATATTATTTATTTCTATTTCTCTAGTTATTTAAGATATCTTGTTTTTATTGTATTTCAATCTTTTTAGCATTACTGTAAACTGCCCAAAGTCCTTCTTTTGAGGGAGATGGGCGGTGACAAAATTTGATAGATGATAGATAGATAGATAGATAGATAGATAGATAGATAGATAGATAGATAAATAAATTATTATGACCATCATAGACCACCAAGCCAGGCAGAAGATCTGGAAAATGCTCTCCAGGACCAGGTTACAGAACTTTCAGGGAGATAAATACAGTAATAATTGAAGATGTCAAGACATCTGTAGGAAAACCAACTTGGCTAAGACAGCAAATGTCCAGAATTCCCTCCTGGTCTTGTTGACTGTTGAAGAAGAAACAAAAGATTGACTTTCCCAAATATGATCCTAACCAATAGGGAAGACCCAGTGTCATGAGTGCCGTTGAGCTGAAGGCATCAGCACAACGGCACACATGACAATACCTATCAAGCAGGGGAAGGGATTTAGGATAAGCAAAGCACGCACAACAAAAGACACAGACCCCGAGGAGAAGGGAAGGTCCCCGGCCGGACGACCCAGCCATCGAGTCACAAAAGAAGAGGAAGGAAAGACAAAAGACAGGGCGGGTCACAAGGCACACCTGAAGCTGTCAGCATAGCGCAACGGAGATCGCCCAGCTGACAGCAATCACCGGCCGGAGAAAGGAACCGATCATGGGCAAGCCCGGGGCACCAGCAGGGGCCCCGCAACCCTTCACCTACCGGCACGGAAGCATGCAGGACAAAGGGGGGATGACGCAAACCGACGTAGGAGGGGCGCTGACCGGCACGGGCTATTTAAACCCCGCACCGGCGTGCTCCCTTCACTCTCAGCTTTTTTCGCGTCTAGCACTACGCTGTAATAAACCGGAACCTGCTCTTCCCTGAAATCAGTGTCTGTGTTTTACTCGGTGGCAGGCAGTGCATGACACCCAGGTGAAGAGGTAAATGCAGTGGAAAACTTGGGAAGAATTGACCATGTCATCTTGAATTTCAAGAGAATTTGGACATAGTCGTACTGTTCACTGTATTTCAGAAGAGCCAATTTCAACAAGCTTAGAGAAATACTCTAAGGAATCCTCTGGACAGAAATAATAAGGTCAAAGAAAGTACAGACAGGTTTGGACTTCTAAAAATAAGATGCTTGAAGTTCAATTGCATACCATTTCTACAAGGAAAAAAAATATGGGGAGCAGTTTAGGAAACTATGGTGGATGCATAGGCATTTTTGACTAAGCTAAGAGTTAAACAAGATATGGAAGATGAGTCTAACCACCAAAGAGATGAACCAGCAAGTAGCTAATTTGGAAAAAGAAACTTAAAAAAGGATAAAGCATAAAAAGAGGTTCTCAACTTCTATTTTGCGTTGATCTTTTCCCCAGAGTGAACTAGGTTCAAACAGATCTAAACAGAACAACCATACAGGGAAAGAATGGCAAGTAAAGAGATGGTTAGAAGGCATCAGGCTACCAAGAACCAGTTTAAGATTCCAGAAGGAACTTTCAGATGTCAACTTGGAGCCTCTTTCTATGATCTTTGAAACATCATGGAGGGTGGGCTTTGTGCCAGAGGACTAAAGAAATGCAAATGTTAATACTATTTCAGAAAGGGATGGGATTGGAGAAAACTTGAGTAATTACAGACCAATCAATGTGAAGTCAATACTGGGCAAAACAATTAAGCACTTGATTTATGAGCATTTAGAGAACAATCCATTGCTGCATGGTTCTATCAAGATAAATCATGCCACACAACCTGATTTCCTTTTTTGATAGAGTGACCAGTTTATTGACTATGAAAATGTGGTAATATAGTATATCTCAGTTTCAACAAAGCATTCAGCCAAGTCTCCCATAAAATTCTAGTTTTAGAATTTTAGATGGCAGATGGCAGAATATGGACTGAACTGTACTACCATTAGATGGTACAGAACTGATTGAATAATCATACTCAATAAGTGTACATCAGTGGATCCATGTTAATCTGGATGGACATACTGAGTGGCATATTGCAGCAGGGCCTTGTGCTGTTTAAGAAGACTGTAGCAAGATTCAGAAATCAGCAAGATGAATTTCAACAGGGCTGAAAGTAAAGTCAGATCAAATCATAATTTTATTACAGCCATAAGGCCAGAAAACAGATATGAAACCTAAAAAGTAAGTGAATATATGTATACATATATGTCAATTTACAAGTAGTAAGTATAAATATAAGATACATAACAAGTAGTAGTAAGTATAAATATAAGAAATATAACAATATAAAATATATAACAAGGAATAAGAATGAGTACAGAATATAAAAGTACAGGAATAAAAGTACAGTAGTAATAAAATAAAATGGCATAAAATACAAGTAAATAAGAATCAAAATCCTCAACTACAAGTAAGGCAAATATAACATATAGAGGCTTAAAACTGGGCAACCTGGGAGGATATACTTGGGTTCTTATCAGATAAGAGAAGCAACAATTAGAAGTTGTGCTCTTTGCTTGGAAATGTCTTCAGGATGGGGTAGATGAGAGTCATACCAGAGTCCCATTATCCTGGGAGTTGAGGACAACCAGCTAGTGCACGTGTGTGGCATGCAGTTTGCAAAGCAACTTTGGGATGCTTTGAGAGACTTGTATGTGAAGGCAACAACAGGGAGTAAAGTTACCCTGACAAAAAAGCTGTACAAAGCCTACCTTGCAGAAGGAGATAGCCTTCCTGAGCACTTGCATCATATTCAGCAGCTGTTTGTTGAGTTGCAGGAGAGAGGAATGGAATTTACACCTCACAAAATCCTATATCCTCCTGTCCTCATTGAATGAAATGTGGGGCACGCTGATTTCTACCCTAGAGGCTATGCCTGAAGTGGACCTCACCCCATCATATGTAACACAGTGCCTACTCACTGAATGGGAGAAGAGAGAGGAAAGACCCCCCCCCATCTCTTCTGGGAAGCTACAGTGCCAGAAAGTCAGCAAAAGGAAGGAGAACAAAGCTGAGGCAACAGCACTAACTAGCCAGTGATGCTTCAACTGTGGTTCAGCTGGACACTTGCAGAAAGACTGTACCTTGAGACCCAGAAATAGAAAGACAGGGAAGAAGAACACAAGGGCAACACAGAAGAAGGCTCTTCAGACAACCCAAATTGCACAGGTTTCTGAGAAGGGTAATTCTGATGTATGGGTATTAGATTCTGGGGCCAATTGTCATTTATGTAATTGTAAAAGCTCTTTTGTTTCACTGTGTAAAACTGACAAAGTGTATCTTTGGCTGATGGGTCTGTGACCAAAATTATGGGACAAGGTGACTTGTATTTATCCTGCTTGGGAGAAACTGGGAAAGGTGTTCTGTATGTGCCAAATCTACAGTCAAACCTTTTATCTATGGCACAATTAGCTGCAACAGGGTATGTCATAACATTTAAGAAAAATGGTTGTGAGATACGTAAAAATGGTAAATTGTGTGCTACTGGTATTTTAAAAGACTCCTTGTACATTGTGCAAAATGCAACGAGGCCAAGCTGCAAAGCTGCAGTTGGCAACACTCTATATCATGACCAATGTGTTGTCATGTTCCCCGTTGCAAGGCATATGTGCATCACAACGGGGAACATGCACATTGGGATAAGTGTAATCCCTTAATCACTCACACATCCCTCAAGCACCCATATCCATAAGGGAATCACCAACATAATAGAAACGCCCCTCAGACCAGACTTGGCACCCATCAAAAGATAGGGGGAACGCCTTCCCATTTCCCCAGGGGGATGCACTCACATATCCCTCGGGCACCCATGTCCATAGAGGAATCACCAACACAATGGGAGTGCCCATCAGACCGGACTTGACACCCATCGAAAGATTGGGGAAACGCCTTCCCATTTCCCCAGGGGACGCACCTGCTCCGGACGAAGGCAGGGAGACAAAGGAGACCGCCAGAATCGCCCATCAGCTGATGCGTCGCAGTCCCAAGCACCCATCCGGTCATGGCTCGAGGGTGGAGAAGCACAACGTCCGCCAACAGAGTATAAACAGGACACCCTGTCAACACATAAGGATTCCCGTCTCTTTCGTTGCATGCACTCCGTTCTAATAAAGCCAGAAATCCTTAGACCCTCTAAGTGAGTCTGCATTTTATTTAGAGCGTGGCTGCCCTGACATAAAGACGGGAATCCAAAAAAAAATTTCTTTTTCCCTAGCACCAATCCAAATCAGTTCTGTGAGGGATCCACGCTAGGATGGAAGACTTCAACTCACGGAGAAGCGGCTTCCCGGTGACCGACAATGGAACTCCCATCCAGACGAACGACAGATGCCCAAGGCCCTGACGGCGCGACATCCAGGGGTACTCAGGATCGAGTTCGGAGGGAGAAGACCCAGCGAGCGCTACCCGTGAGTCCTGAGGCCCGTGGCTTACCCTCAACGAGACGGACGGATCCTCACCTGGATCGCCCGGCACACCAGAGGAACCGCAGGACGTCCCAAAATTAGAGGCATCAGGAACCGGAGGCAACTGCACCATGGCGAGCTCGAGAATGGCGGAGAGGCTGAGAGTGGTCAAGGAGAAGCTGGAGGCGATGCAGCAGCTGCTCCAGAGGTTAGCAGAGGCGTACGAGTCCCACAGCCAGGGAGCGGAGGGACCAGGCACCAGAAGCCCGACACCCCTCACCCCCCCCCTCGGAGACGCACCAGCCGGAGAGACGGAGGAGAGGCCCGGAGGACGACACAGCGCCAGGCAGAGACCAGTTCCAGGTATCTGCCAGATGTGCTGCACCCCACCCTCCCACCCCACAGCCGAGGTGACTCCAACACACCGGAGGCCGACACGAGTGGGCGCAAACACAACCCGACGCCAGATGGAGGGAATTGTCATGTTCACCGTTTCAATGTGCTTGGTACATTGTAACGTTTTGCATGTCATTAGCCTGATACGTGTTTGATCTTAGAAGGGAGGAAGATTCCTCTTCAGGGAGCTCTTATCTGTTGGCTGCTGGGTTGGAATGTATTTGGGTTATCTCATGTATTCAAGGTTGCTTTCCCAGGATGTGTAGAAAACGGTTACCAGCACCTGGGAGGGGGGTGGTTGCTATGGCTGGTAGGGGGGAGGGATTATGTTTGGAGCCAAGGGTTTTTAGTTTGTATTTGGCGCGCTTTTAGTCATTCTCAGCTTTCTCTGTAACTGTCATAAATTCCCTAATAAATCAGATTTCATTTAAGTAACCTCTTGTGAGTCTGAGTGTTTGGGATAGGCAACCATTACAGGAATCCCCACATCTTGACCACGGAGCCCCGACTGCCCGAAGTACCCAGCATCGCCCAGCTGCGGCTTGAAGCCCACTGAGAGTGGCGATCAAGGACTTCGGGATCAAGTTCGATGGGGACCCCACAAAACTTTCTTTCTTCCTCACGAATGCGAGGATCTACATGGAGGAATGGGGCCCCTATTTTCGAACTGAAAAGGGCAAGGTAAATGCCCTAGCTGTCAAGCTGCAAGGACGAGCCGCCAACTGGTACGTCCAGCTGTGCCAGTCGGGCGCCCTGGAACCCGAGGACTGCAATGAGTTCCTGTGGGCAGTGGAAATGCATTTCAGGGACCCCCTGGAAAGGGAGAGGGCAAAAAGAGCCTTAAAAGCCCTTAAACAAGGACAGAGCTCCGTGGCAGATTATGCCATGGAGTTCCAAGCCCTGGCCGGCAAGGTCGAGGTTTGGTCCCAATCAACCCTCATCGAAAAATTCAAGGAAGGGTTGAACCTGAATGTGCTCAGGTGGGCACTCTGCAGAAACAACCCCAACACTCTGGTGGAGTGGATTCGGCTGGCAGGGGAAGCAGAGGACGCCCAGGAAACTTTCCTCCAGGCGCGGAGGGAAGCGCAGTACGCAGAGGCGGTGAGAGGACCCCGCAGAGCTGCAAGACCTATGAACCCAAGATCCCAACATCGTATGGACGACCGGGACCGATGCTTTGCCAGGGGTCAGTGCTTCAAGTGTGGGGAGGCGAACCACAAGGCGGCGGCTTGCCTGAAGGCAAAGGCAAGAGACGGCTCGGGGAAGGTTCCAAACAAACCAACCCCAACACCAAAGAGAAGGCCAGCCGCGAAGAGGGAAACCTCGGCAAGGGAATTCCCTGACGTCACCGCTGACGAGGAAAGCGGAAGCGACGAACCGGCGGGAAACGCCAGCCACCTGCCTTAAAGAGCGCCAAAAGACAAGTGGAGAACAACAAAGGGCGCGACGACTTTGGGGTGAGTGAGAACTGTCCTACCCTATATGTGAGAGTCACCCTGGCCCACGGGGGGAAAACAGAGAAGGTTTGGGCACTGATCGACTTGGGTTGCTCGAAATGCCTCATGCACCCGGACCTGGTGGCCGCGCTTAACCTCCGCTGCTATCCACTTCAGCACCATTTGGTGTTCACGCAGTTGGATGGATCAGCAGCGGGAGGGGGCCCGGTCACCCAATACACGGACAGAGTTGTGATGAGGCTTGGCGACCACGAGGAAAGCCTTCCCTTCATTGTGGCACCGGTGGGTCAACCTCTACTCATCTTAGGGATCCCGTGGCTTGTGCATCACAACCCCCAAATAAATTGGATGACCAGAGAGATCACCTTTTCAGACGGTCGTTACCGAGCACCCACAGGAGATCGAGTTCCCCGCGCTGCAATGGGGAGGGCGACAATGACCTCAATGCACCTGGAGGCAGCAACCCCGGAGGGCCTGCCAGCCAGATATGCAGACTTTGCCAACGTTTTCAGTGAAAAGGAGGCTGACAAACTCCCCCCCCACAGAAAAACAGACTGCACCATCGAACTGATCCCGGGGGCAACTTTACCAAAGCCTAAAATTTATGCTATGATGCAGAGGGAGTTGGCAGCTTTAAGGGACTTCATCGACAAAAATTTGGCGTGGGGGTTTATTGAGCCAGCTAACTTGCCAGTCAGGGCCCCAGTTCTCTTCCGGGAGAAGAAAGACGGGTCCCTCCGGCTCTGTACAGATTACCGCAAGCTCAATGCTACGTCAATTTCAAATAAATATCCCCTGCCAATAATAAAGGACATTCTAGCCCACCTTGCAAAGGGCAAAATATTCACAAAATTAGACCTCAGAGAAGCCTACTTCCGGATACGAATAAAGGAAGGGGACGAATGGAAGACGGCTTTCAACTGCCCGCTGGGGTTGTTCCAATACCGAGTTCTGCCTTTTGGGTTGGCTGGGGCACCGGGCGTGTTCATGCAGCTAATTAATGAGGTCTTGCACAACCACTTGTTTAAGGGGGTGCTTGTTTACCTTGATGATGTCTTGATTTGTTCTGAGAACGCAGCTGAGCACGAACGCCTCGTAAAGACAGTGCTCACGAAACTCCGCAAGGCAGAGCTATACGCCAAGCTCTCCAAGTGTGAGTTTCACAAGGAGCAAATCGACTACCTTGGCTATTGGATCTCGGCAAGGGGGATCGAAATGGACCCTAGCAAGGTCCAGGCCATACTGGCGTGGGAGCGCCCACGCACGAGGAGGCAACTTCAAAGTTTCCTCGGGTTCACTAACTTCTATAGGGGTTTCATCCAGGGGCTAGTGGAAATTGTGCTGCCACTAACCAACCTACTCCGGACAAAGGGCCTGGAAGACACCCAAAAATCACGAAACCCGGGGGCGCTGCTAAACTGGACAGCTGATTGTCAAACGGCTTTCGAACGCCTCAAAAGCCTCTTCACGGCAGAGCCAGTACTGCAGCATCCTGACCCCACCAGACCCTTTGTCGTGCAAGTAGACGCCTCAGATTTTTCTATAGGAGCGCTTCTCCTTCAGTGCGATTTTGACAATCAGCTGAAGCCCTGCACGTACCTCTCCCGCAAGTTCTCAGAAATGGAATGGAGATGGCACGTGTGGGAAAAGGAGGCATTCGCGGTCAAGGCAGCCCTGGAAACATGGAGGCACCTCCTGGAAGGGGCCTCCTGTCCCTTCGAGGTCTGGACTGACCACAAAAACCTGGAAGCTTTCAGCACCCCAAAACGCCTTAGTCCAAAGCAAGTATGCTGGGTGCAATTCTTTAGCAGATTTAATTTCAAACTTAAGTTCATCCCGGGGAGAAAGAACTTCCTGGCAGATGCCCTTTCCTGACGACCTCAGGATGCTGGCCAGGCACCGGACATTGTGGGGACTGTGTGGACAGACACACAGCTGGGCTGCCCTGCTGTTACACGCAGCCAGACTAAAACCCAATGCGCCTCAGCGCAACCACCGGCGAACGGAGGGAGACGCAGGTCAATTTCACAGGACTGGCAACAAAGACTCGTTAAAGCCCTTGAGAAAGATACGTGGTTACAAAACAACCAACACCATGTATCTCTTACGAACGGGCTTGCCTGGAGACAAAAAACCCTATACGTGCCAGAATCATTGAGAGCGGAGGTTTTAAATCACTCCCACGATGATAAGACGGCCGGGCATTTTGGGTTTGTTAAAACCTTACACTTAATTAGGAGGCAATTCTGGTGGCCCACCCTAAGAAAAGACGTCAAGGAATACGTCACGGCCTGCCCCACATGTGCAAGGTCAAAACCGAAGGTGGGGAAACCCCAAGGACTGCTGCAGAAAGTAGCAAGCCCCTCCCATCCCTGGGAGGAGATTTCCATGGACTTCATAGTCGACCTGCCACCCAGCCAAAGAAAAACCGTCATCTGGGTGGTAAAAGACTATTTTTCCAAGCAGGCACACTTCATACCCTGCGCATCCATCCCCTCCGCGCAACAGCTGGCACGCCTATTCCTCACCCATATCTACAAAATCCACGGTGCCCCCTACAGTTTGGTGACCGATAGGGGCACACAATTTACCTCCAGGGTCTGGAAAGAATTCTTAAAACACATTGGCACGAAGCAAGCACTGTCAACGGCTTGGCACCCCCACACAGATGGCTCCACGGAGATCCTCAACTCCACCCTGGAGCAGTTCCTATGAGCGTTTATTAATTACCAACAGGACAATTGGGTGGACCTTCTTCCTTTTGCAGAGGTGGCCTACAACAACGTGGTATACCAAAGCACAGGTCACACCCCATTCAAGGTGGTTTATGGAAGAGACTTTGTGCCAACCAGAACTGCCCCAACCAGACACCCCGCCCTGTTCTCCAGATGACTGGGCAGCTCAACTGGGCACGGTTTGGCCCATCATCCAGCTGGCTCTGGCTGATGCGCAAGCATCATACAAGAAATTTGCAGATAATCACAGGGCGGTGCAACCGAACTACAAAGTGGGAGATAGGGTCTACCTCTCCACTAAGTTCATCAAATCCCCACAGCCCTCCAAGAAACTGGCACCCAAATTTATTGGACCATTCCCAATCACAGAGATCATTAACCCAGTCACCTTCAAACTGGACTTACCCCACAATCTATGGCGCATACACCCAGTTCTCCACTGTGCCCTCCTGAAACCAGCCACCCTTTCAAAATGGCACACAGAACCCCCCCGCCCCCACCTATCATGATAGATGGGCAACAACGTTTTGAGATACAAGAAATACTCGACTCCAGGAGGCAAAGGGGCACATTACAATACCTTGTCAAATGGAGGCATTTCCCACACCCAGAGAGGGTCCAAGCTCAACATGTCTCAGCTAAACGGTTGGTAAGGAGCTTCCATGAAGCATACCCATCTAAACCAGCACCCTAGGATTTTCCTTGGGGGGCAGCATGTCATGTTCCCTGTTGCAAGGCATATGTGCATCACAACGGGGAACATGCACATTGGGATAAGTGTAATCCCTTAATCACTCACATTATCCCTCAAGCACCCATATCCATAAGGGAATCACCAACATAATAGAAACGCCCCTCAGACCAGACTTGGCACCCATCAAAAGATAGGGGGAACGCCTTCCCATTTCCTCAGGGGGATGCACTCACATATCCCTCGGGCACCCATGTCCATAGAGGAATCACCAACACAATGGGAGTGCCCATCAGACCGGACTTGACACCCATCGAAAGATTGGGGAAACGCCTTCCCATTTCCCCAGGGGACGCACCTGCTCCGGACGAAGGCAGGGAGACAAAGGAGACCGCCAGAATCGCCCATCAGCTGACGCGTCGCAGTCCCAAGCACCCATCCGGTCATGGCTCGTGGATGGAGAAGCACAACGTCCGCCAACAGAGTATAAACAGGACACCCTGTCAACACATAAGGATTCCCATCTTTTTCGTTGCATGCACTCCGTTCTAATAAAGCCAGAAATCCTCAGACCCTCTAAGTGAGTCTGCATTTTATTTAGAGCATGGCTGCCCTGACATGTGTACACCTGATGCATAGAAGATTTGGTCACGCTAATTTCAGGTATATAGCACAAATCCCACAGCTGTGTGCTGACCTAAAGATAAAACCCTGTGACAAATACTTAGACTGTGTAGTTTACAAAGAATTGTTGTTTATTCATTTAGTCGCTTCCGACTCTTCGTGACTTCATGGACCAGCCCACGCCAGAGCTTCCTGTCGGTCGTCAACACCCCCAGCTCCCCCAGGGACGAGTCCGTCACCTCTAGAATATCATCCATCCATCTTGCCATTGGTCGGCCCCTCTTCCTTTTGCCTTCCACTCTCCCTAGCATCACCATCTTCTCCAGGGTGTCCTGTCTTCTCATTATGTGGCCAAAGTATTTCAGTTTTGCCTTTAATATCATTCCCTCAAGTGAGCAGTCTGGCTTTATTTCCTGGAGGATGGACTGGTTTGACCTTCTTGCAGTCCAAGGCACTCTCAAAATTTTCCTCCAACACCACAGTTCAAAAGCATTGATCTTCCTTCTCTCAGCCTTCCTTATGGTCCAGCTCTCGCAGCCATATGTTACTAAAGGGAACACCATTGCTTTAACTATGCGGACTTTTGTTGTCAGTGTGATGTCTCTGCTCTTAACTATTTTATCCAGATTGGTCATTGAATTTCTCCCAAGGATTAAGCATCTTCTGATTTCCTGACTGCAGTCAGCATCTGCAGTAATCTTTGCACCTAGAAATACAAAGTCTTTCACTGCTTCTACATTTTCTCCCTCTATTTGCCAGTTATCAATCAAGCTGGTTGCCATAATCTTGGTTTTTTTTTGAGGTTTAGCAGCAAGCCAGCTTTTGCACTTTCTTTCACCTTCATCATAAGGCTCCTCAGTTCCTCTTCGCTTTCAGCCATCAAAGTGGTATCATCCCCATATCTGAGATTGTTAATGTTTCTTCCAGCAATTTTAACTCCAGCCTTGGATTCCTCAAGCCCAGCATGTCGCATGATGTGTTCTGCGTACAAGTTGAATAGGTAGGGTGACAGTATACAGCCCTGCCGTACTCCTTTCCCAATCTTAAACCTGTCTGTTGTTCCGTGGTCTGTTCTTACTGTTGCTACTTGGTTGTTATACAGATTCTTCAGGAGGCAGACAAGATGACTTGGTATCCCCATACCACTAAGAACTTGCCACAATTTGTTATGGTCCACACAGTCAAAGGCTTTACAATAGTCAATAAAACAGAAATAGATGTTTTTCTGAAGCTCCCTGGCTTTTTCCATTATCCAGCGGATATTGGCAATTTGGTCCCTAGTTCCTCTGCCTTTTCTAAACCCAGCTTGTACATCTGGCAATTCTCGCTCCATAAATTGCTGAAGTCCACCTTGCAGGATCTTGAGCATTACCTTATTGGCATGTGAAATGAGTGCCACTGTTCGATAGTTTGAACATTCTTTAGTGTTCCCCTTTTTTGATATGGGGATATAAGTTGATTTTTTCCAGTCTGATGGCCATTCCTGTGTTTTCCAAATTTGCTGGCATATAGCATGCATTACCTTGACAGCATCATCTTGCAAGATTTTGAACAGTTCAGCTGGAATGCCGTCATCTCCTGCTGCCTTGTTATTAGCAATGCTTCTTAAAGCCCATTCAACCTCACTCTTCAGGATGTCTGGCTCTAGCTCACTGACCACACCATCAAAGCTATCCCCAATATTGTTATCCTTCCTATACAGGTCTTCCCTATATTCTTGCCACCTTTTCTTGATCTCTTCTTCTTCTGTTAGGTCCTTGCCATCTTTGTTTTTGATCATACCCATTTTTGCCTGGAATTTACCTCCAATGTTTCTAATTTTCTGGAAGAGGTCTCTTGTCCTTCCTATTCTATTGTCTTCTTCCACTTCCGTGCATTGCTTGTTTAAAAATAATCCCTTATCTCTTCTAGCTAACCTCTGGAATTTTGCCTTTAATTGGGCATATCTCCCCCTATCGCTGTTGCCTTTTGCTTTCCTTCTTTCTTGAGCTACTTCTAGTGTCTCAGCAGACAGCCATTTTGCCTTCCTGGTTTTCTCTTTCTTTGGGATGTATTTTGTTGCCGCCTCCTCAACAATGTTGTGAACTTCTGTCCATAGTTCTTCCAGGACCCTATCTACTAAGTCCAGTCCCTTAAATCTATTCTTCACCTCCACTGCATATTCCTTAGGAATATTAGTGAGCTCATATCTAGCTGATCTGTGGGTCTTCCCTAATCTCTTTAGTCTGCACCTAAATTGTGCAATAGAAGTCCGTGATCTGAACTACAGTCAGCTCCAGGTCTTGTTTTTACCGACTGTATAGATGTCCACCACCTTTGGCTGCAAAGGATGTAGTCAATCTGATTTCGGTGTTGTCCATCTGGTGAAGTCCATGTATAAAGCCGTCTCTTAGGTTGTTGGAAGAGAGTGTTTGCTATGCAGAGTGAATTGTCTTGGCAAAATTCTATCAGCCTATGTCCTGCTTTGTTTTGTTCTCCCAGGCCATGCTTACCTGTAATTCCAGGTGTCATCTGACTGCCCACCTTAGCATTCCAGTCTCCTGTGATGAAAATAACATCTCTTTTAGGCGTGTTGTCCAGTAGGTGCTGCAGATTCTCATAGAACTGCTCTACTTCAGCTTCTTCAGCATCTGTGGTTGGGGCGCATATTTGGATCACTGTGATGTTAGATGGCTTGCCCTGAATTCGAATTGAGATCATTCTATCGTTTTTTGGATTGTATCCAAGCACTGCTTTAGCCACTTTACGATTAATTATGAAGGCTACTCCATTTCTTCTGTGGTCCTCTTGTCCACAGTAGTAGATCTGGTGGTCATTTGATGTGAAGTGGCCCATTCCAGTCCATTTCAGTTCACTGACGCCCAAAATGTCTATCTTTAATCTTGACATCTCACCAATAACCACATCCAATTTGCCCTGGCTCATAGATCTTACATTCCAGGTTCCAATGGTGTGTTGATCCTTAGAACATCGGATTCGCCGTTCACCACCAGCACCGTCAGCTGCTAGCCTTCCTTTCGGCTTTGAGCTAGCTGCGTCATCACATCTGGGGCTAGTTGAACTCATCCTCTGTTCCTCCCCAGTAGCATTTTGACCATCTTCCGACCTGGGGGTCTCATCTTCCGATGGTATACCGACATATCTCTGGTTGTACTGATCCATTTAGTTTTCACGGCAAGAATACTGGGGTGGGTTGCCATTACCTTCCCCAGGGATCGCATTTAGTCTGACCTCTCTGTCATGACCTTCCCGTCTTGGGTGGCCCTTCACGGTTTAGCTCATGGCATCATTGAGGTGCTCAAGCTCCAGCACCACGACAAGGTAACGATCCTTTGCTGAAGTTGCAAAGAATGCAAAACACTAAAAGCTCCTGTGATTGAGTTACAACTAGACCTCTAGAAATTGTTCACTCTGACATTATTGGTCCTTTTGCTCCGTGTTTTGGACAAGCACGGTATGCAATGACCATCTTTGATGATTTCTCAAGGTATATGTTTATCTATATCTTAAAAGACAAAAATGAGGCATTTGAGAAATTCAAGGGTTTTGTAACATGGGCAAATGGAAAATTCCCAAGGCCTGTATCTGCACTCTGGTGTGATAGAGGAGGAGAATACCTTTCTCACAAATTCAAATGTTCTTAGCAGACAAGGGAATATAACAAATTCTTTCTAACCCTTACCCCCCGCCCCCATCAGCAAAATGGTGTTGCTGAAAGAAAGGACAGAACCTTGCAAGATGGAATGTTATGCATGCTTAAAGATTCCAGGTTATTGTTTAGATTTTGGGCAGAAGTGATGTCCACTGCCTGTTATGTGCAAAACAGATTGTATAATTCTGTGATCCAGGACACTCCATTCCATTTGTTTTATGGTGTGAAACCAAAGGTAAACATGGTAGTACTGCATAGGTTCATCTTCCAAAATGACAGAGTAGGAAAGGAGGCCCCACAACAAAGAAAGCCATCTTTGTTGGCTGTGAACAAAGCCAAAAGAGCTACAGGTTCATAGTGGGAGATAAATTGATAATTAGCAAAAAGTCCTTCTTTTGCTGAGCAGAACTGGGGGAGATTAAATTCTAGCTCTCCAGTTGAACAACAGAATGACATTAAACCAGAAAAGCAAACTGAAGATCTGTCTGATGAGACAGATGCTTCTCAGGAAAGTGATAGGAGTCAAAATTTAAGCCCTGTATTACCTCACAGATCTCAGAGGAGTAATAAAGTAATAAATAAAATAAAATAATAATAAAATAAAATAATAAAATAATAAAATAATAAAATAATAAAATAATAAAATAATAAAATAATAAAATAATAAAATAATAAAATAAAAATCACATTTTCAGGCTGAAACAATAAAGGCTTTTCACATATTTACTGAACCTGAATCCTTTGAGCAAGTGAATGCTTTGCCACCTCAGATTGTACAAAATTGGCATTTCTGCCATGCAACAGGAGTTAGCATCCTTGAAAGAAAATAAAACATGGAAACTGGTAAATCTACCTCCCAATGAACGCTGTCTAAGTTGTAGGTGGGTTTTCAAACTGAAAAGGGATGCTGATGGCAAAATCCAAAAATACAAAGCAAGGTTGGTTGCGAAAGGGTTCACTCAAAGGAAAGATTTAGACTTTGACAAGACTTTTGCACCAGTTACTAAAGGTGAATCAATTAGATTACTGTTAAAAGTTGCTGCACTCAAAGGAATGTCAGTTCATCACTATGACATTCAAACTGCATTTCTCTATGGTGATTTAGACCACAAATTATACATGCAACAACCCCCTGGCTATGAAAAAGGGGAAAATCTAGTCTGTGAACTGCAGAAATCATTCTATGGATTAAAACAAACTGCTAGATCCTGGAACCAAAAATTAGATGAAAAACTGCAGAATTTTGGTTTTGTAAAAGGAAAGGCAGATTCATGTGTATATATGAAGAAAGACAAACAAGGCTGTATGTATCTGTGCATATGTGTTGATGATCTGCTGCTGTTCACATCAACAGAAAAACAAAGGCTTGCATTTGAAGCCTGCATGAAAAGCCATTTCACATTAAAAAGCCTTGGAACAGTAACAAATTACCTAGGCTTAGAAATACACAGAGAGAAGGATGGTAGCTTCCTGTTAAGCCAACACAGTAAAATTCAAAAGCTCTTAGAGGACTTTGACATGCAAGACTGTAAGCCAGTCTCTGCTCCTATGATATCAGATTTTCAGAAAGAAATAGGAGAAATTCAATTAACTGAGGCAGAGAAATATAGATCTGCAATTGGAAGCTTACTGTAGATTGCAAATCACTCTCGCCCAGATATCTCAAACCCTGTGGCCATTTTAAGTTTACAGGTAGAAAACCTACATCTACTGGAAAAGCAGCACTGAAGAGGTTAATGAGGTATTTGCAAGGAACAAAGAATTATTGCCTGAAGCTAAATGCCTTTGGAATAGAAAAATTGCAGGCTTTTGCCAATTCTGACTGGGGAGCTGATGTCACAAAATCCACTTCTGGGATTTTAATTCAATTTGCTGGGTCAAGCTTAGGCTGGCATTCTAGAAAGCAAGCACTTGTTGCTCTTTCCGCTGCAGAAGCAGAGTTTTATTCCCTAACACAAACCTGTAACCAGGTTGTATGGTTTAAACAGTTGTTAAAAGACATAGGCATGGAAGTGAACCAGCCTATAACTGTTTATGAGGATAATCAAGCTTGCATTGCAATGGCAAAATCTGAAGCTTGCAAGAATAGAACAAAACATATCGATATCAGATATCAATATATCAAAGACATGATAGCCAAATGGGAAATAATCTTAAAATATTGTGAATCAAAAGACATGATTGCTGACATATTAACCAAGCCTCCTGCTGCACAAAGACACACAGAGTTGACAAAGAAAATTAGTCTGTGTCTTACTCCTTAGCATAACAAAGGGGAGTGTTGGTATTTGGTTGTTTGCAAGAAGCAAGCCACTAAGTTACTATGGTAACAAATCACTTTGGCAGGGTGAACAGGTCAAACTTAAGTATCCTCAGGTTTGGGTCTGAAAAGGATGACCATATAAGGAAAAGCTGCTTTTTGGGTAACTTGCCTGAAGAAAGCTTGCCTGGACTTGTTTAGTTTCCTTTTTGCTGACTTCCCTTCTAGTCCAGCTCAGCGTGAGCTTGTAAAATATGTTTTCTTAGTATATAAGAAGCTTTTGAGCCTATCCATCTCTGGATATGGAAACCTGTTTATGTTTTATGCTTTCTGTAAATACATTTATTTTTATAGAAATGCCTGGTGTGTGTTTTTTCTGATCTCTTGGGCCAAACGCTTTCCAGTACTTTGCCACAGTATCAAGCTGTAGCTGCTACAGAAACCAAACCCACCTCCAAACATAAAGCAGCATCCTTAATATATTTTGGGACTGTAAGAATGGCTCTAATACAACTACTTTGAACAACTTCAAAAGTATTGAACTTGGTAAGTGCAGATTTGCATACCATAGAGAAGCTGAGGGACACCCTTGGCTAAGAACACTGTGCAGATTGCAGGGGTATAGTGAGCTCCTCTTGAATGAAAAAAACCCTCAGAATTTCTCTGGAGTTATGCTGAGCAATACTAGCTTGGTAGGAAAGATGTGCACTCCAAGATAGAGAGGCGTGGAACAGTACTCCAAGGTACTTATAGATACACACCTGTTCAATTGGAGTCCAGTTAATTTGCCATTTATGAATTTTATGATGTGTCTAGCAAATACTAGAATGTTGGTTTTCTGATAATTTATTCATAATCTTTTTTCCAGACAGAAAAAGGCCCTTAGTGCCCTTCTCATTCTTATAGACTTGACAACTACATCATCTGCATATAAAAGTACTGGAATCATTCATTCTGCTAGAACAGGATGATGATGAGCAGGAATCATGAGCATCTGAATTATTGGTTTGATATAGATATTGAAAAGTAAGGGGGCTAGTATACAGCCTTGCCTTACCCCTCTGTATTTTGGAACAGCTTTGGAGAGATCACCCCATAGAGAATATCTAACTCTCAGGTGTTAGAATACTGAGATTAGATAAGTAAAAGCAGCCTTTTGTCAATGGTGGATTGCCTTAATCTGTCCTACAGTCTTTCCCTTGGGATTAAGTCAATGGCTGAATTAAAGTCAACATAAATTGCAAAAAATTGCAACCAAACAATGTTCCAAAGTTGATCATTACCCTCTGAAGCCAGCCTGCTTCTCAGCAATAATATTATCATTTGGGACCCATTCCAGTAATTTTGTATAAATAAATCTGGCATACACCTTATATATTGTACTGAGTAAACTAACAGGCCTGTAATTTGTAGGGTCAAGTCTATTTCCTTTATAGAATGGAATGACAACAGCTTGGTTCCAGTCATATAGGAAGTAGGCTGAGTTATTAATATGAGTAAATAAAGCAGCCAAAATAGAGGCCCACCAACTCTTATTCTCCTTTATTAGTTCTGGGGGAATGAAATCTCCTCCTGATGCCTTTCCTAGTTTTAATTGCATAATGAGGTCCTTGACACAGGTGGCCAGTTGGAGAGATCACTGAAGGAGGGAGTCAAATTAAGATTTTATGACTCCTTTTTAAAGATATTTTGAAAATAGATCTCCCAGTCTTCCACAGAAATTTGAGAAATAAGGACAGTGTCTGTCAGTAAGAGAGCAGTTAATTAGACACCAGAACCAAGAGCATATTAGAGAAAGAATTCAGAAGAAGGGCATCTGAATTCAAGAGACCAGACAGATCTTTAGCTAGGCTTGAAGACCATTTGTTCTGAATATGCCCATTTGTTGTAGCCTCAACAAGGCAATTGACTACTTTTAAGGGTTTGAGGTTTGTTTTTAAGATCCAGCAAACAAATTAATGGGAAATGATCACTATTAGGGGGCATTCCAATACAAAAGTGAACAATTAGGTAGATGTGGCTCCATGGAATCATTATATAATCGACCATACTAGCCCCATTTGGACCACAGAATGTGAATTCCCCATTGATATCTTCACTGGCAGTACCATTCAGCACAGCTAATCCAAGTATCTACTAACTGAGCCAAATGGAAACCTGCAGAATTGCAGAACTGGGCCTTGGATTGTCTAAGGGTAAAACATTCCCTCTTTGGGAGGCAGAGACCATTTAAAATGAGCTTGCAAGTGGGCATTTATTCTTTTATTTTATTTATTATTATTCAAATTTTATTACCACCCATCTCCCCCAAAAGAGGGACTCTGGGCGGCTTACAATAAAATCAATGATACAACGATAAATGTTAAAAACCCATAAAAATGAAGCACATTACAAATATAAAATGCAATAAATAAATATGGAATCCAAGTGGCTGTAAAATTCCAATCTGGTGGGAGGGGCTGTAAGGCACGAGCCACCCACAAAAATGGTTACCCACCTTCCCGCCCCAAGCGAGATGGCAGAACCAAGTCTTCAGGGCCTTCTGGAAGATCAGGAGTGAAGGGGCCTGCCTCACCTCCGGGGGCAAGATGTTCCAAAGGGTGGGGGCCACTGCAGAGAAGGCCTGCTTCCTGGACCCTGCCAGGTAAAATTCTCTTACAGACGGGATCCGTAGCATGCCCTTTCTGCCTGATCGGGTGGGGCGGATCGATGCTATGGGGATGAGACGGTCCCTCAGGTAACCTGGCCCCATGCCATGTAGGGCTTTAAAGGTGATAACCAACACCTTGAATTGGACCTGGAAGTAAACTGGCACCCAGTGCAGCTCGCGCAGCAGAGGTGTTATATGTGCTGATCTAGGGGCACCAAGAATAGCCCGTGTGGCTGCATTCTGGACCAGCTGAAGCTTCCGGATACTCTTCAAGGGTAGCCCCATGTAGAGCACATTGCAATAGTCTATATGGAAGATGACCAAGGCATGAGTAACTGTTCGGATGGCTTCTCACTCCAGGAACTGGCATAACTGGTACACAACCTGAAGTTGAGCAAAGGCCTGGCCACAACTGCCACCTGCTCCTCAAGCAGGAGTCGTGAGTCCAGAAGAAACCCCAGATTATGCGCCAAGTCTGTCTAGGGCAGTGCAACCCCATTCAGAACTAAAGATGACAATTTTCTGGAAGCCGAATAGCTATCAACCCACAGCCACTCCGTCTTACCAGGGTTCAGCTGAAGCCTGTTGTTCCCCGTCCAGTCCCCCACAGCCCCCAGGTATCGAGAAAGGGCAGTCACTGCATCACTTACCTCACCCAGGATGGAGATGTATAATTGGGTATCATCAGCATACTGATGATACCTCATCCTGTGATGATGGATGATCTCACCCAGTGGTTTCATGTAGATGTTAAATAGGAGAGGAGAGAGAACCGAACCCTGCAGCACCCCACAATGGAAGGGTCGAGGGTCGGATCTCTCACTCCCTATCACCACCAATTGGGACTGGCCCTGGAGGAAGGAGGTGAACCAGCACAAAACCATGCCGCCCACCCCCAACTTCCTGAGCCATCCCCAAAGGATACCATGGTCAATGATATTGAAAGCCACTGAGAGGTCAAGAAGAGCAAGGATGAATGCACTGCCTCCATCCCACTCATGCCAGAGATCATCCATAAGTGTGACCAATGCAGTTTCTGTCCCATATCCTGGCCTGAAACCTGACTGAAAGGGGTCCAGATAATCCATTTCATCCAGAATCCTCTGGGGTTGTGACGCCACCACCTTCTCAACCACCTTCCCCAAAAAAGGGGAGATGGGAGACTGGACAAAAATTGTCCAGCACAGTTGGGTCCAGAGATGGCTTCTTGAGGGGGTGCACCAGTACCTCCTTAAAGGCAGCTGGGAACCCCCCCCCTCACTCAAGGATGTATTTACCATCGCTTGGACCCAGCTGCATGTTACCCCCCGAGCTGCCTTCAGCAGCCAGGAGGGGCATGGATCTAAATGGCAAGTGGCGGCATTCACAATCTAGAGGATCCTGTCTACTTCCTCAGGTCCAACAGGATCAAACTGTTCCCAGATAACAATACAAGAACGTTCCTTTGGCATCTCCTCAATAATTCTTATAGTTCTTCCAATAAAAGTGTTTAAATCTCCAACAAGAATGACAATGGCATCTGGATATTGACAAGTAATGTAGTTATCAAGTAGATCTCATGAATTCCTATGTTTGAGTAGGAAAAGCCAAAGGCATGATTACAAAATTTCAGAGGATTGTGGTGAAAGCATACTAGGTAACAATACATGTGAAAAGAATGTGTTTAGGTGGAACATAAACTGAACATGAATCAGCAATGTGTAATTGAAATTCTTCAGCAAAGGATCGTTACCTTGTCGTGGTGCTGGAGCTTGAGCACCTCAATGATGCCATGAGCTAAACCGTGAAGGGCCACCCAAGACGGGAAGGTCATGACAGAGAGGTCAGACTAAATGCGATCCCTGGGGAAGGTAATGGCAACCCACCCCAGTATTCTTGCCGTGAAAACTAAATGGATCAGTACAACCAGAGATATGTCGGTATACCATTGGAAGATGAGACCCCCAGGTTGGAAGATGGTCAAAATGCTACTGGGGAGGAACAGAGGATGAGTTCAACTAGCCCCAGACATGATGACGCAGCTAGCTCAAAGCCGAAAGGAAGGCTAGCAGCTGACGGTGCTGGTGGTGAACGGCGAATCCGATGTTCTAAGGATCAACACACCATTGGAACCTGGAATGTAAGATCTATGAGCCAGGGCAAATTGGATGTGGTTATTGGTGAGATGTCAAGATTAAAGATAGACATTTTGGGCGTCAGTGAACTGAAATGGACTGGAATGGGCCACTTCACATCAAATGACCACCAGATCTACTACTGTGGACAAGAGGACCACAGAAGAAATGGAGTAGCCTTCATAATTAATCGTAAAGTGGCTAAAGCAGTGCTTGGATACAATCCAAAAAACGATAGAATGATCTCAATTCGAATTCAGGGCAAGCCATCTAACATCACAGTGATCCAAATATGCGCCCCAACCACAGATGCTGAAGAAGCTGAAGTAGAGCAGTTCTATGAGGATCTGCAGCACCTACTGGACAACACGCCTAAAAGAGATGTTATTTTCATCACAGGAGACTGGAATGCTAAGGTGGGCAGTCAGATGACACCTGGAATTACAGGTAAGCATGGCCTGGGAGAACAAAACAAAGCAGGACATAGGCTGATAGAATTTTGCCAAGACAATTCACTCTGCATAACAAACACTCTCTTCCAACAACCTAAGAGACAGCTTTATACATGGACTTCACCAGATGGACAACACCGAAATCAGATTGACTAAATCCTTTGCAGCCAAAGGTGGTGGACATCTATACAGTCGGTAAAAACAAGACCTGGAGCTGACTATAGTTCAGATCACGGACTTCTATTGCACAATTTAGGATCAGACTAAAGAGATTAGGGAAGACCCACAGATCAGCTAGATATGAGCTCACTAATATTCCTAAGGAATATGCAGTGGAGGTGAAGAATAGATTTAAGGGACTGGACTTAGTAGATAGGGTCCCGGAAGAACTATGGACAGAAGTTCGCAACATTGTTGAGGAGGCGGCAACAAAATACATCCCAAAGAAAGAGAAAACCAGGAAGGCAAAATGGCTGTCTGCTGAGACACTAGAAGTAGCCCAAGAAAGAAGGAAAGCAAAAGGCAACAGTGATAGGGGGAGATATGCCCAATTAAAGGCAAAATTCCAGAGGTTAGCTAGAAGAGATAAGGGATTATTTTTAAACAAGCAATGCGCGGAAGTGGAAGAAGACAATAGAATAGGAAGGACAAGAGACCTCTTCCAGAAAATTAGAACCATTGGAGGTAAATTCCAGGCAAAAATGGGTATGATCAAAAACAAAGATGGCAAGGACCTAACAGAGGAAGAAGAGATCAAGAAAAGGTGGCAAGAATATACAGAAGACCTGTATAGGAAGGATAACAATATTGGGGATAGCTTTGATGGTGTGGTCAGTGAGCTAGAGCCAGACATCCTGAAGAGTGAGGTTGAATGGGCTTTAAGAAGCATTGCTAATAACAAGGCAGCAGGAGATGACGGCATCCCAGCTGAACTGTTCAAAATCTTGCAAGATGATGCTGTCAAGGTAATGCATGCTATATGCCAGCAAATTTGGAAAACACAAGAATGGCCATCAGACTGGAAAAAATCAACTTATATCCCCATATCAAAAAAGGGGGAACACTAAAGAATGTTCAAACTATCGAACAGTGGCACTCATTTCACATGCCAGTAAGGTAATGCTCAAGATCCTGCAAGGTAGACTTCAGCAATTTATGGAGCGAGAATTGCCAGATGTACAAGCTGGGTTTAGAAAAGGCAGAGGAACTAGGGACCAAATTGCCAATATCCGCTGGATAATGGAAAAAGCCAGGGAGCTTCAGAAAAACATCTATTTCTGTTTTATTGACTATTCTAAAGCCTTTGACTGTGTGGACCATAACAAATTGTGGCAAGTTCTTAGTGGTATGGGGATACCAAGTCATCTTGTCTGCCTCCTGAGGAATCTGTATAACAACCAAGTAGCAACAGTAAGAACAGACCACGGAACAACAGACAGGTTTAAGATTGGGAAAGGAGTACGGCAGGGCTGTATACTGTCACCCTACCTATTCAACTTGTACGCAGAACACATCATGCTACATGCTGGGCTTGAGGAATCCAAGGCTGGAGTTAAAATTGCTGGAAGAAACATTAACAATCTCAGATATGCAGATGATACCACTTTGATGTCTGAAAGCGAAGAGGAACTGAGGAGCCTTATGATGAAGGTGAAAGAAGAAAGTGCAAAAGCTGGCTTGCAGCTAAACCTGAAAAAAACCAAGATTATGGCAACCAGCTTGATTGATAACTGGCAAATAGAGGGAGAAAATGTAGAAGCAGTGAAAGACTTTGTATTTCTAGGTGTGAAGATTACTGCAGATGCTGACTGCAGTTAGGAAATGAGAAGACGCTTAATCCTTGGGAGAAGAGCAATGACAAATCTCGATAAAATAGTTAAGAGCAGAGACATCACACTGACAACAAAGGTCCACATAGTTAAAGCAATGGTGTTCCCCGTAGTAACATATGGCTGTGAGAGCTGGACCATAAGGAAGGCTGAGAGAAGGAAGATCGATGCTTTTGAACTGTGGTGTTGGAGGAAAATTTTGAGAGTGCCTTGGACTGCAAGAAGATCAAACCAGTCCATCCTCCAGGAAATAAAGCCAGACTGCTCACTTGAGGGAACGATATTAAAGGCAAAACTGAAATACTTTGGCCACATAATGAGAAGACAGGACACCCTGGAGAAGGTGCTGATGCTAGGGAGAGTGGAAGGCAAAAGGAAGAGGGGCCGACCAAAGGCAAGATGGATGGATGATATTCTAGAGGTGATGGACTCGTCCCTGGGGGAGCTGGGGGTGTTGACGACCGACAGGAAGCTCTGGCGTGGGCTGGTCCATGAAGTCACGAAGAGTTGGAAGCAACTAAACGAATAAACAACAACAAGTTGAAGTTTGATTTCTGAATTTGAAATGAGAGGTATGTGATGGACGTAAAATACATGTGAGGATAAACTGAACACTAAAAACATCATTCAGTATTGAGCAAGGACTAGGACAAGAATGTATGATATCCCCTTTTTTGTTTAATATATATGGATAAATGTATAAAGAATAATTGTGGTCATATTAAAGGTATGTTGGTGGTAGATGTGAATGTGTATGCAGATGAATCCAGTAATAGTACTTATGAGAAGGATCTGAGTGTCCTGGTAGACCACAGATTAAGCATGAGTGTTGCAAATGTCAGAAGAGCCAATGCAGTTTTGGGCTGCATCAACAAAGGTCAGGATCATAGGAAGTGAAAGTTCTGCTATATGCTGCACTGGCCAGACTGCACCTGGAATATGGTGTCCAGTTTTGGTCATCACAATACAAGAAGAATGCTGAGGAATTGGAAAGAGTGCAGAGAAGAACAACAAAGATAGTGAGGGGTTTGGGGGCCAAATCCTATGAAGAACAGTTAAAAGAACTGGGTAAGTTTAGCGTAAAGAGGAGAAGGCAAAGAAGAGATATGATAGCCACTTTCCAATAGTTGAAGGGCTGTCTAAGGGAAGAAATAGATTTATTCTCTGTAGTGCCTGAGGGTAGTAAAAGAACCAATAGGTGGAAGCCTTAAAAGAGAGATCCAAACTCAAAATAAGTAGTAATTTCCTAACAATGACAGTTACTAAGCAGTGGTACAGCCTGCTTCCTGGAGTCATGGGTGCTCCATCATTGGCAGCTTTCAAATAAAGGTTGGACAGACACTTGTCTAGGTTGGTCTGAGGATTCCTGCCTTGGGCAAGAGTCAGACTAGAAGATCTCCAAGGTCCCTTCCAATCCTATGATTCTATGATTCTGCAATGGCTAAGAACCCAAATGATTTACAGCAAATTTGCACCATGATGCAACAATCAGTATGGATCTGAAAATTCATGTATCAAGGACCCAGGGAATTGTGTTTGATAGGAAAATGGGATGAACAAGCCTTCAGTTTTACCCTAATCATCCTGAAAAAGAGCGGTAAGATGTCTCAGGAACAAAAGACATTGTGTAAATCAGTGTGTGGACATGATAAAAGCAAGGATGGTTTGCAAGGTATGGAGTATTTTAGTGAATCGTGCTGGTATAAATTGGCTTAAGTTTCCTTTTCTTACTTCATGCTCAATAATTTTCATCCAGTCTCTATAGGCCTGGATGGGGAAGAATTGACTTCAGCTCAACCCTGACAAGACTGCATGACTGTGGGTTTTAGGATGCCCTGTATCTAATGATTTGCCATCTTTTACTCTGGCTGAGGTCACAACCCCCAGTCAGAGCTGATGTGCAAACGGAGAGTCTTCCTGGACTCACAGCTCCTGCTCAGAAAGCAGTCATAGCCAGGAGGGTATTTGCAAAATCCATCTTGTGTACCAGTGGTGCCCTTTCCTAGATTGAGAAGCACTGCTTATGATCATTCATGCTTAGTCACCCCCCAAATGGATTATTGCAATGTGGTCTACATGGGGTTACCCTTGCAGCATTCGTAAGCTGCAGCTGGCCAGAATGCAGCAGCAGGGCTGCAACTAGGGTCTGTGTCACCTGGGGCAAACATGGATTCCACGCCCATTTTGGAGCCTCCCCAGTGCTCATTTTGGCACCCCCCCAGCACGGCACCTGGGGCACATGCCCCACTTACCCCCCCCCAAGTTGCGGCCCTGTGCGGCAGCATAGGCAGTAGTGGGCATACTGCGGTACAGCTATGTACACCCTGTAGGCTTCTGGGTGCAAGTCAAGATGCTGATTGTCATCTTTATTTTATTTTATTTTTTTTAATTTAAAACAGAGATATATTTCCAAAAAAGCTAGGATCCACAGATGGACAGATAATTACTGAGGTTATACAAGTAATGTTCAATATTATGTTCATAAGAGATTTCTGACTTCCCCCTTCTTTCTTCTCCAACCAATTTACAGTATCTATTGGCATAAACTTTAGGAACCATACTCTTAATGTTTGCATTTACTTTGCTGCATAATGTATACTATACATGGAAGCCATTCTTGCCTGAATTTAGTTAAACTTCTATTATGTACAGTATGTCCTCCCCAGCCCATTGCTGCTCCTCAAGCTTTTTGTCTGATGGAAGAAAAACTCTGCAGCAGCACCATAAGTGCTGAAATGTTTTTTTTTAATTATCTCTTGAAAGTATAGACTGTGTATCATCATTAACTGCCCTAAACAGTGACGGTCAGTGAGGCAGGTACCAGTAAACGGAGCCATTAACAACAGAGGGAGAGAAGTATATTCAATCTGAAAGCTTTCTTTCTCAATCCATCTCCACTCATCACACAAAGTGCTGAGCAGAGAATTTTTACTTTCAATTACATTAATCAGGTTAATTCCAAGTTAAAGTCAACATTTTAATCAAGAAGCAGCAACTCAGACAAAAAGAAGGCTGAGAAGAAAGAAGGGGTGGAAATTATATAGAATTAATACTTTTGTGAGAATCTCTATGAACAGCAATAACACCTCAGGCTACTTGTTCCTCACACACACACACGCCCCATGCTAAATTCACTGTCATCATTTCAAGCACCTTATATTTGCAGTATTTAGCAATTCATTAAGGCAGTCTGCACCTAAAAAATCTTTAAATCCAAGAAATTCCTGAAGTTTTTGGGCCACTTTTGAAGCAACATGACGACCACTTCAGTCAGAGTGAAATAGAAAGCCTATTTTTATTTTTTTTATTTTTTTATTTAACAAACATGTGTACCTATCCATCTACCAGAAGAAACTGGGCCGTGAACAGAATAAAAACATAGTACACTAATAAAAAAGACCATTTAAAACAATAAATAACTTCGAGGTCCTGATAAAACTTACATTCATCCACCCCATACTTTATCAACATCCTGGCCCCAGTGCTTGGGGGAAAAGCCAGGTCTTCATGGGTTTCCTGCAGCCCAACAGGGTCAAGGCCATCCATACCTCCAGGGGAAGGCTGTTCCAAGTAATGACAGAGAAGGCATGCTTCCAAGACTTCCAGGTGACATTGTTTCATCAAGGGCACTGGAACAAGCTCACCTTGCCAAATCTAGTAGGATAGGCCAAAAACATTGGGGATATGCAGTCCCACAAGTAATCTTGTCCCATGCAATGTCAATATTGGAAGGTGCTGGCCTACCTAGATATTTATGATATATGGACACAAAACAGGATAAACACCTAAACAACAGATTTTGAAGCTTGAGAAAAGTATGGAACTCCACAAGGAAAATAATAAGTCTAACAAATTCACCATTAGCCTCTCCTCTAAATGCTTTTAATGCTGGAGATAACCATAGCAAGAAAAGTATACTTATATCTGCAAACATGGTCCACCCAGACCCCATGAATAGATAAGGCACAGCAAGAATTACTTAGTGAAGGCCAGAACATACCATGGCTGATGTATCTACAAATTGCTGGAAGAATAATATCTGACCTCAAAATCAAGGGAGGGACATTAAGAAAAATGACAGAATTTGAAATGCTAATAAAGAATCCAGACCACATATTAGACTGTATATATAAACTTCTACTTAGATATGATATGGAGACAGAACAAATAAAAACATGTATAATAAACTGGATGCAAAACTTCAAAGTGACAGTCCTAGTACAACAGTGGGATGACCTGTGCAACAAGTTTATAATATTTACCCCAAGCTATGATTTGAGAGAGAACTAGTGCAAAATATTTTACAGATGGTATACAGCTCCATCAATAATGCCAAAATAGAGAAATCATATACTGTATGATAAATACATAATATTTAAATATATTTAAATATATAAATGATAGAAATGCCACGTGACAGAAAGAGCATTCTATCATATGTGGTAGACATGCAACCCCTCCAAAAAGTATCAGAAAGACATACACAGCACTCTTCAGAGAATCTTAGAGATCAAATTTGAAATGAAACCACATTTTTTCCCATAAGGTATAATTCCAGAACATATCAATTAAAAAGAAAACATAATTTATCAAGATACTGCTTATGGCTGTGAAGACAAATTGTACAAACTGGAAAAAAGATATAGTGCCAGAGATATCTGATTGGGAACTTAAACTTGGGGAATATGCAGTAATGGCAAAATTAATAGTATACATACAGTATCCTGCAGTCTCTTGAGTGTGTTTTCATCCAGATAGAAACACATCTCCATTTTTAAAAAGCTCAGGTAGAAAGTTGGAGAAATCCTACCTCTGCTTAAGACTATGGAGGCCCATTGGCAACTGAGGTAATAGATTACTGGTCTGAATGAATCAGTATCTGATCTTGGAGGCACAATTCTTCATTTCTGGTCCCAAAAGCAGATCAATGTGGATTTCAGTGGCTCCAGTCTTACCAGTCCTCCAGTCAGAGGAGGACAAGAGATTGATGGTAGGACTGTGTAAAAGATATGCTTGCACATATAGAGAGGCTGAGCACAAGAGGGCATTGTCTCTCCAATAGATTCCAGTCACACATTAGATTTCTAGACAGTCTCAGGAGGGTGTATATATATTCTATCTTCCTTTATGCTCTCACAGCAAAGAAATACAGATGTATAGGGTTTTAAATGATTTCTATAGAACTGAATCTGATGTCTTGCTGAAAGCTAAATCAGTTGTGTCCTCCTCAGTTCCACTTCACCAGTCTGATTTCTGCTATAAACAGATCTCATTCTGTTTCACAGGGAATCCACAGAGGAAGCCTGGACGAGTCCAATATGTGGACAGATTCAGTTTCCCATGCCAAGAGTATAATAGGGATTGTTTAGAACAGCTGAAGCTGAGCAACTTAAAACTTATACATATCCAACAGGAGTCAGAGGAGTAGTTCTGATTATCTAGCAAGAGGTTTTCATCTTGTTGTATGTTTACATCTTGTTACACATTCCCTGAAGCTGTAACTTCATAGTTTGGGAAAATACTGGCAGTGGTGGTAGAAGGAGTACCTTCTTTTAACTCTATCTAGTTCAGTATAACTGTGTCCTTTCCTAGAGAAATCAGAGTTGGCCATACTCATTCATTCCCAAGTGATCTCCAGATTACATTAACAGCTTTAACAATATGGGTGCACAGCTTTAACAATATCTTCATTATTTTTTCTGCTTAGCAGAGGTGAAATAACTGGATCCCAGAACTTACAATTCCTTAACCAATGACTACTTTAGCTGCTCCTTTTCCATCTCTCTCTTTTTCTCAATCTACTCTAAATGTATTGGAAAGTGAACATGGTGCATCCTTAGAATTAAGCAAAAAGTGTGTAAATATACTTTTAATAAATATTAACATATGCTGAGTGACAACTATTACTGGCGTTCTTCTAATCAGGCCTATTTTCAATAACTGCAAAGTTAGATAATTGAAATGAGAGTCCCACATCCTTCAGACTGAAGATGGATGCTTTTCTTGTTACAGATAACAACAGCCATCTACCCCCCCACCCCCACCCCAAAAAGAACAGAAACTTATTAACAATTCAGGATTCACACTGGGGAAGTTAACTCTGTAGGGTGAACAGACAATCCCACTGAGTAAGACTCTCAGCAGTTGTCATATATTACATCATGCTGAGAGTTTGGCCCATTGACTTTTAATGGATCCTACAGTAGAGAACTGTAAGCTGAATTGGGTTCTGCCTCATACATTCTTAGCAAATGCATGAGTTAAGTTCCATCAGTAAAGTTTTCATTACTGATGATAATGGACAAAATGTAAGGAAGAGCCAGCTGGAGCCACTCATGTCAGGTGCAATGTTTTGCAACACTGCAAACTTCCTGCAGGAGGTAGTGGAAGAAATGGTCTTTAGTTTTGTTTTGTTTTGCTTTCTGGTTGGTAACAGGGTAGAATTTTTGGAAGAATTATTGAATGTATAGGATGGAAATTAATCCACAGTGGGAGCAAGGGTAGGTGGGGCTCTGCAGGCATGAAGAAAGCCAACCTATTTGGAAAAAAATCCAGAATCAAGCCTACAGTAGAAGAAGGCAATGGCAAACTACTTCTGTATTGTCACCAAGAAAACTGTATGGATGTGGCTGAATTGGATTCCGGATGATGAAATTCCCAGGTTGGAAGGCACTTCTATAGCTATTGGGGGAAAATGTCAACATTTCACAAGTAGATTTTGAGGTGATGGTGTGGGTGTCCCAAAGCCCTGACCTAAAGGTCATACACTTTATGACTATGTTCCTTTGCTTGCCTTTTTCTTGTTTTATGAATAGATATGCCTTATCTCCTGGTGACCTTATTGCTGGCCCAGTTTTCTCACTCTGCTTTGTATTTACAGCTTAATGCTCTGCCATTACTGTTATGTATGTTGTTGTTTATTCGTTTAGTCACTTCCGACTCTTCGTGACTTCATGGACCAGCCCACGCCAGAGCTTCCTGTCCGTCGTCAACACCCCCAGCTCCCCCAGGGACGAGTCCGTCACCTCTAGAATATCATCCATCCATCTTGCCCTTGGTCGGCCCCTCTTCCTTTTGCCTACTCTACAGTATTCCTCTTTTTCTTCATGGTGATCAGTTTCCTGTTTTCTGTCTTTTGCTCTTCATTAAAGGTCATGTCCTTTTGTTCTTTGTAGTATTATTTATACCTATTTTATCTGCTTCTCTTTCGGTATTTGGATGTCATTCCTGCCAGTATCATTCCAGTCTTCATTTTTCTGTGAAGTAGGAATGCTTAGTATAGTTTAGTCTAGTTTTAGATTACTTTAGTTTTACCAAAATATTCAAACTAGGTTATATTTTATCTATTTTTTTATTCAATATCTCTTTTAATTTTTTAAATTAATTCTGCCTACTACCCTGCACATTTGCAATATACTAGTGCTTCTGCATTTCCTCCTTCTGGTCAGTAACAGCTCCAACTTGTCAGAAATGAGCTTCAGTTTATTCTCCCACATCCAATCCTTAGCCTGGAGACATTGGGTGGGTCTGATGACATCTAACCTGGAGTTTGTAGGAAAGTAGAGTTAATTTCATTAGCTTGCTTGCTTATTTATTGATTTATATTTTGAATTTAGTTACTGCCCATCTCATTCAAACAGCGACTGTTGATAACAGCTAGCTATTGATAACAGCTACTGCCCATCTCATTCAAACTATTGATAACAGTTAGCTCCAAAACTGCAAATGGTCCTTCTTAGTGGGTTTCACATACTTATTAAATAACATATATGAATATTGTGGAACGTCCTAGGAAAATTCTCAGGGAGTCGAGGTCTCCCAATGCCATTTTCTGGAAGCACCCAGGGAGACAGGAACAGAACCCCAGCAAACCCCTCCAGGTCCCTCAAGTATTCAAAAAGTATGAAAGATGGTCTGGCTGTAGCAGTCATCTTATAGCCCTTCTGATGATATTGAGCTATAGCACCCATCATCAATTGCCCTTGGCTAAACAATTCAGCAAAATCTGGCTAGGAGATTCCAACATCTGAGCCCGGGAAGATGGCTGGCTGGCTGAAATTGGGAGGCTCTTTCTAGGCCCTCAGTGTCTCCAAAGCAAGAAGTTAGAGTTGGTCCTATTCTCTCTTCTCAAACAGTGGGGAATAGAGAAGCACTCTGCACAAACACGCATGCAGGCTTGATAGAGGCTGGGAAATTGGAGAGGTTCTCTGTCAGTAGAGATGCTGGGTCTGTTGATAAAGATGATTGGTGCTGGAAGGATGAAGGTTGGATACCACAGGGAAAATGTGTGTCATGGCATACATACCCAAATTTCAACTACTTTTTAAATATAATATTTACTTATTATACACTATAAAACAAACAACCTATAAACGAAAAATCTTAAAAAGAAGAATACAGCTATAATGTGACAATATAACAGGACTTAATTATATCAAAGTTTCCTTACTGCAGTCATGAATGAGCAATATTTTCCACCTTTTTTTGAGATTCCTGAAGATTTATTGGCTAACAAAAAAGATGTGTTCTTTTCTGCAGTACAACTGGAGGGATAATATTAATTCAGAGGGGCATGTGTGGACAGCTCAGCAAAACAACAACCCCTCCATGTAAGGACAAATTTGGTCCTGGAAGGGAGGTCACTGTACCTCCATTTCAGAATCCTTCATGGCAAGGCTTTAAGCCTGGCAAGAGTAAAAGCATTCCTGTGAGGAGAGAGAAAATATTGTATACTTAGGGACAGTTAAAGGTCTGTTCCAAAGGCCTATGTTACAACTGCAAGAGATTCTGCTTCTATAAGGCTAGATGTAGGATATGTTGCTTGGTTTCTTGCAGGACCCTCTCAGACCCTAAGCTGATTGAGCTGACAATTCACAGAAGGCTATACTTTTTTTCCCATGAGGAGTCAAATATGTTCACAAGGATTAACCAGGATAGAGATCTCTCCCCCTCCCCCCCATTAGTTTGAGCCAGTATTTTAATTGGCAAATCTTCATGCCTCCATTCACTTGCAACCTAGCTCCAGACAGAAGCTTGCATTGGAAATGCAATGAGGGATGCAAAGCATTGCTCTTAAGAACTTGGATTGGATTGTATCCATTTTTTTTAACTTCACTATAGGCACAAATATGTGCACCAAGCTGGACTGATCAGAATAGAACAGAATAGCAGCAATACAGTTGTCACTACTGAAAAGCAGATATGAAGCAAAATAAATGTAGAACAGAAAGTGAAAGTGGCTGTCTCAAAAATAAAGCTCAGATTTCAGGAATTATGCAAAATTAGCCAGTCTTATCTTTCCCATTAAAAATGGTTTGAATTTGAATTTTTATTATTTCCAATGGCATAGTTTCATTTTATAAAGCTGCAATATGTCTTTGTTTTACTTAATATACAGATTGAAATTAATTATTAAAAGAAAATAGAAGATTTATTTCTTGTCCATTCCTAAAACAATGAAATAATTGCACCAAGCAATGGACTGGGCTAGATGATCTCTGAAATATCTTCTGATTTCCTGTTTCTATGCATTACTTTTATTCATGGAGCAGTGTCACACAGATTCATCTATTATTCTAAGACAAAACCTGTTCCATGAGAAAGCTCCTTTTTTCACCCTCTTGGTTGAACATGATATACTAGACACCTTGCTATAATTGCTAAAATTGGATAGGTATAATGACAGATTCTTAAGTAAGGATCTCACCCTATCTATTTGAGGTAGCAGGTAATTCCATCTGCAAAAGAGAAGTATTAGTGATTGGAATGATTACAGACAAGACAGAAGCCTTAGATGCTTTATAAATAAACTTGGGAAGGAATCTACCAGTTAGGTAAGGCTATGAACAGAACCTCCTTGGAAGACAAGAACTGGTTCAGGCAGATACTAATAGGTGATGTAGGGAGCTGTTTAGTTATGGTATTAACCAAAGTGGTACCAAATCCAGTTGATTCCCTCTGCAAAGAACCAACCTGCTCCTATTGAAGCTCAGAGGGCATCAGGGCTGTAGTGTCCTCTCTCACACACACATCAAACTAAGACATCCTACAATGATGCAGCAGGGTTAGTTAGTATTTGCTGCTATCACTTTCTTTTCCTGCCGTGACTCAAGGTTATAAGAGCAAGACCCAAAGAAGGAACATTCCTTTCCCTTCTGATTGAGAAACACAAGAACAACTTAAAAGCACACACTAATGCCACTTTCTCTTTGATTACTTACTGCATTTAGAAGCCTGTAGGTTTAATTCCTTCCTGAAGAAAAAAAAATAATATCATAACCTGCTTTGTGTGTGTGTGTGTGTTTGTGTGTGTGTTAGATTCCTTTCTTTCTTTTTCTATAGCCAGACGTTGCTCCCAGAGAGATTAAAAAGAAAATCTCCAGCAAACTACTTTCTTGCTGTTGTCCTGTCTTGAGATAAGTGAGACAGACTGAGGGAGCGTAGAGAGAAATTGCTGAAAAATGCAAGTTAACATGGAGGCTGGTAAACTGGTCTCCAGGGGAAACAAACAAACCACAAAAGGAAAGACTTGGAAAGGTGGATGGCAGTCTTTCAGAACAGAGGTGAGGAAGGGAGAGTCAAATTGGGACCCTGAAGCTTCCAGGATAAAACTATCCAGTAGAACTATCCAAATCTGTTGTAAAAAGAGTTAAGCTGTTTTCTCTGGAATATGGAGGTGAGGGAGCAGCAACACATTCAGATCCCCTAGAGCAGGAAAACAAAGGAACAAAGTGATTGCTCTTAAGCTTTGAGCTTCAGGTCCCATGCACCATGGATCAGTGCCTGGTCTTCCTATAGCATTTTAAAGAATACTAATGTTTGTTAATTTATCAGCACTTTAATCTTATTTCATTCCCTTGTAATTGTTTTTGCCATTAGAATACCAGAAATTGGAAGGAAGTTTACTTTTTTACTTTTTGCTATTTTTAATTGTTTTTTTTAAAAAAAACTACTTTCTGCTTTTGTTTGCAATTCTTGGAAAAAACGGAGGGGGGAGGTATTTTCCTCTGGCCATAAATCTCAAAGCTACAAGGGCTAGGAAGAGATACTATAGAGTCATCATCATCATCATCATCATCATCATCGTCGTCATCGTCATCGTCATCATCACCGTCATCTATTATCATTGTTGTTAACTTTATTCTCTTCATTGTCATCATTACTAATCCTATTTCACTGACTGAGCTGCCCTATCTTCTACACACGCTGATATTAAGGGGAAGCAGCCAGGTCAGGGCATTCCTGTTTCCAAAATTAAGAGGTGGCAGCAGTAAACTACCCAGAAATGGCATTGAGGTAGGGGGCTGGGCCATGGTATGTAAAAGAAAGAGAAGTGTTGCAGATTCCTTGACATCTGTCAGCCTTACCAGGTAGACCAGACAGGAAACACGACCAGATAAACCAATTCTACTTTATTGTAAAGCTACATTAACAGAATATTGCAAGTCTGAAAGTCCAATTCTCCTGCCGTCTCCTTTACAGCCCAGGAAACTAGAGACGGTCCCTTCTGAGCCTCTTGCCTCAGTCACTATCCAGCTGCGGGCTATGATGTCTCTTATCTGTTCCCTAGGCAGCATCTCTTCGCCCAGTCTCCCAAGGACTTTCCCACATACCATTACATCTTTCCTGCCCCCCATGGCCACAATATGCATTAGGTCAGCCTTTTTGTCCACACTCAAGTAATGGATGAGAGAGAAAAAAAATGCTCAGAACCCAGGCATTTAACAATGCCACCTGCAGGTCAAAAGGCAGAGTGTTATGTCTTCCATAATCTATTTGGATGAAGAAAAACTCATGGCATTTGAATCATGATTTTGGGAAATTGGGTAGGAGAGAAAAGTAAATCTTTTTTGCCCAGTACCTGTCTCCATAAAAAGCCTCTCAATCTGTTCAATCTTCCCACAGCCAGCCTGCTTCTTCCCAGGATTCACTAGCCAGACTATGGTCAATACAAATAATAGAACTAGAATTAGAAGGGGCCACTGGAACCATCAAGTCCATCTCCTGCAAAGTGCAGGAATCCAATTTAAAGCATTCCTAAAAGATGGATTTTCAGATCCTGCAGTCAAAATCCTGCAGTTTTTCTTGGCTTGGAAAAAAAAATTGAAGAGCCTTAACTAATGCTTTTCTTGAGAATCGATCATACCAAAGAAGATAACAAATACAGAAAGAAACAAGGAGGCTTGAGAAAAGAAGACAAGGCAAGGCAACTTGCCAAAAGTTAATTCCTGTAAGTTTTAAACAAGGGCTAAATGATCAAACTGGACTCCTTTGTTGCTGTTTTTCAAAATTCCCAGATTACTTGTTTCACCATCACCACTGGATTTGGAGCTTGCAACTCATATAGGATCAATCCACAAGGGAAACAAGATGCCTAGAAACAGACTGTGGATCTTCCTCATGGCTGTGATAATGTGCATCCTCCAGTCCTTTAGTTGGTGAAAAAGTAGCCTTTTGTGGGCAGTGAGATGGGAGAAGTAGAAGTGAAGTAGAGAATCAGTGCTGCTGTACCAGAAAGAATGCACCCCCCCTTTTTTTTACTGCGCAGCCATCTCTCAACATCTGAGCAACTGTGGGGGGGGGGCAGAGGCTGCCCAGTAAAATAGGAAACCCTCCTTCTCACCTTCCTGTCAGGTCCATCCAAATTCCTGGATTGTCTCTCTTGTGTTGGAGATAGATTTCTGCTTGCCTGGATTTGCATTTTATGGGGTGGAGTGGGGAGTCTGTGCCCCTCTTGTAGCTGAGCCTTGGTGTTCAGCTTCTGTTTAAACCTGGAAGCCTCAGTCCATACTGAGACAGTGATGTGTCCCCCTTGCTGCTTCATATCATTAATAACTAAAGCACAAGGGGAGTCCTTACCATGCTGGCTGGTATGACAAGGGCTGTCTACAGTGCACTTAAGCATTAAATGGCCAATTTCTGTCCAACTAATATCCCAGACCTTCCTTCCCCCTCCCCTCACTCTTTTCATGTTTGCTTTCTCACTTACAGAGCAGGCGTTCTCGCTCCCTGCACTTGGAGTTTTTCAGCAACTGATGGTTCTTGATTCATTTCTCTGGAATTAATTGGTCCCTGAATGAATTGTTTTGACAGGGCAATTTATCATGCGTTTGGATTGATAGTATGGTATATTGGTGGGGTGAGTAGGTGGGAGGAAGGGAGATGGACAGAGTGGTGTATGCGTGTGCTGGGGCTTTGCAGGAAAAAAGGCAAAGCAAAAAGGTTGGAAGCGAAACTACCCAGAGAGAGTTGTTAAAAATAGGCCAGACAGAGAGGCAGCCCTAGTTGTTCTCACTCTTCTGGCAAATGCAGTTGCTGCCTTTACCAAATTCAAGATTCAGCCAGGAAAAGAAATAATCATATACTCTTTAACAGCGTGTGTGAGTGGATAGCTGTAAAAGTTGAAATGATAAATAAAACATAAATAAATTTCTTTACTATGACAAGATAATTTGCAGTGGCAAAAGAATCACATGTAACGGTCTCCTTCCAAGAGAACTGCTATCAAGAGAAGGGTGCATGAGCACCAGCAAAGCCCAGAAACACTCTGTTGGCAGGACATAAAAGCATGGAAAGGTTAAGTTACTGGTTGAAAGTAATCTCTGTGGAAGTCCAACTTGTGCTCTGCACTCAGAACCTGCCTTGCTTCTTCCTTGGATTTCTTGACTGTCCCCTGCCCTTTGGCTATTTCTATCTGTCCCAGCCCCTCTGGCAGATGGACTTGCATTCTTGGCTCTTGATTTTCAGACTGGTTATGTCATGAGTACTGATGGCGAGCAGGAGGGGGCCTCTATCCAGGGGGGAAAACGCATGCGTAGTACTGAGGAATTAAGCAGCCATTCAAAGAGACACAGATCAGACCCGCCTTAACTTTTGGGGTTTATCTGTCTGGGTTTTTCCCACGCTTCTTCAGTTTGTTAGGATTTTCTGTCTTATGTAGAAGTAATAAACACTAGAGACCTATTCCTCATCTCAGAGTGATTCCTGACTGTTAGGACAGGTTAAGAAATTTTTTGCCCACTGGACTTGGGGGCTTGACTGAGGTTAGAGAGTCAGCTAATGTCATGTTCAATGTAGTTTATACATCGTAACGTTTCACATGCCATGGTGCTGACGCACGTTTCTGTTTGGGAGAGAGCTGCTGTGAGACCTTGTACCAAGCTCTGTATGTGAAATCAGTACAATGGAATGTGTTTGGGTTATTTTCTCTGCTCAAGGACTTTTCCCGCAGACCATCAGAAACCACTAGGAGAACCTGGGATTGTGGACCTGAGAAGATTCTACAGGGGGAGGGATTTCATTTGCACTGAGGGTTTTTAGTTTGAATTTGGCGTGCTTTCACCATTCTCAGCTTTCTCTGTGATCCTGCATGCTGTTCTTTAATAAATCAGATATCTTTGAATTCCTACTCATGAGTCTGATGATGTTTTAGAATAGGCAACCATTACATAAAGCTGAGAATCCCCAAAGTTATACCGTTAGCTCCTACCAAGATCAGTTTCTTGTGAGGGAAAATAGTTAACGATGGCTGAGTCGAAATCCATGACCAGGGGACTCAAGGAGACGGCTAGCTTGATGTCCGAGTCAATGGTCAAAAGTGGAGAACTGAACCTCACCACAGAACCATCAGAATCCTGAGACCTGTCAAAGGATGAATCGAATTCCAATTCTGATTTGGAAGAATCTGACAATGGGGAAGAGCCAAAGCAACCGGCACCCAGCGAATTGCTCACAGAGTTGATCACCTTGGATGAAGTGGGGGACCCCCAACGAGGGACGTCGGGGACATCTTGGAAGTATTGATTCCCACTAACCCCAGACAAAGAATCTCCTACAGTGTCAACTGAGAGGAAACTGGGCACGTGAAGGAGAGGGGACTCTCGAACCCCTGAGAGACTAAGAGTGGTGGAAGCCAAAATAGAATCAATGGAGTACATGTTGAAAAACCTGTCTTTGTCACTGGAGGGGCAGGGGAGACACAGAGGAGATCCCAGCTTCCCGCAACCATCCCCCATCCTCCCATCTAGACCACCAGTGGAACGGGGCTGGAGACGGCTCTGGGACGAATCTCCACCCTGCAGAGCCCGGCCAGCAGTATCCCCACCCCGTAAAGGGAAAGCTACTGTAACCTGGGGCCAAACCACTCAAACGCCTGCTGGTTCCACTCCAACCAGAGGCAGAGTGAGAGACTTTTCTGTCAAATTTGATGGGGATCCAACAAAACTAATGCTGAGAATTATATGAGAGAGTTTGGGGCAGCTCCCTCCCAGCTCTCTCCTCATCCCAGGCTCTATAGCTTGGCCGGGCAGCAGTCGCAGCACTTTGGGGTCCTCTCATGGTGGCGGGTGGTTTTTCAGATTTTCTAGATTTTCACTGACTGGTCTGAGTCAACTCTGATAGAGTGTTTTAAAGAGGGACTCAACTGAGACATCCTGCATTGGGCGTTATGTAGAGAAAATAACCCAAACACATTCCATTGTACTGATTTCACATACAGATCTTGGTACAAGGTCTCACAGCAGCTCCCTCCCAAACAGAAACGCACGTCAGTGCCATGGCATGTGAAACGTTACGATGTACAAACTACATTGAATCAGTGAACATGACATACTACCCCCCCAAAATGAAGAATACATTAAGCAGCAGGTTTCAAAGGATAAGCAAGGTGGAAACAGTTAACTAAATCAGGAGCGTTAACCTGGTGGGCAGACACCCATTCAGGATGAGGAAAGTGTTTCCATTGGACCAGATACTGCAGGGTGCCTTGAAGCTTGTGAGAATCAATGATGTCCTTGACTTCAAAGTGTTATTGGCTGTCAATCATAACTGGAGCAGGAGGAGGAGGTTGAGGGTGCCCTTCATGGCGAATGACAGCAGCCAAAGGTACTGCTGATGCTGAAGAATTAATCTACTTCTCGGGAGGGGCTGAAGATGACTTTAAGGAGCCAGCGGGAGATGCCAGCCACCTGCCATGAAGGGCGCCAGTGGGCAGGTGGAAGAGGATGGACACGAAGATGCTATGGTGAGTGCTGACTGTCCCACTTTAGCAGTAAAAGTGAAGTTGGGTTCCTGCACAAGATCTACTGAGGTATGGGCTTTAGTTGACTCTGGGTATTCCAGGTGTTTAATTCACCCTGATCTGGTTGCCTCTTTGGAACTGCCAAGTTTCCCCCTCCAGCATCCTTTGATCTTCACACAGTTGGATGGTTCAGCAGCGGGGGTGGGGGGTGGGGGTGGTGGCAACCCAATTTACTGGAACTGTGGCAGTGCAAATGGGCAGCCACCGTGAGACTTTGAAATTCGTTGTAGCACCTGTTGGCAATCCCTTGGTAATCCTGGGGATCCCATGGCTGACCTATCGAAGCCCCTATATAAACTGGGAGCACAGAACTGTGACTTTTAAAGATGGATTTTTCCAAGCTCCTACAGCGGAGATAGTTGCACATGCAGGGGTTGGAAGGGCAGCGATCACCACGCCGCGCCCTGACTTGCCACATTTAGAAGGCTTGCCTGTCATGAGTGAGGATGGCGAGCAGGGGGCTCCCATCCAGGCTGTAAAGCGCATGCATAGTACTGAGGAATTAGGTGGCCATTCAAAGAGACACAGATCGGGCCTGCCTTAGTCTTTGGGGTTTATACGTCTGGGTTTTCCCACGCTTCTTCAGTTTGTTAGGATTCTCTGTTATGTAGCAGTAATAAAACACTAGAGACCTATTCCTTGTCTCAGCGTGGTTCCTGGCTGTTAGGACATACCTGCTCAATACCAAGAATTTGCAGACATATTTGGGGAGATGGAAGCAGATCAGTTACCCCCCCACCAGAAAACTGACTGTGCAATAGAGTTGGTCCCCAATGCTCAATTGCCCAAGCCAAAAATTTATCCAATGACTCAGAAGGAGCTCGAGGCATTATGGGACTTCATTGACAAAAATCTGTCAAGGGGGTTTATTGAACCTGCTAATTCCCCAGTTTGGGCTCCTGTGTTGTTCCGGGAAAAGAAAGATGGCACGCTTCAACTCTGTACAGACTATCGAGGGTTAAATTCCATCACTATTGTCAACAAATACCCTCTTCCCCTCATGAAGGACATGTTAGCTCATTTGTCAAAGGGCAAGATTTTCTCCAAGCTCGATCTTCGCGAAGCCTACTTCCGCATTTGCATAAAAGCTGGGGATGAGTGAAAAACTGCTTTTACTTGCCCATTAGGATAGTTTCAGTACAAAGTCCTCCCTTTTGGGTTGGCAGGGGCGCCCAGAGTATTCATGCAATTGATTAATGAAGTATTACATGATCATTTATTTAAAGGGGTCCTGGTTTATTTAGATGATGCTCTCATTTACACTGAAACCGAGGAGGAACACGAACGCCTCCTCAGACAGGTGTTATGCAAACTTAGAGATGCCAAACTCTATACCAAACTTTCCAGATGTGAGTTTCACAAAACCCAACTTGACTATCTGGGCTATTGAGTGTCTGACCAGGGTATAGAAATGGGCCCTGCAAAAATTCAGGTGATTCTAAATTGGGAACGTTCCCGCACCCGGAGGCAATTACAAAGTTTTCTAGGTTTCAGTAATTTCTATCGGCAATTTATCCAGAGGTTCGCTGAGATTGCTCTGCCCCTCACTGATTTACTCCGTACCAAGGGCTTGGGGGAGACACGCAAAGTAAAAAACCCTGGGGCACTGCTGAATTGGACTCCTGAATGCCAGGTAGCATTTGAAAAACTGAAATCCCTTTTCACTGCTGAGCCTATTCTACAGCATCCCGATCCTGAACACCCCTTTGTGGTCCAAGTTGATGCTTCTGACTCCTCTACTGGGGCTATTTTGTTACAAAGGGATTCAGAAAATTGCCTAAAACCCTGCTCTTATCTATCCAGGAAATTTTCTGAAACAGAACACTGTTGGCATGTTTGGGAAAAGGAGGTGTTTGCTGTAAAGGCAGCTTTAGAAACTTGGCACCATCTCCTTGAAAGCGCTAAATGCCCTTTTGAGGTTTGGACCGATCACAGGAATTTGGAAGCCCTCCACACCCCATGACAACTCAGCCCTAAACAGATTCGCTGGGCTCAGTTTTTCAGTCACTTTAACTTCCAGTTAAAATTCATTCTGGGAAAGAAAAACTTTCTGGCCAATGCTTTGTCACGTTTACCTCAGAACCTTGACCAGGTGGCAGATGTGGTTGGAACTGTTCTCACTGAACAACAACTGGGCTTGGTTGCCGTCACCCGGAGCCAGACCTGTGTGCAGGCACCCCCACCCCCAGCATAGTCTGGAAAGTGGAAAGTGCAAGTTCCTTGTCAGTTACAGAATGACTTTCTCCAGGCACTGAAATCTGATACCTGGTTGCTAGCTAATAGAGACAATGTTTCTTTTGAAAACAGTCTTGCTTGGGTGGAACACTGCCTTTATGTGCCTGAAACTTTAAGAGCTGATGTTTTGCAGCTTTCCCATGATGATAAACTTGCTGGACACTTTGGTTTTGTTAAAACCTTGCATTTGGTTCGCCGTCAATTTTGGTGGCCAACCTTAAGACGTGATGTAAAAGACTATGTTGCTTCCTGTCCTGTTTGTGCCATGTCCAAATGAAAAGGGGGGAAACCACAGGGGCTTCTACAGCCAGTGGCCAGCCCATCCCGCCCCTGGGACAAGATTTCTATGGATTTCATTGTGGACCTACCTCCCAGTCACAAGAAAACTATCATTTGGGTTGTAAAGGATTTTTTCTCTAAGCAAGCTCATTTCATTCCATGTGCATCCATCCCTTCACCCCACAATTAGTGCGCCTATTTCTCCACCACATCTACCGCCTCCATGGTAGCCCCTCCCACTTAATTTCTGATCACGGCACACAGTTTACTTCCCAATTTTGGAAATCATTTTTAAAATTGATTGGCACTAAACAGGCACTGTCCACATCGTCCCATCCACAGACTGAAGGTTCTACTGAGATTTTAAATGCCACTCTTGAACAGATCCTTAGAGCATACATTAACTACCATCAGGATGATTGGGTGCAGTTGTTACCTTTTGCTGAAGTTGCTTACAACAATGCTGTGCATCAAAGTACCAGACAAACCTCTTTTCGCATGGTTTCTGGTCACGACTTTGTTTCCATCCCTGAACTGCCACAGCCCCCTTCCCAAACATGTTCTGCGTCTGACTGGGCTGTTAAACTGTCTGATTCCTGACCAGTAATTCAACAAGCTTTGGCTGATGCCCAGGCTGCTTACAAATCTCAAGCTGATAAGCATCGTTCTTTACAACACGACTTCAAAGTTGGGGATCAGGTGTATCTATCTACTAAATTTATCAAATCACCTCAACCCTCTAAAAAACTTGCTCCCAAATTCATTGGTCCTTTTCCTGTTGTTCATATTGTCAATCCAGTTACTTGTAACGATTGCCCTACTCAAATAAAATGCTCAGACTCCAAATCTAAGTTTAAGGTCTGGTTTTATTTAGAATAAGGTGCAAACAGAGAGAAAGCTGAGAATGAGAAAAGTGCACCTAAACTCAAACTAAATAGCTCCGTTTCCAACAACGACCCCCCCCCCTTTGCATACAGAACAATCCCACATTCCCAGGTGCTCCTAATGAGCTCTGCTGATTGATGGGCAAAAAGACCTTGACATTTAAGAGATAACCCAAACACATTCCTTCCTGGCACAGCCCTACACATCTCCCCATACAAGGTTTATCAGCAGCACCCTCCCAGCCAGGAACATGCATCAACACTCTGGCATGTGAACCGTTGCGAACATCGCAACGGTGATCATGACATACCGCCCCCCTTACAAAAATTATGCAGAAGGCTTAGAAGGGTAGGCAACATGAAAAGCGCAGATCAAATCAGGCACCAGGACATTGCGCACAGTGACCCATTCAGGATGTGGAAAATGCTTCCAGTGAACTAAATATTGAAGAGACCCCTGAAGCCTGCGAGAGTCGAGAATCTCCTTGACCTCGAAGTGCTGCTGGCCATCAATCATGACAGGCAGAGGGGGAGGAGCCCGTGGATGCCAACGAGAGGAGTCATGGGCAGGCTTGAGCAAGCTGCAGTGAAAAACAGGGTGCAAACGCTTCAAATTATGAGGCAGATCCAAATGAACAGTGACAGGATTCACAATAGCAGTAACAGGAAAGGGACCACTTAGGGGCCAGCTTCTTGGAAGGCTGAGGAGACTTGATAAATCTGGTAGAGAGATAGACCAAATCCCCAACATGAAAAGGTGGCTGTTGGCATCAATGCCTGTCAGCATGGAGCTTATAGGAAGCCTGGGCATCTTTGAGAGTGGTCTTAATGACGGGCCAGGAATCAGCGAGCCGAGAACCCCAGTCACAGGCCGTCACAGCCAGGCCAGGAGGTTGGGGAAACTCAGGGATGGGCACAAAATCTCGGCCTGAAACAACCCGAAAGGGGGTTTGACCAGTGCTTTGGTGCACTGCATTGTTGTAAGCGACTTCAGCAAAAGGGAGCAAATCAACCCAGTCATCCTGGTGATAATTGATGTAAGAGTGAAGAAATTGCTCCAGGGTGGTATTAAGGACCTCAGTAGATCCGTCAGTCTGGGGATGCCAAGAGGTTGACAATGCCTGTTTGGTGCCAATGAGTTTCAAAAAAGCCCGCCAAAATCGGGAGGTAAATTGTGTGCCCCTATTAGTCACCAAACAAGAGGGGCAGCTGTGGCGGTGGTACACATGCACCAAAAAGAGTTTTGCCAGCTGTTGTGCCAATGGAATGGACGCGCAGGGAACAAAGTAGGCCTGCTTTGAAAAATAGTCTTTGACCACCCAAATGACAGTTTTCTTTTGACTGGGGGGCAAGTCAACAATAAAATCCATGGAGATCTCTTCCCAAGGGCGAGAAGGGTCAGCCACAGGCTGCAAAAGCCCCTGGGGTTTACCTGACAGGCGCTTAGACATAGCGCAGACAGGGCAGGAAGTGACATAAGCCTTGACATCCTTTCTCAAGGAGGGCCACCAAAATTGCCGCCGAACCAAATGGAGGGATTTGAGAAAACCAAAATGACCAGCTTGCTTGCTGTCATGAGAATGGGCAAGTATTGTAGCTCATTGAGAGTCAGGCACGTATAAACGCCCCCCCACCCAAGCTAGGTCATGCTCAAGTGAAACCTTGTCAGGGTTAGCAAGAAGCCAGGGATCAGATTTTAAAGCTGAGACAAAATTTGCCTGCAACCCACCAGGCATTTGCGGTTGCCTGCGGGCATGAGAGCGTTGCACGGGAGCCGTTTGCAAGGAGAGAGGGCGCGGCTCTGGGTGACAGCGACCAAACCCAATTGTGGCTCTGTGAGCACAGTCCCAATAACATCGGAGATAGGCTCTGCGTCCTGTGGCAAGCAGGAAAGTGCATCAGCCAAAAAATTCTTCTTAAGTTGGAAATTAAAATGGCTAAAAAACTGAGCCCAGCTTATCTGTTTTGGGCTGAGACGCCTGGGCGTGTGGAGCGCTTCTAGGTTGCAGTGATCCGTCCAAACCTCAAAAGGGGAAGTAGCCCCCTCCAAAAGGTGATGCCAAGCTTCTAACTCAGGCTTAACCGCAAAAGCCTCCTTTTCCCAAACATGCCAGCGCCTCTCCATTTCAGAAAACTTACGGGAGAGATAGGCACAAGGCTTTAAAAGCCCAGCAGAATCCCTTTGCAACAAAATAGCTCCAATAGAAAAATCAGAAGCATCAACCTGAACAACAAAAGGCCGCTCAGGGTCAGGGTGGGATAAAATGGGCTCCACTGTAAAAAGGGTTTTAACTGATCAAAGGCAGCCTGACAGGCAGGAGTCCAATTGAGCACGGCCGCTGGGTTTTTCACTTTGTGCGTCTCTCCGACCCCTTTGAATCAGTCAGGGGCAGAGCAATTTCTGTGAACCCCTGGACAAAGGATCTGTAAAAGTTAGCAAACCCCAAAAAACTTTGAAGTTGGCGCCAGGTGCATGGGCGCTCCCAGTTGAGAACCGCCTGAACCTTTACAGGATCCATTTCAATGCCTTGGTCAGAAACCCTGTAGCCCAAGTAATCTAAGCGAGACTTATGGAATTCACATTTAGAAAGTTTAGCGTACAGTTTAGCTTTCCTGAGCTTGGTGAGAACCTGTGTAAGGAGCTTTTTGTGCTCCTTCTCAGTTTTGGTATAGATGAGAACATCATCCAAATAAACCAAACCCCCCTTAAACAAATGTTCATGTAACACCTCATTGATGAGCTGCATGAAAACCCCTGGGGCTCCTGCAAGGCCAAAAGGAAGAACCTTATATTGAAACGAACCCAAGGGGCAATTAAAAGCCATTTTCCATTCATCCCCCTCCCGAATGCGAATGCGATAGTATGCTTCGCGAAGGTCAAGCTTGGAAAAAATTCTACCAGTGGACAAATGAGCTAACATGTCTTTTACGAGAGACAGAGGGTACTTGTTCGAGAGGGAGGTGGAATTTAACCCACGATAGTCTGTGCACAGTCTTAGGGTGCCATCCTTTTTCTCACGGAATAAAACAGGAGCCCCAACCGGGGAGTTTGCCGGTTCAATGAAACCCCTAGCCAGGTTTTTATCAATGAACTCCCATAACGCCTCCAGTTCTTTCTTGGTCATAGGATAAATCTTCGGCTTGGGCAAGGGAACGTCTGGAAGAAGCTCAATGGCACAGTCAGTCTTGCGATAGGGGGGTAACTGGTCAGCCTCCTCCTCCCCAAAGACGTCAGCAAAGTCCGAGTACCTTGCTGGCAGTCCCTCCATGGGGGGAATGGGAGCTTGAGAGTCAACAATTTCAGCCCTCCCCGCAGCCAAAGTGAGGGATCTCCCCACAACGGGAGCTTGGTAGAAACCATCCTGAAATGTTAGAGTATGGGTTTTCCAATTAACGTATGGGTTGTGCCCGGTTAGCCAGGGGATCCCTAAAACAATCAAAGGATTGCCCACTGGGGTAACTATGAACTGGATCAGTTCGATGTGCGTGCCCATTCGTAACGTAACCTCCCCAGTAAACTGGGTGGCTGGACCCCCTCCCGCCGTGGAACCATCGAGCTGCTGAAAAATCAGCGGTTTAGGGAGAGGGAAGCAGGGCAAGTCCAAAGCAGCAACCAGGTCGGGATGGATTAAGCATCTGGAACACCCTGAATTGACCAAAGCCCACATGTCAACGGTCTTGGATCGATAGGCCAACTGGATTTTTACAGCTAGGATGGGGCAATCAGCAGTCACCATGTTGGTATCGCGCCCATTCTCCACCACCTGCCCAGCAGTGCTGTTTAAGGCAGGTGGAAGGCGTTTCCCGCCGGCTGCTCCAGGGCAGCCAAAGCATCTCCTGTAACGTATACATCATTCTCTTCGTCTGTGGTCGCCAGTGCCCCCGCCAGCTGGCGAGGGGGGTTAGGTGTCTTTTGTGGTATCTTTTGGGTTGGTTTAGAGGGGCAATCTGCTGCCTTAGCTTTTTGACATTCCGCTGTGCGGTGACCTGGTTTGCCACACTTGATGCACTGGCCCCGGGCGAACCGGTGTTGCCTTTCCTCAGCCCAGCTGGAGTTGGACTGCATCCTTGGCCCCTTCCCACTGGAGGGGGGCTTGTCTCCTTTTGCAGCTCGCATAAAGGTGCGCTGGGCACGCTCAGCCTTCCCGGCCAGGCAGATCCAATCATGCAGGGAGTCTGGATCGTCTCTGCACAGCGCCCATCGCAACACCTCCCAATTGAGGCCATCCTTAAATCTATCGATCAAGGTAGCCTCCGACCATTCGGGAACTTTCCCTGCCAAAACTTTGAATTCTAGGGCATAATCAGCAACCAACTTTTGTCCCTGAACTAGTTCCGTTAGAGCATCCTTAGCCCTTTCCTTAGCCAGGGGATCCTCAAAATACCGTTTCAAAGCAGCTAGAAAGGTATTAAAGGCAGCCAGCACTGGGGCTCTTGATTTGCATAACTGGACATACCAGTCAGCAGCTCTGCCCTTCATTTTTGTGGCAATAGCTGTGATTTTAGCCCCTTCTGAGGTAAAACAATGTCCATATTGTTGCATATAATTCATCGCGTTGGTAAGGAAGAATGACAAGTTTGTGGGGTCGCCATCAAACTTCACTGAAAAGTCTTTAGCTACCCCGCCACTCGGAGGCACCCCAACTGGTGGACGAGCTGGGGTAACTACCACCGGAGTGGAACCACGGAGAGCCAGGGAAAAGTCACATGGCTGGCCCATTCCCCTGGGAGCTGGCGATGGAGTTGGTGGGATGCTGGGACCCCCTGCTGCCCCCGGACCGGCAACAACCTTTACCAGGTCACTCACTGCAGTTGAAAGTGAGCGTAGCATGTACTCCATGGATTTGAACTTGGATTCAAGGATCCTGATCCTATCTGGCGTGGTAGAGTCCTCCAGCCCCGGCACTTCAGGTTGCTGACTCCCTGACACTTTTGTGGACTCTCTTTCAGGAGTCTGTGGGCATCGCAGTTTCCATGTGGTGCGAGACGTCCCTGGCTGGGGGTCTGCCAGGGCATCCCACAGGAACTGTTGGTGTTTGGCAAGCCCTTCGTCCATCGGTTCTCTCTCCTCTGGGCTGGAGCTTGGATCTCTAGAATGGGGTGCGAGGTGGGATGGGAGGGGGCTCGAGTCCCTGCTCGGGAACGCCGTCTCCAAAAGCTGTCTGGTCACCTCCCCAAATCCCGTTGACTCCTTCCTCAATTCTGCCATCGCTAACTTCTTCTCTCTCAAGAAAATTTCTTGGTAGAGACTAGCGAGGTTTGTTCGTGGAATGATTCTCAGCTTTATGTAACGATTGCCCTACTCAAATAAAACGCTCAGACTCCAAATCTAAGTTTAAGGTCTGGTTTTATTTAGAATAAGGTGCAAACAGAGAGAAAGCTGAGAATGAGGAAAGCGCGCCTAAACTCAAACTAAATAGCTCTGTTTCCAACAACGACCCCCCCCCCTTTGCATACAGAACAATCCCACATTCCCAGGTGCTCCTAATGAGCTCTGCTGATCGACGGGCAAAAAGACCTTGACATTTAAGAGATAACCCAAACACATTCCTTCCTGGCACAGCCCTACACATCTCCCCATACAAGGTTTATCAGCAGCACCCTCCCAGCCAGGAACACGCATCAACACTCTGGCATGCGAACTGTTACGATGGAGCAAACATCGCAACGGTGATCATGACATACTGTTAAATTGGAACTGCCTCACAATTTGAAGTGCTTGCACTCTGTTTTCTATTGCAGCTTGCTTAAGCCTGTGCACCACTCACTGCGTTGGCACCCTCAACCTCCTCCTCCTGCTCCAGTTATGATTGACAGCCAACAACACTTTGAAGTCAAGGACATTGTTGATTTTCGCAGGCTTCGAGGCACCCTTCAGTATCTGGTCCGATGGAAACACTTTCCTCATCCTGAATGGGTGTCTGCCCACCAGGTTAACACTCCTAATTTAGTTAACCGTTTCCACCTTGCTTATCCTTTGAAACCTGCTGCTTAATTTATTCTTCATTTTGGGGGGCAGTATGTCATGTTCACTGATTCAATGTAGTTTATACATTGTAATGTTTCACATGCCATGGTGCTGATGCGTGTTTCTGTTTGGGAGGGAGCTGCTGTGAGACCTTGTACCAAGCTCTGTATGTGAAATCAGTACAGTGGAATGTGTTTGGGTTATTTTCTCTGCTCAAGGACTTTTCCCGCAGACCATCAGAAACCACTAGGAGAACCTGGGATTGCGGACCTGAGGAAGAGTGCATGTGGGAAAATGCCAGAGATGTGCATGCACCAGCACTGGTTCAATGATTCCATCAGCTTTTCCCTCACAAACCCAAGCCTTGACTCTACCAGAGATTCCTCACTTGACTGAGCAAGCAGAGGAATCCCAAGCAGAGGAATTCGTAAGTTGGCAACCTCCACCCCCGCCAGAGGCTCTGAGGCCAGAGAGAGAGGAGGAGGGGGAGCCGCAGCCCTCCACCTCCGGCTTGCATTTCCCAAGGGGGAGGGGGGAAGAATCTTCTAATTATCTAGCTATTTTCCAGCAGCAGCCACCTGGACCAGAAGCATTATCAGACCTGGAGAGCAGCACTGATTCGTCCTTGGAGGAGTTTTCCTTTGAAGAATTTCCATCGTTGCCCAGTTCCCATGGGAACTTGGAGGGGGAGATGGACTCTCATGAGACCCTGGAGGGAAGAAGGAACTCTGGAAGGGAGGGGGCTGAAATGGAATGTGAAACTGGAGGGGAGGGTGATTTCATGAGTACTGATGGTGAGCAGGAGGGGGCCCCTATCCAGGGGGGAAAACGCATGCGTAGTACTGAGGAGTTAAGCAGCCATTCAAAGGGACACAGATCAGACCCGCCTTGACTTTTGGGGTTTATCTGTATGGGTTTTCTCATGCTTCTTCAGTTTGTTAGGATTTTCTGTCTAATGTAGCAGTAATAAACACTAGAGACCTATTCCTTGTCTCAGCGTGGTTCCTGGCTGTTAGGACACTGCCAACAGTTTCAGATTGTGGGAAATTATTAGTGTATAGCTGGACACTAGGATGATAAAATAAATAATAGAATTGTGAGGAAACTGAAACATCATTTGATTTAATCATCTGCCAGTGCACTACCTTTACTGCTGTGGCATCTCTGATGAACTCTGATGAAATTTCTGCTTTAAATCCTTTAATGCAGGAGAGTCTGACACTTTGTACCATTGCCAAGAGTTGGTATAGTTCAGGAGTTCTTCCTAAAATACAGTCAACATCCACTTAAAGCCAGTATGTCCTGGCCAACTAGACTAGACATGGAAAAGGTACAATAAAGTTATTTATTTACAGTTCGTTAAACACATTAACTCAAAGGCAGTAAGGAATAGGTTATTTCCCAAGTCAGTAAGGTGGCAGGCAAGGTGAAGCAGGGCTGGACTGGGAAGCTGGAAATCGCATAGCAGCAGGACAAGACAAGCAAGGCTGAACTGGAAGGCTGGAATGAGAGAGCAGCAAGGCAAGGTGAAAACAGGCAGGACTGGAAGGCTAGAATCATTGAGTAGCAAGGCAAGACTTTGAGGCAAGGTTGAGCTCAATAGCAAGGCAGGGCTCTGAGGCAAGGCTGGACCTGGTGACAAAGCAAGACCCTGAGGCAAGGCTGAGCTTGGTAACAAGGCAGGGCTCCGAGGCAAGACTGGACCTGGTGACAAAGCAAGGCCCTGAGGCAGGGCAGAGCTTGGTAGCAAGGCAAGGCTCTAAGGCAAACAGAGGTGCGGCAGCAGGGCAGGGAGCAGAGGCAGGAGGCTCGGAATTGGAGGACAAGGTAAAGAGGTTGGCTGAGGTGGCGCCTTCCAAGAACAAGGCAGGGAGAAGAGAAAGGTAGTCTCCGACAACTGGCTCTGGTTTCTAGCACTCTTTATATCTTCAGCTTTCCTGCCTTTTTTGCATAGAAGCCAATTGCTTCTCTCGCTGCTCAGCCTGCCTTTCCAGCCTCCTTTCTTGCACACCGATAGGTAGTGGTGAATCTGCCTCCTGTCTGTCTTCAATCGGTGGCTCTGGATCTTGCTGCTCAAGGCTTTCTCTCACTTTTTCTGTGATCAGCTGATCTTCCTCCTCCTCAGACTCAGCCTCCTGACACAGTAATTCGTGTTCTCTCTGAAATAACAAACAGTTGATTTCATAATCTGGGTAACTCTATGATGAAGACAGCTCTTACATTACCTTCTAATTGTCTCTCCCCCAGGCTAAAGATACACAAGGTCTTCAACTTTCTTTATAGGATTTGGAAGCCTCTAACCATCTTGGCCATAGTACTTCAGAGAGGATGTAACCAAAGTGAAATAGAGTACTACCATTTACTATTTTTGATCCAAACATTACCTGTGACCATACTATGAAATGAAGCAGAAAGTAAGCTAAACCAGAAGAAGAAATCAAGAATCTGAACCTGTAATGATGAATGAAGCAGAGATGATAGACTTTGGGGTAAATCTGACTTGGCTCTAGGGCAGATAGGGGAAACTGTCCATGCTCCTTGGTCTCAACAAGAAATATTGAAGGGGATTGTAGAGTAGAGTTGTGGTTTATCGGAATACCTTGCTCATCACCTTTCAAGGCTGGGGGTGTTTACCAGGCATTAGATCAAAAAGACACACTTAGGTACCCTCCCCCCATCTCTAGCAGCCTCCCTGACTAAGCTGGTCAAGATGATTTCAACATAGTGGTGGAAAACCGCAGGCTTAAGTTTAGGCTGTCTTAGCAGGGCCAGCTCAGACCATCATCTGTTGAAGTTTGGTCTCATGGTATAATTCCTCTATTTCAGGACTGGCTATAGAGACTTATGGAATTGATGGATTCCTAAATTTAGGAGATTGAACCAATTTGAGGCCCCAGTCTATGGACTGAGGAAACAGACTACTGTAGGTCATTGACACAATTGTTTCTAGGTGCTTTTCTGGTGCATTGGAGCCCAGGTCTCTCTCTGGTTTTCTGGGAAGCTCTGACCAATGAAACTTGCCAGGTGACTGCTTGAGTAGAAATGGTGTGAGAGTCATCAGAAGGCTGAGTGGACATGCCTTAGTGTATATAATCAAGACTGCTTACTTTGAAGCTTCCATTTCATCTTCAAGTAGCCACAGCAGGGCACTCTTTAGGGCAGTGAAGGGTTTAGTGTCATCCACTCAAGAAAACCCAGTGTTAGAGCCCACAAAGGACTGCTGTGATAGATTTGTACAGTATTTTGAGGATAAAATTGCTCATATTTATGCCAGCTTGAAAGCTGCTTTTGACACAATATATATTGTAACCAATATACCACCAATTTTATAGGATTGCTTTCACTTTATGAGCCCTGAGAATGTAGTTGTTATACTTGTTGAGTTTACCACATGTGTTTTCTTGACTTTTGGTCATCTTGGTTTGTTAGAGATAGCTGAGAGAGATTGACTGGGTTGGCCCAGAAAGTCATAAACATACCTTTACTGATGCTGAATTCAGTGGTCAGGTTGTTGAATGAGGCATTCAGCTTTGCAGATGTCACAGCTTTATTGAAGCAATTGCACTGGCTGCCAGTTACCTACTGAGCCAAGTTCAAGGGTTTTTTTTTAATAAGGCCCTAAACAACTTGAAAATACCTATGAACTCCCATTTGCCATTATAGACCTAGTTCATCAACAGAGATCATCAAGGGAGGACCTGCTACAGGTACGATGAATTGAAGGTATTTGGAAGCTGCTCACATGTGGGCCTTCTCTGTGATGGTGCCTGAACTTTGGAATGCTCTCTCTTTGGAAATCTGCCAAGTTTTCCTATATAAGAAGATCTTTTATGTAGTTGCTGAAAACTCATCTTTTCATCCAGGATGTCCTGATACAAATATGTTCTTTCCCACCACCTTTTCAATGAAAATACACACACACACACACACACACACACACTAGACCCTCCCAAGTCCAGGTGGAAGATTCCACAGAAGGTTGTGGAGAATGACAGGACTAAGATCCTGTGGGACTTCCAGATCCAGACAGACAGGCAGGTACCGGCAAATCAACTGGACATTGTGGGGACACACACACAATGGTAGGGACACACACTGTGTGTGTGTGTGTGTAAAAAAAATTCCCTTCTCACCCCTATGAGTGGTATGTGTCTTCCTCAACCTCGGGTCCTCTACCAGAGGCCTGAGAGTTTGAGGGTTCTGTGCAGTATCTTAGCTGTTCCTAGCACTGCACTCTTCTGGACAGAGAGCTCTGATGTGTTCCTGGGATCTGCTGGAGCCACTGCTCCAGCCTGGAAGTCACAGCCCCAAGTGTCCCTACCACCACTGGAACCACTTTGGCCTTCACTTTCCACATCCTCTCTAGTTCCTCCTTCAGGCCCTGGTACTCCTCCAGCTTCTCATACTCCTTCTTCCTGATATTGTTGTCACTTGGCACTGCTACATCTATCACCACCACTGTCTTCTAGTCCTTGTCTATTACCACAATGTCCAGTTGATTTGCCAGTACCTGCCTGTCTGTCTGGATCTGGAAGTCCCACAGGATCTTAGTCCTGTCATTCTCCACAACCTTCTGTGGAATCTTCCATCTGGACTTGGGAAGGTCTAGCCCATACACTCTACAGAAGTTCCTGTACACAATGCCAGCTACTTGGTTGTGCCGTTCAGTGTATGCTGTTCCTGCCTGCATCTTATACCCTGCCACTATGTGTTGGACTGTCTCTGAGGCCTCTCTGCACAGTCTGTACCTTGGGTCCTGTCTAGTGTGATAGACCCCTGCTTCTATGGATCTGGTGCTTAGTGCCTGTTCTTGTGCTGCTATGATCAGTGCCTCAGTGTTGCCTTTAGTCCAGCCCTTTCCAGCCACTGGTAGGATTTCCCAAGGTCAGCCACCTCAGCTATCTGTTGATGGTACATCCCATGCAGGGTCTTGTCTTGCCATGACACTTCTTCTGCTTGATCTTCCTTCCATGTCTGCTTCTGCCTCAGGCATTCTCTCAACAGGTCATCTTTAGTAGCCATCTTACTGATATACTCCTGGATGCTCTGGGTCTCATCCAGGACAGTGGCTTGGACATTCACCAGACCCCGCCCTCCCTCCTTCCACCTGGTATACAGTCTCTGGGTGTTGGACTTGGGGTGGAAGCCTCCGTACATTGTGAAGAGCTTCTGGGTCTTCAAGTCAACAGCCTCCATGTCCTCCTTTGGCCAGCTCACTATACCGGCAGGGTATCTGATGTAGGGCATACATGTTGATGGCATAGTTCTTGTTCTTCCCATTGAGCTGGCTCTTTAGGACTATCTTATCCTTTGGTGGTACTTGGTTGTTGCTGTCTTCCTTTCCTCCTCATTTTGGCTCTCATGTGTCTGTGGGATACCAAGGTACTTGTAGCTGGTCTGTATGTCTGCTATGTGGCCTGCTGGTAGTCCCACCCCAGCAGTCTTAACTACCTTCCCTCTCTTTACTACCATCTGGTCACACTTCTCCAGTCCAAATGACTTCCCAATGTCCTCACTGTAGATATGTGTCAGGCGGATCAGTGAGCTGATGTCTCATTCACTCAGCATACAGCTTGATGCCATCCATGTAGAGGAGGTGTCTGATGGTAGTTCCACTCTTGAACTTGTATACACATTTGGCTGAGGGGGTTTGAGTCCATGCAGAACAGCAGTGAGGACAGTGCATCACCTTGGTATATGCCACACTTGATGGTCACTTGTGCAAGCTGCCTTGAGTTGACTTCCAGTGTTGTCTTCCACAGTCCTATTGAGTTCTTGAGGAAGGTCCTGAGTGTCCTGTTGACTTTGTATAGTGCCAGGCATTCACAGATCCATGTGTGTGGCATTGAGTCATAGGCTTTCCTGTAGTCAATCCAGGCTGTGCTCAGATTGGTCTGTCTAGACCTTGAGTCTTGGGCAACTGCTCTGTCTATGAGCAACTGGTGTTGGTGGCTCTGCTGTTGCCATGTTGTTGCACTGCAGTTGGGAGTACACCTTGGATGGTTCTTTGGCAAACAGGGCATTTACCTTCTTGGCCTCTGCTTCTCTAGTGTATCTCCTTAGCCTGGTAGCCAGTGCTGTGAGCCTTTGTTTAGCAGTCTCTAGGGCTTCAGATGGAGTCAGGCCCTTGTATTTTTTCAGTAGCCAAGTCTTATCCTTAATCTTCACACCCTTCTGTAGTTCCACCAGCTGACTATGCTCCGAGTTGCCTTGACCTTAGCCTCCAACCTCATTTTCCAGGGGGGGTGGTATGTACACCTGTTCTTCTTGATCATGTAGCCAAGCATCTCCAGGATTACAGTGGCTGTAGTGTATACTAGTTCATTGGTTTGAGTTATAGTGGTAGTAGGGATTGTCGCGAGGGCTCTGTTGGCATCTTCTAGCATACTGTCTTGTTGGCAGATTGCTGGGAAAGCCTTTGGCCTAGGAGAGATCAGAAAAGTCACACACCAGGCATTTCTATAAAAATAATTTTATTTACAGAAAGCAAAAACATATTTAAAAGCTTCTGCATTCTACAGGCTCTCAGTGAGAGCTGCTAAAAACTCTCTACATGCCTACACAGAAGGGAAACAAAAACTAAAACAAGTCCAGGCAAGTTGTTCCCCCCAGGTGCAAAAATTAACATTCGAAAAGGGGACAGTTGAATTCAACCTCTTCACCCGGCCAAAATGATTAGTTACCATAGTAACCTTAATCTGTAGTAGAAAACATTAACATGTCTGATGGTACTTCTCCACTGAGCCTTGGCAATCGGTCTTGAGTGTTGACTGTAGCTAGTTTATCCATGATCTTTTGCCTCATATCAGCTGCTGGAGGGGGTGGCAGTGACGTTCCAGCATCAGGTGTTGGCTGGACCTCCAGTTTTTCTTCTGGGTCTTCTTGAGTCTGGGACATAATGTGTAGTTGGTCTATCTCAAGTTGTGAGAGCAGCTTCCTCTTCACTATGTTGAAGCATTGGGTAACTAGCTGTTTCTCAGTTAGTGTGGATACGGGTCTTCTATCCATCCATAGTTCCCTCATACGTTTCATATATCCCCTCTCATTAGGTCTGCTGTTGTAGTAGCATTCCATCAGTTCCAGGTTCTCTTGTCTCATCCATGTATGGTTTGTTCCAGTAGCCCACTTATCGTCAGATTGTCCTGGTTCCACAACATCTGATGTGGACCTTGTTAATCCAGGTGACGTCTGAGCTGGCATGACTCTCTTAGTTCATGTCACTCCCGTATCTAAGGTAGGCAGGTGAAGCGTTAGGGGGTCTTTGCCCAAGGACCCCTACTGGTAAGGTAGGTACAGCCGGAATTTGAACCCCAGTCTCCTGCTCCAAAGGCGGCGTTCTAACCACTGTGCTATAGCCGCTTCTGGGCCCACCCAGATTGACTGGGTGGGCCCAGAAAGTCGTAAACATACCTTTACTGATGCTGAATTCAGTGGCCAGGTTGTTGAGTGAGGCATTCAGCTTCGCAGATGTCACAGCTTTATTGAAGCAATTGCACTGGCTGCCAGTTACCTACTGAGCCAAGTTCAAGGGTTTTTTTTTAATAAGGCCCTAAACAACTTGAAAATACCTATGAACTCCCATTTGCCATTATAGACCCAGTACATCAACAGAGATCATCAAGGGAGGACCTGCTACAGGTACGATGAATTGAAGGTATTTGGAAGCTGCTCACATGTGGGCCTTCTCTGTGATGGTGCCTGAACTTTGGAATGCTCTCTCTTTGGAAATCTGCCAAGTTTTCCTATATAAGAAGATCTTTTATATAGTTGCTGAAAACTCATCTTTTCATCCAGGATGTCCTGATACAAATATGTTCTTTCCCGCCACCTTTTTAATGAAAATACACACACACACACACACTGAGTGTGTGTGTGTGTGTGTATATATATATATATATATATGTGCGTGTATGTGTGTGTGTGTATGTATATGTATATGTATATGTATATACATATAATTTTATACTATTGTAATGTATTTTATTCTATCCTTCTGAGGTCGGTAAAATGAGTACCCAGCTTGCTGGGGAAGGCAATGGCAAACCACCCTGCTATAGTCTGCCAAGAAAACGTCGCAAAAGTGGCATCCCCTCAAAGGGTCAGACATGACTCGGTGCTTGCACAGTGGACCTTTCACCTTTCACAATCTATTCTGATTGTATTTTATTGCTGTCTTATTGTGAACTATTTCAAAATGCTTTGCAACAGAAAGCATAATTAATTAATTAATAGCAAGACATACTAAATAAATGAATAGATGAATAAAAATAATTTGCAATTGCTCCCCATCAAGCACAACTGCCTTGGTTTTTGGTACATTAGTTTTCAGCTCCATAATCCTATTGTATCCTGTTTGCTTCAAATAATTTGGCTTTCCTCCAACAACATTGGTATTGCCTCCATAAATGCTTATGTCCCCAATTAACATACCTCTAATGTCCCCATAAGTGTTCCTTATATTTATATCATTAAATATATTTAAAAAACCAAGGAAATATCACCCATCCTTATGTTTTTCCCTGCTTAATGTTGAACCATCTGGTAAGCATTCCATTTATTCTCACTGATGCTTTACTTCCAGCATACAGTATGCTACTCACTGCATTCAGTGATCAAGCTTTAACTCTGTATTTCCTCAGTGTTCTATAATTCAAGCCTATTTGCTTTATCATATGCTTTCTCAAACTCAATAAATGTACAATAAGCACATTCAAATGTTTTTAGATTTAGTTATTTGCTATTTGTACATATAAATAGACCTATGCTTATGCTTATGTATATATTCAGCTCCCCTCTATACAGCCAGATCACTTTCATTCTGATGTATTAAATCCTTTTCTTTTAGTTAAGTTTCACAAAGTTAAAATATATCTCATCTCATTTCATTTCATTTCATTTCTGCTTTTTACATTTATTTCTTTCACATTCCAAGTTTCAGTTTTCCTTCCTTCCTTCAGCTTATATAGCACTCCATTTCTGTAGAATCAAAGCAGCTTACAAGTAACATGTAGAATTAAATATAAAGAATCAGTAACATGAACAATTGCACCACTGGAACTCAGAAACAACTTGCACACCTTTGTAAGAGAAACATGCTCTGAGTGTCATGTTCACCGTTCCGGTGTTTCTACATCGTAACGGTTCGCTTGCCATGGTGCTGATACGTGTGCTGGCTGGGAGGGTGCTGCTGGGAACCTTGTACAGGAGACGTGCTGGATTGTGCCAGGGAGGAATGCGTTTCGGCTATCTCTTAAATGTCAAGGTCTTTTAGCCCGTTGATCAGCAGAGCTCGTTAGGAGCACCTGGGAATGTGGGGAGGGCTGCTTGTGAGGGAGGGGGTGGGGTGAGGTTTGCAAAGACGCTATTTAGTTTGAGTTTAGGCGCGCTTTCCTCATTCTCAGCTTTTTACCTGTTTGCACTCTTTTCTAAATAAACCAAGAACCTGAATCAAGATTCTGAGTCTGGGAGTTTTATTTGAATTAAGGCAATCATCACACTGAGTCTTTGGGGAGAAAATGATAAACTGTGGAACAGAAGATAGGACAATGGATACTTGAAGAGCAGAGAGGATGAAATCCTGCCCTTCAAGAAGAGAATAAATATCATGGTGAAAAACTGAGAATGAAAAAGGACTCAAATACAAGATGGAAAAAGAGCCAGGTCACCAAACAATAGTAGTTCTGCACTCTTTTAATACAAGACTGGCTGTGAGCAGGAGAAGCTCACTGGAAATATTCAGGAATATTTTGAATGTTGGCAATTCAAGAGTCCCATGTTTCAAACACTAGAGTTGTCTTATGACTTGCCACTTTCCAATCCAGGAACAGTTGCAGCAAAGATTCTCCTGGTCTTTAAGCAGGAACTGAGGATCCATGAAAACTGCCAAGTTGTACCAGTTCCAAATGGGGCAGTGCTACCCTGTCCAGCACTAAAGATAGAACATTTCAGAAGATCCAAATACCCAGAGCTACCCAGTCTTGGTAGGATTAAGTCAAACTCAGTTTCTCCCCATCCAGACCCATACAACTTCTAGACACTGGGATAGAACTTTGACAGCATTATATGGGTGGCCTGTGGTCAAGATATACAGTACATTTGGGTATCATCAGCCTATTGAAGTTTCCTGACCCTAAACTGACAGATGACCTCACTCAGTAGTTTCATGTAGTTGTTAAACAGAAGGGGTGAGAGTGTTGCATGCTGAGCTATCCCATAGGTTAGAGGCCTCAGCCTTGATTTTTTCTCCCACCAACATGGCTCACACACAAAGGAGGAGGAGCACCATGAAACAATGCCCCCTACCCCTAATCCTCATAAGCAGCCCGTAAGGATACATGACTGATGATATTGAAAGCCACTGCGAGATCAAGGATAACCAGGATGGTAGCATGAACCACATCCTAGCTCTGCTAAAAGCAATCCACATGCATAGTCAGTGCTGTTTCTCTACTATACCCCAGTGCCAGTGCAGGTTTTTAAACTGTCTGAAATGAATAAATGTCAACAAATAACTTAGCAAATCTGGGCCTGCCTTAGTTTCTGGTTCCCTCAGCCTTGGATCCCTTTATGGCTAAGACTGAGCCATTTCCTGGGATGGAAGCACAGGCCTTGTGAGCAAAGCCACATCTTCTCTTGGGTGGAGAGGCATGCCTTTCCTTCTGATGCAGAGCCCCTTCCTCTGATGCCTCCTGTAAGCGAGGAGTCCCTAGGCCAGATAACACTGCAAGGGGACTCCATCACCCCTCCCAACTCTGTCAATGAAAACTCAAGAGTGCAGCGAATGTGAACAACTTTACCAGCATAGTGTTGTGTCAACAAATCACAATGACCAGGAAGGAGCTCTTCCTACCCCTCTTTCCCTAAACAAGGACTGGATAACTTTAAAGAAAGCCACTATTATGGGCTTTTCAGAGCCTGAGAAAGTGGATAACAATTTGCAAAACACTACTAGCTCAGACTATCTCTATTCCATTATCAGGAAACCATTTAGCACTTCCCTTGTCCTCAAACAGTTGTTAGCAAGAGTAATAAGAGGTCTCGGCTCTAACAAAGAAATAATTTGGGGGCTAAGTAGAAGTATACATTTGTTGAGATTCGTGTAACCCTTTCAGGTTCCAATTCCTTTTCCCTTCCAATAAATCTGAAATAATTTAGGGTGAGGATATTGTTTTCTGTTTCCAAAAGTTGATCAGCAACTTGCTGAGACAGTAAGAGTGGAGAAGTATAAGTATTTTATTGCTTATCATCATGATGTAGGTTCAAGCATAAACCAGGCTTGGTCAGGTACATTTTTCTTCCTCCACTAGCACTCCAAACAGCATTTCTGCCACTTCATCTCCCAGAGCTCCCCAATAAACCAAGTAAAACCCCAAGATCATCCAACACAGAGAAACTGCTTGGGAGCAATTTCTGGATAACTGTAGAGAGTAAGGAAGATGACCTTGGTGGAAATATGCAAGAACCATTACCTAAGCAAAGGGAGCTGAAACACTTTTTTAAGCCCTGGGAAATGAGATAATATGCAGAAGTGGCTCAGGCCGATACCTTCCTGATGTACTGGGGTATAAGAAGGTGTGTGTGTGGGGCGGGGAGGTACTGTGCAATCAGACTTGCAAGATTCTGTTACTGTAACCAATCTCAATAAAGGTAGTCCTAGTCTTCCTGTAGCTGTGATTTCCTGGTCTGGTCTACTTAGTGGGACTGACAATCACCTCCTGATTCCAGGAGTCCCCTGGGCATTCTGTGGAATTCCTGAAGAATCCTCTGGAATCCATTTGGATCTGCCACAAATGTGTTGGATTCATGGCCCTCTTGGCTCCTTTGGATAACCAGGCTCTGTGTGATGAGCTAGATCTGGAAATTAATTAATGCTCCTTTGAGGGAGGGGTAATGCCAGCTTCCCTTAAGGAGGAGATGGTCTGCCCCTTATTTAGGAGGTCTTTCCTTAGCCCATCTGTTTAAGATTGGTCTCCAACCTGATCTTTTGGAGGTAGGTTTATTGAAAAGGTAGTGAGAAGTCAGTTACAAAGTTCCCTGATTGGATTATCTAGATTTTTTTTCAATTTGGCTTCAGACCCAGGCATGAAAAGGAAATAACATTGATTGCTGTAATGCTGATGTTCATTGTGACCTGGTCAGGGAGATGGGCAAGTGGAGGCTATGGCCAAGAGGCATTTGCCCATGTTCAGCTGTGCACCAGTTGTAGCTCTACCAGGAACAGGAGGACTTGGCAACAATGGCTTACTTATCACACAATAGGGCTAGTGCAATGAGTTCTACATGGAACTAGAATATGGAAGAAGAATATGGTGGCCACAAGTGAACGCCGAGCAAGCGCTCTGGGGTGTGGGCTCTAATTTTGAATTTTAGACTTCACCCTGGCCCGCTGGTCTGCCTGTTGAGGTTGGGGTGTTCATAGCCCCTTACGTTGTGGGCTGGTGTGGGACTGGGGGAGCCCCCTGGACGGAGTGATGGTGGAGGCTGGTGGGTCCTGGTGGGGTGCGGAGCACGGAGCTGGGACGACCCAGGACCGGAGTGGGAGCTGGAGTGGAGCGGAGAGTTGTGGACGCTGGAGCGGCCGGAGCCAGAGCCATTCGCAGCTGGAACTGCTGTTGGGGCTGCTGCTGCTAGGGCCCCCCCAAGCGAGGGGGGAGTGCCTTGCTGGGCTGTGCTGGGCCTCGGCGGTGCCAGGACCCGGCGGATGCAGACGCTGGCAGGGCAGTGGACCCGGCAGTGACTGGACCTGGGGGATATCCGCAGCGCAACGGGCCTCGTGTGCATGTTGGAGGTGCGGCTGGAGCTATGGCAGGGAAGCGTGCTGAAGCCCCCCGAACAAGTTGGGGGTGCGGCAATTGTGGAGAGCAGTGGTTGCCACGAATACCAGCAGCGCTGCAGGCCTTGGGTGAATCACCGATAGAAGGAACCACCTGGCTGTGAAAAACTGCTCCCAGGGCCTTGGCCAGGGCTCTCCAGATAATATGGAGGGCATTGGCCCAACTCAACTGGTGTGAACATCGATGGTGCAGCAGGCAGGGTGAGCAGCAACATTGGGGCAGCCCCTGGATAAATGGATTGAGTGGGGGTCCAGCGACCCATAAAAGAACTAGACTCCCCAGTAGAAGAACTGGTCTGTGGGTGTTGATTTTTGTTTTAAGAGCTGAGACCTCAGGACTTATTGTGGATCACCCACCATTCTTTTAGTTATCAACAGCCTGTCAATTCTGTTGAGATTCCTCCAAGTTGAATGGGGTACTCCCTCCCACGTGTGAGAGGCGGGAAAGGGAGTACGGGTTATTGATTGGGAAGGACTGTATGGGAATACTAGCCTCCTGAGTGAGAGACAGGGGGCGAGGAGTAGTGGTTGTGTGCCCCTCCAACTAGTGACAGAAGCCAAGCGGGGCACAGTGAATGAGTGGGTAGGCAACGGTGAGGCCCTGACAATGCCGAGAGCCTGGGCTGGTGCATTTGAAGGGCCCGCCATTGCCTTGTGATTCAGTGAGTGTATGAGGGGGTGAGTGATTGTATGCTTGGATGGAGGAATCTCTATTTTTAACCAGGGGTCTTTGGAGTCCAGGATTGGGGGCGAATGGATTACAAGCCTTGGGGGATTGTAGGGTGGGACAGAGGATCGAGGTGGTGACAGGCCAGGGACGTTATGACGGGAGCCGGAGGGCGGGCCATCTATGGGTAAGATGCCCCCGATGTTTACTACTGGTGGCGTGTTCCGGCCCTCCATGCTCAAACCCAGACCCTGGTCAGCAGACCCATGGAGGCCCTGATCTACGGCTGCTGCTTTGTAATGCCAGGTCTGTTAACAGCAAGGCCCCACTCATTTGTGACTTGATCGCAGACAGGGGAGCGGATCTGGCCTGCATTACTGAAACCTGGCTGGGCCTGGAGGGAGGCATCCCTCTTTCAGAGATGTGCCCAGCCGGGTTTCGAGTATGGCACCAGCCGAGATCTCGGGGCAGGGGAGGTGGGATGGCTGTTGTCATCCGGGAATCTCTTGTGGCCTTCAGGGGCCATGCTCCACAAGTGACTGGGTGTGAGACCCTGTTTTTCAAGTTGGGTTCTCGGGAACAGTTGGGGGTGTTGCTAGTGTACCAGCCTCCCTGCTGCGTAGCAACCTCCCTGCCTGAGCTGCTGGAGGCTGTCTCGGGGTTGGCGGTGGAGTTCCTCAAGCTTATGGTTTTGGGGGACTTCAACCTGCCATCCCTGGGACAGACCTCGGAGGCAGCTCGGGAGTTCATGACCACCATGGTGGCCATGGACCTGATTCAGATCATTTGAGACCCAACTCGGGACAGTGGCCTCACCCCAGATTTAGTTTTCTTGTTGGAGCAGTGGCAACATGATCTGAGGGGAGAGTTACAGCTATCCCCACTGTCATGGTCAGATCATGCCCTGGTGAACCTGAGATTCTCCTATGCCGCCCCCCTCCGCAGGGAGGCAGGACCTATTCGATTGGTCCACCCCCAGTGACTAATGGACCCAGCAGGGTTTCAGAGGGAGCTGGGGGTTATACCTGGGGATCTGCTGCATGGTCCAGAGGAGGCCCTGGCTGCCGCCTGGAATAGGCAGTCGGGGCCTTGGACAGGATCGTCCCTGTGCAGCCTCTCTTATCCCATTGAACCCGACACTCCCCGTGGTTCACAGAGGAGCTGAGGGTTCTGAAGAGGACTAAGAGACACATAGAGTGCCGCTGGAGGAAGGCAAAGACCGAATCTGACCGAACACAAGCTAGAGCGGCTATTAAGGCCTACCTTGTGGCGGTAAGAGCAGTGAAACGCCAGTATTTCTCTGCTCTTATTGCATCTGCAGAATGCTGCCCAGTGGCCCTGTTCAAGATTACCCAATCCCTTCTGGGGAAAGGGGACCTAGAGATCCATCTTCAGGGCCAAGCTGAGGAGTTTTCCAGGCATCTGCAGGATAAAATTGCTCAGATCCGCTCCAAGTTGGACTCTGAGCATGAGGCAGTATCTGGGGAGATTCCCGGGGAATGTTCTTGCCTTGTTATCTGGGAACAGTTTGATCCTGATGGGCCTGAGGAAGTGGACAGGATCCTCCGGACTGTAAACACCACCACTTGCCAATTAGATCCATGCCCCTCCTGGCTGGTGAAGGCAGCTCGGGAGGGGACACATGGTTGGGTCCAGGCGATGATAAATGCATCCTTGAGAGAGGGGGTATTTCCGGTAGCCTTCAAGGAGGCGCTGGTGCGCCCCCTCCTCAAGAAACCATCGCTGGACCCCAGCATACCGGGTAATTTTCTCCCAGTCTCCCACCTCCCCTTTTTGGGGAAGGCGGTTGAGAAAGTGGTGGCTTTGCAGCTCCAGGGGATCCTGGATGAAACGGATTATCTAGACCCCTTTCAGTCAGGTTTCAGACCTGGTTATGGGATGGAAATGGCATTGGTCACACTTATGGATGATCTCTGGCGGGAGCAGGATGGAGGCAGTACATTCATCCTGGCTCTTCTTGACCTCTCAGCGGCTTTCGATACCATTGACCATGGTATCCTTTTGGGTCAGCTCAGGGAGTTCGGGGTGGGTGGTGTAGTCTTGCACTGGTTTGCCTCCTTCCTCCAGGGCTGGTCCCAGTTGGTGTTGATAGGGGAGGAGAGATTGGCCCCACGGCCCCTTCTTTGTGGGGTGCCACAGGGATCAGTACTCTCCCCTCTCCTTTTTAACATCTACATGAAACCGCTGGGTGAGATCATTTGTCACCATGGGATGAGGTATCATCAGTATGCTGATGATACTCAATTGTACATCTCCATCCCGGGTGAAGTAAGTGATGCCATGACCACCCTTTCCGAGTGTCTGGGGGCTATGGGGGCCTGGATGGGGAACAACAGGCTTCGACTGAACCCTAGTAAGACGGAGTGGCTGTGGATTAATGGCACCTCGTGTTCCAGGAATTTGTCATCTTTAGTGCTGGATGGGGTCGCACTGCCCCAGACAGATGTGGTGCATAACTTGGGGGCCCTCTTGGACTCACGACTCCTGCTTGAAGAGCAGGTGGCAGTCATGGTCAGGAGGGCCTTTGCGCAACTTCGTGTTGTGCGCCAGTTACGCCCTTTCCTGGACCGAGAGGCCCTTCGAACAGTCACTCATGCCCTGGTTATCTCCCATATAGATTACTGTAATGCACTCTACATGGGGCTACCCTTGAAAAATATCCAGAAGCTACAGCTGGTCCAGAATGCAACCACGCGGACCATCTTGGGTGCTCCAAGATTTGCACACATAACACCTTTGTTGCGTGAGCTGCACTGGGTCCCAGTTTGCTTCCGGGTCCAATTCAAGGTGTTGGTTATCACCTTTAAAGCCCTACATGGCATGGGACCAGGATATCTGAGGGACCATCTCATCCCTATTACATCGACCCGCCCCATCCAGTCATGCAGGGAGGGTATGTTACGGGCCCCATCTATAAAAGAATTCCATCTAGCGGGGTCTCGGAAGCATGCCTCCTCTGCTGTAGCTCCCACCCTTTGGAACATCCTTCCCCCAGAGGTGAGACAAGCCGCCTTGCTCCTGGACTTCCGCAAAAGATTGAAGACCTGGTTTTGTAGGCAGGCTTGGAATGGGAGGGCAAATAATTATACCTGGGGATGGCTAGCACCATGAAGTGATCCAGAGGGACCTACCACACTGAAGGTCTGATTAAGATCTCTTCACCATGCAGATTTTATTATATTTATATTTTTATTGTATTTTTAATTGTAATGGTTTTATATTTTAATTTTGTTTTATTGTAAGCCGCTCAGAGTCCCCCTGTTGGGGAGAGATGGGCGGTGAATAAATTTATAAACAAACAAACAAACAAACTACCTTTAAAAACCACCCAAAATCTGCAGTTGCAAAATGCAGTGGTCTGCTTATTGGCAAACAACAGTCACCATAGACTTGATATACCACTATTGTGCATTCATTGCCTACAAATTTCTGAATGCAATTCAAAGTGCTGGTTTTGGCTTGGCTCCTTGGTACCTTAAGGACAACCTTGTCAGTTTGGAATCAGCTTGTACAATGAGTGGTCTCACCCCAAAATCCATCAGCAGTCCACTGTTAGCAAAAGATTAATGGAACAGGGACTTGTAGACAATGTTTTTGTGTTACAGCTCCTATGTTACAGCCTTCCCAGAGAGATCACATCAGCACCCCCTCTAATTGCCTTTCAGAAATTAGTACAAACACCTTTTCTGGAGAGCAGTTGCGGGATGATGGGAGTGTGCCATCTACACTCTAATGTACTATTGTATTGTTGTATTAGTATTGTTTTTGTTGTTGTAAACAACTGGGATTTTAGGCAGATTATGCACTATATAAATGAAACAAACGAACAAATAAACCATGCTAAAGGAAGATCACTTGGATTCCAGAGAGGGAAATTCTGCCTGACCAGCCTTTTAGAGTTCTTTGAGGATGTCAACAGGTGTATAGATTTAGGTGACCCTGTCGGCATTGCATGGTTGAAGAAGCCTTCAAACCTCTTGAGTTGCTCTTAAGAGGCTCTTGAATAAACTTAGGAGTCATGAGATAAGAGAACTTGTTCTTTTATGGATTGCTAACTGACTAAAAACACAAGCAAAGAAAAAAATGAAATGGGAAATATTCTCAGCAATGGAAAGTATGAATTGGAGTTATTCAAGGATCTGTGCTGAGACAATGCTTTGTGTATAACACTAATTTTCTGTATTCTCAAAACCAAAGTGACAGTGGAAATCCAGCAGACTCTCTTCAAATGGGGTCAATGGTTAACCAAATTGCAAATACAGTTCAGTTTAAACGTAAACATTTTTATTTCACATATACACAAATTAATATTTTTACAATTAAACTGAACTGTATTTGCAATTTGGTTAACCATTGACCCCATTTGAAGAGAGCCTACTAGAGTTCTTCTGTTACTTTGGTTTTGAGAATATAGAAAATTTAGTTAACATCTGTGAGCTAGCTATCCACCCCATTTCACATATACACAAATGGGGGTGGAATGTTGGACCTGATCCAGCAGTGATATTCTTAGGTAAGTATCTCATGTTAAACTGAAGGAATCATGGATACATAAGCTATGTTTTCATAATATGTTTACCCACAGTTAAATGAACCATGTAAAGTGAACTGAATCTTATAGCTTTATACTGACCCACCAAACCATTAACTAACCAGATGGGCTGTGTTTGCTTAATATGTTAGATAGACTAAAAAATAGTTGATTAGTTGATTTTGACATACAAATACAGAAACAGATTATTATTGGGAATGAGTCTTAGCTGCCAAGAACTGTAGTAGCTTTGTTTTTATCAAATGCTAGTTTATCCTTTCCAACTGGCCTTTTCCAGATATGAGGATGACAATGTCCAGTGGTCATAATCTGAACACATCTAGAGATTATCAGGTTTACAAAGCTGGGCTAAATTGAGATGCTTTTCTTGAGTTTCATTAAGACAAACTGGAATTGCCAAGTTTCTTTCTTTTAATAGGCTACTCAGTTGTAAATCTCAAATTAATTGCAAGAAAATGAAAACTTCTCTTGTCAGATACATGTCCCAAAGAACATATCTGGAGCTCCCCAGATGACCTTGGACTAGTTATTTTCTCAGCCCAACTCACCTCAAAATATTCAAAGGATTGTTGTTGTGGGGAAAAATTGGGGACACCCTACACCACCTTGTGCAATTAGAGAGAAGACAGACTATAAATGCAATGAAGAAATAAATATTGCAATTGCAGCCTAGTTGTTTGCATAATAGCATGGTCTATTAAAGCCATATTTATATCTTTTGTGGTCATACTGCTTATTTTAACAATACTTTTAGCATTTCTGACAAAAAAAATGCATTGCTTTTTGGGGGGGGGAGATACCATTTCTTCAATCAGTAACTTGAAATGTCTGTACATAATTTCTAATTAGTTTCAGTGCTGTTTAAATTATTCCCATTTTCTCCACATAAGCACTTTTTTCTTTGGGTAGTGTTCTTGAAAAGCGACAGAAGTAATCGTTTTTAATGTTGCGACATTTGCTCTACTTGCCAAGTGATGACGACTATAAGCCTTCTTGAACTTTTTGCCTCAGGTACTGTTCAGATATAGTTGCTCATCAGAACCAAGATTTGTTTGGTGTGCTTCCTCCACCATTTCCACAACATCTATTACAGCTATTTATCTTTGTCAGGGTCTTCAAGGTATGTGATTGCATTCAAGGAAAAAAAAAACATTTCCATCTGCCTGATCTGGTCAGCTGTTTCCCGACTGCTATGTTCAACTCAGATTTCATCATTAGGCCTGAAACAATGTAGAACCATTTTCTGAGTCCTGAAATTAGCATTGTTTATAATGTGTTACATCCGCCCTCATCCATGAAGTTGTCTGGGTGACGTTGCTCTCAGCGCTCCCAGGATTGTTGTGAGAAGAGTGGGAAGTCTACAGAAGTCTAGAGAAAAGGCAGGATTGTAAATGGAATAAATGAAAATAAAGCAGATAATTTTGCAAATGACACTCAGTCTATTATTTTCTGGCACCAGGAATAATTTCTAGTTTTGCAAACCTCTTTTATACTTTCAAGGAAAAAAAAGTTAAAATGGTAATACATTCCTCTTCTTTTCCATTTAGAAATGACTTCTGTTTTGAACAGTAAAATGTACCCATATTCCTCTTGTATGTTACATACTCTGTCTTTACTTAGATAATCAATCCAATTATTTTCTTCATTTCCTAAAGTAACAACAGCTTTTCAGTAGGTCTCTGTTGCATACAATGGTACAGTATCTGAACTTCAGAATCTGCCACCATATTGATGAGTTTACTGAAAAAAGATGACTGTAAAATTATTTATTTTTGACTCTAGATTGCAAATGGCAATCTAGTTGTAATAATGATCCATTTAGTCTTTTGATAGAATTGTTTAAGGTGGAGAACTTTAATTTGTCTGGTTGCAGACTTGGTAAGTGTGCTTACAAGGACTTGTGAATTTGTCTCTTCAGTTTGGAGGAAATATCAAGTGGAGTGTCACAGGTCTCTACATGAGGTCCTGGGCTGTTCAATTTTCTTGCATGAAGGAGTTGAAGGGGCACTTAGCAAATCTGCAGATAACATAAAGGTGAGAGGGATGCCCAATACTTTATAAGCCAAGCCAAGACAGAAGGTTACTTTTATTTTTTTTTATCTAAACAGGAAAAATGAAAGGCACAAGTATAGGCTGGGGGAGACCTGGCTTAGCTTGGTAGCAATTCATGTGAAAAGAACCTGGGCATCCTTGTGGACCACAAGTTAAACATGAGCCAGCAGTGTGATGCAGCTGCTAAAAAGGTTAATGCTATTTTGGAGCACAGGAGCACAGAATCTAGATAATAAAAAGTGATTGTTCCACTCTCTTCTGCCCTGATCAGACCCCATTTAGAATACTGTGTCTAGTTCTGGGCACTGGGCAACTCCCAGTCTTGTGATAAGGGTGGGATGGCCTGCAAATTAATTCATTAAATAATCAATCAAATAAACAGGACAATGATAAATTGGAACAAATTCAGAGGAGAGTTGCCAAAATGGTGAGGGGTCTTGAATCCAAGTCTTACATTAGGATTTGTAAGGGTAAGAGGAGCTACCAAGAGAGTCCAACTATTTAAGCTGAAGGGCTGTCACACAGAAAACAAAGCAGACTTATTTTCTATTGCCCCAGAACAACCAGTAAGTTAAATTACAAAGAAGGAGGTTCAGGTTAGGTATTAGGCAGAATTTCCCAACTGTATGACATGCCAGCCAGTGGAACATGCTGCCACATGTAGTGGTGAGTTCTCTTTTGCTGGTGGTCTTCAAATAGAAGCTAGATGGTCCTCTGTTAGAGACACCTTACTGGATGACTTCCAAATTTCCTTTGAACCCTATGATTCTATGATTCTTCTCAGAAGCCTATGGTTCTGTTCAAGGGACAAAACAGTTTCTGCCTCAGATACCATGCAGAAAAAATATTTAATTTATAGTCTACAATCAATAATCATTTTGCATTTAATTTGGGTTCTCTTTAGGCTACACCGTGAACTAGACCAAGAGAGGATCAAATATATGGATTTTTTGAAGTTCATTTTGCTTTGAACAAAACCTAGTCAACACAGCTACATTTAAAGCAAAACAAAATAAAAACATTTTCTCCAAAGAGGAAGGCCCTATTTAGACATTTATTGCAGTTGTCAGCCATAGATTATGAGACTGACCTCCTAATCCCACACCTTTTCTATAAAATGATTGGTTTACAAAGATTTAAAATGTTAATGACTAGCCTGAAAAGACCTCTTTGTATTTTTATTTTGCTTTCTTCAAGCATGTGTTATTTTCCCCTGTGTTAAACTGAAATTGGGCAATATTTTTAAAAGGTGTGTGGGTGTGTGCTTAATTGCATATAAAACAAGTACCTTTATTTTTCCAGTGTCTTTCCAACATTGCTAAAGGAAATACACATTTGATGGAAAACACAAAGTAACCAACAGTGGAAAAATACAAAAGTAAGTATGATAGAAAGATGATGACATTTATTTTAAACCCACCTAGCTTGCAATCCCTATTTAAAAACATCTGTAATATTTATTTTGTGCAGAATATACAAAGAACTGTTTTCTTGCAAAAAGTTCATTTGGAACACAAAAGTCAAAATCAGTGAGTGATTAACACCATTAATAATTGCTCACATCTCAGAATATGTGCTAGTTTATATATGTACCCAGACAGCATACAAATTATAGACTTTTTTTATGTGGCACCAATTGTGGATTAATGGCTGTCCTTGGATGGATATTTGAGTCTATTTTGGTACATTTCAGGTGCACTCACCCTATTTTTTATTCAAAAGCTAATGGTAGGCTTCTGAATAAAAGTCAAGATCCTGCTGCTTACCTTTAAGCCCTGAAGCATCTTACAGCTTCACTTCTATATTCTTCTCTGCTAATTAGAACCATCTGCAGGAAAATGCAAACTGTGTATGGGCTGGCAGAGAGTGGGGTTATCTTTTTTATAATGGACTCCAAACTTTGGGTGCTTGCCTTATGCCCCCCACAACATCTGGCTTGAAGATGTTCTGATTAGCCACATTTTAAGGACTGAATATATTGTGGGTTAAACCGCTGAGCTGCTGAGCTTGCTGATTGGAAGGTCGGTGGTTTGAATCCATGTGACTGGGTGAGCTCCCGTTGCTAGTCCCAGCTCCTGCCAACCTAGCAGTTCGCAAACATGCAAATGTGAGTAGATTAATGGATACCACTTCAGCGGGCAGGTAATGGCGTTCTGTTTAGTCATGCCAGCCACATGACCACGGAAGTGTCTATGGACAAACGCTGGCTCTTCGGCTTTGAAACGGAGATGAGCACCGCCCCCTAGAGTTGGACACGACTGGACTTAATGTCAAAGGAAACCTTTACCTTTACCTATATTTTAAAACAGATTTTAATAATGATCCATTCTGTTTTTAGTTAATTATCTTATCCTAAATGCTAAAATGTCACCATATATTTATCACTGAGCATGAAATGTAAATGTTAACTTAATTTTAATGGTGGCCAATAGTAAGCATGGAAACTGCTGGATTAGGACTGAGCAAACATTAATCAGTTCAAACATAAAATTTACTAGGAAATTTCTCAGCCTGAGGGTCACTTCAGGCTTGTAATGCAGAGAAGATGGTGGGGGTGCTCATGCTGGCATAAGCAACTTGGATGAAAAATAGACATTCATTTAAAACCAAATCAGATTTATGGAACTTCCAGTGTCTACACATTGTCCTAATCTTAACATTTGCCAGATTAACCCTGCCCAAGGTCAGTAGGTATCTTGCAATTTCTTATTTTAACACTGCATTTTCTCTTCCTTGCACCCCCTAACTTTGGGCAGATAATGCCTTATTCTTCTTTTCCTCTTGCTAAAGTGTTCTATTGCAATACACACAAAGTATCTTCTCAGACATCATTCAGTCCATTAAAATATCTAAAACAGACCCAGAGTTCTAGTCCTGCCTTAGGCACGAAGCCAGCTGTGTCAATTTGGGCCAGTCCCTCCCTCTCAGCCCTGGGAAGCAGAGTGTGAGGGGAAACCACTTTTGAAAATCTTGCCAAGAATGCCAGGAGTCATCACTGACTTGCAGGCACAAAGGAGCAAGCCCAACCAACCCAACCCAACCTTACAGAATCTGGATTATATTTAAGATTTTCTGGCAAAGGTTTAATGGGATAGTTTGTTTTACATACAAATTGTACTGAGTGGCAGAATTTTACATTTCATTGAATGCCTGGTACTAATTTATTGTTAGTGGCCAAGATTTGGAGTATTATAGATCATAAGTGTCATTCTATCTAACAATTTCTTATCCCAAACATCTGTTAGGTGAATACGTTAAAAATCAAACAGAAGAAAAAATAAAGCATGAAACAAAGGGAAAGGTAAGCAACAATCCTTTCTATGATTGAAGCAGACCAAAACAAGTATTTCCAATTTAACTTCCCCCAAACAGCAAAACAATCAAAGAAGTGATGGATGGCCAAGTAAAAATGAAGCACTTTGGGGGGTGGGAGGGACACAGGATGGTATGGAAGGAATAACGTTTTTTTCATAAGCTTCATCATTCTTCTCTGAAGTTTATGGAAACTGGCACTGATAAAATCTCAGTGTAGGCTGTGTCTAATTTGCTATGTAATTCGCATTTGTCCCCCTCCCCACCCCCAGCCCTCAGGATTGAGCAAACGACAGGGCGTTAGAGAGAGGGATCTTAGGGTGATATTTCTATACTAGACTGTTCAACATAGAAAAATCAGTAAGTTTTTAAAAGGAAGACTCAAGAAGAGACTTATTGTCACTTTTGGGCTGTTTAATATCTTCATATTAGTTTGTGATTAGTTCAGAATCTTTCCTCTGCACTTTGATTTTTACTATCCATGGGTGAGAAAACATGCAACCGCACCACCTCTACCTAAGGGCTCAGGATCATTAAATACGTTACTTTTAAAGAATGTTACAGCTCATAATGGATGCCTGTTGTAAAAATATTTTTGCTACTCCTTTCTATTCTACTTCCTTTTGGTTACGGAGCCTTAAAGATATACTGGCTAATAGAAAGGAGACATGATTAAGGAAACAATTCCTGTCCTTTCTGAACCATACCCTTGGTAACAGTTTGTGGTTTTCTTTTTCCCATCTGAAAAAGTAAATATAGCCTTTTTCCTGTTTAGATGAATTACAAAACTTTAGCAACAAATTATTTTTTGGAAGGAAATGCAAAAGAAGCTGCTAGTAGAAAAATGGAATAAATAATCTGACAAGTTATAGGGTGAAGGAAAACAGAGGGTAGCATTAGTAATAGCAACAAAACTTTATCAGGATTTGTCAGCAAAGGCATGGAAATACGCAGCCAATATGAACAAGAAAGAATCAGGATATTCCACCAGGCAACAGTTTCTGTGTATCTCTTGGGTGTGTGCTTGGGTGTGTTTAATTCCCAGTCTCACTGTACAGCTGGAGGAAACAAATGTCGGGGGGGGGGGGATGCCACGCCCAAATAAAGTCAAAGGAAAAAATCCGTAGCCTTGAACCACATACTGGAGGTTTGGGGAGCGAAAGCAAAGAAAGAACAATGGAGGGAAACACTATAGCAGCAAAAGCAGAAGAACCAGGATACATGGACAGACGCAAAAGATATCAAAATCTTCATCTTTTCCTTTTGCATAGAATTTTTTTCTGTTCAATGTTTTTTTCTGTTTTTCATTCCCTGCATTTTTAATTTTTATATTTATCTTAAGAAGATGAAGTGGCAGATCACGTTTGGGGGATGTTGGATGTTTTTGGGCAAAAGGCCTTAACAGGCTGGGTTGTCCCCACAGATTCTGAATTTGTGCTGTGCTTTATTGAACATTGGGTTTTGTTGTCAGTGAGCACAATGAGATTCGAACAGTACAGACAATGCATTCCTTATTTACACGATGAGGTGAGCCTGTTTCAACCACTAGCATGATAAAGATGTAGAATGGGCTTATATACAAGAGGAATTGCCTTCACATTACACACATCATCTTCCTACAAAGCAGCAGTTTCCCCCACCCCCCTCACAAATAATAAAATATTAAATAATTGATAGATTTTTTTTGCGCTTCCTGCATAGTCCAGTCCAATGGAATCTATATGAATAATGATGGTTTTCTGTATAATATCATCACATAAATCCCCATTTCAGTTCCTAATTGTAACTATAACTTTGCTTTACAATGCAATCTATTAACTGGAATTCAAAACAACCAGGGGCCAAGACAAGAAATTCTTTGGCAAATGTAATGCACACATTCGCAGGTGGCTCTTGAAAAGAGGTGATAAATAGACCAAGGCACAACCTTGTCCTTTGCATAGGATGTTCCAGACACAACTGCGTACACTTCTAATGATCATGCCAGGCCAAATCAAATGTGTAATGTCATCTGTGTCAATGGCCTGAAATTAAGTCAATGGTTATGAATCAATACATGTTCATCTTTTTTTCTACCAGTATTACTTTAAAAAAAATGTGAATAACAGGTCAGATTATTCAAGTTACATCTGGCTGCTGGACCTCACAAGGATTTCCCAGCAAGAAAAAGCAGCATGAACACCGAACTGCTATGCCATACAATTAAAAAAAAAATCAAGTTACTATTTCCTTAATGATTTCCTGGATCAGAGGTTTTAAAAAAGTAAGATTATCCCTTTATTCTGGCATAATCAAGTTGAGGGAATACATGTATGATCTTCAGGGGTATGTTGGAACCTAATTGGTTTTTGGAATGGCCCAAATAGCTATTCCCAAATGTTTGGGAATCCATATTGAATGCTATTCAATTTTAAATATTACAGTAACCAGAGTATTAACTATGTGTGTTAATGATAATAGGTGTTTGTTGCCCTAAACCTTAAAATGAGTTTGGGATATGATGGTTAAAGGTGGCACTGAAATGATTTTTGATTGCACATTTATTAGTAGGCTGTAGAAGATATAAAAGAACAAGTGCATTTCCCAATCTTTTAGTTTGGGGCTATTAATAAAAAATCTTTTATTAATTAAATAATAGCACAGCCTAAAATGTAAATGATTTCTGTGATCCAATAATATTAACATTTGTTCTTGTAAGCTTCCATAATTTCAAGTGTATTATGGAAAACAACAGAAAAAGGTTCTGTGGCTCATGGCAATGGTCATGTTTGATAATCCTATGGAAGGAATCTATAAAGCAAAATACAACAATCTTTTATTTCCACCCAATATTGGCAATTTGTTGATTTGCAAAAGCTTCTGCTTTAATCTTGCTTGAAAGTGGATCAAGTCCCTCTTGATGGAGTCAAGATGTACCAGAAGGGAGGCAGCAGGGATATTTAGTTTCTATATGAACACTTGCTCCTCTCTTATTTTAAGAACTCCTAATGAGAAGAGCTTGCTTCTCTTCAGAGGGTTTTACACTAGATGTACATAAGATAAATATGAGCATCTTGTGCTCCCTACAATCCTTTATGTAAATTGTATCTCCCTTCTCCTCCCCAAATTGGAGCCAGAGTTGGCTTTCCATTGACAGAAGAGCTTGTTTTGCCCATGGAATATTCTTGGTCTGATGGGCCATCTCTACTTGCAGAAAAGAGAAGAACTAATAACTAATTCTTTCCTCTCCTTGCTCAGGAGAGGTGGAAAATCCTTTTGAATATTGTGGGAGATAGTGTTCAAGAGTGCAAAGAAGGAAATTGACAAAGATTCTCTCTTCTCTCTTCCCTATGTAGGCCAGGGCATCCTACACTGGATTGTGTTCAGGGACTACATTAACTTGCTGAAGGAAACACTAGATTCTAGTAAGTCTGTAAACCACCATGAGCATGCAGATGTGTTGATATTGCATAATGTTCCATCCACATTTTTATATAATTTGAGGAATTCTTACATTATGACATGAAAAATTGCATAAATAAGGATATTTTAATAAAGGAATACTTTATATTGTTATGGCAAGAAGAGGTAAGGTAATTATGGAACTTAAGTGGATGCCATCATCTAGAGATGGGGAACAAAACACAAATTCATTCCACCAAGATATCAACCTTTTCTAGAATATTAAGTGAATGGGTTAAGCTAAATTCTCAAGACTTCCAATGCAGCTCAGTGAACAAGGGAACTGCTGTAGTAACTCATAAAAAAACTGATTAAAAGATCCCCTTCATTTACATGCCAGTTGCTAAGGGAGAATTACATAGGAATTAAAACACATAAGGAAAGGCTTTGGAGATGAATCTTTTAACTTTAGGAGCCATCCCATACCATCACTTGTCAATTTGTGGGATCGGAATGAATTTTCTTCATGATCCTCACTCTGGTAAAAGGGGAGTAGGTTTTTCTTCTCCCTCTTCTGAGGACAATACCCTGCTAGATGAATTCAAGTTTTCACAAATATGAGTCTTAACATTTCTTTTATCATATCTTATAACTTTTTATTTCAATCAAAGGGAATGAAGCCAAGAAGCAGAGCAGAAGGAAGCCCATGGGATTAGCATTTGAGATGCAATGGGCTAGAACGAAGCCCCGAACAGATTTGGGCAACTGTAAGGAAACAGAAAATATACGTTCAACTAAGCGGCGGGTGGGGTGGGGATCTTCAAAATTCTTTGCACAGAATAGCAGGCTTGAGCAATTGGCTAGAGAAGGGAGAACTATGGCCTGGCAGAAAAACCAGCTCCTGGATCACAATAGGTGGTAGGATGCATGACCTTGCATCTATCTGTGTGTGTGTGTGATTATATATATATATATATATACATACACACACACACACACACACACATATATATATATATATATATATATATATAGTATTTTTTATGGTTCTCTAACAGATGTTCTCATTAACTGCTTGGATAATGCTAGAGGTTGATCTTGAATTTGTGTTGCATTAGGGGGCAAGTTTAAAGGTGATTTTGAAATTTTAGATTTGGCATGAATTGGCATTGGCACGATCGCTTATCTGCCCATTCTCAAATCAAGTTGTGACCAAGTTGTAAACCCACTGCTGGTGTGTGCCCTTTCTTTTGTGACTGTAAATAAGAAGAGAAGGCATAACATTCTAGAAGTGAAATCTGTTTTTTTCTGTATTCCAACATTTCTTTTGCAGTACAGCACTTCTCATAACTTTATTCTATCATATTCTATATGAATGGCAGAAACTGAAAGGTAGAGAACCAAAAAAACAATCCCAGTTCTATACGGAATTGTTTTGGTTCATTGTCAGTTGCCCAAACTGTTATATTCTCCAGCAAAAAGCAATATATTTTGGCTGGCAACTAATCAAATAAAAGTTGCATAAAGGATGGACCTTTTAACTTTTTCCTTAAGTGTTGCCAAATTTGTGTATTGTGCAGAAAGCTGCCCACAAAATGCACTTGCTCTCTTCTCTGCCATACATGAATATTCCTGTGTGCATAGTAGGAAAAGAATGAAACCCAGGATAATGTGTCTATCATTGAAGTTGGGGTGGTATTTCAGCTTAATCTGTCACAACTTTTTACTTTTTTAGAAAACTGGGGTTTTGTTTATTTCCCCCCTCCATTTATAGACTTTCAGGACAAAGCATTAAAAACAGTTATATTTATATAACCACTTGTATAGTTCTTCATTTTGATAGTTGGTTGACATCACTCCATCCTCCTATCTGACCTGACTCTGTATGTTTTATGGGTGTGATTGCTTGTTCAACTTCAGCTTGTAAGATTATGACAAACAGGATGGAAATGGTCAATCTTCAGGTGACACTGAGAAGAAAGCAAGGCCTAACTATTTCAACCAACCTATAGAGGAATGGGTGGGAATGTACCACACAAGGAAACTTTTGTGAAACCCAGTGGATGATGCAGAGTCTTTCCCCCTTCATTAGGCTGAGCCACATGGTTCTCTCAGGCTTCTGGAAATTTGACTGTTGATCATTCTGAGTTGTTTTTCATAGAAGATCATCTTAGAGGGGGAACAATGAATTATAAGCAGCATTCTCCTCTGCTACTGCCTGCCCACACCACTCTCCGCAAGTTATATTCTTCTTACAGTTAGAGAAGCCTCATGTGGAAGGAACTGAAGAATTCACCAAGGAGGAGTCTGAAGTACTGCAGTGGTATTAGCAACAGTGACAGCAGAACCACTGGCCATAAACTTGGTTTTGCCATCACCCAATGGAGTAGCTTGGATAGATTGCAAAGGACATAACATTTTCAATCTTGTGTTGACAGTAAATTCTGCAGTCCGAAAGAATAACGAGGGGTAGAAGGAGGAGGGGAGGGATGTTGTCTTCTTCCAAGTGGTGCAGAATGTCCATCAGACAGGTACAATATGGAGGCCTAGGCTGTCACCCTGCAGTTTCATGTGGTTTCCATGGTAACTAGTGGCGGTCATAGGCAGCGGCAGCAGTGGGAGGTGCGGAGCCCCGGGATGTGGCACTATAATAATAAGGGGAACCTGAAAGTTAACACAGGAGAAGAATGGACTGATTGAAAGGACATACAGTAAAATAAAATAAGAAAAAAAAGACAAAAGACAAAAGACAAAGAAAGAAAGCATATTAAAAGGAACCAGAAATAGAAATCTGGAAATGGGGATTCCTTAATGGTCTAGATGTAGAATAGGAAAACAACATACACAGTATATATGCATGGGAAGCTAAATTAATTGGATTATCAAGTGCTTGTCATACACAAAGAATCCTGCTGTAGAGCTTTCCATTCTAGATTCTATGCGAGTTCTGTTTGGTTGAACCATCTAGATAACTTGTATAATATTAGAATTGTCTCTTATCCTGTGTCTCTCTTAGTCCCTTCACTAAGATAAGTTTACAAAGATTTGTTGCTTAACATACTGTTCCATGTGAGTCTATGATATACAAGAGTTTTGGCTTGGATCCAGTATTTCCTCTGGAGAAGCATACCTGATCAGAGTTGTACTCAAGACATTCCACCCCGCAGAAGAGGGAAACAAGAACCACGCAGGCTCTGAGTTAGATTCATTTGCGGACCTGGTAACTACCAGCAACGATTCAATACATCTTTCTATTTACTGTGTCAGCCCTCTATAAGCCTCCAAGAGTCATTAATGAGTGGGTGGCCTTAAAAAGTGATTAAGTAAAAATAAATTTAAAAATAAAACACTTTTTGTTGATCCTTCTCATTCCCAGTGAAATCTCCAATACCATTCTAGATGGTACTTGATCCACATGGAGAAATTTAGAAGCTTGCAAGGGAAGGACGGAATCTAACAATATTACCCCTTTTCTAATCCCATTATCAGAAATGCCCAGCTTAATCAGAAGCATACAGGAAATGTAAGCAGCTCTATTGTTTGGGCTTCTGAAATACTTTCCATTCAGGGAAGGTACATGAAGTACTAAAGTCTATCATTTGTATTTTTTGTATTTTTATAATGTTTTTTTATTTGTAAGCTGCCCAGAGTCATTTTTATAGTGAGATGGGTGGTGTATAAAACAAACAAACAAACAACGTTTTTAAGATAAAAAAATCTGCCAGATCTGTGCAAACCAGATCTCAGTGTATAGTATTAAATATCTAAGATAAGCCAAATCAGGGTTAGAACAGGTCTGAAAATCAAGCTTAAAAACAAGCAATAGAATTGTTGATTGGGCTGAAGGCATCTCTGAACTGTATAAGGATCAAGATGAGACAGATTTATTCAAAGAACCTTGGTAGCTGATCTTAAGGACTGGATTTTATTTTACGAAGCTTTAATTTTTTAAATAAAAAAGGCACACAAAATATGAGATTACACATATGTAGTAGCTGCTAAATGCAATAGCAGACTATATGACATATAATATATGCTATTAGTAGGTGTACACAATTCCAATGATTTTTAAGAGATCTATGCTTTGTGGTTTTTTGGGGTGTCCACATAATGGATCTACATTAACACCACAGAAATGTGATTAACAAATATATTTGTATATTGTATATTATAAGAAATATGTAATTCTTAATTCACTATGTTAATGAATTAAATTGGAGGGGGTCATTTAAGTCCATTCAAGTCCAACCTCCTGTTCACTGTAGAGGTCCTATGAGGGAACTCATTAACAGTAATGTTTTAAAGATGGGCGAACTGGGAAACAAAGTAGTTGCTAATATATCCCAGGAGGGTAGCCTTGTTAGATTCTTACAGCCAAAACAAGGATGAGTTTTGTGGCATCTTAAAGACTAAAAGAAGAGAGATGGGGGGAATGGTAAAAGAGGAGTGGAGGTGGATAGGGACCATAAACAAAACTGTAGTTAGATGTGACATTTTGCACTGATGAACTAGTTAGCACATGCAGTGTAATAAGAATTCCTGGTCTCTGTTTAATCTGGGAGAAATAAAGTTAAATTTCATTACTTTGAAATGAAATCTGTCTTTAGGTTGGCCACTCTGAGGATAGAAATAGTGAATCATGTCTAGATAGTTTTTTTTTTTTGTATGTATGTATGTTAGCTGTTGTTGTTGCTGGTTACTGTCAAGTCGTTTATGACTCATGGCAACCCCACGCATAACAGAACGAAATGCTGTTCTGTCTTGTGCCATATGCCTGACTGTTCCAATGTTTGCATCCATTATTGCGGTAATTGTATCAATCCATCACATTGAAGGTCTTCCTCTTTTCTGCTGGCCCTCGACTGTTAACTAAACCTCCCAAATGTTGCAGCTTTTCCTTTTACAGAAGGCTTTCTAGCTTCCTGGTCATTTTGGCTCTCCTTTGCTCTATGTGTTTTTTTTCCCAGCTTTTCAGTAACATTTTTTTAAAAAGATGGATAAACCTGAAATGTGTATTGTATTGCAAAAGTACAGTATAGCTTCACAGCTTTATATATAGGCATTACAATGTTAGCAGTTTTATTCCACATCAGTTAAGATTTAGTCCATGTATGTGAAGAGATGATTACTTTCCCTCAGTATCCATAACTTATAGGGGTATTATCCAACCTGGTGTGAAACTCAAATTCAGAGTAAATCAGGATAATTCAGAATAGCCTCTTGCCTGAAGTAGGGAGGACAGCTCCAGCATGCCCTGCCCCAATTCAAAATGAGAGGAAACAGCAGCCACTTTCTCACTCCCCCCCCCAAAAAAACCCATCTTATATAAAAACATCTTGATGGAAAGAGGAGTATTGGATTCAGTGACAGGACTGGCCCAAAGTCAGCTCATTTTCAGCTTTTTGGTTTGGTGGTAAGATCATGGGGTTAGGCCTCTGAGGGCCTGATTAGGCTAGGCAGGGGCTGAGTGGGGAGAACCAGGATGGGTTGTGTGGGACTTGGTCTCCATCAAACTGAGCACATAAACAATTATTGGGGAGCTTTGAGACACTTACAGAAGTGGTGTGAGTCAGTGGATCTTCTTATCAAAAGAGCAGAAGAAAACTACAGGAGAAGATGCTGAGCTCAAAGCAAGGAAAGATCATCTAAAAGAACAGTCAGAAGAACACCAAGATAGAGCTTTTGGAGAGGAATAGAACCTCTCCTTCCATCTTTAGACTTGGAACAGGCCCTTTGTGGTAAAAGTGGTAAATTTCTATAATCTCAGACTAGGACCTATCTCTAGAGAAATTCTGGACACTTGGATGTTCTTGGGAGGGTTTGCAGCAGTGGCTGCTCTGACCACTTTCTCAATTAAGGAATAAAGAATCCACCCATCCTCACCAAGGGGAATATTTTTTTTTAAAAAGGCAGAAAACCTGAGGTACAGAACACCTTAGAGTGAACTTGGTTAAATAAGGCCAGTCAAAGGCCTTATGAACGAGAAAGATAGCACAAAGGCTAGGTCCTGAGCATGGCATTCTGTGTTAAGCCCTCTCAAAGCAAACTTTCTGCTAGATGGTGGTGACACTTGGCTGCTGCTTGAATGAGTGTTTCTAGGGGTGCAGGATTCAAAGACACCAGTTAAAAATGGCATAGTAGTAGATGTCAGTGGGCCTCCATTATAAGAGCTAAAACCAGCCTTCATTTTGATTTAGTGAAAGTGGGGGCACACGCTAGGTTGCCTGCCTGTTCTACTGTACTAATTTACTAATAGAAACAAGATATAACTACAGATGGTAAGCATTATCAGTCAGACTGAGGGAAACAATTCTGTCTGGCATGTGCTAATGTACTTCAGCCAATTTGGTGGGTCTAATTAATGCTGTTTAGGGCTATGAAGCTCTACAAATTTGAAGAGGAAAAGCCGCTTCAGAGCACACATGATACACACACAGCATCTGAAAGGATCTCCTTAAATCAAACACATTTTTTTTCCAGGGCAGTTACTTTAAGGAGTTGTCAACAGGTACAATGTAAACATTCCTGCATGCTTTAAATCTCCATTTTCCTTTCAAAGTGTTGCACAGACCTAGTGCATTTAGCTATGGGTTGTTGTTTTTTAGAAGGAATTATTTAGAAAATGGCAGTACATATTTTAAGGCTTGATCCTGTAAATTGTATTTTTGGTGTAGTGGTTAAGGCACCAGGTTAGAATTCTTCATTCATAGCTGAGGAGTGGCAAGTTGGTTTAAGCAAGTTGGAAGTTAATCCACTTAGGATATTTTCTAGTCAATGTTATAATGAAGTAAAACATTACATTTTGAATTGTTAGATTATACTGAATATGTAGCTTTCAAAGTTAATGAATTAATATGTAGAATATTATATTGTTTTTAAATAATATGTTTAACTGGGTAATACGCAGCAGTGGAATGAGCTATATTAAACCATGTAGAAATTGTTTCTACATGATTGCTGGTATTGTAATTTAAATATATGTTTATTTTTTTATTTCAGTTTCCCTTGACAAAAGGCCATATTTAAAATTTCTTAGCATGATAGTCATTTAATCTTTTGAACCTAGAACCTTGTGTGGTACCTTAAAGGTTATTATATTTATTATGGTCCAATCTTTAGTGCATCACAGTCCATTTCATCAGATCATCAGATGTATGGAGGATAATTCTGTGATATGCATGAACACGGACACACAAAACACACACATATACACACAGAGACAGCAGGAGCAGGACAGAGAGAAGCAATGGGAAAGGGGCCATGATGGAAGGGAATATGAGAGACAGAATTTTAATCACCTGACTTTTATCTTCCAATTCTTAGCATTCCAACAATAGCTACATGTATATCATAAATATGTGTCTCACAGGGCTTTGTAGCTGATGAAGTGGGTGATGATTCACAAAAGTTATTGCAGCAATACATGTGTTAGTTTTCAAGATGCCACAGTAGTTTAAAAATGCACCAGGAGCAGTTCATTGATGCAGCTATCTTACTTGTTCTGGGTCCTGTCGCTAGGCTTATAATAGCTATACTCTTTTTCTTTTTTACTGATAAGGTTCTGATTCATAGTTTGGATGCAGAGGGATTAGATTTAGGCAAATAAAGTGCATTTCCATCCAGAAAAAAATTAAGTTCTTTTGTTTAGCAGATAAACCAACATGGGATTAGAAACACAAATTGGTTGGATGGAGTTACATTTCTTATGAAGAAGTTTTATAGGTTGGATTGCACTTGATCCCAGCATTGCTCCTAGAAGGAAAAACGGCTGTTGTAGCTATGACTATTTTTGTTCAGTTTTAGTTCATATGCAAACTGTATACGTGGCCAATATTGACCATATTATACTTCTGCTGTATGATGGAGTATATTGCATAATAACTCTGCTGCATTCAAGCTTTAAACTGTTGGAAAATGTAGCTGGCTTAACACATTGTTTAGAAACCATATATTGGTAATCCTGAATCAATTATGCACAGTATTCATTTGTTTCAAGGTATTTGTTTTGGTTTATAAAAGTCTCAATGGCTTGGAATCAGAATGTCTCCCATATGGAACTGTCATCACCTATCTCCATAATTAAAAGTCCCATTGTATATCCCCGCATCAAGAGAAGCTATCTGGTAGGCACAAGAGTAGACAGTAGATCCCTTTGGGATCAGTGCATCACATGATACTTCTTCAGAAGCCCAGGTGAGAGGTAGGTTGCAAGGTCATTCAGGGGATCCCCTTAGTCCCCAGGAAGATAGAAACAAATAGGAAAAAGAAAGCAAAGAGACCAATAGGAGGGCAACAGGAGGGGATGGAAAGGGATACAGCAGACCTTAGGCAATACTCACTTAGTAATGCAGGATTGCTGAACCTCCAGGCCTCATTGTAGGTTGTGTACTGAGGGTGGCTGTAAGGATTGCCTGAGAATTCACTCCCTGGAAAGAACAAAGGAGGGTAAGCGTCATTCACAAGGTCGATCAGACAGGGAGGGAGGGAAGGAGAACAAAGTTACATCAGTACCTGACGTAGAGGTAAAAGAAGAAGAAAGTCATTATACTGGCTAAGATTTGCAGGGCATCTTGTAGTGCAATTCTATAAGTCCCAAGGGACACTGCAGCAAACAGGAAGGTCTTAAGAGTGGATTGGCAAAGGAGACAAAATGAAGAACTGGGAGAAAGTTCACTCTAATACATTCATGTAATAAAGAGTCTTAAGGTGCAACTTACTCTGGAGTTTCTGTTAAGTATCCTCTAAGAAACATCATGACACGTCTAGTGACAGATTGCAGCCAGTTGTAAAAGGTTTCACACCTTGGGGTGGTTGAATCTAAGCAGAACCCCCAGTAAGAAAGCAACAGGCTCTTTCCCAATAAAAGTCAGGTGAAAGGCTCTTTGCAAGGCCCATTTATGTAAAAGGGGGCTTAAGTGCTTCCTTTATTTTTCTATGTTGTCACTCAATTTGTTTCTACGTTTATTCTGAAGTGCAGGTTAAGTAAAGAACTTCTTACTCACTCTTCCTCTCTCTCCAGACCAGTCAAGGGAAGGCAGAAGCACCATATGTGCACAATGTTTATTGACAAGGAGTTAAAGGAAACGAGCTGCAGGATAATGAGCTTTTGAGCTCAATTGCGACCAAGAGGAACCAGTTATCTCCTTTCCTGATCACTAATGAAACATGTAATTTCCTCATCAATGCTAGATTCTGTTTAACTACTCTCTTTGGAGAAGGCCAGGGCTGCGACCCGTTCACGGCAGTCCTAGAGCATTTCTGCTGAAGCTCAAAATGCTCCAGAAAAAATGCCAGAAAGGAAGAAATCAGGAAAGGCCAGCTACCTGTAGGATAGCAGAGAAAGCAAATGGCTCCCTGGACACTTCAGGCCTGGTCACTTACTCATCAGTCTCATTAGCAATAATGCAGAAACAGGTTTAGTATAGGCATTCCAACATCCATAAACTGAGAGACATTAGAGGGACTGCTCTATCAGGTTTTAGTGTTCTTTGAGTGAAAGAGTATTGAACACAATGCATTTTTTTAAAGGACGGTACATGTAGAGCTTAAGCGATAATAAGCAATACATATTATTTCTTTTCATGCAACAGACCTTCCTCAAATCCCTGGGAAGAGGGTCTGAATCTTCTGAGTGCTTTTAGACAATTTGCAGCGTTTTATCTGCTCTCTCTCTTCCAAATTATAAATTCCCATTTTTCAGATTCATCCTTGCTGCTCCAAGCTCCCATGGACATTTCATTCAAGTACACAGAAAGCTGCTAGCTATCTATCAACCACTGATAAATATCAAGCAGCCATTTCTCCATTAACTAACTTCTGATGTCCCCTAAGTTATCCAACTATAGTTGTGCTATGGCCTCCATGATGACTGGGTGGTATCAGAAGCCAGCACGTGTGCGCCAAGAAAGGTGAGATGGTGGATGCAGCATTGCAGTGTAACCCTTGCCTCTGTTGTATGTGTGTTGATATTGCACTCATGTACAAAAGGGATGGGACTTTCATTGCAATGCTGCATCTGCCAATGTGCCTTTTTTTTATCACATACACTGCCTCCCATGGATGCCACTGTTGGAAGCTGCTCTCTGTGGGACAATTCTTGGTTTAGTTAGCCAGTGACACAGGCTCAGAGTCTGGAGATATTGCACACAGCCACAGACAACACAGTTATTTATTCTGAGTATGTGTTTGGTTCATGAAATAATCCTAGAAATGAAAGATATACAGCAATACAATTCCTTCAAGTATTGCAATGATCTACCAGTTATAGTTCAATATCATTAAACGAAAGGAAAGACAAAGTTTACTGATTATGCATAAGAAAGCATGCAGGTTTCTATAACCCTTAGACAAGAACTGTGACCCAACAGAGAGTTAGATGAAAAGCAGCTCCATAAATATCTTGTTGCCATCTTAGATCATAATCCAGTTCTCAGCAGCACTCGAATGTCTGTATATTATTTATACATAAAAATATAAACAGGACTACTAAGAAAACCCTAAGTAAAAAAATATATAGTAAAATAACTTTAAAAATGACTTTAAGATCAACTAAAACAGAAAAAACGAATATAACAAAAACAGCATCCAGGAATCTACTTGCTAATGATCAAACAACAAGCAAATAATCAAGTCAGGCAGAGCTGTTTTGGAAGACTGTTTCAAATCTTGAGTATCACCATTAAGAAGGCCCTGTTTTTAAAATTCCCCATGTTACACATTTAATGGCAGAGGGCTTGAAGGAAGGCTTCTGTAGTGATTGGCAAGTTTATAACAAGGAATCTCTGTTTGTGTACTGGTAAGGGAAAGAGATGACATTTCTGAGATACTTCAGATTCAGGGAATTTAGGGTTTTGTTTATTCGAACTCAGCCATTAGCATGCCCCTCCACCCCAATTGTCTGTGCTACTCTTGGGCCTTCATACTATTTGCAGCTGGAATCTCTGATTACCCCATCCAGTGAAATGAGAAAAAGATTGGAAGCAAAAATCCTTGCAGCACCCAAAGTAAAATATAACCCCGTAACCCTATCCTGGCTAAGTATCATATAGGGATGGTCCATGGTGTTGAAAACCATGAAAGGTGGATCTACCAAAAAGATATAACATTGCATCTTAGCCATCCACTTAGCAGCTTTCCTAGAAAGGGGTATAATTGTATCACAGCAGCAAAATGACCCCTCCCAATCTACATGCCATGCTACTGCCATTGGGCATACCAAATCCCAATTCTTCCTGCTTCACTTGCATGAGCAAATGGGAATTTCCTGATTGTTTAAAATAATGTGAATGAAGCAGGAGGAAGCTGAGACATGTGATTGTGTGTGCACAATGTTGCTGTTGGAGAACAGGGCAGTAGTGGGAGGTCATCTCACTCCATTGATGAATTTATACCTCCATGTATTGCTTGGCTGCAAACAAAACTGATTGATGTCCTTAATCACAGTGGAAATCAGAGCTGAAAGATACCAAATAAATAACATCAGGCAAAAATACCCTGGAACTGATCAAACCTACTGAAGCACCCTTCCAAATAAGGCACTTTAAAAAATATTCACTTGTCTAAAGAAAACTGAAATGTGGGCTTCTGGTGGGAATGGTGGTCTGAGCAGCTGTGCCTGCTATTTCGGCAGGTGGAGCAGACAGCATGGCAGCTTTTTGGGGGGCTCAGGAAGGCTTTCCTGAAGCCCAGAACTGTTCTCTGGATCAAGAAGAATACCTGGAATTAGCCCATTTGCCCTCATGAACATTCACTTGGAGCCTGGGGATCGCAAACAGCATTTCACAGTTGACAGTAAGAACACCGGGAGGCAGGGACATCACCATTTCCAAACCATGCTGTAGCCTTCAAGGGACACTAAGACCGGCCACCCATTTCTAAATCACCAGTTTGTTTTTTCTTTTAAGTATACGTACCCCAAGAGAGGCTTTCTACAGCCAGGAGAAGCTGGTTCTCTTGGTGCTTAACATTATTTTGGGGATTATTTTAAAAATCTTTTTAAGTTTTAAGTTTTGGATTTCATTTTCCTTCCAAAGGAAATATCAAAGATTGAGTAAATAATTGTTTTCCTGTTATTATTTTTGTATTAAATTTGAAGATACTAGCATTTTCCTACATGTTGAATCTGCTGATTTGAATCTACAGCTTTCTGTCTTCACTTTCCCTTAAGAGCAGTCTGTTAATTTTCACTTTGTGTAAACAACTTTCCCATATCTTCAACTTCCACTGATTAAGCTCCTAGGGGGCGCCATAATCTATTGTCTGAGACACGGAGGATTTCGAACAAATTTTTTCCGACCTTCACCAGGACTTCAAAGAAATATCTTCTGACTTTTATCAGTTCTTTATGCAAAATATCCAGAACATTGTGGAAAATATGAAAGCAAAATATGTCATCAGGTTGGGGATCTGGTGGATGAAATTGAGGAATCTAAGATCGATAGAAAGGCTTCTTCTGAGACTAAGATTGGGAATTTTGTCAATATTCTGGATGAAGATTGGATAATGGACTTGGAACAATCTTGTGGGGAGAGTGATCTGCAAGTCATAAGCAGGGTTGATCTCCTGGTGGAACACCATGAAAAGATCCTGGAATTTTTGAGGGAGGCAGCTGGGCTGTTTGATTTTCTTAAAAAAAAGTTCTATGTATATTTTGGGAACATGTAACTGCTCTAGTTTATTTTGAAGTGGGATAAGGGTTGGAAAATATTTCTTTGGTTTGCTTTAAGGATATTACTGATGTTATTTGCCTTTAAATATTTGGATTTATGATTTTGAATTAGCTTTCTTTTTACAGTTTATTAAGATTCTGGGTTTATTAAGGTTTATTAAGATGGACATTATTAAAATTGTTATACCATTAAGTATAATAGCTGATAATTTATGTGCCTTTCAATCTGATTTTTATTATAGTTGACAGAAATGTATAGAATAATGGTAGGAAAGGAATAATTAAATACGTTTTATTTTTGGGAGGGGAGAAAGATATTTAGTAGGTTTATATGAATTTTTTTTCTTCTTTCTTCATTTTAACATAAGGGGGAGGGGTAACTGTACTTAGTGATTTTTATTATATGTTAAAGGGGAATGATTTATAGAAATAATGTGGTGTTTTGGTTTAATATAGAGTAAGAGATTGATTATGGAAATTTTGTATATCCTTGTTGTTAAAAGTCAGAAGCCACATCTTCTTGTATATCCAAAGTTTTTCTTCTCTTGTGTTTCCACACTTTTTAAGTTTTTTTCCTCTTTTTTGTAGTTTTTTTATTTTTATTGTAGTTTTTATTCTTTCTTTGAAATTTAATAAAATTTACTGAAAAAAGATAAAGAAAATTGAAATGCAAAGCAAGAAAACCTTACCAGGCACCATTCCTGCAAGAGTTGAGGTTGGGTAGCTGCCTTGTCCAGTTGGTGGAACATGTGGTGGGTAGCCAGGCAAGGTTGTGCTGGCCATGTCACGACCTGCGAAGGAAAAAGGAGGGAGAACTGATTTCACTGTGATAGCTGGAGGTGATGAGCATGACGTAGGGAGGCCCCTACTTCAAATGTTACCTCTACCCTGAAACTACTCCTTCTTATCCTTAGTCCTCAATCTATTACTATCTCCAGGTATTTTTAATTTTATCACCTTTTATTAAATTTGCAAAGACAGACAAAAGTAGAAGTATCAAGTTCAGTAGATTACAAATGCTATATGACAATATAATTTGGTACATTATTATCTTATTTTGTGGCAATGTCCAATTCAGTGTTTTGGTCCTTTTTTTTTTAAGTGGGAAAAGTCTCCTGACAGTCTTCTGTAATGAATGGTGAGTTTTGTTTACTATCCATATTTCCTAATACAGATCCAGCATAAGAATTTGTTTCTGTTTTTATTGATAATTTAAAGGTTAATTATTTCAAAACAGTGGAAAATCAAAATACATCTTTCATTGGATTAAAAGAGATATTTTACCTCTCTTTAATTACCCTGTAGATGATGGGGCAGTTAAAGAATATTCACGTATAACTGATCACATTGAGACCATCACAAAGCTCTCTTGCTTTTAACACACATTACATGATTTTCACTCTGTCTCCAAACAAATCTGAAGCTCAGCCAAGAAAGGTGACTTCAGTGATATCCCCACTTCATCAGTTAAGCCAAAGGAATAAGTCACATAAAACCCATGGAAATCCTACTACAAGAATCCTAGAGTTGGAGAGGGTAACTGCAGCCATGAAGTCCAATTCCCTGCTCAGTGTAGGAATCCAAATCAGAGCTTCTCCACTAAACCTCTGCCTCAATTCATCCAACACAGAGGTAATTGGCTTGACTGTCAAATTGCCCTGACTTTTAGGTTAGCTACATTTTAAGTAGTTGACACTGGGCTTCCAATATCTTTTTGGTTATGTTCTTGCAACATGGTAAACCATAGACAATGGTTCAAAGACTAGAATCAAACAAACCACATTATGTCTTAGCATGTTATATGAATGAGGCTGCCAAGTTAAATGGTACGTGGTTTCTTTCTTTGCTATTATGTTAACATCATTATGATTGTTAACCATGGTTTATAGTTTAGTACATTATGCTAGTGTAGCTTTTATCAGATAAGAGTTATAGAAGACAGAAAACAAAATATAGGAGAAGCAGCATAGCTTAAATTTGTTTTCCAGTTTTAAAGAAGCATTTTTACTCTTTTCATAACACAAGTTCTGTAGTGGAAACAATCTTGCTTATTTCATTGACAGTGTGGTTGCTGACATGGTCAGGGACTGAATTATGTCCAGCTCCTATTGACCACTTTAGGCTACTATGGGCACGCCAACACCTCTCCAGTCACTGGGTGCTGATGCCCATTGTGTCTTGGGTTGCAGGAGAGATCAGAGAGGCTGTCCATGCAGTGCCCAATCAAGGCTTTCTGAAGGGCTGGTCAAGTCTTCTGCAGGCTATGTATAAACACAAATTAGGGGCTCTTTTTTAAAAATGCTAAACCTGTGTCCAAAATTAGTTTGGCTAAGTGCAGAATTGCAAGTGCAGAAGAGAGAGGTATGAAACAGGAGGGAGCTTCTTGGAGAATCAGGAGAGCTCCATTTCCTACCAGCTTCAGCCCACGCCTTCCTCCTTGCCAGCCCTCTCCCAGCTGTGGTATCTTTGGACATGGGTTTAGTCTTATCAAAAGTGCTCTAGACTGTGTTCAGAGATAGCTCAACCGAAAGGTTGAAGCCACAGAGCACCTCTGTGCCTGCTACCTGTTACTGGGGCAAACCTGCTATACCAAGCACCTGCCTACTTGTGACCAGCCCCATCCCATCCTACTCAACAACAGTGGTTGTTTTTCCCTTGGAGAGAAAACAAAGCTCAGGAGAATCCACTAATCATTTTCCTTGACTTTCTTACATGAAAACTGTAAGAACAGTACTATCTTCTGGCCCCATTTGCTAGGCAGAATAGAGTTTGGCCATCAGAGCAGCAAATTTTATGCCAGCATATTTTTTGTCAGCTTAAGGAATGGAGGACTGTAGTTCAGTGAGGCTGTCTCGCTGTGTTCTCAGTTGTGCAGATGTAGTAGAATAGTAGATCACATTCTGAGTCACCCTGGACAAGTAGAAGCCTTTTAATTGCTTGTTTGCTTATTTAAATGTCTGTCTTGTGTATCCTCCACAGAGACATTTCGGTCACAGATTCAGCAAGAAAAAAGGGGGGACTTTATTCCACAGGTGGGCTCAGAAAAACCTCAGTTCTGAGATTTCACTCTAAGATGGCTGCAAATCTAATATTAAAAATACTAACATACAAGCAGAAAAAATCCAGTAAAAGGTAGCATAAATTAATAATTCAGTTAACTGAGATTTTGAAAAACTATTTTAAATGGCCCTTTTTCTTATAAAAAGTGTAACATTTGTGAGTTTGGGGAAAAATTGTTTCCAAGCAGTGTTATTAACCTGCGTTGCATTTATCTCTCTTTAAAATCAATCAGACAACTGGAGGGATGTGTGTAATGGACAGTGCCCCAGTTAATATGAAGGGTGCATCCAATGGATTTCTCAGAAAACATGTCCAGGATTGGCTTGCATGAATTTATTCTTGTTAGAGTTGAACCTGAGTCAAGAGATGCTGGCTGGGAGGTGAGCCAAAGGGTGGAAAACTGTGGCAAGATGGCAGCAACATGGAAGAGAAGGAACAAAGGCTAACCTTTGCCCAGCCCACTCCCCCTCATTTCTCCATATCCTTCTCTCTCTGTCTGTGTGTGCGTCTTTTGAAGCGCTGTTTCCTTCAGCTCTAATCCCTTCTAAAGTGCGGCATTTCTCAGGTGCCCTGTGTAAGTGCAACAATAATCTCTGATAAAACTGACTGCTTAAAGGACTGTAGCTGAGCCGCATCAGATCAGTGCAGTCTGGGCCCTGGATCTCCTCTCTGCCCAGCCACTAGCGAGAGAATTTCAGTCTGAGTGGCTGATTAAAGCCCCAGCAACAGGAGCAACAGGGTCAGGCCTTACCTTGCAACACTAGGGAGGGTTAAAAGACTCAAGCCCATTTGTTCCAGCAAGGCTGATCTTCTTTGTCAGGTTTCAGGAAAGATCAACCCGTGCCATCTGTTGTCTTCTTCTAGCATTCATCATATTTCACATCCCCCAAAGGCTTAAAATAGGGATGGAACGTGGAACAGGAATAAAAACTAATAATAAATCACGGAGAAGGAATATCATAAAATGTCACAAACAGCTCTCATGATACATGCCTATTTTGGTCAGGCAAGTGCTGGGGAAAAAAGTTCTATTTGGAGTCTTTTGTCAGAAGTGTTAATCAGTTGATCCAAATATTTCAGAAATAACTAGTTTTTACAACTTCTTTAGAGATGTTTCTACTTTATAGATTGGGGTGGGGTGGGGAGTGAAAAAAGAGAAAGCCCCAGAGAAAGCCTCATATTCCAGCATTCTAACCAAGGAATGCAGACCCTAGAACTGAGGAGAAATGAAAGCATCAATATTCTGCTATTTTCCTTCCAATGCTTGATGTGAGCAGCTAAGCTAAAAAGGAATAACATGCTTTCTTTTGTCAATTATACTACTTTTAATTTAGCTGAGCACTGTATTTGCATCCATATCTTGCATGATAGTATATTCCTAGCCTCATGATAAACAGCAGGGCTGGGTGTCACACTATATTTTCTATTTTTATTTTTGGAATCTTTAGGCACTTGAGAGTCAACATGGGCACTTGTTGGATGTTTGGTTGGCATTTTTATTTAAATGTAATTTTACTATGTTTAGTCACATCAAACATGGGAATTAACTTCTGTCTATTACAAGCTAGTATCTATCCCTCTCACAGATGTATACTTTGGGTGGCTTTTTCCTTCTGCAAATATGGAAAACCACTTAGGATGGCACACCCCCAGAGGCTAATTGATTGCAATGGTTTCTGGAAGGCTTTAGTGCATTTTCTAGTTGATATGGTTGGTGTTTGTGGTGAAGTTCTGGTCACCATGTGGAACACAGAATTGACCCAGATAATTGATACTGGATCAATTATCTATTTGGCCCTATTTGTCAGAGCCAAATTAGCTCCTTGGTATACCTAGGTCTGAGAGCAATGAAGCAAGAGATAACAGCAGAATACACTGCATCTGATGGAACATAAGAATTATAGAATGAAGGAAAGGACCTTGGGATTTATCTAGTCCAACCTCCTGCCCATTGGTGAAAACTGATTTTTGAGCTGATACTTTGGTGCTGAGGGCAATAAAGAAGTAGTTCTTTTTCTCCTCTATTACATTTTTTGCAGCAATGGGAATGTTTCAGTTAGGTTTGGACCTTGAAAGAGACCAAATTATACCCCCAACAGCCTATAGTGATAAATTTGCAGGATACTTTGAAGATAATGTCATGCCCATTTGGCATGACTTTGATTACATGATTAGCACAGTTACATCCAGACCATTATTTTGTCTAGTTGTATTGGGTGACTTCCAGTTGTTGAGACTGTAGATGCAAAGGAAGTCCTTGAATAAGTTTGACAAATTTCTTGTACGTTCACTTCTGCCTTGGTTTGTTAGACCTAGTAAAGAGAAGATGGCTAGTGGGGTCCAGGAGATCGTTAATTCTTCCTTAATTAGGAAGATAGTGGTATCAATCTCTTTCAAACTCTGTCATCAAGACTTCTCTTGAAGATGTCTTCCTTGGCCCCAAGAGTAGTGAATAATTATGGGCCAGTTCTTCAACAGAGTGTTGAAGCAAATGGCTGCTGTCAAAATTCAGACACTTTTGGATTTATTTATTCATTTATTCAATGTGACTTTGGGATCAGTTTGGAAGAGAAACTGCCTTTGTCATTTGGAGGGATGATCTTTCCAAAGAGAAATATTGGAGAAGTGCACCTTGGATGCCTCAGCAACTTTTACTACCATCAGTCATGATGTTTTTCAGGACCAACGTTCTGAATTTGATATTGGGACATGTATAGATATATACAACAATATTAACAACATATTATAATTTCAAAATTGGTAATAATGATAATAGTAAAAATGAAAAAAGAAAAAAGGTTCAAAATATTATTTCATAAATAGAACTGAAAACAAATTGGCCACATTGCTTGAAGTTCTTCCTTGCTCCCCCTTTAAAATGCTTTGAATATATGGACACAAACATGTATCAACAATCCTTTTCGGCAAATAAAGTGTAGATGTCACCTTCATTCCTCCCATCAACTTCAACAAATTATGCAAATTGGGAAGTTCATAAAATCAATAATAACTTGTAACAAATATGTTTTTCAAATATAAATAAATTCTTTTTGTTTTGTTTTGTTTTATTGAACATTACCTACCACCTCTCTTTGGGCAATGGCATGGAATATTTGCATTTGTAGTATTTGTCAAACACCAATATTGGATTCCCATTCAGATCCGGTAATTATCCTCTATCTTTTCCCTCCCCACCATTCCTCACACATCTCAGTGTGCATTCTTGATTTCTCTCTGCCTGCATTTCATCTCTTTCCTGCTGGCATGCAACTTTGAATGTTAATGGTCCCTTTTTTGTTGTTGCTGTTGTTGTTACTCTGTGCCTGATTGAACGAGTCACACTCTGATTGAGATGTTAGTGTTAAACTGCCACCTGGGAGCATCAAGCTGAGCCTGAAATGAAGTTTTTAAAAAAACCTTGTGGAACCAGATGGATCAGCTAAGAGTGTTCCCAAGTGAGAAGTCTCTTCCAGGGCAGTGAGGTGGGAGGTATAAGAGAAGTATTTCAGTTTCAGTTTTTCAGTGAAAACTAGATCTCATTTCCATTCTCAGTCCTGTATTCCAACCACTGCATTCAGGCTATGAATAAGCGCCTTTTCCAGGACTGTAGGCACCCTACAACCCCTGTGACTAACACGGTGAGGAGGATTACGATATGCAACTTTCTCAGTATAACATGCACGCATTATGCCTATACAACATTCAAACATCAGTTTGATTTCTGAAAACATTTTGTTATTGATAATCCAAAGCATGTGAAAAATTGATATAGGCTTAGATAAATTTAAATCTTGGCTAGGTAAGAAGGGAGAAGATAAATCATATGTGGTTCTCTTCTGCTCTCTGGTGCCTTGTGAAGCCAGTGAGATGCCTATTTTTTGAACCTACAGTCAGATGACCAGGCATTGCAGAAATGGACCAGTGTTTTTGGTCCAACTCTCTTTGCTCATAAGTGATCTTTCCAACTTCTGAAGGAAAAAAAAAGGAATATAGTTCTACTACAGCTTTGCCACTCAAATTATGTATATATGGAATATTCAGGATATATATAAAATATAGGATATATAGCGATATAGAGGATATTCACTCTCTGTTATTAAAATATCTTATTCCTGACTGAATATATATTTACAAGAATTAAACATATGACTGTATTATTGTTGTTGCTGTTGTTGTTGACATCAGGGACCACCAATGCTTTTGACTGAGAGCTTCATTCAGTTTTGTGGGGAATGTAGAGGGCTGCATTCAAAAATAGACATAGCCAGGAAAAATGAGCAGGACCAAAGAAGAAAAGTGGCTGATCAAACAGGCAAGCAATCAGGCAAACATGAAGAATATAAATTAATGGATTTACTTATTTACTTACAATAGTTGTAGACCATCCCAATCATGAGAATCTGGGTGGTGTACCAAGACAGAAAAGTTAAAAGCAACAATACACACACACAGATTTAAAAAAAAAACAGTTTTGAGGAAAGTGAGGGGAGAGGGCACTGCAAGTATCTCTGGGAGAAGGATGTGCCAGAGCATAAGAGCAAGGAAAGTCTGCCACCTAACCAAGTCCCATTTCCTTCCCATGGAGGGGAGACTCTCAGCAGGCCCTCTCAAGCTGCTTGGACTGGCCAGGCAGAATCAATTGTGAGAAGGCCTAATGTAACCTAGTGCTGTGCTGTAAACAGATTTTGTAGCACTTTGAGTTGGCCCTGGAAACAAATAGGCAACTAGTGCTGTCAGAAACCTCAGAATTGCTGTTATCCTGCAATGGTAGGATTCCCTTGACAGCAGTCATTGCATTCTGAACCAGTTGCAGCTTCTTGCTCACCTTGTAAGGCTGTGCTGCAGAAATCCAGCCATATGGTGATCAAGGCATTAGTTACCATTGCCATGGTATCTGCTCCAGGTAAAATTACAACTGGCTCACTGAAGACCTTCCAAGAGGCCACCACCTGATGTTTAAGTAGGAACTGAATTCAAGAGGACTGCCAAGTCTTGAGCTAATTCCTTTACCTGGGGAACAACCCTGTTTAGAGTAACTATCACAATCAATATTGGTCTTGGTAGGATTTAATATGAACTTGTTTTGCCCCCAGAGCCTCCAGTTCAAGCTTTCCACAGCATTTCTAGCTTTGCCTGGGAAGGCAATACAAATTGGAGATTGTCAGCAGACTGATAATATTTCAACTCAAACTAATGGCTGACCTCCTTCAAGTGGTTTCATATGGTTGTTAAATAACATAGGGGAGAACACTGGATCAATTGTGGAGTCAAGCACTGGATCAGGTCCAATGGAACTCATGTAAAATGGTGACCCTAACTTCCAATTCTTGCAGATGGTCCGGCAATATACCATGCCAAGAAGACAGCTCTAGCAAGTACATGTGGTCCTGGCAAAGGTAATCCACCATCAGTTAATGCTGTTTCTGCCTCATGACCTTACCTGAATTCTGACTGGTAGGGATCCAGATAATCTGTTTCATCTTGGATCCTCTGTAGCTGAATTGCCAAAAAAAGGAGGTTGGAGACTGGGTGAAAATTGTAAAAAAATTGGCTGGACCTCCTTCTTTAGTACTGCCTCCTCCAAGCATGCAGCATTACCTTCTCCCTCAAATAGGTGTTAACTATCTTCCAGATTTAGCTGTTCATGCCCTACCTGGCTGCCCAAAGGATCCAAGAAGGACATGAATCCAGCCTACTGGTGGTAGGATTCATATGATACAGCATCCTATCCACTTCCTTAGGCTCTATACGCTCAACAGATAATAGCACACAACCTTGTCCTGATCATCACTGCGGACTCTGCCCAGCTGATGTCCAAACCAGAGTGGATATGTCTCACAAATTAATCTGGCATACTTGCAGACACTTTGTCACACCCATCTTTCTGAATGATTGTATTCAGGACTTCTACCTCCTGAGGCCTGCAGCTGGACATAATGAAAAGAATACATTCCTCCCACATGGAAATTGAAAGCTGTCTTCAGAAAGCACAACAGTGTGTATACTGGCCTGGCATGAATAGACAAGTGAAATAATGCAAAACACAGTATGAGATGTACAAGTGACAGTGGAACAAGTAGCAGAAGAAGATCCTGAATTCCCACAATATACCAAGTTGACCCTAGGAAAACGTAGATTTCTTTACATGACTGGAGAAGAAAATCTGTCTTATGACTGTGGACTATTTTTCCAATTTGGGGGAAATACATTCATTTCCTGAAACAAATCTAGAGAAGTCATAAGGAAGCTTAAGAGTTATTATGCTTACAATGGAATAGCTGATATACCATTCTTCAGCCACAATTTGTATCAGAAGAATGTATGGCCTTCCAGGAGAAATGCTTAACCCTAAAGTAGTGAGAAAGTGGAATCTGCTATAAGATGACCAAGAAGATGTTGGAAAAAGCCAAGAAAGCTGGGTCTGATCCTTATCTCACCAACCTGGTCTGTTGGAACATCCCTTCTTAGGCTTTGGATTGGAGTTCAAGGACTCATGGGTTGATGGAAGAACACATTATTACCCATAAAAGTGGGCTTATTATTGCCTGAAAGCCACTAAGCACTCATGACAAAAACAAACTATGACAAGCCCAGTTTTATAATCAGTTAGCTAAAGTCCTTACAGATTTGTGAGCAGGAAAGTCAATGTAGGTACACTCTGCAAAGAAACTTAATAAGGAACAGAAGAGAGCAAAAGTCTGACATCAAGTATTCATGTGATCTTTGGAGGCAAGCTCTTGATGAAGAATACTTAAAATCTGGGTAGCCGTAGCCACCTCAAAGTATGTTTAAACTCAGGGGGTATATAAAGGACTTTGCCCCATTCCACTCAAACTGGAGAAAATAAAAACCAGGAAATGAGCATGCTGCTGAGGAATAAGGACGAACTTTGCCTTCTTGCTTTCTTATCCAAAGGCAGGGATTCCCTGCACAGCACCATGGCATCAGGGCAATTGAGCCTCCCAGGTAAAAATTAAAAGCGGCCAAAATCTCATGATATATCAAGCAGTGTTGAGAGAGTTGAGAATAATGAAATCTTGTAAAGTCTCAAGCATTCTCACGTGAGAAGGGTTCTGTTTTTGAACTGTTCTTTGTATCTCCATGTACTTCTTATGACATGAGGCATGAGAACAAACAAGATATAAACTGGGACTCTGGTTCAAAATGTAATAACCACATTTGGTTATAACATGGATAAAGGTTAAATAAAATACATACATAAAAACCAGGATAAATCAGTTCCACGTTAGGGCTTTTCATAAAAATAAACAATTGGTCACTTGATGTGTTTTTACACAAACATAAGTTAGAAAGAAACCTAGCTTAGCGTTATATGCATAGGAAAGCAATCTTAGATACTAATGGGCAGTTTTTACTATGGTCTTGCTCTCTCCTTCTCCCAAGTAGGGCTACCACAACTGAGATATAAACATCTGGATGATCACTTAGATGGAGATACAGAAAACTGTATGATATAATGGTTATCGGGAGTTTTGCAGTTCCCAGAACTGGAACCCCTGCTCCCAAGCTACTACTACATTATTTTAGATTTTTTTTAATTCCACCTTTCTTATTTTTATAAATAACTCAAGGCAGGGAACATACCTCATACTCCTTCCTCCTCCTATTTTCCCTACCACAACAACCCTGTGAGGTGGGTTGGGCTGAGAAAGGGGGACTGGCCCAAGGTCACCCAGCCGGCTTCCTTGCCTCAGGCGGGACTAGAACTCTCAATCTCTTGGTTTCTAGCCCGTTGCCTTAACCACTAGACCAAACTGGCTCTCATTCATACCCTTCATGCTATTCCTTACAGGGAACAGAGAAAAGAAAAAAAGCGACAGTAAGTTAAATAAATAAAAGGCTTGAAATAAGAAAAAGAAAAGGAACCAGAGGGTAAGTCCACTGCTGGGAAATCAGTGAAAATTTAAAATGAGAGGATTAAATTGCAGGAAAGAGACTTTTTTTTTTACTGTATATACCCTTCATATACTTTAACAAAGAACTTTTTTTATTGGGTTGGCAACTTGCTGATCTCCTTTTAAAATATCCTTTCTCTGGAGGCTAATGTAATGCAGAGACAGAATAATTTTCTTGTGCAGAGAAATGTCTATCAGTTTAAGCCCTTACTTATATTAATGAATAACTATGCCCTAGTTTAGTATGTGCTTGGAGGCAATGGCTTCCTGAAATTGTTATAATTCATGGTAAGGACAGGACAGTCTTTACATACTTTTCTTTCCATGTTCTTGGGAAGTTAAGAGGTTAAGTTCTTAAAGTTCAGAATGGGACTGGATAATAAACAGAGGAACTTGCCTATAATAAAATGAGTCAATGAAGAAACTATGAAAAAAGAATTCTTTTTTCCTTGAATAGCTGACAGAAGAAAATTGCAGTCTTGGGCTGAAGTTCCTACTGCTAGTAAACACCAGGCCCATTCATGGCAAGGCTGTATTCATCCATGACATTCTGGGTGAGTGAGTGAACCTGGTTTGTATTAATGAGACATGATTGGGTGAGGATAGCAATATTGCCCTCTTAGAATTTTGCATCCCACATTTTAGGTCCTGTGGCAGCCTTGGGCTCAAGGCCAAGGGAGTTGGCATAGTGCTGATATTATGGGATAACTCATCTGTGAACAGGGACATTGCTCCTAAAGTTGCAGAGGATGAGTGCCTTCACTCATGAGTAGGGAAAGCTGGATATCCTTCTGATGTACCAGCCACCCTGCTGCCCAGTTGTTTCCCTCTCTGGCCTCCTGGATTTGGTCTTTGGGATGTTGATGGAATCCTCATAATTTTTGGTGCTGGGCAACTTCAATCTTCATATCCTGGGGGCTGGGGTAAAAAGAGCCAGTGGGAAAATGGTTTCAATGGCAACCATGGGCTGTTCTCAAGTAATCTGGGCTCAACATGTGCTGGTGGCCATACATTAGACCTTATATGCACTTTGGAGCAATTGCTTTGTGATCTCAATATGGAGGGCATTGCATCTACTCCTTTGCCATGATTGGATCATTTTTTGGTTTAGTTATGTTGCTGCTACATCTTCAGTATGTGACCCATTAAGACGCTCTGTCCCAAGCTCCCAATGGCTCTGAAAGCTTTCTAGAGAGCACATGAGGAGTTTCCCAATGATCTGGCAGTCTGTTCCATAAATTGCCTGGTTAGCCTCTGGCAGTAGTAGGTGACCTGGGCTTTCAATGAAATAGCTCCCAAGCAGACTCTTTCTGTATGCTGATTCTGGAGTGCACCTTAGTTCTCTGAGGAATATTAGAAGAGATAAAGCATCAGAAATGATGCATAGAACACCAATGGAAAAAGACTGAATCTGATCAAGCATGGGTACCAGCTCAAGTTTGAACCTATACTGTGGTGATAATTATTGTGTTAGCAGGCTACCAGCTGGCAGAGTTATTTAGGGTGGTGAAGTCTGTCTTTGGAAGGGCTGAGGGCTGAGCAGAGAGATCTTCCACCTGGCCGCTCTGCCAAAGTCTTGACTCTACCTGGGCAGTGGCTGATATGGTGACAGGATATCTCTAGGTCTGTTTTCTGGACTCCTTTTGGCTTGTTAATTCTGAGGAATTGGATAGGGTGCTCCTTGACATGACTGCAGACTTGACCCATGCCCCGCCTGATTGGAGCTGGGGAACATGACTTGTTGGATTTGGGAAGAGGTGGTGCCAGCAGCTAGAAGGAGGCTATAGTATATTCCCTCCTTGGATCCAGCCGTCTTTCAGAAATATCACCTTGTTTCTAGGGAAAGGCTGTTGATGCAGTGGGGATCCAGCTGCAGAGCACTCTAGGGAAACTGATTATTTTGACTCTTTTCACTCAGGGTTCAGGCCTTGGCCTGGGATGGAGGTCTTGTTGAAATCTTGATGGCTGTAGTAGACTCATCTTGGTCCTTTTAGACCCCTTGGTAGCTTCATTAATTACAGCATCCTTCTTGACCACCTGCAGAGGGTGGGGAGTAGATGCACTGACATACAGTGATTTCACTTCTATCTCAATGGGTGATTTGAATCAGTAGTATGGGGTGGAGAAGGTAGCCTGGTAGCTACTCTCTTGCAGGATATCACTAAGGATTATTCTCTCCCCCTTGCTATTTAACATTTATATATAGATGCTGTGAGACATGTGGTCCAGCAGTTCAGGATACATTACCATCAGTATGCTGATGATATGCAGTTTTATATTGCTACCCTGAGCCCAGCTGGAGATACTGTTGGAGTCCTGTCCCAGTGCTTGGAAAATCTCAAGGGTCTGGATGGGACGAAACAGACTAAAGCTGAAACTAGTGAAGACAGAGTTACTGTTTGTTCCTTGTGGTTCTCTGTCAGCTCCAATATTGTCTCTTGAAAGGAGAAGGGACAAGCCTGCAACTTAGGAGTCTTCCTGGACATTGTTCTTCATTATTTTCATTTATTTATTTGATTTCTATAGCCACCCATCTTGTTCTTCATTATGTGTGGGTTTTTTAAATTGTTGTTATTACTGTCAGTTTTGGGAATTTTAAATTTTTTTTTGAGATCTGAGGTTATGAAGACGGTGGAATACATTTTTTTTTCTTATCATGGAGGTTTTGTTATATTTATTTTTGCTATAGTTTTTCTTATGGTGGATGTTTTTATTGTATTTTATTTTGTTGTAAGCCACTGGAACTCAAAGTGATTCAGCAGCATATATCTTTAAATAATAACAACAATTAAGTTACTATTTGTTCACACAATGAATACCCTGTGAGTGAGTGAAAACAAACAGCGCTGACCAGCATTTGCCAGTGGAATCTGCAGGAGGAACAGACTTTTTGCAGAGTAACCAGAGACTGCCAGAAAAAGTAAGGCAGCCAGATTCTAGGGTGCAAGCTTACTGTACTGAAAAAGTGATCAGGGAGTGCTGGCAGGAATTTCCTAGAGTAGTTTGGTGGAATAATAACAAATTTTCCCTATAAATTAAGAGTTTATACATGGCTAACCTGGGAACCTAAGAAGGGAACAAGAGGATATAAGCCTTTTTGCTCATGGTGCCTTAAGAAAAAACAAGTGAAAATAATGGACAAGAGTTTGCAATTGTGACCTGCAGTATCATGGCATGTTTATGTTCCTGCCTGAAATATACAAGGCATATTTACAAGAAGTGCAAGCTTGTAGCATTCATTAAAAAAAATCAAGACAGAATTTTTTTCAAGATGGTGATTTTCACAGCGGAGAGACTGATCTTCTCTCTCTCCTTCTTAACTGTACAAGGAATTATTTTTGGCTGTTAAGTGCCAGAAATTGGGCAGAAGAGCTATTTTCCCCTGAGGGCTGTTCCTGAGAGGTGAATCCAGAGGATTATAATTCTTCAGGAGATTTACACCCATCAGAGCTACCTGATATAGAATTCCGTTGAAACTAAAAACCATTCCTCAACTACACCTGTATACATGGATTTGTACCACATCCAAAATTTGGGTTTCTCTATGCGTAAAATCCATATTTTAATTTTTCAAGATACCCAAAGTATTACAGACTCTTAGCAACATGGATTGAATTTACTGTAGCATATAATCTGACTTGGTGATTTATACTGTGTTTACCATAGTTCTTGATATCCGTGATTAGCTTATTGCTTAATAGCAATGTTTAATCTTTTAAAACAAAATAATATATTCAGTTATTCATAATTAATGATATACTGGAAAACTATAATCTCTATGACATTTTTAAATTCCTTGTTTATTCATTTGTATTTTTCTTTTTTCTTTCTGTTTTATGTATCATCTTTAAATGTATAATAAAAAAAAGAAAAAGAAAGCCAATCTCCATGAGGAAGACGAACAATGGAAGAAAAAGAGAATCTAGGCTCATCCTCATGTTCCTTTAATCCTACCCTGCTAGCCATTTTTAAATGACGTCTTCATGATGTTACCTTTATCCTATCTCCAGTCCCCAACAGATCTTTATATTTTTATATAAAAATTTTATATCTTTATAAAACAATCTTTAGCTTTCCCAGTTTAAAAGTAGTGTTTTTCCTCTTCTCCTGATGCAACTTTTTGCCATGGGCATTATCTAGGATGTTTGTCAATGAGGGGGATGATGATGTGGTCAGGAGCTAGGATTTGGCCCTATTGGCTGCCGTGGGCATCCCTTCTCCCTTCTGGTTGCTGTGCACTGCCCTCCATGGCCATCTTGATGAGCTGCAGGAGAGACTGGACAACTGTATAGTAATAGTTAGGGCATTCTGAACTCAGGTCTTATATGGGATTCTTTATATATTAAAGTTTAGCACTGTTTTAAATGAAAACTAGAAATATGTTTTAAAAATAGGACTTTGTCACTACATTCCACATTCCCCCATCTCCTTGCGGGGAGATGGGCAGTAATAGAAATTTGAATAATAAATAAATAAAAATAATTGATCATAGCTCCACATATGTATATAGGAATGTAGTATCTTCATCACACAATGCCTATACTAACATGTCCTCAGAGATACCATAATGCAGAACAATTTCCCAGTGAGATACCTCAAACACATCAAAACATAAATGGTTTAAAAACAACAAAAATGGTGACAAGCAGATTACATCTTTTAAGTACATTAATAAATGTCATTTAATCTAAAAATTATGACAAAAGGCAGAATATCTCTTAAAAATATCTCTAGCCACATCCCAGAAGTATCTGAGTAGTTACTGCAGTTATTAATATACATAACCCATTTAGGAAATGTGAGAATATGTAACCTCTTGCTTAAGCCTGAAACTTCTCCTTTACACTTGAATGCATGGTAGGAAAAAAAAAGGGGGGGATCACATTATGTTTGCATAAATATTGTTCCCCAGCTACCTCTTGCTTATGTATATATGTAGTATCAGAAAATGCCAGTGATTTTACATTGCAACATAGGAAATTATCCTTAAAAAACATGCAGCCTTTTTTTCCAAGTCTAAAAGATAGTCATATTGGTCATTTTTCTACTAGGTCCAGAGAGAAATGAAAACAGCAATGGGGAAATTATTCTAATGAAGGATTGGATTCTCCCACTGAATCCTTATTTTGTAAGATGGAGGGCTTTGGAGAAGGAAATCCAGCCAAAGCCTGAACTGCCCTTTTGCACATTGGAGCCTCCCTATCTTGGGCTTGTGAAGAACTTAGCAGACTGGGCAGAGAATGCACCAGATGCAGAATGCCTGCTGGTTGTATTTGGTCCATGGGTGAGAAGGTCTGTGTGCTGGAAATTGTAACCTTTGTGGCCTATTACGAGCAGAAACCTAGGTTCTACCTCATTTAAGATAGTTATCTTCCTAACAGGAGATGCTTATCTTTTTAATTAAAAGGACAGGACTTAATTAGTCATTAATAAATTTATTATTATTAACAATTTATTATTAATGGTATTATGTCTAGGGATGGCAGAAGACAAACTCATGTTTAACCTATCTGGTGGTGTTGTTTTGACTGAATCCTGTCATAAATTACTACTAGACATTAAATAACACATCATTGTTATAGTACTAGCAAACTTTTTGGTCAAAATTCATGTAGACTCATATAAATTCCATCATAAAGTTAGAAGAATACCTTTGGGGACATATATCCCAGTAAAGTTCCTCCCACTAATATTACATAGATCAAATTAGACATCTGAAACAAAGTTAGTCACTCTATAGAGTGTGGCTTTCTCAGTTATAGTGCCTGGGCCTTTTTCCCAGGGAAGTGTTTTAGTCCACGGATTACCATATTTTGCTGCACGATTAAGACTCTGGTTTGCCTAAGCTATGCCTTGAATAAGCTTCTGAACTGGACATTTGATTTAGTGTTGATTTCATTGTGGGTTCATGATGATATCAATGATATTTAAAATATTCAAGTGCTTTAATTAAATATTTTAATTTAACATTTCTCAGGAGATTCAACGTGTGGGTTTAGTACAGGCCAAAATGCTGCAGAGAAATATATTTGCCAGTTGCTTTAAACCTGGAAGTTATTGATTCCAGTGTTGTCTCCCCCTCCCCTTATTCATTCATTCTTTCTTTCTTTCTTTCTTTCTTTCTTTCTTTCTTTCTTTCTTTCTTTTTCTTTCTTTTTCTTTCTGTCTGTCTGTCTGTCTGTCTGTCTGTCTTGGCGCTCTGGTGCTTTCCATTTTGGGAGCATGCTTATCAAGCAAAATGGGAATAATGATAAAGCAAAGGTATAGCCTCTCACCAGTGGGCATATCACTTACCAGTCACTACAGGGTATGTCTGGGGTCCTGACACGTTGTTCCCCAGGTCTGGGTTAGCAGAGGTGGATAGACTTGACTTGACTTCATCAAGACCAGGGGTCAGAGCTGGGAGGGAATACTCATTACCCTAGGGAGGAGAGAAAAGAAAGCTCTCTAACTGATGGGCTGGAAGGAAGGGAACAGTAGGCAGATGGAGGGGAGTTAAGGTTAGGAAGAGGTACAATGCAGTCCCTGCACAGATGGAAGCGAAGAAGAGATAAATAAAGCAAATGAAGAACAAGATTTGGCCAGAGCTGCCATCTTTCCTATGAATACAAGTTCCCTCCCTCAGGAGCCAGATTCATCTGGATTTCCCTGGAGGCAACCACCCTAGATAAAACAGGAGCAAAACATGGGAGATCAGATTGGGTAACTGACTTATTTTTTCAAAGAAAATGCAAAAATCTTGATTTTCATTCTGCAGAATGAAAAGTGATTTTATATGGCAGGTTAAAGTTCTTATCTGAATAGAAAAGGTTATCTGTGGTGTTTGCATTGTGAAAAGTATTCTCCAGCCCACTCTTGGGACTTTTTTTTTTTAAGCCTCTCTTCTTTTTTCCCCAACCCTTGTGCACTGGGGTATGAAATTGGGGTGGGGGCAGGCCACATGGTTAACAGAAGGATGGGAGGGGGAAAATTCATTGCATCTGAAAGGATGTCCTGTCCAAGAGGCATTGGTAATTGCCTTTTTATTGTGGTAGCCTCCAAACCAGACGCAGGAACCAGAGAGACAATTAAAAAAGCAGGAAAAGTTGTTCTGATTAATATTACATTAAATTAAAACTGATTTTCTGCTCTCTCTCTCTTTCTCTCTTTTCTTTGTGGTGTTTTTTTTCCCCTGCCCCTACTCTCCCTGCTAGTTCCTTATGAGCTTCTTTCCTCCTGCTTCCCTCCTCCCTGGCCAGCTACGATTGCCTAGTCATTTCCAATTCCTTCTTGTATTGATCTTTCTGTAGAAATCAGTTTTGTAATTAGCTGCAAATTAGGCTTTCTGTTGGGGGTGAGGCTAGCCCCTGATTTATCACTGGAGTAATTCGCTGTGATTGGAGAGAAATTAAAATGAACTCAATTAGGCTTTGGATTTGTTTTATGGGCCCCATTCAGAGTTTCTGGGGGAAGAATGACTGGGCTGGTGTTTAATAGTCTAATGAAAGTAAATAAAGGTTATTCATTGTAATAAACTCAGGGACTCAGGGATAGCAGAAACTCAAAGCCAGCTTCGACTTTAGTAGTTGGTTTACTGCTTGGGGTGGGATTTAAAGCTTTTGATTTTTGTGAGAAGACAAATCATTTGGAGATAAACAGTAACTCGAGACAGGAAATGCAGAAGGCCTTCTCAGAGCAAAGCAAAAAATTGTTTGATATCAAACAATGGGAAAAGACCTGATTCCTTCTGGATGATGCTTTCATGGCTTGGGCTGAACAGAAAAAATAGGAAGGGTAAAAGTTTATAGTGTAGTATTACTGGATTTCTCCCTGGATTCTCTTCTGTTATGAAGACATTATCTTTCAAGCAATTGAGAAAGCACAAAATACTCTCTTCAGCAGAAAACTGAATTTATGAATGTTTTTGTAAACTGCAAGGTTTGTTCAATCAAAATAATGTACCCAGTTCAGCTTCAGCATCCTTTCTGTTTAAAGTGTAAGCTTAAGTTTATTCCTTTATGTTAAATTTTATATCAAGTAAATCAGTCATAATGTTTATTGTTATATACAGGAGCAATAGGAGAATTAAGAGACACTTATAGTAACAGTATGATGTGCAATTCTAAGATAATTTTTAAATTTTAAAAAATGGTAAGCCATAGAGTATAGGAAGTTTAATGTATTAAACATTTCTTTACTATAACATTTCTTGCAAATGCTCTTTGAAAAGCAGTATACATATATATATACATATATATATATAAAGTTTATATCAAGGATCAGTTTTCCTTCCCCTCCATATGTACACTGCCTATTCTCTTGACTCTAGGAGGCTTATAATGTATAAAGCTAAGAATATCCATAAAAATAATGAAAACAATAAGCAATTGGAACCTTTAAATATTGTTAACACAAATGTCAGTATTTCTCCGCTCTTATTACATCCGCGGAATGCCACCCAGTGGCCCTGTTTAAGATTATCCAATCCCTTTTGGGGAAAGGGGATTCAGAAATCCATCTACAGGGCCGTGCTGAGGAGTTTTGTGGGCATCAGCAGGATAAAATTGCTCAGATCCGTTCCAGGTTGTACTCTAAGTGTGAGACAGGGTCTGTGGAGATGCCCGGGGAACGTACTTACCCAATTATCTGGGAACAGTTTGATCCTGTTGGGCCTGAGGAAGTGGACAGGATCCTCTGGACTGTAAATGCCACCACTTGCCAATTAGATCCATGTCCCTCCTGGCTGGTGAAGGCAGCTTGGGAGGGGATCTGTGGTTGGGTCCAGACTATGGTAAATACATCCTTGAGAGAGGGGGTGTTTCCAGTAGCCTTTAAGGAGACGCTGGTGCACCTCTTCCTCAAGAAACCATCGCTGGACTCTAGTGTACTGGACAATTTTCAGCCAGTCACCCACCTCCCCTTTTTGGGGAAGGTGGTTGAGAAAGTGGTAGCATTGCAGCTCCAGAGGATCCTGGATGAAACAGATTATCTAAACCCCTTTCAGTCAGGTTTCAGGCCAGGTTATGAGATGGAAACGGCATTGGTCGCACTTACGGATGATCTCTGGTGGGAGTGGGATGGAGGCAGTGCATCCATCCTGGCTCTTCTTGATCTCTCAGCAGCTTTCAATACCATCAACCATGGTATCCTTTTCAGGTGACTCAGGGAGTTGGGGGTGGGCGGCATGGTTCTACACTGGTTCACCTCCTTCCTCCAGGGCTGGTCCCAATCGGTGTTGACAGGGAGCAAGAGATCCAGTCCCCGGCCCCTTCTTTGTGGGGTGCACAGGGATCAGTACTCTCTCTGCTTGTTTTTAACATCTACATGAAACTGCTAGGTGAGATCATCTGTCACCATGGGATGAGGTACCATCAATATGCTGATGATACTCAATTATATATCTCCATCCCAGGTGAAGTAAGGCGGAGTGGCTGTAGATTAACAGCTCCTCGGGATCTGGGAAATTGTCATCTTTAGTTCTGAATGGGGTCACACTACCCCAGACAGACCCAGTGTGTAACTTGGGGATCATCTTGGACTCACGACTCCTGCTCGAAGAGTGGGTGGCAGTTGTGGCCAGGAGGGCTTTTGCTCAATGTTGTGTGCCAGTTATGCCCTTTCCTGGACCGAGAGGCCCTTCAGACAGTCACTCATGCCCTGGTCATCTCCCATATAGACTACTGTAATGCGCTCTACATGGGGCTACCCTTGAAGAATAGCCTGAAGCTACAACTGGTCCAGAATGCAGCTGCATGGGCAATCTTAGGTGCCCCAAGGTTGGCACATGTAACACCTTTGCTATGCGAGCTGCACTGGGTTCCAGTCTGCTTCCAGGTCCAATTCAAGGTGCTGATTATTACCTTTAAAGCCCTACATGGCATGGGTCCAGGTTACCTGAGGGACGGTCTCGTCCCCATCATATCAACCTGTCCCACCCAGTCATGCAGAGAGGACATGTTATGGACCCCATCTGTAAAAGAACTCCATCTGGCAGGGTCTTGGAAGTGGCCTTCTCTGCAGTAGCTCCCACCCTCTGGAACATTCTTCCCCCAGAGGTGAGACAGGCCCCCTTGCTCCTGGACTTCCATAAAAAACTAAAAACCTGGTATTGCCAGCAGGCCTGGAGCGGGAAGGGGAATAGCCACTCTTGGGGATGGCTGGTGCCCTAGAATGATCCTAGAATGGCCCTTTATACTCATGGACTGATAGAGAACCTTCAGCCATCTGGATTTTATCACATTTTTATTCTTATTGTTTTTATAATTATTTGAATTTTAACTTTGTTTTTCTTGTAAACTGCCCAGAGTCCCTCCTTTGGGAGGGAGATGGGTGGTGATAAAAATTTGACAGATAAATAAATAAACTACTGCTACCATTAGGAGGATCTTCTACCTGAAAGCTCTCTTTTAATGGACTGTATTTATCATTCTTCAAGAAGACACCTCTAACTTTGGGGCAAGCTGCTCCAGAGAGAGGAGACTGTCACTGAGAAGGTCACTCTTTTTAAGTTCTATACAACTGTGGAATCTGCTACTGGACCTTCTACTTGGAGAAACCAGTGTAATAACAAGTACTCTGTCTTGTAGGTGTAGCAGCTTAATTTAATCAACTTCATCACATACTTTTGTTGGTGTTCCAGGTAAATAACAGATTATTTACAGTAGGATACAGCCTACAGGTGCATATTTATGTGGATATATACCTAGATGTATTTTCAAATTCTTAAATAATGGCATGGATACTGCATCTGTGTAGAAATATTTAGTAGCATATATGGGTGGGTGTATTTGCCTGAAATAGTTTGTTTTAAATCTGAATGTATCTAAAGTGATATATGTGTGGACATGAATTGTAGATGGCTTTTGGTATATTCTGCGAAAGTTCTTAAGGTTTAAAACTGTGCTGAGCCAAACATTTCTTCCACCTTTTTTTTCAAAAATTCTTATTCAATTGGATGGAAAACAAGCTCTATTCAAAAGGCTTTTGGTTCAGGGCTTCCAGCACTTAACGTAGGTGGTGAGGTGCCAAGGAGCTCTGGGAGTGTCCTGCTTTTCATCATGCAATCCTCTCTCCAAGGATCTGCAGCCTCCCTGCCTAAAGGAAGACATCCTGAGGGAGCTCCTCTTAGGAAAGCCAACCAGGAAGGCCACAGAGAGATGCAAAACTAAAAGAAGCCCTAGAGCAGCACTTTCTTGACAACCACTTTCAACAAGAAAACCAAATCCAAAAGAAATGCAGAAGAAATTCTAAGGTACCCTCATGGGATATGGTACACATGCAGATATGTTTTGCACAGGTGCATGGAAAGAATCAGGAAAATAAATGATACAGTATATAAATATATCAACTTGTGCAAATACTCATGCTATGAATTCCCAATCTTCTTTTTGCCTGTCAGTGATTTGTAAGTGCTGAAGATACTGTTTTCTACATGAACTTCCAAAATATGTCAAAACTGCAAAGAAAAATGTGCTGTATGCCATATAAAAGTGGACAGCTTTTTGCACAAGCCTTGCACAATAGAGGGCACCTTTACACTACAAATCAGCTTTATGGCAGTTCAATTGCCATGGTCCTCACCCCCAGTCCTTGGAGTGGTAGTTTTATTTTAATAATTCTTTTAAGTATGCCCCTCACACAACTGCTGTTTCCCTGGAAGGAATGTTTGTTAAAATTTGTAATGGAGACCCTTCTAGAACATAAGGCAAGAGCAGAGAAGTGAACCAACGGTTATCTGTTGCATCTGCCAGGATCCCACTGGCTTTGTTTTCCCAGACAGGGTCCCACCTGCTCAGATTTGATGTGCTCTGATGCCTGAAAGACGTCAGGGTAAGAAGGGCGCTCGAAGACCCGATCTAATGCTTCCAGCTGCTGTTGTGTGAAAGTGTCAGCACGAAGGTGCTTTCGCAAACTGTCCACGCTGCTCTGGGAATCGCCATTGGGGACCGAGCCCTCGGATACTTCTGTGAGACATAGGGAGAGATAAGAGGGCATTAGCATGGCTTTTCTTTTGCTAAAAACATTCCATGGCTTCATTCAGTTCCTGCAAATCTAGGAATTAGCTGACCCTTCCTTCCATCCCAGATTAATATCCCATGATGCTTCTACAACTTTCCCCTTTTAGAGAAAATATGCCGCCTTTGAAACCACACTTATACCCTTGGGGGTGATATTTAACTTAAAGATTGTGCTCTACATCGATTGGTATAATTTGGCTGCAAGGAATTATAACCTAGTGGTGAATGTTCGTTTGGCAAATTTCCACTGTTAAAAAACAAATCTACCACAGGCAGTACAAGCAAATAAATAAATAAATGAATCCAGGGGAGGCACAGTTAATAACTACTATATGAAAGAAACCTTTATGCAGGTTGCAAACAATCTGTACCCTTTAAAAGAAAGCATCTTGGCATTTCCTGTATGATGCCATTGCTTTCACTAGCCTTTGAAAGAGAAATATCTCCATCTTTCAACAGGAGCAGTTCTTGTACAATAGTTGCAAAGCCACATCAGGTAAGATAAGACATACTCTAAAAGTATGATTCAAAAACCTATTTGAGTTAACTCAAGGTGTGCTCCTACTTATACCCCATAGGAATACATGTGCAGTCTCAGCAGCTAGACTGACTGCTGTTAGCACCATAATACTAATATGTAACCTTGTGTTACATAGATTCCAAGTATAAGACTTCTTGGTAACATTTTTAGCCATACAAAGCAAAACTTTTCCAGGGCAGAAATTATTTAGTATACATCCCATGTAATTTGCACTATTCTTGCCTTGGGCTAAGGTGTTGCAGTTTCCCGTTTTACCAGAGAAATATGGCACATCTGTAAAAGAGAAGAAACTGCTCCATATTCTCTTGATAGTGAATATGATAATATATTTAAAATGTTAAGTCTCTACAGTATAGTCTTGCTGTGCCCATTATGTGGCTGGAATCCAGAGATTTAAAAATAAGTCCTGGCCTCACCATTGAGAGGTAGAAGAAACTAACTGCATTACTGTATGAAGGAAACATCCATCTCCTTTAAACAGCTGACTGTTTTTTCTATTGCAACCAAAGGAAATTCTCGGGATGCAGATCATATATCCCTCCGGTTTACTACTCTGTTTTGGTCTTCCTGACTGTTCTACATTTCTGTTTATATGTGATTATGCAATATGATATAATCAATACTGCATTATATACTGTAACATAATGCAATATCACTTATAAGACCGTGGACAATATTACATATTGATTAGTACAAGCCCGCAGCCTCCTGCTGTTTTCCTTCTCCAACACTCTTATGGGGGGGAGAGCTGTTTGCTGTGATCACTGATCCAAAATGTTCAAAATCCAAGAGTTCTATTAAATCTAAATCTCAAGGATACAAACTTCAGCTCACTGGATGAATGAAACCTTTGTCCTGGGGACAAATCCTGTAGGAACCACAGAACAGCTTTTTTGGCACAATTGCTGAGTCATGTATTGCCTATAGGATTTTTTCTAGATTGCCCTCCAGATTGCTGTTCCTGCATCCAGAGTCTTCTTATTGGCTTTCCAAGATGGAAGAGTAGGATGAAGGGTCAGAGTGGACAACTGCCCAAGACTTCACTTTTGGGAAGTTTTCCTATGTCTTCTGGCCCTGCTATTCTTCTCCGCTGTGTTGTTACTTTTTCTCTTGCTCTGAGCCTTTCCCTGCTTGCGTTGAATCATAATATGTACATGCGTGGTAACCTATTTTTTCTGCTTTATTGCCATACAATTGCCTTCATCTCATTTCCAGCCCATAACTGAAACAGGTTTAAATTGTGTTTAACTGTTCCAGTTTAAAGTATCGTTTTCTCCCTCAGTACACAGTAGTTTTAGGATATGGACTGGTTTGGCTGATATTCTACTGGCAGCATACTCAGGAGTCCTTTAGTTGGTAGGAACAGTCCATCACCCACTGGGCACTTCAAGCTGATGCAGACACATCATCTCCCCTTAGATACTGGGCACTCTTCACTGCTGCCATTTTTTTCTTTTCTTCTCTGGGCAGAAAGGGTGCTGCTGCACATAGCCCACTGAACAGTTGTTGGGTGGGTCAGGAGAAGCAGAACAACCACCTGTCCAAACTTGCCACCTCATCAAATTTATCTCTGCCCCATTGCTGTATCAATCTCCCGATTAGTATATGGTGTTCTCCTGGCTGGTGACATGAACCTTCTTCCTTGTAATTTTAACCCCTGTCCTCTAGGTCAACAGAGAATGAGTCCACTCTGTTTTCTGTGTAACAACCCTTCAGATACTTGAAGACTGCTATAATATCTCAGTTGTCTCTTCATTAGGCTAAACATATCTAGATAACCTGAGCATCCCTTATATAGCTTGGTTTCCAGATCCCTCATCATCCCAATAGCCCTCCTCTGAACTTGCACTGATTTGTCATTGTCCTTTTTGAACTGTGGTCACATTTGGTATTTAAAGTGGAACTGACAAGATTAGAATGGAATGGAAGAATTTCTTCCTGTTACCTGTGTGTTATGCTCTTGTTAATGCACCCTAGAATATCATTTACCTTTTTGCACATCACACTCCTGGCTCCTGTTTAATTTGTTCTGTCCAAGACACCTGGATCTTTTCACATGCATTACAGCCAAACCGTGCCCAGCCTATATTTGTGCCTTCCTTTTTTCCTGCCCAGATACAGAACTCTAGAGTTCTTCCTGTTAAATTCCATCATATTAATTTCAAGCCTGTCTAGATCTTGTTAAATCTTTCCTCTGTCCTCTGAAATTAGTAGCCACTGTGCCCAGCTATGTGTCACTTGCAGACTTGGTAAGTCACTTCTTAATGTCCTCATTCAAGTCAGGCAAGAGATGAATTGTAATTATTATTATTTATATATTGTAATTATTATTGCAAACATTTATTTTATTTAGCTACAATTTGTCATTTTCTAGACTGAAATGGGTTGTAGCTTTCAATGACAAGGTAGAAAGAAAAGTGAAAAATATTTATTTATTTATTTATTTTTCACATTTCTATCACTGCCCATCTCCCCCTAAAAGTTTAATTTAAATTAAGAAACTTTGGAGTGTTTTGGAGCCCGTCAAGTTGTTATCCAGGATAATTCCTGTCCAACCTGTTCCTAACATAAAGGAAAACAATAGGAGAAAGATGATGATCTAAATATATACGGGGTGGGGAGTGGGGTGCAAATAGAAAGATGCTAAAGATACTTATTGAACGAACTTGCACTTTACACTTTTGCAGTAAGAAAAAAAAATCTAGGTTCAACAGCTGGATATATTGCTTCCTTCACCTATATCTCATGCTATTTCATTGGAACAGCTGAAACTATATTTTCCAAAATGGTAATGCTGCATTTGGGAAATTACCATTTTTCACATTTCCCCTCACAACGGTGTCCCTTCTCTCTTGTGAAGGCTTAAAGAAAAAATTATTACCACATGCCCTGGAAAAAATCACCAAAATTCCATCTATATCCCAAGGCTTTCTTTCTTTTTGTTCAGAGGATAATACATGTAGACAGGACAGACTGAGTCAAATTCAAATAAAATAAATAGTCAAATAAATGTTTACATTAATTGCTTTGGCTATATGAGTGTGGAGAGAGAAAAACATGCATAGTCAAAGGGATGTATGGATTGACAAATAAGAATCCATGTATATTCAGGAATATTCAGAAATCACCAGCATCAAAGGCTATGTGAAATGACTGCAAGACCACTGGAACAGAAAAGGAAGAGAAGTGTCCTGTGGGTGAGACTACCTGGGATAGAAAGGAAACCACTTTCTTGTACAGTACTGTTCAAGGGCAGTAAGTAGTTATAAGGAAAAAAAATCAGATAAAAGACAATGTTCCTTATGCAACACTTTTCTGATATTAGAGGACATTCCTAATAGTGATGGATTTTCATATTTGGAATATAAATAATCACATTGATATATTTATTTCTATATATGTGTCTTCTCATTTTGTGAGCCAGAAGGCTATTCGGCTATAAATGTACATTGAAAAGATTCTATCAGCATAGCTCAGATCCTGATTCTTTTTCTCTCTCTTCTCTCTCCTTGATCCTGTTGCCACTTTCATGCTCATCCAGCCCATTTTTCTCAGTAGCATTCATCCTTCTCTTTCAGTCTTACTTTTTGCTTAATGTCAGCTAATGTTCTAGCCCCTGCTTCATGAATTTCAGCTCTCTTAAAAAAAGAAAACCACCACTCTGGGTGTGACAGTGGATGCCAGTGGCATCCAGTAGACTGTAGATTTTGAGTGAAACATCAACACAGCCACCCAGGACATTTTTTGGCTTTGAAAGAGAAATATTGTCTCCCATTCCTTGGCACAGAGATTAGCTGATCAGTTGATGGCTCACTGTTATGTCAACATTAGCCAAAACAAGGCTGTCATTGAAGACAAGGGAAGTTTTCCTTTCTCCAGTGGTAGCAACAGCTCTGGGAATCAGATTCAATCCCAAATTTAATAGTGGGATAATTCAGTGTTATGAATTTGCGATGATTTGCCTATACAAACTGCCAAACTGCCTTAGCTATCTGACCCAATGTTCACATACCAGCAAGCTTCCTCCAAACATGCATTGTACATACAGCAAAGTGTTGACACATGAAAATCAACACCTCATGTGCATGCTTTTCCCTAGGTGTAAAAGCACCCTATATTTGAAATTCATCATATTTGTGCATCTGAAAATTATTTTTAAAAAGTGACTGTATCACAGTGTCAGTCTTTTGGGAAGAGCAAAATCAGTTTCTGCCTTATATCTTCCTATCCACCAAAATTTCTGTGCAACTCAAAAGTACTGGAGATAATGAACTAATGAACACTTCATTGCTTACATTTTCTTTGTACTAAGAACCTAAAACCTAAATCATCTTCACTTTAGGCACTGCAAACTGAACTGTGATCTAATTAACACACTCTACCCAGTAGCCACCTTAGTATTTACAATGATGGTTGTGCATAAATATCCGTGTATACACAGTGACTTAGTTTGCGAGAGAAACCTGAGCTTTCTCAAGCCACTGTAAGCTCCCTTTTCCCTAATTTACTCAGGTACCTTCGGATCTTGACAAGACTGTCACTCTAAATTTGCAAGAGATTATGGTGTTCTCCCTAAGATGGAGAGAAGTGATATATGATATCTGCTCCCCTATTGATTGCCTGATCTTGTGGCAGAGGGCCGGCAAAATGAACTTGAAATGCACATCAAGTTCCAATTCATTGTGTATACAATAAACTATTTAATCCCACATTTTTCAGCTGCTAGGGAATTCAATTGATCAATCATATCCCACTGATAGTTCTGCTCAGGGATTATTGCTGGTCTGTGCACACACTCAGGATCTCAGAGATGACAGGCCTTGCACAAAGAAAGATGGCAAACTGATGAAAGAAGTGGGAAAAGTAAGTCCTACATTCTTGCACGGATTTATCTCTGGATCAACATGTATAGGACTGCAGTATAAATAAATCAAAAGAAGGGGCAAACTCAGAGAACAGAAGACCATGAGACTAAGGCTTAACCAGCAAATGTATTCAGATTCTGCATCAGGTAACATTCTGTGTTAGGATGCTGATGTTTTCATTCTGAAATAAAAATAAATGGTACTGACTAGGACATGGACTACCTGCTTAGCAAGTGATGCACAACTCACCATTTCAAGGCCATAGCCTCCATTCAGAAAGTGGCTTGAGTTGATTTGTGACAATCAGGAATAACTCATTTCGTCCCCTTCTCAAATCTTATTTAGGAAACATGGAGCTGTTAACATTTAAGACATACATCCTGAGGTGTGTGAACAGGGCTAAAAGCCTTAGGGTGGGGTGATAGCAGTGTCCAATAGCTGTTAGACATCTAAAAGAAAATGTCCAAAGCAAGTGGGGAGTGGAGGCCATATACATTTGTGTATTATTTCTATATAATAAATAATGGTATTGAGATACAAATCTTCAATATAGCTCATATGATTGGAGAGAGGGGCACTGCTTAAAAAGACAAAAGGCAAGATGTTCATACACAGTAATATAGAACATATATAACATTATTGACACTGTAAAAAGTAGACATGAGTATAAAGACCAATTTGATAGTAGGAGTAGATAAACTATAGAGAAATCAAATTGTTGCCTTTAAAAATAAAGATTGCAATATATTATGAAATGAAAGGAGGAGGGGATGGGAAACAAGAGGAATGGAAAGAAGGATATAAGGAGAAAACAAGACTGTGTCACTTGTTGGCAATGGCAATAGAGCTGGCCAAATTATTGTCTGGGTGGCAGTGGTGTTGACATGTGTCTGACTAAGCCTTCTTTTCATTACCTTCTGAGTGGTGGCAGCAGCAGTCTGCAGATGTCCACCCCTATGGTATTTTGGAGGGTATGAACTTCCAGACAGCAGCGCTGAGTGGCAGCAGGAGTGGGCCTGTGGATCATTTGGAGGGCTAGTGCATGGACTGCCATGGAGGTGGTGGTTATTTTACTTCCTGTGTGCTCCAACAGGACTCAGAAGATCTGGACATAGTTCTACTTGCCCCAATCCTTCTCTTTTGGTGCTCAACAGGGATTGAGGTGTAAGAGTGGGCTCTTTGTTCCAGGGGAGGGAGGATGTGGGTTGGGGTTGCCTGGTAGGTCTGAGGGAGGAGGGGCAGGCAATAACATCTCTGTAGTGATGAGCAGTGGGAGATATGGTAAGAGACAGGGGTTGGGCCACACTTAGTATATTGATTTGGCATTCTACCCTCCTGTGCTCCACTCCAGTTCTGGATCCTCAGATCCTCAGTAGACTGAGCACCTGAAAGCTTTTGGCTGCTGCTACTGAATGCCAGGTCCACACTAATAAGGTCTCCCTCATCCATGATTTGATAATGGATGAGGCGGCCAACCTGGTGTGTATGACTGAAACATGATTGGGCACAGAAGAGACTACTCCCTTCTTGGATGTGTGCTTTGAGTGTGGCACCAGACTTGACCTCTGGGCAAAGATGGCAGAGTGGCTTTGTATAATCTAAGAGACCCTGGTGGCTTTCAGAGGCCTTAGTCAATACTCCTTCATCCTCGTATTTTCCCCACAACAGCAACCCTGTGAGGTGAGTTGGGCTGAGAGAGAGGGACTGGCCCAGGGTCACCCAGCCAGCTTTCATGCCTAAGGCGGGACTAGAACTGTAGCCAGGAGCCTTAACCACTAGACCAAATGTTTTGTTTCAGAATCACATTTTCCAAGTTGGGCAGTCATATAAATCACTAAAATAAATGAAAATATGAATAAATAAATAAGATAAACTAAAAAAAGAAAGAGGTTTAAAAATAAAAAAAATAAATCAGTTTTGTTATTTGAAAAAAGCACATGTAAGCTATTTTGGACAATAGGGGTTTGGTTTACAGATCTATCTATATCATCTCTATCTCTATCTCTACAGTATATCTATATCTATTTTGTATTAAAATAGAAAGCAAGCAAATTCTATGACTCAATGGAAAGAGCAAAAACTTGTTCATGCAACCATGGACTACTTTTTTTTTTTAATCCGTTCAATCATGTCCGATTCTCGGAGACTGCCTGGACAAGTCCATGCAGTTTTCTTGGCAAGGTTTTTCGGAAGTGGTTTGCCATTGCCTCCTTCCTAGGGCTGAGAGAAAGTGTCACCCAACTGGCTTTGTGCCTAAGGCGGAACTAGAACTCATGGTCTTCTAGTTTCTAGCCTGATGCCTTAACCACTACACCAAACTGGCTCTCTCATGGATTACTAAATTACCTCATTTACTAGCTCAAGAAACCAAGCCACCAACTAATCACACTGGTTTGCATAGCATATTGAACCACAAACTAGTTAACTCCATCTTAGCCTAGCATGTTAAAAGAACCAGCTAAAGTCTTCAGCTAAGGTAATCTCCTTGAATGGTTCTCCTAAGTTGGCATCCACTTCTTTTTGGAGAATTTAAGGGTGCCTTTTATTTCAGTGATCATAGCTCCAAAGCATCTTTTACCTCACTGATGCTTTTTTATCCTGATCTTTCAGTCTGCCTCAACTCCTGCCTCCTTCCTTTTGCCCTCTCCTCCTTGGATGTGTTCCTGCGTGTGTCCCCAAGCAACCAGGGCCAGTCACCTTCTTTCCACAATATCTCCCTTAGGGAGCTTTCACATCACTGCCAGTTGTTGCCATTTCAAACTCAATTGTTCTTGTTGGTACAGAGGCAAATGGAGTCATTAATTACCTTCTATCGGCTGGGCCGAGTTTAGAAAACAATCAATACATTGTGTTTGTCATTCACAGTAGCTCCTCCAGCCTGCCTAGATAGGCCCTTTTTCCCCCTGCAGACCCAGCACATCTTAGGCCAAGCAAGGGGCTGACAATTCTAGCCTTCCAAACTCCAGGCCAATCACAAATTGACCTCAGGAAGAAGAGACAATTGCCCTCAATTTCTCCAGAAGGTTTCCCAAAAGGAACCTGTAAGAAACACCAATGCATAGTGTGTGCTTTCTGAACAGCAGCCCCCTCAGACTGTATGGACACACTGTATGGCTAGTCAGATGACAGATGAGTTCTTGTCCTTGTGTGTTGTCTTGGGCTATAAAATGAGTTTCATCATGTTGGGGTCATACATTTTAGGTTAAAATATATTTGGCTATTTTGTAGCTCAGTACATGGTATAAACTCAGCCTGACTGTTTAGTATATGATAAGTGAAGCCAGGCAGTATATTTTGTTAGTATTGATACAGAATCAAGATGGAAAACAAAAATTGATATGCTCAGCTAAATCAAACTATACAAATACTCTTTCTGAATCTTATTTTATCAGTCTAGAAACCAGAGCTTTCCAGAGAAAATGTGGAAGAATTCAAGGGCTGTAACTGAGTGGCAGCCCATCTATACCATCTACATATGCTGCCTTTTACTTCTGGAAGAAACTAGGATAGAAATCTAGCAAATAAATAAGTAGAAAATGCATACTTCCTTCCATTTTTTACTTTAAATTGTGTCCTTCAAATGCCAACACAATGCAGCATCTAATGACATGCTAGTAAGAAAGAGGTGGCTTAGAGGATGTTTTTGCAATTTACTTGTTCTTTAGCATACAGTTTAGAAGTGGGACTGAGACAGGTTTGTTTCCAGAGAAAAACCTTCTAATTCAAACTGCAGCAAAACTCAGCCCATTTAAATTCTCCTTTTGAATCCTTCCCTGACAAAATCCAGACTTGCAACTGATGTAGGACATGGCCAACTGAGTGCTGCTAAATGTTGTGTGAGTTTGTTCAGAGGTTTTCAGTATATTTTAATAGAAAAATACTAGCATGTGAAATAAAGGCCTCTGAAAATAGCAGGCTGGTGATCTTTGCACCAGCAAAGGGTGAAAGCGCTACAGTTGCAATAGAAGACAAGCTAATTCAATGGAACCCTGATTTTGTTTTCCTTGCCTTCTAAGAAAAAAAGTAAAGGGTAGAAAGATGCCTCACTATTATTCTTTCAGACTGACCTGATTTACCCATTGCTGTTTGGATTATTCCCAAGGGCACATTGTTAATAATTTTTAATTGGAAAAAATAGGTTGACTATCCCATGATGAATTTATAACAAGCCAGGTGACAGTGAGGGACAGCCCAGCAGGGCTAGTGTGATTATAGATGTAAGGCTTTATGGCTGAAGTCACTGTTTCAACCAGTCAGTAGGCACAATAGAATTCCTCTTCATTTTGAGACACCTACCCACTCTTTTGAAATGTATTATTTGCAGTTACAAGAATAAATATTACAACGAGAAAAATAAGTATATATGTATCAAATATGTCAGTGAGGACCTTAGCGTCTATGTATCAGACAATGGATTGATCATGCAACAAAAACAGCAAGTAGTGTAAAGATTAGTGAGCAGATGTCTATAATTAGGCTGATATTAATGATAAGGTTACTTACATAAATTTAGTGTAGCTTGGTAATTATAGCCTCTGACCCATAATTGATAAATGTTATTACTGGGATTAGGCCAATTATACAGGGTTTTTGTATGGCTGGTTTTATACTTCTTAGGTTTCATATTGGAGTCAAGGTAGTTAAATTAGGAATAGAAATGTGATACTATTATTATAATTATATGTTTGCATCAAGACTGATACATATTTTGAAAACTATGTTGTTTTCCCTCAGAAATTTTACCTAAACTGATCATCTAATGGCTAAATTTTAATGGAAGGAACAAATACCCAGGATCTTCCTGTTATGATTATGGTTTTAATTTTTCCAGTTTCAACCAATACCATTACGCTTAAAGTGTTGGAATGGAAATATTGCTCTGTATCATTGTGAGTCCAATTTAAGAGCTGTTATTTGGCACCCCTGAAATCTTAACAAGTTCTTGGTTTAATTACAGTAGAAATTAGTTGCTTTACCTTCACTGAAAAGGTGAGAAAATTTAAATTGGGAGGAAAATTTTAATTTAATTTTTTTCTGTCATGAAAAATTGACAGTTTGAAGCAATTCTATTTAAAAATGGCCGGTAATACTTTTTTTTCAGAAAGATTGGTCTCATAATTGGATCATTACACTTAATCAACTGTTAATAATTATATTTTAAACCTTTGAGATTCTAAAAAAAGGAATACAGTTTACCTAAACAGCTGAATAGCAGTACATACAGTTAAAACACTTGTTAGGTACATTGCTTGGCCCCAATGCCCTCATCACCTCTGAAACTCCAGGGTCATTGAGTGCACTGGAGAAGGGCTTTACTGAAACTAAACTGACAATTTATTATCAGATTTTTAAAAATCTAAAATAAATCTAGAAGAGCAAATTAGAGTATTCTATAATCTTATAGAACAAAATATAGTGTTTTGTTCTTATGACAAAAACATTTAGTTCAGCAAAAAATTCTCTTTAGGGTTTGTTGGCCCTTCAAAGAATGTTTGAATAAGCTTGACTTTCATCCTTTCTATGCTATATACATAATAAATTTGAAGAAACTTTGGTGCATGAGTTATAGATGTGTTCACCTGCAATTCCTTGTTGGTTAGACATTATCATTGTAGTGAATCAGGTCCTTGGAATGCAGTTAAAGATTAAAAACGTTAAATGTTTTGTTAAACTATAGTCCAAAAATCTGGAATTTTTCAATCTTTGAAGAATTTTGGATATATCAGGCTTGGACTGCTGCAAAAAAGATGGTTATGTAGTCGTGGAAGAATGCTCGTGTCCCAGACTCTAAAGTTAGCTTAATGAAATTGGTTGACTATCAGACTTTGAATTAGCTTTGTACTGAAGGAAAGGCAAGACTGGTCAATATGATTTTAGCTAGTCTAGGTTTAATTCATTGTTTAAAAACTGAATCACAGTGTTGAAATTGGAGAAAGGTATATAGATATAGATATATTTTCTTGATATATTTATTTAAAATTTGAGGTAATTTAGATGTGACCTTCCTTCCTTCCTTCCTTCCTTCCTTCCTTCCTTCCTTCCTTCCTTCCTTCCTTCCTTCCTTCCTTCCTTCCTTCTTCTTTAAAGGATTTTGTTCTCTAGAATTTATTTTTGTCTTTTTCTTCTCTGCATGAAGAGAAGCAACAAACTGGACTGCTCACTGGAAGCCTTAATAATGAAATAATGAAGCTAAAGCTTAAATATTTTGGACACATAATGTGAAGCCAAGACACTTGAAGAAGACCCTGACGCTTGGGGGAAAAAAAAGTGGTTGACAGAAGACGAAGTGGCTAGGTATTGTCACTGATGACACAAGCAGGAGTTTACAAACTGAAAGAAGCAGTTACTGACAGACAATGCTGCTGAAATTATGTCTACTGAGTCCCAAAGAGTCAGGAGTGACTGAACAATTGAACAGCAGCAGCAGCAGCAGCAAGCACGGGAATGGATTAGAGAATGACATTACTATTTTTTTTCACTACAGAAGTTATCAGCTTTCAAACTGTCATCTTCCTCTTGTTAGCTGAAGTGGTCCAGTTCATGTTACTATCTCAACAACTCAGCTTGCCAATTTGTGGAGTATTGCAATCCCCCTTTACACTGTCCAGATGCCCAGTCAGGAGACAGATCACTCTTTTCTTATCCCCTAATAACAAGACAGTGTCTTCCTAAGGAAATTGTTCTTCTGTATAGAATTGTCCATGACTGTATACATATTGCTGATTCTGACAAATCAAGAATCTTCAGCTAAAACTAGCCAATCTCTGAAAAAATGTGTTTGAATGTAGAAATCTATAAATAAGAACCCTCATTAAATCATGAGGATATTGATGTCAAATATAAAAAGAGGGCCTGTGCTTATATTAAGCATATTCCCTCCTTTTTTGGAAAAGCTAATTCATATTCAGATTGGATTTATGAACTCTGTATTTCATAGTAAACAATGTTCCCTCTAATTTCTGACATGCCATGCATGGAGAAAAAATGCTTTGTGCAACTTTTCCCAAACCAAGTACAAATGTGTGTGCCACAATACAAACATATGAGTAAATTGCAAATGCATGCAATAGTGTCATGTTAAAATGTTTACATATTTCTTAGTTAAAGTATAGAACTAGAAAGTATAATTGTATGTCACACACGCTTAAAAGTTGTGCCTTTGTGTTGTTTTGACTTCTAATGACTGCCCCCTGCATTTTTCAGAAGTGGCTTGCCACCTCCTTCTTCCTACGGCTGAGAGAAGCGACTGGCCCAAAGTCACCCAGCTGGCCTTGTTGCTAAGGCAGGACTACAACTCATGGTCTCCTGGACTCTAGCCTGGTGCCTTAAGCTCCTCACACTCAGTATTCAAAATGTGTTCCCTGCAACCCCAGGGTTCCCTGAGAATCATCCAGGGGTTCCACGTGACAGTTTCTGTTTATATTGTATGGAATGTATTATTGCAACATTAATTGTAACATTTTGTTCAAATAAAATATATTGCACAAAACATATGTATGGATGGGTTCTGCACTGATTTTTCACACTGAGAAGGGTTCCTCAGGTATCTCAAATTTAAAGACCACTGCTCTACACCAAACTGGATGTAAACTTATAGGTCATAATATAAACCCGCTAGTCACTGATAACTGATAATTGCCATCAATATTTTGTAAGCATTTAAAACTGTTTCTTTCTTTTTGGATGAGGGGGATTTGATAATGTTATGAAATAAAAATTTACAAAAAAAAGAAAGAAAAGCATTATTCAGAAAGCATTTATATACAGTAGCACCCTCATTTCCTCCCATTCTTTCCTTCTTCTCTGGATATTCTGAACTTATTTAAACTTTAATTATTATTAATTTTAAAATTGATCTTTTTATAAAGTTAACAACAATCATGGATTTTACACAGCCTCCAAGTGGATCCAGAGCAGGTTGGCTGCAACTGCAATGCCAGGAAAGGGCACTTGCCTGTGGTCCTGGGCAAAAGAGGACCCCCAGGAGCTCCCACTTATCCTGATAAGATAAGAACCATTCATGCTGCAAATGCAGCCTGTTTGTCCTCCTGGAACGGAGGCTAAACTTATATTTATGAATTTAGGCTCACGGGGGAAGCTAAAAAGGATGAAAAAGGCTTTTTTTGTCTATAGCAGTACTAAGCAAAAAGAAGGGGTGAGCTTGCTGTATGGAAAATACAGTAAGATGGTGAAGGGTACAGGAGAGGGCAATGCTCCTCAGCTCCTACTTTTCTTCCATCTTCTCTGAAAAGAGGAATTGTCTTCAAATCAAATCAGGCAAGCCATCAGAAAAAATAAAGCACATTAAAAAAAAGATTTCCCATACTTGAGAAAATGCAGATAACTATGTATAGAACTGCACAAGGCTTTGTTGTAGGCCTTGTATTGTTTGACATATTTATAAATTTCTTGAATGAGGGATTAGAAAATATGATTATTAAATTTGCTGACAAAGATGGGGGAGATAGCAAATATCTTTGTTGGCAGTATAAAGATCCAGGAGGATCTTCATAAGTTGAAACTGTGGACAGAAACTAGCAAGATGAATTATAACAGGGACAAATGCAAAGTCCTATATTAAGGTAGGAAAAATCATCTCCATATTATAGTACGTGCATAAAGGATCTGGGGTCTTGATGGATCACAAGCTGATTCGAACTATCAGTGTAATGAAGCTACAAAAAATGCAAATACAATTCTATTGTTAAGATTAAGAGAAGTCACAATTTCTCCCTATTTGTGTTGTTCAGACCAGGTTTAAATAATGTCTCCAGTTCTGGGAACCACATTTTAGCAAAGGTATTGACAAAGTGGAGCAGGGCCAAAGGAGAGCATTGGATAAGGGGCTTGAAAGAAACATACTTATAAGGAATGGCTAGGGGTATTCAGTACATTTAGCATGGAGAAGGAGAGGCATGACAGCTACCTTCAAGCATATGGAGAACTATCATGCAGAAGACAGAGGAGGATTATTCAGAGTTGATGCAAAACAGAGGACACTAAACAATGAATTTAAATGACAAGGAAACAGATTTTGGTTGGACATCAGGAAGAATTGCCTCTTCATAAGAGTTCAACAATGGAACACTCTTGTTATGGAGATTGCTGGTGAAGGGGAGGGGGGCCCCCTTCAGGGGGGAAAGCGCACATGCAGTACTGAATCTCTTCAGTTTCCAATCAAGAGGACCAGAAGAGAACTGCCTTAGCTTTCTGGGGTTTAATAGTAGGATTTGCTGGCAACTTTTCAGTTTAGCAGGATTTTGTATTGTCGAGTAGAACAATAAACACTAGAGTCAGATCTTCTGATCTCAGCGTGGTTCTTCGCTCTGTATCCTGACAACTCTACATTGGTAAGTGATGGACAGACTGGATGGCTACTTGTCAGAGATGCTATGGTAGGGCATGAGATTGGATTGGATGATCTCCAGGATCCCTCCCAACCCTTACTTTCTATGATTTTATGATTCATAGAACATACCCATGAGAACATGATGGCATACTGTAGGCCATGAACAAGGTGAGATCATGGCATCTTTCTTGCTCCTCAGAAACTATTATTTTATAGACCCAGTACGGGTTTCTCTACTGGCAGTAGAGCATCTGAGTGGGCATCAATATGAAGTTTTGTTAAAGGCATCAATTTCTCCCACCCCATCCTGGTCAATCACCCTGAAAACTTTAAGTCCCTATGTATATTTGTCCCACTAAAAGCAGCATCCTGCAACATTAATCTGACTACAAAATTTTTGTAGACATTAATATTTTCTACAAAAATCTACAAAATATTTTGTTCACTCAAAGGACATCTTGGGGAGAGGGGCAGGAAAATGACTTTGCTTTCAGCTCCTAACTATGCTTGTTTAAAGAAGAAACTGCTTCCGTTTATGAAACCTTTGGTGCGGAAAGCTGGGTTGCAAATGACTGCATCAAAATGACAGTGGAAGCCATTAATTTTCTGTTATGTTTTCTGGTGTTAAGAGCTTTATTAATTTAATTGTACACTGTTGAACAACTGGGAGAATTGACATCGCTACAGACAGTTTTCCCCATTTCATAGCAGGACTTGCCTAATATGCAAACCATTGCTATCACCCAATGAACAGTAGGCAAAAGCTGGCAAATTGGAACTAATAATAAATAACTAAACCACCATTCCATGAATCCCATCTCCTATTTACACAGCAATAATGTGGGCAAACGCCCCCTCTTTTTCACATCATCACTTCCCCTTTATTTGCTGCTCCAGTTTCCCTTAGCCCACTTTACTTACTCCATGTTTGCATTGTTCTGCACAAGTTTCAGGATAAGTCATGATCATCTTCCCTCTCATTGCCCTTAAAATGCTGAAACCTTCCTCCAGCTGATCACCACAAAAAGGAGCATCCAGCTAGTCCCCTGTCCTGCTCCCACATGCTGCATCTGAGCAGTTTCATCATCTGAGTTAGCAATGCATTTTGTCTCTGCCCAATTTTAAATGGCCAGTGAAAAGCTATGTCAGTGCTATGGTGGCCGGAACTCCTGCATGGAGTAGTGAAAACCCATGAGGCAGGTTGAGGCCAAATGGAAGAATAACCCACCCAGAAACTCTATGGAAATCCAGCAGTCCTACTATCTTCACAGCCATTTTTCTTGCGCCAAAGCTGAGCTGGAAATGAATTGGCTCAGAAACAATCCAGGAGCAGTGCAAGACCTGGAAGTGTGTTCAGTCTCTTTTTTCCTTTCTCCACAGCCATTTAATGTGTGGTAACAAAATCAGACTTTATATGCTTACACATTGTTGTTGTTTATTCGTTTAGTCGCTTCCGACTCTTCGTGACTTCATGGACCAGCCCACGCCAGAGCTTCCTGTCGGTCGTCAACACCCCCAGCTCCCCCAGGGACGAGTCCATCACCTCTAGAATATCATCCATCCATCTTGCCCTTGGTCGGCCCCTCTTCCTTTTGCCTTCCACTCTCCCTAGCATCAGCATCTTCTCCAGGGTGTCCTGTCTTCTCATTATGTGGCCAAAGTATTTCAGTTTTGCCTTTAATATCATTCCCTCAAGTGAGCAGTCTGGCTTTATTTCCTGGAGGATGGACTGGTTGGATCTTCTTGCAGTCCAAGGCACTCTCAGAATTTTCCTCCAACACCACAGTTCAAAAGCATCGATCTTCCTTCGCTCAGCCTTCCTTATGGTCCAGCTCTCGCAGCCATATGTTACTACAGGGAACACCATTGCTTTAACTATGCAGACCTTTGTTGTCAGTGTGATGTCTCTGCTCTTAACTATTTTATCCAGATTGGTCATTGCTCTTCTCCCAAGGATTAAGCGTCTTCTGATTTCCTGACTGCAGTCAGCATCTGCAGTAATCTTTGCACCTAGGAATACAAAGTCTTTCACTGCTTCTACATTTTCTCCCTCTATTTGTCAGTTATCAATCAAGCTGGTTGCCATAATCTTGGTTTTTTTGAGGTTTAGCTGCAAACCAGCTTTTGCACTTTCTTCTTTCACCTTCATCATAAGGCTCCTCAGTTCCTCTTCGCTTTCAGCCATCAAAGTGGTATCATCTGCATATCTGAGATTGTTAATGTTTCTTCCAGAGATTTTAACTCCAGCCTTGGATTCCTCAAGCCCAGCTTGTCGCATGATGTGTTCTGCATACAAGTTGAATAGGTAGGGTGAGAGTATACAGCCCTGCCGTACTCCTTTCCCAATCTTAAACCAGTCCGTTGTTCCGTGGTCTGTTCTTACTGTTGCTACTTGGTCGTTATACAGATTCTTCAGGAGGCATACAAGATGACTTGGTATCCCCATACCGCTAAGAACTTGCCACAATTTGTTATGGTCCACACAGTCAAAGGCTTTAGAATAGTCAATAAAACAGAAATAGATGTTTTTCTGAAACTCCCTGGCTTTTTCCATTATCCAGCGGATATTGGCAATTTGGTCTCTAGTTCCTCTGCCTTTTCTAAACCCAGCTTGTACATCTGGCAATTCTCGCTCCATGAACTGCTGAAGTCTACCTTGCAGGATCTTGAGCATTACCTTACTGGCATGTGAAATGAGTGCCACTGTTCGATAGTTTGAACATTCTTTAGTGTTTCCCTTTTTTGGTATGGGGATATAAGTTGATTTTTTCCAATCTGATGGCCATTCTTGTGTTTTCCAAATTTGCTGGCATATAGCATGCATTACCTTGACAGCATCATCTTGCAAGATTTTGAACAGTTCAGCTGGGATGCCGTCGTCTCCTGCTGCCTTGTTATTAGCAATGCTTCTTAAGGCCCACTCAACCTCACTCTTCAGGATGTCTGGCTCTAGCTCACTGACCACACCGTCAAAGCTATCCCCGATACTGTTATCCTTCCTATACAGGTCTTCCCTATATTCTTGCCACCTTTTCTTGATCTCTTCTTCTTCTGTTAGGTCCTTGCCATCTTTGTTTTTGATCATACCCATTTTTGCCTGGAATTTACCTCCAATGTTTCTAATTTTCTGGAAGAGGTCTCTTGTCCTTCCTATTCTATTGTCTTCTTCCACTTCCGCGCATTGCTTGTTTAAAAATAATTCCTTATCTCTTCTGGCTAACCTCTGGAATTTTGCATTTAATTGGGCATATCTCCCCCTATCACTGTTGCCTTTTGCTTTCCTTCTTTCTTGGGCTACTTCTAGTGTCTCAGCAGACAGCCATTTTGCCTTCTTGGTTTTCTCTTTCTTTGGGATGTATTTTGTTGCCGCCTCCTGAACAATGCTGCCAACTTCTGTCCAGAGTTCTTCCGGGACCCTATCTACTAAGTCCAGTCCCTTAAATCTATTCTTCACCTCCACTGCATATTCCTTAGGAAATAGGAATATAGGACTGCCCACCTTAGCATTCCAGTCTCCTGTGATGAAAATAACATCTCTTTTAGGCGTGTTGTCCAGTAGGTGCTGCAGATCCTCATAGAACTGCTCTACTTCAGCTTCTTCAGCATTTGTGGTTGGGGCGTATATTTGGATCACTGTGATGTTAGATGGCTTGCCCTGAATTCGAATTGAGATCATTCTGTCGTTTTTTGGGTTGTATCCAAGCACTGCTTTAGCCACTTTACTATTAATTATGAAGGCTACTCCATTTCTTCTGTGGTCCTCTTGTCCACAGTAGTAGATCTGGTGGTCATTTGATGTGAAGTGGCTCATTCCAGTCCATTTCAGTTCACTGACGCCCAAAATGTCTATCTTTAATCTTGACATCTCACCAATAACCACATCCAATTTGCCCTGGCTCATAGATCTTACATTCCAGGTTCCAATGGTGTGTTGATCCTTAGAACATCGGATTCGCCGTTCACCACCAGCACCGTCGGCCGCTAGCCGTCCTTTCGGCTTTGAGCTAGCTGCGTCATCACGTCTGGGGCTAGTTGAGCTCATCCTCTGTTCCTCCCCAGTAGCATTTTGACCATCTTCCGACCTGGGGGTCTCATCTTCCGATGGTATACCGACATATCTCTGGTTGTACTGATCCATTTAGTTTTCACGGCAAGAATACTGGGGTGGGTTGCCATTACCTTCCCCAGGGATCGCATTTAGTCTGACCTCTCTGTCATGATCTTCCCGTCTTGGGTGGCCCTTCATGGTTTAGCTCATGGCATCATTGAGGTGCTCAAGCTCCAGCACCATGACAAGGTAACGATGCTTACACATTACTAGAGTATAATGAAAGATTGTGCCATAATAATATTTATTATCCTTCAAGGTAAGGATGAGCAATCCACAGTATCAGACACTACTGCAGAGAGTCACTGCAGCCCCCAAATCATGTTTGCACTCTTGGGTGCTTCCCTCTGAGGAATAAAATAAAGGAACTAGCCCTGGGAGGCCAAAAAAGAAAAATGAAAGAAGAGGAAAAACTTGGTCACCAAATGTTACTCTCTTCTGCTTCAAGGTGATGCAAACCTTTTTGAATCAAGTTTTTCTGAACTAGATTATTTCAGAATTCCACTTATTCAAGGATTGAACAATATATTCTATCTCATACGCTATTTGCTGTCTGGTAGGTGGATTCAGTCTTGTGAAATAATTTGGGAGGCCTTCTCTCGCTGGAGAGATCTTATTGGTAGAAAATGCTCTTCAGAAGATGACCCAAGTTCTTTCCTTGGAGATACTGGCCCAAATGAATTCCTGTCTGGTGTATTCTGCCTGCACTACACTTACCTTCTTCATGCCAGCAGTCTTTCCCTCCATAGAGACCTGGCTTACATTCTGAGTTGGTGAAAAAAAAATATTTTTTCATTCCACCTTTATAACAGGAGCTGAAGGTGGCATACATTGTGCTTCCTCCTCTTATTTTTCCCCACAACAACTCTGTCAGGAAGTTGGAGAGAGAGTGAATGGTGCAGAAATGACTTCTGTGGCTGAGGGTGAACTAGAAACTGGGTCTTCCTGCTGCTCATCCATCACCTTTTCCACACCACATTGGCCCTCTTCTGAGTAGGCATTCTGGCATCAGACACTAGATTGCACCCTTCTTCCTCCCGTTATTTGTATTCCAGAATGACAAAATGCATCTTCCATAATCTGCAAATCCATATTCCACATAATTTCTCATCACATGCATGATGTCTACCGCGAAACTATGTGACATCAACCAATTTACTGATGAATTTGAGTGACAAATTATTTTAAAGAAAAAAAAGTATCCCATATAAATATACTAGCAAAGTCTATTTCTCTTACATCTTTTGCTGAAGAGAGGAAACAATTCTAACCCTGCCTAGACCCCTTCCTTTTTCCTCCCACTCTCATCTGCCACAGCAGACCCAACCAAAAGCATCATTGTTTTTCTAATGGTGTCACAAGGCTGCTGGAGGAGCTCTATGCTGCAAAGCTATTAGTCTGGTCTTACACAGATCAGCTTGGGGATAAGTGCTGCTGAACTCAATGGATTTGCTTCTAAACAGATGCATAGAGGGTTGAACAATTGTCAGTGTTTCATCTCTTGATAATGGCAATTACACCAACATTTCCAGATTTTGGGAAAATAAAAAAAAACATCTTGACTATTATGAAAAGTAATGAACAGCAGTTTGCATCACAAGAGTGGGAAAGGAATTTTCCTGGGGGGAGGGGGGAATGGCATCTTTTAAGCTTCAGATACAGTACAGTAACTCTAAATATAACTACTTGGAATAATTGCTTCTCATTAAATGTACTGTATTGACTATTGCATTAGACATGCACCACTCATGAGATCATGACACAAACATTTTATCCCAGCACTGTGACATCTAGCTCCCCAACTCATTTTCCCTCCATTTGTGGTTTTCCCCTCTGCCTACTTTTTATCTTTTCGGGTGGCAATCTTCTACATGCTGCTGGCCAAATGTGGTATTTTAACTTTTTAGTTAAGAGTTGTTTCTGTCTCATGGATGACAGAGCTGAGGAAGAAACACCTCGCTTGGGTGCTGCCAACAGGTGACAGAAGAAAGAAATTCAGCACTACAACGCCTAGCAAAGATGGTGGTAGATGCTTAGGCTTTTAATGCTTAGACTGACTGATTTTTGAAGGCACCTGAAATGCAAAGGAACAGAAATTTAAATGTGCTGAAACGTAATTATAAATGAGTTTGTAAATGTTGCTGTGCATGATGAAAAACAAATGCTGTAATTTAAAATAAAAATAGGGAAGCAACTGGAGAGAACAGTTGCAGTGCTACAGGTGGTCAAACGTATGTGTTTTTCCCCCTAACATCTCCCATCCACAATTACAGTACTTTGACAAGCTCATATGTAACAGAGTACACTTCTGAAAGCGCACACACCTGTGATGCAGGATGGTGGTGGCTCCTTTGACTTCCTTGAGTGGGATTCCTAAACCCTTACACCATTCGCCCTATTGAACCCTCCCACACTCCTGGGGACAGGCTTATTGGTATGTTGCCCACAACCACTCTTTACCAGAGAAATCCTCTCCTGCTCTGAATTGCATAAGGGTAGGTGAAGTGGTAACCTGTTTTCCTTCCCTTCTGCAACCTAATCAAGTGGAAGATGCTAAAGTTAAAATCTTTTCAGAGTGATTTCATAAGAATGCATGCCTTTATTATGTATATCAAGGTTAAATCACTATCTAGGAGTTGGAAGCCAAAAGGACATTTAAAAAAAGATTTCTTACAGTGCCTTCTGCAGGGTGCTCCTCCAACTAAGAACATACATACACACAGACAGCACACAAGCAGAGAACCAGTATAACAAAGGCACACAGCTCAAATAATTTTCCTTCAGATAAGAGAGCCAGTGTGGTGAGGTGGTTCACGTGCTGGGCTAGAAAGCAGGAGATGCTAGAAAGCAGGAGTTCCAGTTCTACCTTAGGCATGAAAGCCAGCTGGGTGACTTTGGGACAGTCCCCCTCTCTCAGCCCAGCCCACCTCACAGGGTTGTTGTTGGGGGGGAAATAGGAGGCAGGAGTATTAGGTATGTTCGCTGCCTTGAGTTATATATTAAAAAGGCAGGATTAAAAAAGGGAAAAGAATTAAAAACTCTAATCCACATCTTGCTCTGCTATTCCCTAGATAGCTAATTTTTTCCTGGATCTCCAGTCTCTGGTTCCTAGGTATTGGGGTGCTGCTTACCTGGCTTTAAGCCTGTCTAAATGATGATCCAGCCTCTTCCACAAAAGAAAAGCCAAAATAGATCTATACCTTTCACAGCTTGCAGAGGGGAATCTTCCTGCTCCTGATTGGCCCCTTAGCATTTGATTCTCCCACTCTTTGATTGTCTCTGCCTACTACTTAGACTGACCAATCAGATTTAGGTTTTCCTTAACTCTTTTGTGTCTGAACTTTTGGGGATGAGATTTTGCCCCATTCACTAAATTATGTAGTTAATAAAAAATACTACTATAACTCTTTGTCATATCCCTATAGAGCAGCAGTTGAATTTTGGAAACATGCTGGCACGGATGTGAGTTTCACTCAAGACAACTCCATCATGCTCTTTATTTGTAGAAATAAACTTGGGTAACTGCATGTCCCTTTCCAAGTGGTTCAAGTACCAACCCTGAGATGGTTCTTAGAACTGCATTCAACCTATTCTGGTTCTCTCTTCATTTCTCACCTCTACCACCATATTGCCCCAGGGATCAAATCTACTATTTCAGGAACAACTTTCTTCTTAAATCTGGCCTCCAGATGGAGTGTTCTTCATGACCTTTTCCCAAGACTAAATGTATCACAAGAGCCAGTAAAGGTGAGTTCTGCCCTTAGGCATGGGGCCAGTTGAGTGAGCCAGTTATGCATTCTTCAACCCTAAGAAGGCAGCAATGGCAAACCACTTCCAATGCTCAAAAGTTTTGATGAGAAGCCATTAATGAGTACAATTTTTGAGCCTGCTAAGCAGCCATTTAAATATCATGCTAGCTAATCACTTTTTCTGACTTCTGTATTACCTTGATCTGGATACTTGAGATATTCAAGGTTCACCTTTATATTTATGGGCAGTATCAATCCTCCCCAACTAGTTGGGCAATTAGATAATAACTTTCTCACAAAAGCGGGGAGTCTTCCTATCTGAACTGTTCCAAGTAAATCAAGATAAACTATTGCTGGGTGTTAGTTCTCCCAACACTACAGCAACATTTGGGGCAGGGCACATAAGACTGAGAATTTGTTAGCTAATTTTCTTATGATCAGCATATCTTGTAATTTACAAAAAAAGCATCCAATAAACTAACTGATTAACTTTTAATTTAGTTGAATTAATTTAGAATCTTGAGGTGGCAGCAGTGGGAGGAATGGGATATGTGGAGCCAGAGGCCCACTGTCCATTTTAGCAGTACTTTCTTCCTCCTCCCAGCAGCTAAAATGACTTCCTTGACATGGAGAAAAAAACCAATGAATACCATTCTGTGGGAGTTTCAGTATGGATTTTGAGGATCATTAGGCTCACTTCAGAGAAGATGCAAGCAATATATATATTGAGGATAGTTAGATAGATAGATAGATAGATAGATAGATAGATAGATAGATAGATAGATAGATAGATTGATAGATTGATAGATTGATAGATTGATAGATTGATAGATTGATAGATTGATAGATATAGAGACAGTTTCTTGCTTGAATTGAAGTAAGAGCTAGATCCCAACTTATCCTCTTCTACCTATCCAGCTAGTCATCTTCCAAGCCCCCTCACACACACCACTACTGGAACTTTCTCCACAGTTGTTCTATTCTTGGGAATAATTGTTTGGTAACAAAGGCTTAAGTTTTCTAAAGAATGTAGCAGGCATATTGTAGAGTGCAGTCAGCTGCCATTAGACTACTGATGAACTGACTGTATTTATTTATATATTTATTTTCTACCCCGCCTTTATTATTTTTATAAATAGCTCAAGGCGGCGAACATACCTAATACTCCTTCCTCCTCCTATTTTCCCCACAACAACAACCCTGTGAGGTGAGTTGGGCTGAGGGGAGTGACTGGCCCAAGGTCACCCAGCCTGCTTTCATGCCTAAGGCCAGACTAGAACACTCAGTCTCCTGGTGTCTAGCCCGTTGCCTTAACCACTAGACCAAACTGATCTATTCTAGAATATATTCTATATATATATTGTATATTATATATAATGTATATTCTAGAAATAGCCAATACACCCCAGAAGTTGACCATTACAGTGGAAGACTCAGTGATTGACAAATTATCTAGTCTCAGTAAAGAATTATCACAAATTTTAGTGTACTTATGACAATTATTAGAAGGGTCATAATATACCTTTGTTATGTAATATTAACTAGTATCCAATAATTATATTGATCTTTTTATCTTATAGCATTAAAAATATAAAGTTAGTATTGGACAGTTGGCAGCCTAACTGTTCCTTGGGGATCATTTAAGATTATTGAATTAGTGGTAGGTACCTAAATGATCATGGCAGCTCAGAAGAGCTATGACAAAAAGTTTCTGAACAGGAAGTTTCTCCCATGCCAGGAAAGTAATGAATAATTGATAGTTTACCTTGCATTTCCCAATATCCAACTGATAATGCTTTTTTTTCTTTTTTAGTTTGTTGAATTAAATACAACAATTGAACTACTGAAATCCTTCTGAATTGCTCAGAGATGACCCATGAGGGAAAAAATTTGGACTCCCTTGGTTCTTCCCTTGATTTCCTATTCTTTTATAACATCTTGCCTGAGGAGAAATTCTAGAGAACCAGAAAGCAGCTTGCATATCCTTTTGCACCATTTTGTTTGGCTCCAGTAACAGAATACCACACTATGGATTTTGGATTTTTTCCAAGAATTAATGTAGCTATCATTGGTGTTGACACTTGACAATAGTTCAAAACTGATGTATGAATGCATTTGACAGCTGTTGACAACTTAGGAGATTTCTTTACCCATCTCTTCTTTTAATTTTTTTAAATTTTTTATTAAACACATACATACATAGCTTTATAAACTTATATCCAACCTCTATTACTTTTACATATAAATTTAATAATTATAATTATAATATAAAACCTTAGAACATGTACCCCACCTGCAGGACCAATATTTTACTTAATCATTCCTCTTTCCAGAAATATAATAATTCTTGTGAAGGTGTACATCCTTTCCCTTTTAATAAAACAAATTCTACAAATATATTTCATATCTCTACAAAATCATTTTGACTCTGTAATTCCCTTCTAACTTTAATATTACTCGTTAACTTATCATTAATTGCAATATCCCACATTTCTTTACCCATCTCAGTATAATCTGGAGTTGCAAATAAACCAAGCAGACAAATTTTAGACTTATAAGCTTGCACTCAAAATCTGAATAATTAAACTGGAATATATATATTTATGAATATTAATTTTTGATATACTTTCTCATCCTTATTCTCTCTGAGCACTACTTGTGATATACCTTCAGTCAATGATTTGGAAGTCACCCAACATTAACAAATAACTCATTAAACCTAAGATCCACTTGGGTATTTTTACTGCCCCCATTTCCTGTTTACCATGTTCTCTTTTCCAGGTTCTCCATGAGAATCTTTGTTTCCTTTTATCTCAGCACAAAAATCTGCCAAATAAATACAATGGAGGCTTATTTATTTAAGATGAAAGAATTAACTTTATGGGTTGAAAACAGAAATATATGAATACCTACTATAAAAAGGAATTGTATAGGGCTGTGCAGATCTTTGAAAGGGTGCATTGCTTTGATGGAGATGTGAGAGAATCACCTGTTTGGAGCACCTTCATAAAGCAAAGCATTATTCTGCTTCTAATCCATGGAGCGGTTATGTCACTTTGCTATGCTTGCAACTTGGACCAGTGAAGTACTTATTACAGAGGGATGTTGCCTACAATTTCCAATTTTTTTACTCTAATTCATCCTGGAAATGAAACATCCATCCTGGGGACAGTTGGGCCATATGGGTTTTTTGTATGTTTCTATCTCTACGTGTAAGAAAGGAATGTGCATGCAACAGTGCCACTTCTTTCCTTAGGGACCAAAAGTTTCTGTCAGTGTTTTTTTTTCCTCTCCCTCTTTCCTTCCTGATTCTATCATATGGGAGGTCTCCTTAATAACAGACAGTTCTCAAATCGAGAACTATCAGATCATTGCACTGCTTTTTGTCCATTCTCCTGATTGCCACACAGCTCCCTGTTTTTATTATGCTTAACTCCAGAAGGTTCTATTTCATCTCCTAGGCAGGTTTAAGTTCCATGCGAGAAGCCAGAGGAATTGATGTCATTCTCCATTTTCCCCCCTCCCCTTCAGAGTGGCTGCTTGACTTTCTGAGGCTGTTGGCCAGCTTGGCCACAGAGCATTATGGCCTGCTTTCCTTATACAGAAGCAGATGTGCATCTGCCTAGCCTTGCTTCAGCAGGGCTGATTTGCTCTGTAGACGTTCAGTTACAGTACTGTACACTGGATGCTACTACACTGCCGTCGTGGACTGGAACCAATATAAGGCTCTCAAGGTATACTGGATGACCCCCCAAGTGCTGAGTGGCCACAGTGAACCTTCTCCTGCCTTTGTAGTGGTTTGGATTTCTAAGCTGGGAGTTGTAGAGTGCTGTCAAGGTCAGCAGGTTTGGGTTCACTGAACGGTCAGGATGGTTTGAATTACTAGTGCTGTCTGCTGTTTCTCCCACTGATTGATCTCTGCTCTAGAGCACCGGCAGGGACACGATGTCGTTCTTGCTGTGTGCTGATGCAGCAATGTGTCCCTAGAAGTACTGTTTTTTGTGTGGTTTTTGTGTGGTGGGGTCTTGAGTGCCCTAAAGAAAAACAGGGTCGGATGGCAAGCATATACAATGGCGACCCAGTGAAATATACCTGTCCCTTGGTTTGGCCTATGAATTGGAAACTGTGCTACAAATAACTAAGGGCATATCTGCCTTCACTAATTAAGCTGCTGCTATCCTGTGCTCATGCCAGCTTGACTCTAAGCTGGTTTAAGAAAATCCTGTCCAGACTGAAACACTTTGGAACAACTTCAGACCAGACTGCAGGCTACCGCATCCTCCTATTGGACAATTCCCTGCTTCTGTGCCCTTCTACCTTTCTGTTCCATATTGGTGGGTCTTCCTGGACATATACTTTTTATACTGTAGGTATATAAAATATAAGCCTACAAATATATATTTTATGCACAAAGAGACATGCACACACATAAATTAAACCGATATTTAATGCATCAAAATACACATAGATGCAGCCCCAACAAGCAGCTTTTTAAAAAAAAACTTTCTTACTGCCCTATTGCTTTCTAATGACTTTTAATCCTATTTTTACCACAAGTGCTATAACAGCACAATGATTACCACTCTTGCTTTGTAATTAGCAGGTTGCAGGTTCAAAATTGGCAGGCATGTTTACTTATTCTTTTTTTTCCCTGAGCTTCCCAATTTTCCTGTGTCTTTTGTTTTTAAAAAAACTTCAATGATGCACTATTTTATCATTTTTTGAGTCACCAGAGGTGGAAGGGTTTCACCTGCAGTTCTCCAATAGGTTGGTAACTTGCAAGGCCCAGCATTCCTGCATTTATTGGTCAAGCTGGCTGAGGCTAGTGGGAACTGTAGTTCAGCTCCATCCAAGGGCATTACCTTGCCCACCATAGTTTTACATCTATTTCAACACTCTTCTCTCTACACCTCTTGTCTACAGTAAACCCTGAGTAAATGGGCTACTAGGGAAAGGGTTGTCCACTAAAGCTGAATGGTTTTGGCCTTATATTCTAATAAATTTAAAAGTTCAAAGCAGAATTTCCATTAAATCTGAATTGGAGTTTAATCTGGTCTTAATCTTGGAGTTTAATCTGGCATTAAATCTGACTTGGAGCAAAATGGTAAATGAAATTTTACTTTACTTATACTTTTATGTAAGTGTAAAAAAGAGAATAGGATTATATGCATGTGCAAAATGCAGGTGTGACCAAGTTTTTAGTGGCTAGTGCTTTACTTAACATTTGTTGGGATGAAGTGTTCGGAAGTTTTGAAGCAAGTGATAAAAATCATTCCTGGTGTTGGGAGGTTTTGAGAAAAATGAAGATTTATGGAAAAATTGAAATATATTCACTACCTTTTTTAGTACTTTTAAACTTATAAAGGTTGGAAGTATAGTTTGTTTAATCATAATTATAGATTTATTCATTGAATTTACTTTCACATGTGTTTTAACTTTGTTGCAAATGGAAATAGCTAAATAGCTAAATGCTGTTGAATTCTAAGGAATGGAGCATCTCTTAACTTTTGCTTTTTAAAAGCAGGCACTTGAAATATTAACTTTGAAAACAGGAGAAACCATCAATGCTGTACTGTAGTTCAACAACAAAGGTAGTTTATGTATTCTGGAGCTTATTCTCCATAGATAGCAATGATTTTCAGAAAGAAAGCTGAGAAAAAAATGGGGAACCAAAGCTAAGAATAGACATGTTGCCATATGAAACATTGTCTTTACGGCCTCATTTTCTGAATCTGAACTTCTAGAAGTAGTTTCTACTTCTTCTGCCCTTTGTTTTTTATCATTTATCATTTTCATGAACTCATTCAAGCTTTCACATATTAACTTTACTTCTTGTTTAGGTAGAGATATTCCTAAATGTAGATCTATTTCTTTCAGATTATAAACATTTAAGCATTATTTAAAGTATCTGCAAAACAATAGATGGAGTATGATGTGAAAGAAATGGAACAGGAAATCCTGCTTTTAAAACTAAAATATTAAGGCATAGTTTACAAATTTTACAAATTTTTATTTGAAAAACAAAGCAATGCAAAAAAAAAAAAATCTCTTTAAAAATACCTTTATTGTGTCTCTTCTCTCCCCCACCCCACTTTCCCATTATTTTCTGTCTCTTCACATCTCTAGGGGACGCGGTGGTGCTGCGGGTTAAACCGCTGAGCTGCCGATCGGAAGGTCGGCAGTTCGAAACTGCGCGGCGGGGTGAGCTCCCGTTGCTAGTCCCAGCTCCTGCTCACCTAGCAGTTCGAAAACATGCAAATGTGAGTAGATCAATAGGTACCGCTTCGGCAGGAAGGTAACGGCGTTCCGTGTCGTCATGCTGGCCACATGACCCGGAAGTGTCTCCGGACAACGCCGGCTCTAAGGCTTAGAAACGGAGATGAGCACCGCCCCCTAGAGTCGGACACGACTGGACTTTACGTCAAGGGAAACCTTTACCTTTACCTACTCACATCTCTATTGCCTTAAAATGGTTAGAAGTGAAACCATCAAACTTCAGCAACAATGACTCTGGGTGGTGAAAAAATGGGTTTGGTGGGAACCACAAACAGTGTTGGAGCTTCAGTTGCCCATCTTCCATGTAGAGAGAAGAGAGAGTTGCAGAACTAACATATTTTATGTCATGTCTGAAAATGAATACAACACAGGATCTAACTTGGGCCTATATAGAATATCTGCTTCCCTTCCATATCCTCTGTCTATAAAGTCAGCAGGAGAATACTTGAAATAGCTTGAGGAAAAATCTCATCTCCTTCCAGTGGTTTTGATACCTTTACATTTCCCTGACTTCTTTGCCCTCACCCTGCCACACAAAGACTATTCTGCTATTCTCTTGGGGAAATGGGGGAATTCCCCATTGAAGGAATTTTACAGGGAAACCAGTCTTCATTGTAACTCTTTCATTAGTCTTTTTTCTTACCTGGAAAAAATGTGCAGGATAGAAAGAAAGAATAGGTGCGCAGAATCCTGTTTCTGACAGCTCCCTCAAGTGCCAGCTGCCAAAGCAATGGGCTGGTTTGGCTAGAATTTATATATGTGGCCAGATTAGCCCCCTTCTACATAAATGGGACATAATTCCTCAGCACATTTCGATGCATCCACAGGTTCTGCAAGACCTGCATCACACCCAGTAGAAGCACCCCAAAGCAAGAGTTTTCCAGCTTCAGCCATATTCTTCACCATCCACCCTCCCTTTCTCCCTTTCAGCCTTCCTGAAAAAACATGCTGGACGAAGGGGCCTGCCCTGTTCCTTGCCAGCATACATTAATGAGATACATAAAGCTTAATCCAGCCATGGCCCAAGCAGCTCTACAAAAGGAGGTAATAGCAGGCTGCCATGAGCAGTCGCTCAGGTAATTGGTTTATCTACCTGGAAGCAATCTCTACCCAGACAGACAAGTAGTAAAGTCTCTTCCTTGAGGCTATTTCCTTTGTCTTTTCAATTGCTTTGCACATCCATGTAAGAGGGAGAGAGAGAGAAAAGGGGGGGATGTTAATTTGTGAATTAATGGCTTTTCTCAGCGGAATTGTAAATTCAAATGTCATCTCACATGGTGATACTGCGCCTGGGCTCCTGAGAAAGAAATGATAAATCCCCCCTTCCCCCTCCCCAACATACACACTGACATACATTTGGCTTCTCTGCTCAAGAGAGAATCATGTAGGGCAAAACATGCTCCTTTTAATTTGTAGTAACAGCACAACAGAGACTATAGTGATGGCTGCTTTCCATTCATCCTCCCTAACAGAACCTGGATGGCTCTCAGGTTGTGCCTTTGTTTGCCCATTTCAGACATGTCTGAGAATGCAAATGCTTCTCTTCGCTTTCCATCCTTCCTCTCTGTGCCCACCTACAACAACAGGGTATCTTTGGGGGATGGAAAGAGAAGGTCTCTTTCAAAATGGTAGTGCTGCAGTCTCCTTCAGTAATCAGGTGAATTAATGATCCTGAATTTAAAGTGAGTGCTGATGTCCTGGTCTTCTAGCCTGCCTTGCAAAGGGGAGAAAGCCTTTATTGTTTCTGAGCAGGAGGCGGGCAACATTGAGAAAGATTCATGGATGGAGATTGAATATGCAATTTTCTTTCACCTTGCCAAGAGGTGCCCCTGGGCTGTGCCTGGCCTAAATTTTCTCCTGTTTCCCCATCTCTGTCTGATCTAGCCCTCCTACCACCCTTCCTTTCTTTCCAGAAAATTACCTTCAAAATTGAATTCCACTTTTACAAACAAATATAATGGGAACATGAAAAGAAAAAAAGGAAGCCTGCACTATGATGAATTAAGGTTGTCAGAAGCTCTTCTAGTCATCTTTGTTTTGTTTTACATGCCAATCAGGCCTTTGTTGCTGTTGTGGTGCTTATGGTCCACTTGTTTTATACCCACATATCAGAGAATCCTTGTGTTGGGAGGAGATTACCAATAATCACTGGTTTATGCATCTGAAACACCACTGTCTCTTCTTGGCAATCTCACAATGGAATTTAGGATGCAAGTTTTCATATAGAGTGCTGGTAACCTGGGGCATCCCTCTCCACCTTTTCTATTTTACTTGGATGGGATTGGCTTTATACAGATTCTTATAACTGAAAATAATTTTCCCTATCCTGGTGTCTTCCAGATGAGTTGGGGCTACAATTTCAATGCTGACTGGCAATTCTCAGAGTTGCATCCTAATACATCTGAATGAGATTGGACTGGGGAGGACAAATCATGATCCATCCTTCCTTCCTTCCTTCCTTCCTTCCTTCCTTCCTTCCTTCCTTCCTTCCTTCCTTCCTTCCTTCCTTCCTTCCTTCCTTCCTTCCTTCCTTCCTTCCTTCCTTCCTTCCTTCCTTCCTTCCTTCCTTCCTTCCTTCCTTCCTTCCTTCCTTCCTTCCTTCCTTCCTTCCTTCCTTCCTTCCTTCCTTCCTTCCTTCCTTCCTTCTTCCAATACAACAGGATCAAATCAAAGCAAATGGCTAATAGCAGTTATTAAAAGTTTGCTTGAGGAGGACATCTTCATTTAAATGGGCCAGTATACTCTCACCCTACCTATTCAACTTGTATGCAGAACACATCATGCGACAAGCTGGCCTTGAGGAATCCAAGGCTGGAGTTAAAATCTCTGGAAGAAACATTAACAATCTCAGATATGCAGATGATACCACTTTGATGGCTGAAAGTGAAGAGGAACTGAGGAGCCTTATGATGAAGGTGAAAGAAGAAAGTGCAAAAGCTGGTTTGCAGCTAAACCTCAAAAAAACCAAGATTATGGCAACCAGCTTGATTGATAACTGGCAAATAGAGGGAGAAAATGTAGAAGCAGTGAAAGACTTTGTATTCCTAGGTGCAAAGATTACTGCAGATGCTGACTGCAGCCAGGAAATCAGAAGACGCTTAATCCTTGGAAGAAGAGCAATGACAAATCTCGATAAAATAGTTAAGAGCAGAGACATCACACTGACAACAAAGGCCCGCATAGTTAAAGCAATGGTGTTCCCTGTAGTAACATATGGCTGCGAGAGCTGGACCATAAGGAAGGCTGAGCGAAGGAAGATCGATGCTTTTGAACTGTGGTGTTGGAGGAAAATTCTGAGAGTGCCTTGGACTGCAAGAAGATCCAACCAGTCCATCCTCCAGGAAATAAAGCCAGACTGCTCACTTGAGGGAATGATATTAAAGGCAAAACTGAAATACTTTGGCCACATAATGAGAAGACAGGACACCCTGGAGAAGATGCTGATGCTAGGGAGAGTGGAAGGCAAAAGGAAGAGGGGCCGACCAAGGGCAAGATGGATGGATGGTATTCTAGAGGTGATGGACTCGTCCCTGGGGGAGCTGGGGGTGTTGACGACCGACAGGAAGCTCTGGCGTGGGCTGGTCCATGAAGTCACGAAGAGTCGGAAGCGACTAAACGAATAAACAACAACAACAACAAGTCTTTTGGTTGTATTCACCAAACTTGATTACTGATAACCAATTCCAGGGTTTGGAAATTATCACCCAAAATACAAACATGGAGCGACAAAGCTGTTACAGGATGGATCTGCCTCAATCTCAAAAGCAGGAAGAAAAAGAAGGTCTTCTCCTAGGCATCCAGGAGGAAGATAATAAAATGTTTTAAAGACACACTGTTGGTCAGATGCAGAGGTTGCTGGGGTATGCACTGCAGTGTTGAGATCTATGTTTTTCGGGAAACAGTGTAGCTGGCAAATCAGCCAAAACTGATAAAATATATTTCTGGTCTCAGCCCTAATATGGCCATTCAAGAGGATGTTCATATCCATAAGTATCTGAAAATAATAAATCTAGCCCCCTCTAAGATAGACTTTTCCACCACTCACATGGAATTAGGGTTATCTACTATGGACTGAATTTTAGTTTAGTTACATTCTTCCAGCTGCTTTACCAAGAGTTAGATGTCACCTGAATAGGTGAGCAAGTAGACACATCAACTTGGGGATTGAAGATAATACAGGAAAAGAAATTTGAGCACAGTGGAGAGATTGGCACATAATGGAGCAATGGGCAGAAATTCTCAGGTCAAGGAAATGTAGGAAGGCTAAGAATTTCTCAATAATAAAACACTTGAAGTACAAGCACAGACCATTATGGTGAGAAAAAAATGGAGAGCAGTTTAAGAAACATTTACAGATGCACAGCAGTTTTTGACTGAGCTAAGAGTAAAAAGGGATGTGTATGAGAAATGGAAGATAGGTGTAATTACCAAGGGGGTACACCAGCAAGTAGCTAATACTGGGCAGGGAAGCAAGAAAGACCAAAGTGTAAAAGGAACTTATACTTGCAAGTAAAGCTAAAAGCAAAAAAGCAACTGCTACTAGTAAAAGGAAAAGGGCAGGTCTGAGGCACTGAGAACTTGGTAGGATATTAACTGAGGATGGAGAGAAGACTGATGTTCTTAACTCCTACTTTGCAAGTTTAGTTACCTACCTACCTAGGAAAGGGATGCTGAATTCAAATGGCCTAAGCAGAACAACTGACAAAATGCTTGACAGTGCTACCATTAGATGGATGCAGAGCTGGTTGGACAGTTATTCTAACAAGTATATGTCAGTGGCTGTTTGTCAAGGGGTATACACAGTGCTTCATTCTTGACTCTGTGCTGTTCAACATATTTAGAAATGACTTGGAAGAGATTTTAGAAAATATAATTAGTGTATCTGTGGTCAACACACAAAAGCGGGATAGCACCTTATAGAACAGTATCAAGAAAATCCTAATGGGCTGGAACAATGGTCAGCAAGATTAATTTTAGCAAGGACAAATGCAAACTCCTACATAGGGAAAAAAAAAAATCAAATGTGACCTTGGTGGATCACAGATTGAACATGAGCCAAGTATATAAATCTGCTCCAAAAAAGCAAATGCAATTGCTAGGCAAAAAAGACATTTGTATTCTCTCACAAATTTGAAAAATAATGATGCTATGATAATTTTAACTTTTTATTGCTAGTTTTAATTTGCTATTGTCCTGTTAATGTATTGCTTATTTTATATATTTTATTGTATGATTATATTAATTGTTTTAATTCAATTTTAATTGAATTGAATTGAATTGAAAATTAAATTATTGTATGCTGCTTTGGGATTTTTTAAAATAAGAAGTATACAAATATTGTAAAGAAGCACACAAATAAATTAAATGTTCTAGGTATAAGTAAATAGACTGGAATGGAGTTCTTGAAATCAGATGTTTATGTGTATACTATTCAGGGCTTGAAATACTAAGAAATGGACTGGACACTCAAAAAGCACACAGCTCATTATATGTTTACCTGTAACCCCAAAAATGTCTGGATAATATCTGGTAGAATTAGTGGATACATTATAGGTAGTCGTCAATGATCACCCATTCAGCGACCGATCAAAATTACGATGGTGCCAAACAAGGAGACTTATGAGCAGCACTCATAGTTGCAGCTATTGCATCGTCCCCAGTATCGTGATGGTGATTCAGGTGCTTGGCAACCGGTTTGCAAGTATGATGGTTGCAGCGACCCATGGTCACATGATGGCCATTTGCAACCTTCACTGCTGGCTTCCAACAAGCAAAGTCAATGGGGAAGCCAGCAGGAGGTCACAAATGGCAATCACATGATGTTGCACTTAACAACTCCTCAGGATTTGCTTAACGATGGCAACTGGAACTGTGGCAACTGCCATTGAAAGGTGGCATGGTCAAGTGACTTGCACTTTACAACTGTATCATTTAGCAACAGAGTTGCTGGTCCCGATTACTGTTGTTAGGTGAGGACTACCTGTAATGTTATACAAATATATGGACTCACTAGAGATACAATGGAGAAAAGCTATTTAAGATGCTAAATGCAACATCTAAAAAAAGCTTAGTATTGCAAATGGGTGATGGGAATAGAAAAGCAGGAAAAATGGAGAAACCCAGAATTACAAGAAGTTTTGGAATAGGTAAATACAGTCTTGCAGGACAAAGGTGAACAGACTTTTACAGATAAAATTCTTCCTTGTCAGCAGCTGCTTCAAGCAGCATAAACACAGTTTCTTTCAATTAACTATGTAATAGGAAAGAGAAGATGAAGAAGTGTAATCTAATCATATAGGTGAAGATTGTGGAGCAGACCATGGATTACTGGTGTCAAATACTGTATGTGTTAAACTTAGAAAATTAAAGTTTTGGCCTACAGAATTTATAGTCAGAATACAAAATCAATCTAAGGAACAGATTCTGTAGACTAAGGTTATACAAAAGTGAACCCGAGGAGCTCGAAAATAGGTAAGAGATATTGAGAAACTGAAATTAAAGAAAAGAGGAAAAGATCCAAGTGATATGCAGAACAAACAACTCTGATGGCTAAGAAAAGATGGAGGAAAAGAACCTTGGGCACTAGGAGCAACATATTGCTGCATGCCGGCTTTCAATATTGGTCAAGAAAGAACCCAGAAAGATATCTCAATCAAGAAAGCAAACAAATACAGATAAATAACAAGAAAAGGAAAATGGGACGTAGTTTTAAAAGATCAGAGAAATCAAAGGAAAATTGGCACATAATATAAGAATACTCTGGAGTAATAATGGAAAAGAGGTAAATGAGGTTTAAAGAAATAAGGAAAGACTACCCTCAAACCCCTTACAAAGAGGATTATAGATTGACAGAAACATTTGTAGAAATAGCATATTAAGGAACCAGTTTTAAGTGAGATGCAAGAAACAACAGACTAGTAGCCAAATAAGAAAGGTACTGATGAATCAAAGAATCATTGAATGTAAGGGCTGGAGATCAGAGGCCCGCAACTAGGGTCTCTGTCATCCAGGGCAAACATGGCGCCCCCCAGTGCTCATTTTGGTGCCTCTCCAGCGCGGCGCCCAGGGCACATGCCCCGCTTGCCCCACCCCAGTTGCAGCCCTGATCTTACCTGACCTTATTTATGCTCAGAGTCCCAAAAGAACAATATAGTACACAATGAAAGCAAGTGACAGAGAGAGATTAGTTAGATATTAGTATATAATCAATGGTACTGGCACTTCTGTGGTGACCTTGAAGATCATCAAGTCTTCCCTTGCCCAGTGCAGGGATCCACTACTACACTTTCAGTGAAGTAGAGGTCACCACATCCAAGTTAGTTTGTTCCATTGTTGAACAGGTTCAGAAATTCTTCCTGATATCCAGGCAAAAGCTACTTCATTATAATTTATACATTTTGTTTCTTGTCCTATGTTCTGGAACAACTCTGAACAATTCTGCTGTTGCCTGCATGATAGTACTCCAGATACTTGAGGGTAGCTATCATGTCTCCCCTTCTTCCTTCTCCAGGTTAAATATACTCAATACCCCCAGCCATTTCTTAAGAGTTTGTTTGGTTTTTGACTTTCAAGCCCTTTATAATCTTGGATGCTCTCCTTTGGTCATGCTCCACTCTGTCAAAGTCTTTCCAAAAATGTGGTGCCCAGAACTGGACATAATATTCAAGCATAGTCTGAGCAACACAGCACAAAGATAAATGGTGATTTCTTTTAATCTTCACACTAGAATTACATTTGCATTTTTTGCAGCTGCATTACACAGCTTGACTTTATACTCTGGCATGATTTGTTCTTGATGATAAATCCATGCTAGCTCCCACCAAGCAATTCATTCTTGTCTAGATGTTCACACAAACCCACCGCTTAATTATTTGTTCCAGAACTTTGCCTAGTATCCACTTCAAACTGACCAGTCTATAGCTACCCAGGTCCTCTTTTACCTCCGTTCTGATGACAGGAAGAACATATATCCTTCTCCAGTCCTCTGCCCCTTTACCCTCTTTTCATGAATTTCTAAAGAAAAGGGCTCCAATATTACATCCAAGATGAAATACCCATTAAACTTTCAAAGCTGCTTGAGAAGAAACAGTTAAATTGCTATCACCTCTGTGTCAAAAATATGGGACAAGGCTATGTAGCCTAGAGATTGGACAAGATGGGTGTGTGTATAGTGAAGAAAGGAGATGCAAAAGAATGATCAAACTACAGGTAGTCCTTGGTTAACTATGGCAATTGGGACCAGAATTTCCATTGTACAGTGCAATGTCACATGACCGTGCTGCTTAGCGACTGCAGTTCCGGCACTTCCGGTTGCCATCATTAAGCAAATCCCATGCTGTCATTAAGCAAGGACATCATGTGGTCACCATTTGCGACCTCCTGCCAACTTCCCCATTTGTTCATGCCCATGTATAGAGGCCATAGCAAAAACTGAGGATCTAGCAGAGAAAGAGGAAGAACACAAAGTTGCATGTTTCAGGAGTTTCCTGGTGCCCAGAGAAGAACCTGGCCTATAATATATATCACTCAAGCAGCCAAGATTCTTCAGGCCACCCATCCCAAGTGTGTCTTAGGACATAAGCATATTTAAGCTGTTCCTGTTCTGTGCTCATGGTGTCTTGAATCTAAGCTGGTTTAAGAAAACCTCATTCACTTCCTCAGCAGCTTACTGTACTGTGTAAGGTATTAAGTCCAGACTGCAGGTGACCATGTCATCCCATTGGCCAGTTCCCTGCTGCTGTGACCTTTTACCTTTCTGTTCTAGGAAAGCTATTACCAATCACTTTCTTCCCTATTGGCAAGTCTTCTTGGACATACAATATATATATTTGTGTGTGTGTGTTTGTGTGTGTGTATTTGTGTGCATATGCACATACAAAATTAAGTTAAATTTATATCTACATGGTTAAAGTATCAGCATGCAGATAAACACAGGCACAACAAACAGCTTAAGAAGATCCATTATTTCCAGTATGCACTCTAATAGTTTTTATGCCTAATTTTACCACAGGGGTTAAGATCTTTGCATGGCACAGCAAAATTTGCTCAGTGGAAATATGGCAGATATTTTTAATTATGATTTTTCTTTTTTTTTAATAGGCAGTTTTCCTGCTCTGGGTTTGTTTTTTAAGTCTAGGGGTCTACCATTTTATTTGATAACGTAAAGGCTGGATTTTGTGGAGGAAAAGACATGGAAGAAAAGGAAAGAAGTAAAAAACACTAGAGTGAAAATAGAATGACAACAGGAAGAAAAAGAATGAGTCTGGTATAAAAAAGTATTAAAAGAGATTAATCTCACACAGAATGAATGCAAAGTAACAGCAGCAGCAACAGCAAAAAGTATGGAGGATACCTGGAATGTAAGCCACCCGGAGTGACCGTGTGTGAGTTGGGTGGCCTTATAAATCTGCTTAATAATAATAATAATAATAATAATAATAATAATAATAATAATATAGTTAAAAGAACGATGTTACAAAGTGCCCCAGATGTCTGTGGAGTAATGCTAAGGAAAGTATGAAAAAAGGGACAAACAGAGCAATCTGGCCACTTGGAAAAGAAATTAAGATTCTTCCTTACTGATGGATGTACCCATAATGTCACTTCCTCCCAGATAACTTTAAAAAAAAAAATCAAGTTGTTACTGTGGAGTCCTTGGTGCTCTCTGAGCCTTGTTGTTTTCTTGCAGATGTTTCATTGCCAGACTAGGCCAGATGTTGCCTAGTCTGGCAATGAAACATCTGCAAGAAAACAACAAGGCTCAGAGAGCACCAAGGACTCCACAGTTCAACCCTGAGCTACAAATATTCACTTCGATTGGTACAAGATGTTACTGCCGCATTTAAGAATAAATCCAAACTGAGCCAAGTATTTTCTGCTCCCTCCCCATCTGTGGCCAGATTGCCCTGTCCCGATTTGCACTTTCTCTATGCACAAAGAGGCAGGAAGTATTCTAGTAATAGAGGAAGAGATTACTACCTCCATGTCCAGGTTGTTGCTACTGTAGAGAGATGAAGAAGCCTTGAAAACTGTGGGTGGGCTCTGAGTGAGAGGTTCCCTGATCTCTGAACTACAGCAAAGCGAATAAGGGGGGATATCAGAACAAGACAACCTTCATTAAATGTTTGGAAGGAAATAAGCGGGTTAGACTAGAAGACCTATGATACTATGATAAGGAAGGGGCTGCATAAACCTGCATGATATACACAGCCTTCATGGTGAAACTGAGAAGGCCCTCTTCCTTATTCCTAACAGTCACGATTATGGTGATGGGATACAGGGCTGAGCCTCTCCTAAATTAAATGAATGAAAATAACTTCACAGTATTGTAAGCATGGATATAAATGTAACTAAACCAAGAACCAAAAACTATAATCCCTAATATTTACCATCAGTGAGTGGAGGTTACATACAATGTAACAGAATGCTGTCACATTTCAAAAAATAAAATTATCTTAATCATCTAGTATTGTGAAAATAAAATTTACCTACCAATTTGTTTTTTTGGGGGGGGATAATCCAACTGGATTATAGAGTCGTAGTCTAATGTCCCTAGATTCTAGTCTTAGCTAATAAATAACCAAAGACTGGAGTCAATTTTACTAACTGCTGTTCCCACTAGAGTACTATGTTTGGAACACAGCAGGTAACTTGGAAAATACTCCTCAAAAATATCCTTTGGACTCTCTCTAGAACAGCCATGTGGTTACAGTCCTAGTGATGGGCTTTACCTATAGTACAAATAACTACAGTGGTCCGAACTGTGCACTTCAAGCAAAATGGTAAGCTTTGACAGCTGGATGATTTCTACTGTTTTGAGATACACCATTTTGACTTTCAAAGGCTTGAAAAGCCATCCCTAAATATTTAAAGGTTTTAATTCATTCATTGGTGTTTCTACCTAACTGTCAGATTAGGAGCCTTTTTGGATGATTAGAGGAGGTTTTGGTCTTGGAAAAATGAATTATTAATTCCTTCCAGTTGCAGTTAGAAAGGATTGAATGCAAAGCTCCTTTAAGGCCAACAGGGGTCAAACACAAAACTGCTGCAACATTGGCAGCCAGCAATAAATTAATATGCCTACGGCCTAATTTAGGAGAATGGAACCTGCTTAGATATGGCACCAAGGAAAATGAACAATAATTAAATAAAACTAGAGCCAGTACAGGTAGTCCCTATCTACCTCCTCTCCTTACAGGTATTCCTTTAACAACTTGTCCTTGATTACCACACCCGACTTTCAATCTCAAGTCCTCATGAATTTTAAATAAAGTGACAAATATTTATCTATCAATACATGTATTCTCTTCTATTGAAACACTTATCTATCAAAGAGTTTTTAAGTTTGTACCACAGTTTAGCTCTGGAGATTGTATCAAATGCAGACCTAAAATCAATGAAAACTGCAGAAAGGAATGAGCGGGGTCTAAGGTATGTTTTTCTGCCTGATGCTGTCACCCCACAGCATGATCTAAAGTAGAGTGTCCTGCCTGTTCATCCATCAGGATAGATGGATGGCAGAGGAGGAAAAATTAATATGTTCTGAAATATAGGCCCTTATCAATGCTTTGGTTGTAGCATTTTGCATCAGTTGCATTTGATAAAGAATATATTATGTTTGATGGATCCTTAATTCAAAAAATGGAGATATCTTATACTATAAACTGGCATGATTTAAGCAAAAGAAGAGAAGCCTTCATCATCAGCTCAGAAAGTAATGAACCAACGGTGAGAAGAAGGAAGCAGATGACCATGAAGCCACCCTGCCGCTGATGACTAGGAACATTTTTGTGGGAAGGGGAGCCTTTCTCCTTCCTACCATTCCATACCACAGTAGATGTTTAGACCAATAAAATAATGGTCAATTGATAACTGTATCCACCATCCTAAAGGTAAAGGTTTCCCTTGACATTAAGTCCAGTCGTGTCCGACTCTAGGGGGCGGTGCTCATCTCCGTTTCAAAGCCGAAGAGCCAGCGTTTGTCCATAGACACTTCCGTGGTCATGTGGCCGGCATGACTAAATGGAACACTGTTACCTGCCCGCTGAAGCGTACCTATTTATCTACTCACATTTGCATGTTTTCGAACTGCTAGGTTGGCAGGAGCTGGGACTAGCAACGGGAGCTCATCCCGTCACGCGGATTCGAACTGCCGACCTTCCGATTGGCAAGCTCAGCAGCTCAGCAGTTTAACCCACAGCGCCACCGTGTCCCCTATCCACCATCCTACTCTCTGTAAATGTAAAGGATGTACTAAGTGGCATTCAGTAAAGGCAGCTGAAGTAGAAAACAATTGTATACTTCAAACAAGTTTTTTTTTCCTTAATGCTCCTTTAGTTAATCAAATGTGAGCTTTACAAATATTTTCCTCTGCTTTTATGTCAGTTACATTTGCCCAAAGAATGAAAAGAAAAGAACACACACACACACACAAAGAGAGAGAGAGAGAGACAGACAGACAGACAGACAGACAAGCAGCACATTGTAACTGCTCTGGTTAGGCCCTCACACTCAAATACAGGCAACATATGTGCACATACTGATTAGTTCCTTGGGAGAAAGTGCCCGCACATAGAGAATTGCAACATGTTATTTTATTATTTTACACAGAAAAAAATACAGATGCCTTCTATAGCCTGCTTTGTATGCTTTCCCTACTTTTCATTCATCTTCAGTTCCTTTGCCCATAAACGTCTACTGTCTAGGAATCCTACTTATTTTTGCTCTGAAATCATAAAATCAACTTTTTCAAGTCCATATATGCCTGTGATAACATTCAGTTTTGGTTTTCCTTAAATCAACAGCAATGGGACTTTGCATGAAACCATACTACATGATATTAAAACCCTATATATGTTCCACCTTTTTCACTGCCTGCAATTGCACAAAGACACAGAGACAGATGGCCAGGCAGCTTATTTCTATGTCTGTGTTACTAAGTCTTTTGCTTCAGTCCTATTCCACTTGTCAGGGAATAACCTCCATGAAACTTAGGGTCTCCATGAACCACAGCTGAACCAGCTGGCTCAGATGGAACATTGGAGGGGAGGTAATGAACCATACATACTCATTTGTTGTCCACAGAGCAACCACTATAGTTGTGCCCACAAGTTCACAGCTGACCAGTCAAAATTGCTGCAGTAGAATTTCAAGGAAGTGATGCTTTTTGGGATGCAGATCCCATGCATCCCACTGATGTGACCCTGAAAAACACCTATCACAGTAAAGCAAATAATGTTTACAGTGATTGAAATGGTCTTTATACATTTTGCATTTGCAGCAAAATGGCCTAGATAGTAGTGTTCTCTAAGGACACTCAAGTTGTAGTACTAATGAAGAGAAGGAGGAACTTAGAAAACTGTCCCAAAGACTTACTTAACAGCAGATATAAACAGTACTATTTGTCTCTCTGGGGCTAATAAAAGCAATAGCATCTCTCTCTCTCTCTCTCTCTCTCTCTCTCTCTCTCTCTCTCTCAATCTCAATCTCAAACTCAAACTCAAACTCAATCTCAATCTCAATCTCAATCTCTTTCTCTTTCTCATCCATACAACAATCAGGTAAAATCCCTGCAGAAAGAGAATGAGGCACACTGAGTTCTTGCAACCTCACCATCTGAGGCACAAGATTTGCTCTGAAATTAACCATCCAACAGCTGCTAACTTGATTTTCTTCAAAGTCTTTACTCGAAGTGAAATCATAAAAGGACATCATGTCTAAGCCTTGTTTTTTTCCCTGAACTTATAAGACCAAGTTTAATGTGTGTTTATTTAATCAATCGATCTAGCCAATTTAAAAACTATTTCCCATACTGACAAAAGATACCACTATCTCAAAATTCTGTCTAAACCATTGACACATCTGTCAATAAATGCTGATGAATGACAACCACATACCAGCAAGAAGCCAATGGAAACTATCTGCATTTTCCAAACAGATGTTATTGGTTCTTGACAGCACAGATTTGCATTTGTATGAACCCACCGAGCAACATGCACCATGGTATAGTTAAAAATAGTATAGTTGTGACAATGGACATAAAAATGCACCATTCAGTGTATCTCACAGAATCATAGAATGTAAGATTTGGAAGGAACCTGGGAGATCATCTAATCCACTACCTCACCCAGTGAAGAAATTTATTACCACAGCAGTGGATTTATACCAGTGGGAGTGAACACAAACATTTCATTCTTACATATACAACTAACGCTTTCAGAAAGTTTCTGACTGAAATATTGATCCAATGCATACATTTCTAAAGGTAAATTGCCCCTACTGGTCACAATCTATTCAGTTAGGCCCTCCTTAGGTTTCATCTATAGGATTGCCAGGAGAAAAAATCTGCATCCTCAAAAATGCATCCTCACAGAACTTGCCCTCCCCATGATCTCACTCCTAACAACTCCCTCTAGGTTTTGCTTTCCTCCAGCATATGCTTTCTAAGATGGGGTTTTCAAACTTGTTAGGCCATGGTATCTATTAGTTTAAACAAAAAAGAAAGAAAGAAAAAAACCTGATCAAGAAGCAAAATTCTAGTGATAGAAAATTGGCTGCATCTGAATGACCTTTTTTTTTTTTTTTGCACTTAGTCTCTCACAGAATCCCATCAAGTTCTCACAGAACTGGAGAGTTCCACAGAATGTAGTTTGAAAACCCCACTTTGAGCAACCCAGAGGCTGAGTCTGCACAATCTGCTGGACTAGGCAGGGAAGGGTTGTTTCTAGTTCAGCAGGAGATGGGAATCAAGCCCTTGGGTTAGAAGGCTGTATGAACCAGGCCATTGGGTTTAGCTGAATAGAGTTATTTGTTTGGGCACAACATATTATGCGGACACAAGAATGGGGTTTTATTAACTTGGATTTAGGGTTTTGGTACATTATGTGAATTGAGCCAAGGAATAGTAAATAAATACATAAATAAGAAGAGAGCTGCATTGGGAGTAGACTAGAATAAAGGTTGGGGCCAACTGGAATCCTATCAAATCTTCCTGTCCTTTCAAAGGTTGGGCTCCTTTTGACACTTACATTCTTTCCTGCTGCCAAGGTTCTGGTCTTCTACAACTAGTTGAAGGAGAATTAAAATGGCTTCAAAATGGCATTTAACTAACATGTACAATAATCTTGTCGTGCTTACAGGTGAATTTTACCTGCTCAATTCAGTGAGACTTGCTTTCAAAAAGTATTCTGAATTATGACATTCAAATGTTTTCTTACTTTATTTTAGATGGCTTCTCGGGTTATTAGGATTCCAACTACTTTCCCAATAATTCCAGCTATACTTTACTTACTGAGTAGGCCCTCTAATTAGCCATTCCTCATTGCCTGCCATTAAGCCTTTTAATTTCTCATTTCAGAATGAACCTGAAGCTTAGGTTGGCAGCAGGAGATGAAGAGTTGTGGGTCAATTGAACCAATGAAGGAGAAAAAGCAAAGGAAAGAAAAAGGGGGGGCTGAAGCCCTTCTCTCCCCTACCTTCATCACGTTTCCTCTTCTCACCATTCGACCGAGGAATCCCCAGAATCCCATTAATGGAGTAGGAGCCCACTGGATCATTGGAGGCACTGGAGACAGGAGGGGATGCTGTACTGGGAACTGGACAAAATGAAAAGGGAAAAAGGCTCAGAAGAGCAGGAGCCAGCAGCAGCTAGAAAGTGACATCTACCCCCAGCCTCCCCTGAAGACCTGGCCAAAAGACTAGTTCCAGTTAAGGCCAAGATCCAAAAATGTATGTTTAAGAGCGTCCCCATTTGTGAATCTCCTTAAAGAATGTCTCTATGCTTTACACACCCTATCTTTATATTTTCAAGTCTAATTAGAATTTGGTGATGGGATTCTACAATTTCAGATTAACATACATTTCTGGCTGCATTTTGAATTTTGAAGCTATTTGAGGAAGAAATTAAAAAGGACAAAGCACTGGAGTCTGTGGGATTAAAACTCTGCTATATGGGGAGAGCAGCAATTTTTAAAATTATGACATCAACGTATGTACTCCATTATGCAGAAAGCTCTTATTTACAATTAAAATGGCTTGTTTGGAAAGGGGCAGCTCCTTAAGTTGTGTTATGGCCTTTTACAAGCTGTATTTTGCTGATGATAGGAGTTGAGGGTTAATCATGTAGATATTATTATTATTATTATTATTATTATTATTATTCATGCCTCTTTTTATAGTAAGTAAAGTTTATTGTTGTAACCACAGGTCATAACATAAGAATGCAATAAAATATAATATGCCCCCGGAGGTGAGATTAGCCCCATCGCTCCTAGCCTTCTGGAGGAAGTTGAAGACCTGGCTCTGCCACCAGGCTTGGGGCAGGGAGGAGAATAGTCATACTTGGGGCTGCCTAGTGCCTTGAAGTGCCCCTCCTATACAATGACTGAATGAGACCACAGCCATCTGGATTTTATTATATTTAGTAGCTCTGTGAAATTGTTTTATAGTGTGTTTTATATTGAAATGTTATTATATATTTATTGTTTTATATTGTAAACCACCCAGAGTCCCTCCGTTCGGAGGAGATGGGCGGTGACAAATTTGATAAATAAATAAATAACAATCAAACAATAAAATAATGAAATTATAAAATAAAGTAATAAAAGAAGCATTACGTTACAAAGGTTATAACAAAATGAGCCAAAGCTACAGCCTCTTTTTATATTTTATTTTATTTTTCTATATTATAAATGCTTTTCCTGTTTCTCTCATAATTAGAAGGCTATTATCCATTGATGTCCTGCTCATCTTCTAAATGTGATGTCATTGAGGGTATTATAGTTGTACAGTCGCTGTAGATGAACAAATAGGCTTCCAAATCTATGTTTGCCTGGGTGTCCTATGGGGGTGTTGCAGCTGGAGCTGAAATCTGGCAGCTGGTGGAATGGTGCCTCCTTCCTTGCTACACATTACAGCTTCCTATGTATCTTTGCTTCCATACTAGCTATTTTTCTCCGATCCCCCCAGTTCTAGTTATATTTGGCACAGGGGATACATATGTGTCTGTGTACATGTATTAAAAAAGCATAGGGGCCATTTGGAGGCCAAAAATTGGAGAGCATGGGTGGACATGTACTTGCTCCCTATTCCTACAATTGGCTTTGTACTGTAGTTTCTACTGTAAAATTATGGTCCATTTATTGTAATGGAGTTCTTTTTTCAGGCAAATGTTAGAAATGAAATGCTGTTTAGGGAATCCTAAATTAATCTATCAAATCTTTTGTGGTTTTTGCAGTTAAACCGCTGAGCTGCTGAGCTTGCCGATCAGAAGGTCGGCGGTTCAAATCCGCATGACGGGGTGAGCTCCCGTTGCTAGTCCCAGCTCCTGCCAACCTAGCAGTTTGAAAACATGCAAATGTGAGTAGATTAATAGGTACCGCTTCGGCGGGCAGGTAACGGCGTTCCGTGTAGTCATGCCAGCCACATGACCACGGAAGTGTCTACGGACAAACGCCGGCTCTTCGGCTTTGAAATGGAGATGAGCACCGCCCCCTAGAGTCGGACATGACTGGACTTAATGTCAAGGGAAACCTTTACCTTTTATACGATACGTATCGGAACAGAATATTAGATCTCTCTCACTCTCTCAATTTCTGTTTTGTTTTGATTCCCTGATAGTCCGTTTCTACTCTTTCTGACATCCTTTCCTCTTTCTCCCAAGCAGCTTCAGCAATGAGATATAGAGATCTTCTTACCAGAGGCCTGAACCTCTCTCTTGCACAGGGTGGCACCAGATTAGCTTGAGAATTGCAGTTTCCTCACCCCAATGTTGATCAGCCATTCTTTTTTTGGAATTAGAGATTTTCCTGCAGAAACTTGAATCTCATCTCTTCTTTTAATATGCATTTAAACTAGTGTATGGCCTAGTGCCACTCCACATTTTCTCTTAAGCATAGTCCACTTATTCAATACACATCAGAACACCGCTGACAACACAATTCTGTATATTTTGGTTTTGAGTAGCTTGTAACTGTGTTTCTTTTATTTATATTCTCACAGTTAAAAAAATCTGCACAGAACATTATTTTTGTAGTACAAGAGTATAGATATAAGCACTTAAAATTTTACCTGTGTCATACTTTTAATTAGTGAAAATTAGGAAATAGGATTTAAAATGAATTGCACTTGAAATTCTAAAGTGAGCAAAATTGGATCTGCCCTCCCTGCCCCCTCACTCCCTTTGAAAAACTATATAGGCTTCAGTTCACATTTTGACTGGCACAGGATGCAAATAATGTATTACACAAATGTTGTGAGCCCTGCATTGGTTGCCAATAGGTTTCCAGGTACTGTTTAAAGTGCTACTTTGACCTACTAAGCATTGAGGTATCTTTGGGGCCATATTCTCCAACTGGAACTGACCTACATAAAATGAACATTTCAGGAGAAATTACTGGTGGTCAGTCACTTCCATTACGTGAAGGGAGATGAGACTAGGAAAAGATGTTTGGGAAGCCCCATCCCGTGAGGTCATCACCTTCTGAAAGATGGTAGAGCTGTTCCAGAGGGCTTTTAGTTTGGCTTAATTAGGACAATAACATTATATGATTGTTTCTGGATGTTGCTCTAGGTATCTTAATGTATGTATTATTATTTATTTTATTGTGGATATACTAAATGCTGTTTACTGTATATGTTTCAGGATGAAATGTATTGTGTAACATCAAGAATCTTTTGATTGGGGCAGCACTAAAACTGAATGAATGAATGAATAAAATTAACCAATCCAGAATTTACAGCTTGTTTTTGTTTTCTTAGAAACACAGCTGGACAGGATCTCAGAGGATCCTGTCCAACTGTGATTCTAATAAAACAAAAACAAGCTTTAATCAAGTTTAATCACTAGTTAAGTGCAGAATGTATATCCAACCTCCTGGTAAGACAACCTATGCCACTGGTTGACAGCTCTTACTATCAGGAAATTCTTCTTCATATCTACTTCCTTATAGCATCTGCTTGTTAGTTGAGATCCCACTCTCTGGGACAATAGAGAACAAATCCACTCCTTTCTTTATACAGTATGATCTTTTTTTAGACTGTAGTATCCAAAACTGGACACAATATTCCAAGAATGGCCTGAACAAAGAAGAACAAGGGACAATTATTTCCCATGATTTGGACTCTAAGTCCAATTAATACATCTCACAATAGCATTTCCCTTGTGAACACTTGCATTACACTTGTGAACCACTAAGATACTAGATCTTTTTCAGATATACGTGTCTTCTCTGACAGGAGGAAGAAACTGTCACATTTTGAACATAATGCTTTGCATTTACATTTATTACATTTATTGTAAACCACCCAGAGTCCTCTTTTGAGGGAGATGGGTGGTGACAAAATTTGAAATATAAATAAATAAATAATCCTTATGCAACTTTCTGAACAATTTTGGCCTTTCCTTCCTGAGCTAACTTTTATAGGCACCAGATAGTTTCTGAGAACCTTAAAACAGATTGAATTTGTTTATTATTTTAGTTTTAAATAGATTGAGGAAAGTAGTTTCTCTTCTCTTTTTGAGCATATTCCCTCTGTACCCTTCATGGACATTTTTTTTTTCTTTTGGGCATTAAATTGCAGTTACTTGTGTACATTGTGACCTCTGCATATTCACTGGCTAATCAGTATTTATAGGGTACTTTGTCAAATGCTTTGCTGAAATGAAAATATACTATACCTGCAATATTCTCATAATCTACTAAGAAAATTATCAAATAAAAAAAATAAAAGAAGTTTAGTCTGGATGACTTGTTCTTGACAAACCCATGCTATCTTTTAATGATTACTGCATTGTTTTCGAAGTGCATGTAAGCTGGTTGTTTTATAATCTGCTCTAGAATGTTTCCAGAACCTGATGTCAAATTGACTGATCTGCAATTTCCTTGATCCTTTTTTACTCTTTTTACAGGTACCTCATATTCTCTTCTCTGGTCATCTTGTATTTCATGGCTTCTCCAGGATTTCTCAAAATTAAAAGATAAAGATCAAGCCAGACCATTAACTAGTTGATTTTTGGTTCTATCCTCTTTTTCAGAGCATGGTTGAGATGTGACATACTGTTCTTCTATCTGCTCAGTCTGTGCAAGCAGCCAAGATTTGCCTTGACAAAGTGGTTCTTGCTGTCATTTTCTTCTGACCCCAAAAGTAATATGAAACAAGCAAAGCAGGAACTTTGCATCATCCTTAAGAAGCAGCATTCCTTCATAAATCAGTTTTGAAAGGGCTGCTTCATCTTTGATGATGCAAAGCATTTCTTCAAAGCTTCACACAGCCCTAATATCAAACCATCTCTGATATGGGACCAAGAGCTACTTCCATTAGTAGGGCCTCTTACTCATTTGCTCAAGGATACTATCAACTTGCTTCTAAAGGGTTCTGATGAATGGAAATGTGGGTGACACAAAATGTGGTCAGATTTCTCTGGCAAGGGTTAGCTAAAGGTATATTATTTCTAAATCATGTATTATTAAATAATGTTATTTAGTACTCTGGTACTAGAAATCTGGTTTGGAAACTTCAGATACAGTTTTTTAAATAAATTTCTTTAGAATTTACAATAGCCATATATTTATAATTTGGGGACAGAAAATGAAATCTACAGCAATAGTAGCTCTTTCTATGGGAAACACCATACCAATTTTGATTTAGATAAGCTAAGGAGTTTTCAGTAAAGGAAAAATGTATCCTTAAGGAATGATAATGTCACTTCTTCCAGTTGATATTGGGAGATTGATGTAAAAAGGATGAAATCTTAGAACTTCACAGAGCTGTTCAGAGTAAGACACACATCAAGCAAGTGAAGCAGTTTATAAAATTTAAGATCCTGCTAGTTGCAAGCATTCCCTAAGCCCAAAGACTGGGTCAGCCAATCCTGACAAGGATCATTCTCATTTGAGGTCACTGAATCTAATCGTCCCAATCCCTCCCAAAGGTCTTTTCCTTTTCCTGCTATTCATAACTCCTTTCAAAGGTACAAATAGCAGACCCAAAATGGTCCCAAATGGCAATTTGGAGCCTTGAAGAGGCAGCTGGGGCTTAAGTCTGAGGATGGAAGCTCTTTAGGTCTCCTGCTCCCAATCCCACAATGTTGGAAAAAAACAAAAGCAAAACTCAGCTATTTTGCTGCAAAACTTCAATGACCCAGTCTCAGAGGAGGCATACAGGTGGGAGAACACATGCAGCTCATGGATTGCCTGCCTCTGATCTATGAGATAAGGCTTCTTTGTCCTGCCAGGCTAACATTAGGCTTTCACAGAAAAGCAAGGAACAGCAAGGACTGAAGATGACTGCTCAGCAATCAGGATGCAGAATAGTTTTTCTTTGTATGTTCTCCCACACACTCATTAAGATCACCCACACTATCCAATAATAACAAAATCAAGGCCTAAGAAGTCAGAGAACAAATAGAATACAGTATGTAAATTAAAACATATGGAATTGATCAAGATACATGCATAAATCCAATAAGGCAGTAACGACATCAGAAACTACCATTTTAGTGCCTACAGTGATGGCTGGCCAATTCAGGCTATAGCAAGATAAAGCCCATTGACTTCTGATGGCGATTGCAATGGAGCAGAACCTAGCAACTTTCTTTGAAGTTTCTGCAGAAATATTCATTAGCAGCAACTGTACAATCTTGACTCAGTCCAGCCCCTGCACCTAGCAAAGAGGGATGCATCCTATTCCACTGGCCACTGTTATCAGGACTAGTGCTGATAATAGTGGTCAGTGGAACAGGATGGGGACTATTGTTCTGACAGGCATCTGAACAGAAGCAGTGGCAGTCTAGATGCAGAATGTTATTGAGGACTCCCTTTATGAGGTTGAGGACAGATAATTGAACCTAGCTAACATAAACAGCTTCCTGTTTGAGGGGGAAAGTATTTTAAACATCTAGTTTGTAATAATGAAGGGAATGTGATAAAAGTTCCATGAAACTTTAGCTCTGTCAGTCAAGGTCAAGGAGGGGTTGTTTAACCTCAGAAATAGCTTTCTCCTGACCCCTTGTTCTAAGCTAACAGCCTGCCCCTGCGCACGGCAAGGAAGGCATAATGGCAGGCAGGGGGTAACTAGCCTTCTAAACTTCGTCATTGGGTTATCCTTGTTAAATGTCTAAAAAATGGTAGGGGTTTAACAAAGGTTTTGAAGCAATTTAATTGCAGTGTAACTACAGTATTTTTTCAGCGAGAGCTTTTTCATTTTTTTCTCTAGCATCGATCAGCCAATTTCAGCCTAATAAAACAGGATCATGAAAAATATTAGGTAAATTTAACTGAGTGATTTGGTAGTTTTAGATGGTTTGTCTATAGAGAGGTGAGTTTCCCTTCCTATAAAAGAAAATTAATAAACAAAAGTAGTATTAATCCTTAAAAGAAAAGCTTTCCTTAAAATATTTTTAAAAGTCAAATTGAGAATTAGAACTGTTTACTTTTACAGCAAAATGACAATTACAATGATTATAAATACACCATACTAAAAAAAAAGTGGCTATCAATATTTTAAGGAGCTAGATTAAAAACCTTCATATGATTAAAACAGTGTGCTTGCACACATACAAAATTTTTAATTGTTTGAGATACAAAAGTAGCAGACTCCACATGAAAAAGCTTAGGGAAAAAATGATGTGCAAAAAATCAAGGGCCTAATTTTAGGGGCACGGGGTGGTGGGGGTGGGGGCAGACAGAAATCCAAACACTGTCAAGAGACAATTTTTTTAGGCCAAATGATATAAAGGAAGTCTTTCAAGGAATTTGCTCTTCATCAAAGGACTGCCAGGAAAAAAAAATTGCTACATCTGTTACAATTTCATAGATGGCCATCTCTGAATTGAGCGACTGACCTACTGGCTTCTACAGTGGTAGCTAAACTTACAATAAATGTGAGATAACTGTTTTCTGTCAGTTCCCTGGTGAAGAGCTAATTGCTTAAAATGTACTGGGATTTATATCACTTACCTGAGCTAATAATTTTGCTTCCTGAACCTGTTAAGTTTCTGTTTGCTTTGTGCTTTTTCGTTTTAATGCAGTCAGCCACAGACATGCCTTTCAAAAATAATGGTTGATAGATGTGCTGCAATAACAGATAGATGTTCACTTCATGTTTTAAAAAATATGATTCTTCAAAGAATTGCATTTTATTCATACAGAGATTTTTGCAGACAGCCAGAACAATTTTAACTTCTACTGAATGATAGAGGGAAAGGTTCAGGGACAAAAGTAGCCCTTAGCTGTGAAGAGAGGCTCTGTCTTCATTTTTTTTTTTTTTTTGGCCATTCAATCATGTCTGATCCTTGGAGACTTCCTGGACAAGTCCCTGCAGTTTTCTTGACAAGATTTCATGATACATTATAGCATATTTACTGTATCTGGCACAGCTACAGAAAGTACTTCTGATCTACAGTCTTCTCCTTCTTCTTCTTCCTAGCATTTTCCTGCTATCGAGGAGTCTGCTTTTCGTATCCTGAAATGCCAGTTTACCCAATCGTCCACATCCTCAGGGTGCAGACCCTCAAGTTGCATGTCCTTATTGATGGTGTCTTGCCATCTCTGTTTTGGTCACCCATGTGGCTGCCGGCCATCGATTTTAAGATGGTAAACTATTTTGGCGACAGTGGAAGTTTCTGCTCTAAGGACATGTCCATACCAACAAAGCTGGCTTTCTCTCATCTTCTCTGTAATTAAGGACACACCTAGTTGTTGTCAGATGGCATCATTTGTGATGTGATCGAGCAGGGAGATTCCCAATATCCAACAGAGCAAACGCATTTCCATAACACGGAGGCAGCTCTCTATATCCTTTGTTACTGCCACAGGGTGAACGATCTTCTTATGGATCTTAGATTTGAGATGGGTTGGTATTTGTTTGTCTCAAAGCACACCAGTGAGTTCTCGCCAGCGCAACCAGATCTAGATCTACAGTGTGTTGTGGAAAATATTGGGTTGACTTTTGATCTACCAATTCCATGGTTTCCTTGCTTCCTCAACAAGTCCATTGCAGGACTATCATCATGAGACTGCAATAGTAATTTCCACTCCCATTAGTTCAATTGGAAGGAGGGTTTTTTGGTGAAAAAAATTCATCCAGTCCTAGACTTGGAGCAAGTCAATAAAGTCTTCAAATCCAATCTGCTGCTCAGTGCAGGAATCCAAATTAAAGCATCTTGGATGAGGGCAGTCTAGCCTGCACTTCCACACAATCTAAGATGAACCCAATAGCTTTTCCCTGTTGAACTGCAGCTACGGATAGGAACTTTTTTCTTGTAGCAAGAGCCATGGTGATAGACTATGGTGGCAAAAAAAATTTTTGTCTTGTAGGAGGAGAGCCGTGATAGACTATGGTGGCAAAAAGTCAGAAGGAATCTGGTAGCACCTTTTTCAACCAACACAGTTTATTAAAAGGCTTAAGCTTTATTACGAGGCAGAGCATCTGATGAAATGAACTGCAGCTCACAAAAACTTATGCCTCTTAATAAAATGTGTTAGTTGGAAAAGGTGCTACCAGACTCCTCTTAAACTTTTTGTAACATTTAATTGGAATCTGCCTTCCTGTAACTTGAATCTGTCTCAGCCTTTTGATATCCTTTCAGTATTTAAAGAGTGTCATTGGATTATTCATCAGTCTTCTCCTCTCAGAGCTAAATATTCCTGGTTTCTTCAATCTTTATTTACATAACTAGTTCCTGATGATCCATCTTGTCTTTGTCTGAACCTTCCGTTTTTCTTGATTCCTTTGCAAAGTGTGGTGCCCAGGATTTAACACAAAAATCCAGATGGCGCGTGAGCCAACAAAAAATAAAGTGGAAAAACCACTTCCTGTGTTTTATACTTCTGTTGATGTAAAACAATATTTGCCTTTTTTGCAGTCATATTGCTTTGTTGAGTCATATTCAGTTTGTAAGCTACAGTTCCAAGATCTTTTTTGCAAGTTCTATCACATGGTCAGGAATCCACATCTTATATCTCTTCATTTGATTTCTGTCTCCTGTATGAAGAATTTTGCTTTTGTCTCTTAAATTTCATACTGTTATTTTCATCCAATTTCTCACATATCAGTTTAGATTTTTATTTAAGTCTTCTAGGCTATTAGATATCCTATCCAATGTTGTACCATTTAAAAACTAATAAACATTCATATCTATTTATTCGAATCTCCTAAAACAGGTACAGACTCAGGACTGAAATTTGTGGTACCCCACTTGATAACTATTTCCAGTTTTGATGATGACCATTGGTGAATACTCTTTTTGAACCAGGTATATATCTATTTAAATTGCTTTAGGGAATGATGAGGATTGTCACAGAATCATACAGCTTGAAGTGATCTTAGATATCATGGTGTTCCTCCTCTGCTCACTGCAGAATCCACTACAGCATCTCTGACAGATGGTCATCCAGTCACTGTTTGAAGACTTCTGCTGAAGGAGAACTCCCCATGTCATGTGGTAGCCCGTTCCACTGGCTGATGGCTTATATAGCCATAAAGTTCCTCCTGGTGGCTACCCTGAACTGCCTTTCTTGTACTCTTAATCTGTTGGTTCTGGTCCTGCCCTCCTGGTGAATAGAGAATAAGTCCACTCCCTCAGCTATGTTTACAACCCTTCTGATATTTGAAAACTGTTATCATATCTTCCCTCAGTCATTTCTCCTGTAAGCTAAACATACTTAGATCCTTTAACTAGATTGTTCTTCAGAAGGGTGAATTGCCAGACTCCCGACCATCTTGGAAGCCCTCCTTTGAACTCGCTCCAATTCACTTCACCATCCAATCTGGATGGTGGTACCCAGAACCGGACACACAATTGCAAGTGAGGGCTGACTAGGGCAAAGTACAGTTACTTCCTACAGTCTTAATTCTATGTTCTTGTTAGAGCACCCAGAGATAAAAAAAACCAAAAACATGCCAGTTTTGGAGTATGGCACACTTCTTTTTTTAGAATCATAGAATTTAGAGGAGGAACAGGATATTTAAGTCTATAACCCTTCCTTTAAAGCATTACAAATAGGGGTTAATCTCTGTGCCATTAATTTCACTGACAAACTGCTCTGTTTGGAAGTTTTTCTAGCATTTAGCTAGAATCTGCCTTCCTGTAACTTAAAGCCATTAGTCTTGTGTCTTGCACAAGAGAGAACAAGTCTTGACCTTCTTCTGTGTGACATTCTTTCAGATATTTCAAGAATCCTGTCCTTCAGTCAATTTTTTCTCAATGCTAAACATACTCAACTCCTTCAATCTTTGTTCATATAACAATCATCTCATTATCCTCATCACCTTTCTTTAAACCTGTTCCAGGTTTAAATCATTTTTAAAGTGTCCTTCCCAGAATGGACACAGTACTTGAGGTGGGATCAGACTGAAGCAGAATAAAATAGAAGGATTAATTCCCACGACTTGGAAATTATATTTCTGTTGCTGTATCTTAACATTGAATTTGCCTTTTTTTTTTTAGACATATACCCTTTTGGTAACCTTTTTTGAGCCACTTTTGCTGGCTCATATTTAGTTTGCAGTTTATTTCAAAATCTTTTGAATAAGCACTACTACCAAGCAATTCATACATAACCTTTTAGTCAAGATGAGATCTCCTTAAATATGGTAAGTTTAATGTCAACAATGTCCTATATTAATTTCTGACCCTACTATCCCACATGGTTTCTTTTTAAAAGCTTTAAAGTCCAAATGTATTGAATATCTAGTTGAAACAAATAATAATTTACTTCTATTACTTCCTGACCATTTCAAGGTTTGATGTAATCTGTGTACTAGGAAGACTATGAGGGGCCTCCTACACTGAGTTTTTGAATTTGGTTGTAGTCTTCTTCATGCTTATATTTCATTTTTAAAAAGCTCTATTGCTGTTCATGTTACCTCTTCTGCAAAATCTGACCATAAAACTTTTTCTGCCTTGGCATTACCTGAGTTTTATTTATATAAGAATCTCACTGTTCTGGTATTTTAATGCCATAATGCCATAAAATATGACTTTTAGGAAAAGCATGTATACACAAAACAATAACAACAAAACCCAATGGGTGAGTGGAATCACCATGCACCATGCACATGAATTAAAACCAAATATATTTTCCAGTTCCAATTCTTTTTAAAAAGCTAGATGTATTAATTAATAGAAATCTGGTATGAATCCAGTGACCATGCTGAATCTTTGTTAAATGTGGTGCATAACTCTTATCATGGCATGAATATTTGGACCTCTGCCTGCTAAAACCAAAACATTAATTATTTTGATTAATCAATGAGATTTTAATAGCAAACTATATTTTGCCATGTAATGAATTAGCTATGGGATGAATTCTTCTATCATCCTCTTATGACTTTTTACATAATCCCAACAGAATCCTTCTTCCTATATTACTCAGTAATTGAGAACTGTTTTGTTCCTCCAACAAAAGAGGCATGTAGCTGAGCTAAGAGGTGAACCTCAGAGGAAGCACCAGTTCCTTGCAGAAGAAGGCAACTTAAAGTCCAAAAGTTTGGGCTTCAGTTTCTATCAGCTCCAGTCAGCATGGCCTATGACAAAGACATGGGAGTTGTAGTTCAAAATTTCTGGGAAATACTTAGGGGCCTATCCCTAATTGCCTTCTGTGTTGTTAATCACATTTCACTGGCAACTAACTCAAATGAAACTAGAGAGCTTGCTCCTATCTGTTATCATGAGCCAGAATGCGCTTTCATCTCTGGTAGAGCTTGTTAAAGAAGAAAAATCTAATGGTAAATTAGTGGCTCTTTATAAACAGGAAACTGGAAGTGGCATGGGAAATGGGAAATGGGTACAGTTTGGACAATCATCTGAAAAAGATGGAATAATGAAGAATCTAAAATATCAGGACCTTTTTTTCCTGTCTATGTGGAATAGAAGAATGGCTTTCAAGACTTTGGACATGCGAAACTGGGATTGTCAAGAGATCTTACATAGTGGATTCATATGCACCATTCATAATCTGCAGAATTACTGTCTGCTATATGTATGTCTGCATGTGGATAAATGTATTAATATAAGTATACATGTAGTTTGAATCCTCTTCTAGTGCCTGTCAATTGTGGCATACCCTTAAAACACTCCCTTTCCCTCTAAGAAATGCCATAATTTCATCAATATTTTGTCTTTTCATTTAATATTTGCAGTCCGTGCTTTCTCCTCTCTAGGTAGGCATGTTTACAATACTTTAAACAATAAACACTGCAAATTATCTATTATCCCTTTCCCAAGAATTGTGTACCAAGATGACAGAAAAGCAGATTTCTTCAGCAGTAAGATGCTTATCAGCAAGAGAGGGTTCTTGTCTGGAAAGGCCCAGTGCACTTGTAAGTACAGAAAAACTGAACTCTACTTGTGATGTTGTATAAATCAAAGGCCATTGTAGATTTTCATGCATATTCATGCCTGCTGTTACCTGGTTCTTCATTCAAGTTCCTGTCTTTTTATTTATTTTTATTCCATCTTTATTATTATTTTTATAAATAACTCAAGGCGGCGAACATACCTAATACTCCTTCCTCCTCCTATTTTCCCCACAGCAACAACCCTGTGAGGTGAGTTGGGCTGAGAGAGAGCGACTGGCCCAAGGTCACCCAGCTGGCTTTCATGCCTAAAGCTAGACTAGAACTCTCAGTCTCCTGGTTTCTAGCCCGGTGCCTTAATCACTAGGCCAGACTGGCTCTCTGTTTATAGGCTGAGGATAGGTGAGCAATTTCTGGTGGCTGAAGGCTGAAGATGGGACTATTGACCAATATGGGCAGTGATTTTCTTTTCTGTTTTTGAGGGAAATGTTTCAGAAGTAAAAAAAACCTTTATTTTAAAGTTTCTAATACATTTTTGTATATTTCTACAAACTGTGCCACAAATTCCTAGCAATCATAGCTGCAAAGGGCTCCAGGCCTAAAAAAAAGACTGTTATCTACCATTATTTTAGATTCACAAAGCCTCAAATATATAACACTGAGAGATGCAGTTGGAGAAGGAAAAATTGGGGTAGAAATGCAGCTGACATAATCTCTTATTCTTTGATGAAAATAAACTTTTCCTTAACACGAACAACTGTGGGACTTCATTACATATGAATATATTAGGATTTCTTTTAGAGCCTTGGAACAGTAACTCTGTCTGAGCCTGGATTGATTCCTGTCGCTCACTTTTGTTTAGAAGGTAGGGAGGGTTATTTTTCAACTTTAAAACCTATAAAGAATTGTGGGAAACAACACTGTAGGGGTAAAATTCAAATAAGGCAGTCTGTTGAGCAGCAACAAACACCAGAAGAACTCTTTGATTCATGGAAATAAGCTTCCATAAGATTATGGAACAGCAGATTAGCTGTTGCTCAAGAGGATGTCCTGTGTGATGCACAATATTTAAGCTTAGCTTAGCATTTCATCAAAAGACTTCTTTGGCTAAATGTTACATTCATTCATAAAAGATTGTTGCTAGCTTGAACTAGAGCGATTTTCAGTGGCTTGGGATCTGAATTCCAGTTCAGCTGACATCAGTCCAGCTCGAGGTTAGGCTTGAGGCTTCTTTGACATTAATGATGCCTTCATGAATGGTTGTTGTTTTTTTTTATTATCACCTAAACAGCTTTCCTCTTACCTATAGTATGTCCAGGTGCAGTTACCCCTGTTCCGCTCCCATCTGGTGTTGGGTGGAAAGGCTGTTGTACTTTGGTTCTGATGATCCTGTCACCATAACACAACAACAACAGAACACATTAGTCTGAGATATAGGCACTGCAAGTAAAATATCTGATTTTATGAGTGGGCTGATTCATGCACAGTGGGCCTATATCATGTTTGTTAAAATAATAATAACGATAACACAATAAACTATTATAAGGCCAGGAAGTTGCACTGAGTATCAAAAGACCCTCTGTTCATCATCTGAATAATTTTATAATTAATTTTAATTATAAATAATTAAATTAAATCATTTTTATAAATAATTAAATTAAATCATTTAACTCTTAACAATTGATTCACACTAGACATCCTTATTCATTGCTGGCTCAGCTGAGATAGAAACATGGAGCTGAAGTTTGGAGCTGTGCAGCCCTTCTGCCTGAATTATTTCCAAAACAAATGATAGGGGGAATTGCAAAAAGGCCCAATCTGGCATCAGCTAAAGAAAGAAGATTCATAGATACCCAGATACGCATTACATAATTTTCTTTGGAGTAAGCAATATTATACAAAATGAGAAGAATAAGAACTAATGAGCAAAAGAAATTGGAAGTGGAAGATAAGAGGAAAGAAAAAGACATATGGCTAAATTTAATTTACCCTGACACTATTCACTGTAACCCTCCATAACCTACCATTCTTCTTATCCTGACTTGTTTCCCTTATGTCCATACAATGATTCAAACATTCCCTTTTGTTCTTTTACTTTTCACATCTCTCTTTAATTTTTTAAATTTATATGCCACCAAAGTTTGTGACGCCTTGCAGTTTAAAATTATATAAAGATACAGCAATTGACACAGGGACAGTGAAAAATAAAGTAAGCAAGCAAGTAATTAGAATAATATAACAACAGAACCCTGGTTATGACACATTCATATCCCAAAGCCCACTGGAATAATTCAGTTTTAACTGGCTTCTGGAGCTAATCTTGCCATTCCAGTGGGCCCAGGCCATCCCAAAGAAATGCCTCCAGGCCTTGCTCCCCCTCACTTTCTGAAAACGGGATACTTCCAATAGCTTTTTCCTGGAAGAAATGCCTCAGAAGTGGAACCTGGTTGGAGGAGGTAGAAGCCAAGTTATAAAAGGACTTTTTAGGTTACAACCAGCACATTGAACTGCTCCTCTATGAATGAAGGATATGCAACCTTGGTGTAATATGGTCATAGCACTGAGCACCTGCCAACATGCAGGCTGCTACATTCTGAACTGTAGTTTCCAGGAAGGCCTCAAAGGAAGTCCCATGCAGACTACACTGCTGTAGTCCAAGGGAGTGGTGATGAGGACTTGGGTCAATGGATCAAGGTCCTCCCACTCCAAATAGGGCACAATGACCTCATGGCTATGTATTCTTCCTGCTCTTCTACCAGTGAGTCCATGAGGACCCCTAAGTCACAGAATTGCTGCCTCAGGAGCACTGCTGCCCTCTTGAAAAACACCACTGGAACTGACAAAAGCAAACAGCAACTCTGTTTTGCTGAGGTTCAGCCTAAGCCTGTTTTCTTCCATCTGGACCTTAATAGGCACCAGAAACCTTTTGGGGATCTGATCATCTACATTCAAATACATTTTTTTTCATATTGCCCTTTCCTGGTAAACAATTCATACTGCCTTCAGTTATTTGTCTTGTGATTTGATCCTCTTTTCATTCTCTCTATATGACAAAACACCCTGAATGTACTTCTTTCATTCTACTAATTCACTTTCACATTTAACCCAAGTTCCTTCAACACCCATTCATTTTTCATTCTATTTTTGTTTGACCACACACACTTCTTAAGCAGCGTAGTCCCACCACATTCAGCTTCATAGATGGAGCTTGTGAATGTTATCTCAAAGCTCTTTTCTGTAAGAAACCACGGGGGATGGACATGAGATGTGGAGAAGGGAAAATGTTGCTCATATGTTCAAAAACGGGAAAAAGAGGACCCATGAAATGACAGATCAGCTAGCTTGAAATTGATACCAGGCAAAACTGGAACAGTTTTTAAGCAGTAGGTTTGTATGCACTTAGGAAAGGAGGCATAGCTTGGCAGGAGCCAGCATGAGTTTATCAAGAACAATTCATGCCAAACCAGCCTAATCCTTTTTGATAGAATGATCAGCTTATGTGATCTCAGTGGACACTGCATACCTTAGCTTCAGCAAAGCATTTGACAAGGTCTCGATCAGGACTGGGGTGAGTTACAGATTGTGTAGAACAAGTAAATGAGAGTCTACAAGAAAAGACGGTAAAATGTAGGCTGGACTATGCATATAGAGCTGGATGAACAAATACTCAATGAATGTATGTTAATGCTCAGCATCAGACTGGAAGGAGGTGTCAAGTGATATACTGCTGGGCTGTACTGTTCAACATATTTATAAATATGGGAGGTAGTAGACTCCCCTTTGCTAGAAGTACTTAAAAAGAGTTTGGGCGGCCATTTGTTGTAGATGCTGCTGTAGGAGATTCTTACACTGGGTTGGATACAACCATGAGACAAAATGGATTTAAGATTGGAAACATGAAACACTATCAGCTGAATATGTACTGCTAGGTAAATACATCTGCACCCACAGATGCTATAACTAAGTTTAGCTAGCTGCATCGTTATTGCTGATAAACTCCAATACCTAGAAAATGAATAAGAATTTGCTGCTCAAAGAGAACTTTATTACTGCTGGTTTTGTTCAATCAGAGGAGAGCAGGACTTGGTCACTTAAAGAACTTGCCCTAGCTTGAACTTTTTTTTGCAAGGTATCGATTCAGATGTCAGGGAAAGGCATTCTCTCATTCTGTATGATCTGAAGAACTCTCTTTTTCTCTTTGAACATGCAGTTTAGAATTGAAAATATTGTTTGGAGCACTATTTAGAAATTTGGACTTCATGTACTAGTCTATATGCTCAACTTCCCATTTTTCTCTATTATTAAGCAAACTAGTTTAAGAATTTAATTATGAGAGCTAGTGTGGCATAGCGGTTAAGGTACTATACTAGGGCCAATAAGATCCAAGTTCTAGTCCTCCCTTAGGCATGGAAGCCAGCTGAGGTGACTTTGGGCCAGTCCCTCTCTCTTAGTCCTAGGCTGGTAAGCTGAAAAATCTCTATCTATTCTAGCTCCACATAGGACCTCCATGGCAGATTACAATTCATAACCTTCAACAACGAGGCTTTCATCCTGCAGTGGAATATATAATTTCATTATATAATATGTCAATATATATCTTGACATTTTGTTTAACACATAAGAGATGCATGTTTCTCTTCTCTTCTTTCTTTCTTTCTTTCTTTCTTTCTTTCTTTCTTTCTTTCTTTCTTTCTTTCTTTCTGTATTCAGCAGTAAAAAAGTTAAAGAAGAGAACAATCTGCTACCTCATAAAGTAACATGAACCTGAACATCAGCCAAAAGCATGATGCAGCTGCTAAAAAGGCAAATACTATTTTGGGGATGACTTAACAGAAGCATGGAAGGAATGGTTTCACTCTACTCAGCTTTAGTCAGTTGCCACTTGGACGACTATGTCCAGTTCTGGGCATTTTAGTCTATAAAGAATAGCAACAACCTGGTGCAAGTTGAGAAGAAGGCTGCTAAGATGGTGAGGGGTTTGGAAACCAAGTCTTGATAGGAACTGTTGAAGTTAGTCAATGTACTTAGCCTGTAGAAGAGAAGACGAAGGGGAAATGAGAGAGCAGTCTTCAGATATCTGAAGGGTTGTCAAATGAGGGAGTCAGTGGTATTGCCTCAGTTGGCAGGACCAAAAAATCCAGGAATGGAAATCCAGATTACATATTAGGAGGAATTTTCTGAAAGTAAAAGCTGTCAGCTAATGAATAGGTGCCTCTTGAAGTAGTATATTCACCTTAACTGCAGAACTTCAATCATAGCCATCTGTCCAAAATGCTTTGCAGATCTTGCATGGAGCAGAAGGGTGGACTACATGACCTCTGAGACCTCTTCCAATTCGATGACTCTATAATACGTGGAACCCCTGTTTTCCCCTGAGCTCCATCAGATCAGAAATCTATTCCTAAAAGGACATAGTTATTTGGAAGATGCTGGTCCACTGACCCACCTCATCATTTCAAAATATGTGTGAGAATGTGTGAACTGATGAAAAACATTGTAAAAAAATATGAGGGAGCTACAGCTGTAATGTTAATCCATGATTATTGCCCCATATTTGAAAATTATCATTTCAATAATTGAATGTGTGAATATACTCTCTCCCTGTCCCTTCATGCTTAGTATGATCCTTTCACACTGTTTGACTTTCTCCAAATGTATACCCAGGTTCTGGTAGATTTTACAGTATTGTAACTGTCTTTTTCCTTTTGCAATGGATATAATTATTGTTTTTAAACCTCTTATTGTGTTGGCTTTTGTAAGCCACTGAGCTTTTGTTGATTAGAATGGCATATAAGCCCTAGTAAGTAAATACAGAAATATATTTTAAAAATCACATTTGGCACTCTCATTTGAGGGTCAACTACTTTTTCTTTTTCTTCTCTGTCTGCAAAAATTCTCATCACCAATTTTCCTTTCGCTGACTCATTTTAAAACATCATAATTGTCATTACTATTACTAATACAGTTTATATGCCCTCTTTCTTTCCACCATACCAGCCTTTTCTCATGTTCCATAACCAGCGTTACAGCTCATAGCCACATAACACCTGTGGCTAAGACAGAGGCATCAGGCCTCGTCTTTCTCTGATTCCATCCTCTGCTGATAGAGAAACACATACTGTATGGAAAACCCAAACTACTATTTTTTTGTCTGTCATGCAGTTGTTAATAATAACAAAGGCCCAATTAGAAAAATAACAATGGAGAGTATATGTTGCATTGTGTTAAATGGCTTCTCAAGATCTGGCCTAGCTATCTGACAGACTTCCTATGTGTTGGAAGTTCTGGCAAATCCAGCATGCCTCATTTGCATGTGAATTAACATGTAAATTAAGTTGTCCCACAATGCAACTCTGAGGAAGCTGTTTGTTGCCACTCCCACTTCCTCCTTCCTCTCCACCAGAAGCAAGCACATGGATGTGTGCTGCTCTCCTCCATTCTGGGTACCATGTGGTGGGCCTGGAATTCCCCTTTCTTCCATGCAGCTCTTAGCAGCTGTAGGACTGAGAATTTAGGGCAAAACTAAGTATTCTGAAAGGAAAGAAGAATAAAGGAACTTCATATTTTCCACCAAGATGGATGTAACAGAGGCAACAATAAAGTAAGTAAGAAATTCTTTTACTTCTTAACCTAATCTGTCTAAGCATGTGATTCTTTATGCTTGGGAGGGCTGAGTGTGCAAGATCCATAACCTGTATTTCTCTGGCATGCTCATTGATGCTATTTTAAGATAATTCTTTTTCTGTGCCAGCTTCTCAGCTGTGTTATAAGCTCTGCTCCATTTCAGTGGTTCTAGCAGGCCACTAAATTGGCTTTACTACGCAGCCTGCTCAGTGACCAGAATTATCAAAAAATGGTAGAATTGTATCAGACTTTCTTATTAAGTGTGCAGCCAGATATAACAATTTCAGTTACAAGAAAAATAATGCATTTCTAAGAGCATGCGTCCAACATAAAGTGTTTCTAATGCAAATATTGTATTATGTGAATTGATTAAAAATGCTGACTAAAATGTGAAAGTCAAGTCTGCTCCAAACTTTGGCCCACTTCTCTGCCTCCCAAGTACAACAGACATTCTGTACACACTTCATTGCTGTTCTCTGTAGCAGTATTTCTGGCTGGGGACTTTTGGATTTGCTGAGGTTGAGAAACTCTGCTCTATAGGATGCTTCCCAATGTTTCCCAGGTGAAGGAAAAAGCACTTTGTACAAAGAAGGTTCCAGATTTCACCCTAGAGAGTTGCAGCCAGCTGGGGCATGCTGAGGGAGGCAGATTAATTATCTCACTTGATAGAACACTGTATTCTACAACATGGGACCTCTTCCCTGGCAAATCATGTGATTTTTTTTTTAAATGTCGCATTGGCCAAAAAATATTTCATCTATTTCATAACTGAATAAATAATAATAATAATAATACAGCAGTGGTGGTCCCAGTGGTTATTGGCCCACTGGGTGCCATTCCAAAAAACCTTGGATGGCACTTAGAAAATCTGCGCATTGACAAAATTCCTATCCATCAACTACAAAAGGCCACACTGCTTGGATCCGCACAGATACTATGCCAATGCATTATGACATCCACCCTTCAATGCGAATGAAGGCCAACACCAGCTAAAGATCTGGCAGCTGAGATTTCACGCTGTTGTGTATAATAATTATTATTATTATAATTATAATATATTAAACTTGTATGTGGCCTGACTCTCAATGACTCCGAAGGCACTAGCAATACAGGTTACATAAAAGGGAAACAGACGGTGCATTTTAGCCCCCCAACTGCAGTTTTGCCTCTCCCTGGAAAAATTCCCACAGACAACTATAAATCTATAGAATAGGTAAGCACAATGTTGTACTACAATGGTAAGATAAAATTTTAGCAATAATAAAACCATTTAATGACATTGCTAATAATTAAGTAATTAAATATTAACTAACTATGTAGTTAATAATAATTCCCCAAATGGTATCACAGGACAGGGATGATACCAGCAGTAAACCAACCCAGTCCTCTCATACTGATCGGAACATAGAGAAAGACCTCACAGAGAGAGCAAAAGTAGGAACACCAACTGGTTAATGTACATGTTATATTTAACCTGAACTTAATGACAGATAACTGTTACAAGACACAATTAATCAAGGAATTGACAAGAAAGGGTTTAATCCCAAGTGAAACTCAAGATCTGGTCTGGGAATCACCAAACCACTAGGAAGCAGTGGTCATCACAGCAACAGTCTAGAACCATTGGCCAAAACAGATTCCTCTCGCTTCAAAATAGGGCCTGTTTGCCAAAACGGAGGAATTAGAAATAAGAATGAAGGGACCCATGTCACTTCAAGCTCCCTGAAAGGCTTTAAGTCCAGCTGAATAAAGCCTCTGATGAATTTAATACAGTACCTTTTAGGATATTAAAAGATAGAAAATTAGCAATACTGGTATTGTACAAAATTTCTAAAAAAAGAAAACTTCCTTAAAAAAAAGGATCACAGGAAAATAACATCTACAAAACAAATGTTAAGTTAACAACAAGGAAGCTGAACATGAAGAGCAGAGCAAACAGCTAAAAACAGAAAACTAACAAAATACTGTATTACAACTTCTAAACAAGGCACCACCAGAGGAGGCCAGCTACAGAATTAGATTGTAAGGGTGCCAAAAGATGAGAAAAGGTAAATAGCCCAAAAGATAAAGAAGAATCACTGCATCTGAGTGGAGGATGCCCCAAAGCTGCACTAGGTAGACGAGAGAGCTAAAAGGGGAATGAATAGTAAGCAAGTCAGTAGATCTGGATGACATTTACAGGATGGACAGAACTCAAATGTGATTTTGTTGTTACTTAATAAAACATGGCTTTTATTTAAATTAGGGTCTTTATTGGAAGAGGGCAAAAGTAATAGAATTTTAAAAATAAGGATCAAATGGAAATCTAGGAAAGGGCATTGTCCTAATACCTGTTACAAATATATTTACAAACTGCATTATTAAAACTGGAATCATTAGATGGCAAGGTTTGTAAAGGAAATACCAACATTGCTCCTATCTCATTAGCCTTCTAAAATTTCCCAAGTGCATAAACACGGAGAAAGGGCCAATAGGCTAAGAACAATACCTCTGACCCAGTTTCAGCCAAAGAGACTTCCACCTACTTATTCTCAGCTCCAGGTGCCATTGTATACAAAGGGGTGCTTCTCTTTAACAGAAATGCTGTATGCTGTGTGCATTAAGCCATTTTTTAAGTAATTCAGAACTGGAGAAGTTTCCCCATTTCTTTCCATATGAACATCTAGTGAGGAGGAGTACAGCTACTGTTCCATTAAGAATACTGGCTCTGCAAATGCAGAGGATAATGGGAGCTTACAATAAGCTTTCTCCAAAGACTCCTAAAATGTCTAGCAACAGTATCCTCGTGTCCTGCTCACTACAGTGCAAAGCTGCCTCACTAATAGCTGTAGAGGACATATCTTTGTGATGTTGATTTCAACTCTTTCGAAACCATTTAAGCTTGTCCTTAGCTGTTCCGGCTTTAGAGTAATGTTTTCTCCTTTCTTGCAACACGGGTCTTGTGATACAAATGACTGGCTTCATGCTAAGAGATATTGTGGGCATGTTCCCTCCCTCCAGTTACTCAGCACTGCCCTTCATTTGGTTTGGACTGCCAGAGAAACTGGACATCTGGCTCCCACGGATGGATCTGTCCATATATGGGCGATTATGTGGGCTGCCTGTATATACAGGCTTAGAGTTCTTTTGGAAGAGTGCTAGATCTGTTCAGGACATGTGTCCAGTGGTCTTTTCAAAAAGTGCTAGACCTGTCTTTAAAGATGGTCACTTTGAACCAGGAAAGATAGCTGTTTGTTGCTGATTAGGTTCCAAAGGAGTGCATTACAGGTTTCCTACAGCTTTCACTGACAAAAGATTTTGCACAGCTGTACAGTATTTTCTACTGGTTTTATTACTTGTTGAGGGGGGAGGGTTCATTTCTATATTCCAATGCCATTTTCATACTCCATGGATACTCCTGGCTGCTGCCAGCAACAACTCCCTGCTGCTAGCAGTGCCATTCCTTTATAGCACTTCCTGATTTGCGAGAAGTGGGAGCTATGGTGAAATTGAAGAGAGTCCTGCTTATTTCCCCTTTAAGCCTGAGAGTCAGTCAAAGGCCCAGTTACAGTGTACAGGCTAGATCAGTGCTGCTGGCCATGGCCACGCAGTGCTAATATGCTGACGTTCCTTTGCATCAGTTGCATCTACTGGGCCCTCCTGTCCTCTACAGCTTCCATCCCAGGGACCCCTCCCCAGTCACTCAAAGTGATGTCACCACACTGTAAGTACAATGGTTAACTACTGTTTTTCCCACTGGCACAAGATGCTGGATGGGAGGGGAAGAGCAGCTGAGCAATCCACCAATCACTGCTCTTAAATTGTCTGAGATTATAACTTTAAGGGCAGCACCTGTCACTGAGTCAGAATAGAGCTCTGCCATCAGAGCAGCACGATTTATGTCAGTATACTTTTCTGCTGACTCAAGGACTGGAGGAATGCTTGCTAATATGACTATGAAGAAGATCTCTTTACTTCAGATTAGTGGTTTGCTTTTGGAGTTGATGAACCTATTTTGCAACATTTTCCCCATCTAATTCTTTGACCTCAACCAGGGGAAGGGAATAACAAACAAGAAACCCAGGATTACTTCCCAAAACTACTTTTTTATGTACCTAAACAGTTATTGTATGCACCTTTAATAATCAATCTATCCTTATTTTTGATCTTGCATTCCTGCATATCTGTAGATATGTGCATGCAATTATTAATCTTTTCAAAAGAAAAATAATCTGAAACATGAATTTATTTCTTTGTGAATCTGATCCTCAACAAAATATTTCTTTGCAGGACACTGCATTTATTAGCAGCACAAGATATATGAATAGCCAACATTTGGGTTTCTGCAAAGAAAATTGATTATCTTGTCTCCAATAACACATTTTAAAACATCTATTCAGCAAGATAATGAAATGTCCACATTCCTGCTGGAAGTCCTGGCAAATCCAGCATGCCTCATTAGCATGTGAATTAGCATGTAAATTGAGTTGTCCCACAATGCAACTCTGAGGAAGCTGTTTGTTACCACTGCCACTTCCTCTTTCTCTCTTTCCCCTTCTTCCACCTAGGGAGAAGGAACCATGCTGCTCTGCTCTCCATTCATCAGGGCCATGTGCTTGGGCCTTGATGAAGAACTCTGCCCCTTTCTTCCATGCAGCTTTTGGCAGCTGTAGGGCTGAAAGTTTAGGGCAAACTATGTATTTAGAAAGAAAAGAAGAACAAAGGAACTTCATCTTTTCCACCAAGATGGATGTAACTGAAGCAACAATAAAGTCAGTAAGAAATTCTTTTTACTTCTTAATCTAATCTGTCTAAGTGTGTGATTCTTTATGCTTGGGAGGGCTGAGTGTGTAAGATCAATAACCTGTGTTTCTCTGACATGCTCATTGAAACTATCTAAGATACTTTTCTTTTTCTGCGCCAGCTTCTCAGCTGTGTTCTCAGCTCTGCTCCATTTCAGTGGTTCTAGCAGGCCACTAAATTGGCTTCAATTCAGAGGCAGTTTGTTTCAGGGGACCAGACCATAGTGAGAAGCCATGGCCATTATGGCCATGTGACTTTTTCAGGGGCACCTGGCTTTTGCATCCTTCTGGAGACCCTCAACCAAAGGACCTCTGGGCAGAGCACAGGAGGAATGTCCTGCCCACTGTAGCTTTGAAGTAACACAAAGCATGTGGTAAAGGAGGTAAGTTCAAGAGTTATTCTGTACTGAAACTAGGAAAGGACAAATTTCACCATTGTTCTGCTCCCAGGCTGCAGTATAAAGTTCTGCATGTGTGAGCATATTGATCCTGCATCTCTGCTCATGCCTCCCCCCTGCCACAGCCCCAGGAAGCAGTGACGGGGTGCAGGAAAAGGGATGGAAATAGAAAGCTATAAATTATTTGTGACAGGAAAGCAATAGTGCCGGAGAGATACGCACAAGTCCTGTGTCACTATTAGATTCCTTTTAGCCTGATGACACTCTAAAAGAGGTTAAGTGTCTGATGGAATCCTATATGTGGGGGGCTGGGGCAGCCTGGGAGCAGAACAATCCGTGGAGAGGGGTTATATCAATTCTGCAGGCCAATAATATTCCTTTCATTGATCACAGCCCAAAGTTCGAAAATCTCATTACAGCTTGTCAGACCTGGAACTTTTCAAAAATCAATACAACAATATAATGTATGTATACTTAGTATAAATGTATCTATTCATCAGTCTGTGCATCCAAAATCTGCCTGAGGGGTTCTGAATTAAACCTATCCTGTATAGAATATTCTGTTACATAATAAAGTGCTCATTGTAATGAATGAGTTCTGAAATCTCTTGGCAACCTTAGTTAACACACAATTAAAACTGTTTCCTGCTATCAAGGCCATTGCAGGTTCCAGCCGTGCTGTGGTCACTGAACTAAGCCCTGATCAACAGAGGTAACCCTGTGTAACTTAACTGCAACTCAGCTCATCTTGAGAATAGTGCTTGTTTGCTGAAGAGACAGCTAAGAGCCTTTTCCAATGCAGCTGCCCAAGCCTTCCAAAGGATGCAGCTGCTTTCACAATTCAAAACAATACTTGGGATGCACTTCTGGGCATTGTGAAGCATCTCTTCTGAAAGCTCCACTCAGACTTACTGCTCACCTCTTCCTAGCATCCTGACATTACAGGGAGTTATGGGCCACTTTCCCAACTTCTAACCCCATAGTCTTCATCTTGATCTCTTCTTGGCTAGTAATCTGTATCTACTTCTACTTTTAAACACACACACATGCATATGCATTTGCATATATATATTTTTTTTGCTACCCACTTCCATTTTGTGGCTCTAGGCAGCTTTCAAGCATCTAAAATTCAATCTAGCAAACCCATAAAAAACAAAGCTTCTAAACCAGAAGGCTTGGTTGGAAATGTTTTAGGAGTCTCCTAAACTCTAACAAGGAGGAAGGCAGCTTCATCCCCAAAGGCAAGTTATTCTTTATTATATTAAAAAAGCAGAGTTAGCTGATGATATTAAACAGATTTGTGTCAGGACCTGCAAAGAGCACTCTATTGAATATCTTAAGAGTGTAGGGCATGTTGTGTAGAAGCAAGTAGTTTTGCAACTAATTTTGGATTGTAAGCCATGTTAGGTTTATATACCACAGTGAGAACTTTGAATTCAGCCCAGAAAGCAACCAGTAGCAAGAAATCAGTGGTAGAATTCATTCACCCCCAACCACTGCATTCTGAGGCAGCTGTAATCTGTAAACCATCTTCAAGGGTCAACCCACAAAAAATGGCTTATAGTGCATTTTAAATGAGATCCAAGTGCACATGTTACCAATGCCAGGTCTATCTCCTCCATAAATGGGCACATCTGGCTTTTTAGCTGAAGATGATTAAAACTGATAACTGATGCAACTGATGCAATATGGCTGACCAGCATCAGTGCCAAATCCAAGGAAACTCTTAAATTGCAACCCTTATCCTGAAAGGGAAATGCAACATTTGGTGCTGAAGCACATGCCCCAAATCCAGCTCCTGGAATAAGTGACATCTCTGTCATGTCTGAATTCAATCTCAGGTTACTCTCCTAATCCAGTATTTTACAGCCCAAAGTCACACACAAGCTCTGAGATAGCCAACATGAAGCTTGCAGGAAAAAAGTACAGCTAACTAACTTTAGTGTATTGATGATAATCTGCTCAAAACCCACATATGATCTTTCCCAGAACTTCACAGAGATGTTAAATATCAGTGGGTATAAGGTTGGGTTCAGAGAAAGTTGAAGTTAAAAGGGACAATTTAGACCATCTAAATGTCCAACAGAGTAATCCAAATGAAAGCATTCCAATAGATAGGTGTCTAGCCTCTACTTGCACACATCCAATAAATGGAAGCCCACCAACCTTCTGGGTAACAAATTCCATTGTCAAACTGCTCTTAACATTAGGAAGTTTTCTCTAACATTGAATTATAATTTGCTTTCCTGTAACTCAAATCATATTCTGTGTCTTGCACTCTGGACAAGAGGGAACAGGCCTTGTCCTTTTAATGTGACATCCTTTCTGGTATTTCAAGGGTACTAATTTATCCTCCCTGGTCATCTATGTCCCAGCTCATTCAATCCTGCTTAGTTTCTTGTCCCTTGATTGTCTTCTCTGAATCTGTTCCAGTATCTCTGAATTCTTCTTAAAGTGTGGTCCCCAGAACTGGACATAGTACTTAAAATGGGATCTGAGCAAAGCATGCTAAAGTGGAACTAGACTTTTAATGATTTGGAAAATATATTTCTGTTGATCCAGGCCAAAATTAGATTTAACTTTTTTGTAGGTACATCACATCATTGGCTCATACTCAATTTGCAATGAATTTCTATTTCAAAATCTTTTTCACGAGTACTCTTACCAAGCCAGGTGTCTTTAATTCTGTATCTATTTTCTGAATGAACTTTATACTTTATTTATTAAATTACATCCCATTCCCTTCTGCCCATTTATCTCATCTCTCAAGTTTATTCTGAATTTTATTTGATCTTCTGTGGAATTAGCTATCCTGACCAATTTTATGTTATCTGAAAATCTGATAGGCATTCCCTACCCATGTTTGTCCAAGTCATATTGTAAATGTATTAAAGTGTGTATCAACTATAGTTTCTGAGTCATCTTCTAAGGCAGCCCCATCAAGAGTGGGTTGTAGTAATAAGTCACTGCCACCCATGCCTCCTGGGCCAAGTAAGACCATAATTTGTACATCCACTGAAGCTGGGGAAATCCCCTTGGCTACAGCTTCTACCAGCTTCAATTCAAGCAGGACAGACCTGCTTCTTCAGGGGGAGTGTAATCCCATCCAGAGCCGTAACTAGAACCAATATGTCAGGGAAGCCAAAATATTTATGGATGAACAGCAGTATTTTATTAGGATTTAGTCTGTTTCTCCCCACCCTGATAGCTCCCAGACACTGGTTTAGGACCTCCACTTTTTCTTCCACTGGTTTTAATGCAGATGCTTTTTTTACAGAATTGCCCAGTTCATTCATTTTGTTTTCTCAACAGAAGTGGGTATTTTTAACATATAGTGCAACTTCTCCGATCAAGCTCACCATATCTGGTCAAACCCGTTTTTAACAATCCTTATGGTGTACAACCTATCCCATGCCAGCAGTCCATCATCTAGTTAACTCACAAATCTGATCTCTCCTATTGATACCACTTGCATAGCCATCGCTGACCTGAAATATTGTTCTTTCCCTTTCCTGTCCTCTTCCATGGACTAGAAGGATGGATGACAGCAAATTGAACCTGATATTAACAAACCTCGTTTTATCCTAGTGCAGCATGTTTAGCAAATCCATTTGCAGTAGAGCTTTTGAGCTAACCAGTAAATGGCACACCTTTGAGAAACTCATGCCTCTTGATCAGTTTGAACAGAACAAAAATAGTTCTGTTCAAACTGATCTGACTATGAAACTTAATACTAGACAGAGACTTTCCATATATTCAGAAAGCTTCCTTTCCTCTCCCCATCCCCACTAGGGTGTTTTGTAAATCACGCCATCATGTTCAGCCATTGTATGGCATCAGTTTTTACACATGATGCCATTTAATCTAAAAATTTGAGGAAACTGCTGCAGGTGTATCTAATTTTGCTGTCTGTGATGAGATGCGTATAACCAGGTTTAAAATGAAGGCATAGCTTATCTCTACATTTTGGTTAAAGCTAATTATTCACCCACAAACGTTAGCCCCTGTAACTTTAGTTGACAACGATCAGTCCTCTTGGAATTGAGGATAACAGGTTCGACTACAATTCTGCCCTGAAGGGCTGTGACCTTGAATCATGAGCAGGTTAGGGCATTGCCCAGACAAAAGCTTCTGACTATGGAATCCCAGACTGGACCCCATATGTGGTGTTAGGAAAGCAGCTGAATGGGCTCAAAGCAATGGATAAGTCGAATCACTGGGCCATGTTTTATTATTCTGTTCTCTATAGAAATTCATGGGGACGCGGTGGCGCTGCGGGTTAAACCGCTGAGCTGTCGATCGGAAGGTCGGCGGTTCGAAACCGCGCGGCGGGGTGAGCTCCCGTTGCTCGTCCCAGCTTCTGCACACCAAGCAGTTCGAAAACATGCAAATGTGAGTAGATTAATTGGTACCGCTTCGGCGGGAAGGTAACGGCGTTCCGTGAGTCATGCTGGCCACATGACCCGGAAGTGTCTATGACAACGCCGGCTCCAAGGCTTTGAAACGGAGATGAGCACCGCCCCCTAGAGTCGGACACGACTGGACTTTACGTCAAGGGAAACCTTTACCTTTACTATAGAAATTCATACAACCGTCTAATGATGTCTTATTTTTTTCCTGAATGACCAGTCAAATTTTATGTATGCTACTTTTCTTCTACCCAGGACTCTGACCATGACAAGAAGCAAAATTCATCACCAACTAACATACATAAGGGAGTTTAGGATTAAAATATTATTTTGTTTTTTCTCTCTTTCTACATGGTGCTTGGCTGAAGTTCTGTATTAGAACTTCAGAAAGTTCAGAAAGAAGTTCAGAAAGGTAGACTGGTAGCTACTACTCAGTTTTTGTGCTAATATGCCAAAATGTCTCTGCAGGTAACTCTTACTATTTGTAATACTGGTCAGTGACTAGAAGATTTGATTTGAAGGAAGGTACCAAGACTAAGAGAGAGAGAGAGAAATAGATATAATATTTTAGGCACAATTGTTACTTAAGGGCATGGATGTTTGCAGGGTGCGCAATGCACATAAAAAACAGGCGGAACTTCAATCACACCATTGTGGCCACCATCTTGACTTCTTTTGACCACCCTTTGCAGACACCCCTGCTTATGGGAAGCAAATAAGGCAGTGAACACTAAAGCCTCCACTGCCATTGCTGTGAAGGCAGGATTAAGGAATTTCTGCAAAGCAGCCTGCCTTCAGAGCAATTCATTCTCTACCTCCCCAGCTTTGGCTCTTCCAGGACTACAAATTATATTTATTTATTTGTTTGTTTATGTATTGCATTTCTTCACCGCCCATCTCAACAAACAACTCTGGGTGTCGAAAGGAAGCCTGCCACTGCTGTTGGGTCTCCTCACTCTTTTGCTAGGGTTTTTGACCGGTAGCATTGGGCAAACAAGAGGACTATCCATGGAGACAGCCTGGATAGCACATGAGATCATGTTTTCTCCACCCTCCAGACAAAGCTTCTAGAATGGAGGAATGGAGCTGGTGTGAGAGCACTGACAGAGTTATGGCTGCAACCTGCCTTTGTACATTTGGGTGGGTAAGAAGCATCTAGGGGCAGTGAGGAGTTGGGGTGGGGTTGTAAAGTTTGTAATGAATTAATGAGATATAGGATAGTGGCTTCCCTATCTTGTGTTTGTTAGTTGTTGCTTGGCTTGTTTGTTCTCCTTCCCTTCTTGTGCTACATTGTTTTGGCTCAAAGAGAAGAAGTTTGGGGTCTGGAAATGTGGCATCAGTAACTCTATGCCACTATTGTAGGGGAGAGGAAATTATGGTAGAAAGGAAACAAGAAAATCTTTTAAAGGAAGGAGACCCCTTCAGGTATAACAGTTCCTATCCCTGCTTCCTCTACAGTAGGAGTAGTCTGGGGGGCCAGGTCAAGTTAACACAAGTCTTAATGCTACTTAATGTTGAATACTGTATTATATCATAAACACCATTCACAATATAATGAATCAAGAAGTGACTTGATGTATATTACCCAGACACTGATGACTGACTCTAAGTCACCCAGTGAGCTTCTGTAGCTGAGCTAAGGATATGTCGGGCAAGGGTGTACATTTGTTTGGATCCATTTACTGTCACCCTACTGGCTGGGGAAGAGTTATTTCATTAATCCATAAGAATGACATCTCTCTTCCCAGATACCCTATCTCCCTATCTAGAACCTTACCAGCTTAAAAGATATGTGGCTGATTTTAAACAGGCAGGTTGAAGTCTGGACTGTGCCAAAGTTCTAGTCACTTCACTGACTAGCAGAGTCCCTAACAGCTGGCATGAGTGGTCCTGCAAGTGATGTTGGAGACCCCAAGGTCTCAGAAGATTCCAACATTCAGACTAAGGCCACTTGAGCAAGAGTGATTCATAATTTATGGGCTTCACAAAAATTATTTTAGAAGCTATCCATGGATGGACCACTAACTGATGAGATTTGGACTGTTGCAGCATATTGCCTACTGCAAGAGTGAAGACCAAATTAGAAAGCTCTGGCCCCAGGAATCAATGGGCCTTGCTATATTGCAGGAAGCTTTGGAAGATGTTTTCTTGAACCTGGCCTTTTGGCTCAGAATACCAAGTTATCTGGGCAATCAGTATTGTGCTCCTCCAGTTCCCCTATCCCATATTGGAGTCTATAACACATTGTGGTATATGAAGCCTTTGTGAGTGATGAAATGCAGAAACACTGGCTTGAGTAACTATGGTGAATGTCCAGGGGTGAGTGTAACTACAAGGGATATTGCAATCATAAGGTCTATGCTGCATCAATCAGCATAGGAGAAGCAATATTAGATTTCCTCCCTGATCATATCCACAGAGAACCTTTCAAGATTATTCTTTCAGGTGATCAGACAGATGACCCAGCCCTCATTTTTTATTCATTCTGGGTTACGTAAAAAAAATTAGCTGCATGGTTACCTCATCCCAAAATGTCCCTCCTCTTTTTTCAGTGGTGAAGCTCACAAAGTAGCAAACCTCTCCAGATTTAGGAGGGGGCTTAAAACAGATTGATCTATTTAAGCCTTTGAATGTTGTTTCTATATTTATGTTGTTCTATCTTTTAATAACTGTTTTATGGCTATTTTAACAGATTTTTGTAAGCCATCCAAAGCTATATGTTTTAAATTGATAAATCAATCAACAAAATTTAGTACATATTAACACTGAAGCCTTTATGTGTACATTTCCTTCCTGATTTTTTTCCATACCACCTTATAAAGTCAGATAATATAATGCCTTTTCTTTAATTTTTTTAACTCCATTCACATGTTCAAATCAATTACTTAATACTGTGCAGAGCTATGAACAATTAGTCACTACTGATGCCTGTATAATTTATGATAAATGACAAAATCAACTATTAGCTTACATAGAAAGAATACATGTCAAGATGGAAACCAAAGTACAATGTAATTCATATCAATACAATTTGAAACAGAAAGCTAATAGTATATTTTTTTAATTAAAAATAATTGTAGAAGCATTTTTAATTCTCAAGGTATGTTTTCAACCCTTCCTGAAACTAAGTGAGGGCCTGTTTCTTAAATGATGGCATGTGTGTTTTGTGTTCCTCGTAAAATAAGTGGGACCAACTTGTGTTGGAGAAAAGTCCCTAACAACCAGTGCAGAAATATCCTTCAGCCACAGAGATTGAGTAAAAACTACTCTGATATAGAGAAGCTTGCCCCTTTCATTAGCAGATGTTCTTCAAAATGTTATCCCAACACCTATTTGCTGAGAAAGATTTGTACGCATGTATTAATTCTGAGTTAATTCCAGAGTTATATCACAGCACTGCACTTATGTCTATACTGTGGATGTCTTCACCCAGCATATAAACTAAGGTATCACTGAACCATGATTTATTGGGTTAATTCAATCGCTCAGTTTCACACAACACTTTGAACCACAGACTAAACAGCCAGGCTGGGTTTGTACAATATACTGAGTCATTAAGTAGTTAATGCTATTTTAGCCTAGCAAACTGTGTGAAGCAAGCACATCTCAAGGGACCAGGCCTGTATTTTCTTAGCCAAATAATCATGAAAAGGTAAATCTCTATTTCTGTGTCTATGCAGAAGGTTGCAAGTGAATAATCCAGATAGCCCATTGATTTTTCAAACCCTAACTTGTCTTGTATCTCTTTTCTTTTGTTATCCTGGAAGCATGGTGGCAAGCCCCTGTTTTAAATACCTTTGCTTCCTTCCATCTTCTCCTCCCACTCTTCCAAAAAGTGTCAATATTTTATTTGGATTTTTAACTTCACTCCATAACAGTTGCTTGACCTCCTGACTTGTACGAGTCATATAAATTCTGAGACTTTATTCAGGAGCCATGTTCATGCTATTGAATAAGCAATTTGGGAGGATGAATTAATGACTTGTGCTGTTGCTGGAAAGTCCCTGAAGAAATATTAAAATTGCTTGCAGACTGAATCAATACTCACTGAACACCAAGCATGAGGTCTTGGAGAAACAAGCATTTGGAAGAAGAAGGGGAATTCCTGCATAAACCACCCACTTCACACGTTCAGTACACCCCCCTGCATTTTTTTCAGAATCAGCTGATTCCTACTAGTTTTTAAAGGGGGCTGCCTTCTGACTTTGAAGGAAGAGAAAGGTGATTCCTCTTCTCTTTTGCAGTCATGACAGCTGGGCCTGCCATGCAGCTGAGGTCATCCCAACCTGACAATCTTTACAGGATGGAGGGGCCAAGCCCTGATGCTGCATGCCAGCCATTCGTTTCAGCTAAAATCAAGGAAATTGATAGATTTATTTTAAATACCTTATACTGTTTTTCATGTCTGCACATTCTGAAATTGCTTATAAGAATATAAAAATAATTCCATGAAATGAAAGCCATCATGGAAGCATTTTTAGACAGTGCCAAAAACATGCCAACATTTAAACATGTTGAAAGGAGTGTGGCAAAATAGCAGCATGGAGAAAAAATTACCCTTGAACATTTAGCAGCTTAGGGGAAATACAAATACCCAACATGCATCACTGAGACTCTTTTCAAGAGAATCATAGAGCTATCCAGAGTTTTTTCTGAATCTGCACAATAACAAGTGAGAATATATAAATATCAGCAGATCTACATATATGGATTCTGGTGTAGGAGAATAAGTACCTTATGCTAGAGTGAGTCAAGGAAAAAGCAACTAGCTTCTGAGTGCTGCCAAAGATCTGTAGTACTTTCCGAAACTCTGACTGGCAAGGCGGATGAAGTAAGGTAGAAGCACTTTGACTAGGGTTAAAGCTACCTGGTCAGAGGGGGACAGGATTTCAATCTGCTTTGACTAACAGATCTCTCAGAAACATCAATCCCTGGTGGGGAGATCATAATATCTTAGGGTGCAACCACGCAGCATATTAAAGAGCAATTCACCAGAACTGGAGCTGCCAGAAAAGTATGCTAGCATTAAGTTTGTTGTCTTGATGGCCAAACCCTGTTTGGCCTCAGTAATGAGTCTCGTGAGCATCGTATTCTTTAAAATGGGACAAGTAAAGAAAAGCAGTTAGTGAATTTCCCTGGCTTCATTTCCCCCTCATGGAGCATGAGCTACCAGTAGGGGAAAAAAAATACTAGTCACTCTTCCTAATATATGGTAGGGTTAAGTTGTGTGGAATATAGGCAGGTGCTTTGAATGGTGGGTTTAGCTACCTGTCAAGTTGCCAGACTAAGAGATCATCACTGCAAAGAAAAGAGTTCTCTCCCATTTCATCCTGTGGCCCTCTTCAATGCCTGGGACCTGTCAGTGGACTCTTCTTGGACATGGATTTCACACTCTTTCAAAAGAGAGCTAGACCATGTTCAGAAATAGCCCAACTGAAAGATCAGAAGTGCAGAGAAAAGGTTGTGAGGAACATCAGAAGCATCCTCTCCTGCTTCACCCAGCACCCCTCCTCCATGCCTGTGACCTGTTAGTCAAGCTAATAGGTGTGGAGGAGGTTGTGGGGGTGATGGGATCAGTAATGAGTGAATTCTGTCCTCGACTAGCGCTGCAAAAGAATGGCACTGCTGGCAGTGAGCAGCCATGGCTAGCAGCACATGGAAGTTGCCCATGGAGTAGTAGCCCTCAAATAATAACCAGAAATGGTACAGACATCTGAACCCTCTGTCAGCCAAAGCAGTGGAAAATCTAAAATGCAGTCATCAGTAATAGAAGCAGCAGCACAAAAGTGTCATAATCAGGTTCTCTTCTGCTTTAAATTGACCTCCTGTGCAGCTTGGCATTAGTCCCTTCTCAAGAGAGTGCTAGTCCTATTTTTTCAACATGGGTCTAGCACTCTTTCTAAAGAATGTTAAGCTCATGTTTAAAAAACATCTTGTACTGTTCCAAAAGAGTGGTGCACTCATTGCAGTATATAAGGATCCTGTCAAGCAATTTAGCAAGGACTGACCAGACATTTCAATGGGCAGCTGCTTCTGTGGAAGCCAGGTGCCCATTTTCCTGCAGGCCATACCAAAATGGCCACATAAGCCAGCATTCAGTGACTGGATGGGAGAACACACGTTTAAAGCAGCCTCACCTGGCCAACAGGGGCTGGTCCGATCCCAGTCCCTGACTATATCGTTAGTCTCATCATCGGTAAAACAGATTGGGCCCACCACAAAAATTGTGTGGGGAGAAGAGGGAAAATAATTGTTTTAAAACTAGAGCAGCCAAATGTTGAGACAAACACATTATCATGAGGACCTAACATATTAAAACAAGGGCACTTTTTGGCCACAGCTAGGGGGACATAAAGACAAACCCTTAGATACTTGGCAGTATTTATTGTACTGGTGGACTGTCTGTGTTTCATGCAACAATATTTATTGTTAACCCCCAAATGACTGTCCCATGGCAAGAGAAATGATGAGGAACTAGGGAAATTAAATGAATTGGCAGCTTTGAGGAACTAGCCATAGACTGTCACCATCCCAAATGGGATGGAGGGCTTGGAACAGATTTCTTCTATGAGCCAGCTGCAAAGACTGTGTTTCAAGGCCTAAATTATATACAACATGGACAAAAATAAGTATTTAAGAAAGCATCCTATCCACCCCTTGGGATTTAACTATTTTATGTCCAGTTTTAATAACAATATATTCTCTTTCTTAAAGGTACCTCACAAAGGTATTGCACAGCCATACTCTTTTAATGAAATATTTTTTAAAAGGACCAAATCTACCATTAATATACAATGCTCTGATCTCACCCATTTCTATAGTCCTTTCTTAGAATTTTTTAATGAAGAAATAAATCTATGTACTCTAAGTAAAGGTAAAGGTTTCCCTTGACGTAAAGTCCAGTCGTGTCCGACTCTAGGGGGCGGTGCTCATCTCCGTTTCTAAGCCTTAGAGCCGGTGTTGTCATAGACACTTCCGGGTCATGTGGCCAGCATGACGACACGGAACGCCGTTACCTTCCCGCCGAAGCGGTATCTATTGATCTACTCACATTTGCATGTTTTCGAACTGCTAGGTGAGCAGGAGCTGGGACTAGCAATGGGAGCTCACCCCGCCGCGCGGTTTCGAACCGCCGACCTTCCGATCGGCAGCTCAGCGGTTTAACCCGCAGCGCTACCGCGTCCCTAATGTACTCTAATAGGTCTAATAAATAATAAACCTAAATTTATTAGGTTTGTTTAGATTTTATAAATAGCAAGCAAGCAGTAAAGTAAAACCAAGCTTTTGAACAGAGGAAGAACATGTGAAGACCACCGCAGTTGTTCCATTCCTCCCCACCCCCATCCCCAGTGATTGGTCAAATATAAACTTTTTATTAAACTTGTAAATAAATAGAACCAAATTAGGTTGCCTTGAACAATCACCTTCTCCCTTAGCCACTTCTCCAGCTCAGTGGCAACCAGAATACTTTATTTCCTAGAGATTTGGGGAAGGTGATAAGAATAAGGATGGCAGCACGCTGTACAGGTGAACACATGATATTTAAACATAATATAAAACTAATCTCTACTGGTCCTTACTCCATTTGATATGGCATCTGATAATCCACACTGAATTTCCTACAAGTTGAGGTAATTTTCTAAGCAACAGGCAAAAAAAGACATCTTAGTAGTGAAATGCTTGCTATTTTTCAACTATTGTTCTGGAATTTTGCTGAAATATGTACTACCCTGTGTACTAAACATATGCTTGCTTTTTTAGTTTCTTCCTTCTATTAATTGTAAATAACTATGACTGCATTTCAATATTTAGATGTTACATCTGCATTGACCCTATCAATATTATTTTGTAATTCTTAACTTCAATATTAATTTAGCAGGGAGTCTCAGGTTTCTCAGCTATTAAACAATATCATCAAATGCTGTAATTCTGTCAATATTAAGGGCAAATTTGCCTTTCTTATGTCTACAACTAAGATAATCTTAGTTCATAATTTCATCATCATATTCAAGTAACTACAATACAACTATTTTATCTTTAAAATATACACTGCTGTTTCCATTTGGGTAAGAAACCATATTGAAAAATCATGTACATTTAAAGAGTTGTAAACCTCTTTTTCTATAATATATTGTTGGGGTATCAGTCAGTCACAGCTACCATTAATAATTTGGCCCAAATGTGTTGCAAAAAAATGTAGGGCTACTGATTGCAACTGTTACCTTTTTACTTATGTATGTTTGTATATTTATGTGGCCTGCTGTTTGAAGAATGCCATGCTGACACGCTTAGTCAGATAACAGCCAACTGTAGTGAATGATGGTAATGAAAAAACCTCTAGTCCAGAAATCTATAGCTTCTATGATGTATTTAGTTTGCGTTTTCAGGTTTATAATTTGGTGGGATGATGAACAATCAGAAGTGTCATTCCTGATGATGTTATAGAGTATTTATCCACCAAGTTCTGGCACTTCATGCTGTCCTATATTTAATTTACTTCTAGGAAAAAAACATGTATTTACAAACTAGTAAGACAATATTTACAGCGCATTTTAATATATCAATCTCTTGATTGCTTGGAGTAATGCTTCCTCTGTTTCTTTCACCCAAAACCACTTCTATATTTGAGATTCATTGATAACAACATTATTATTGGGAATCTGGGAGGAAGCATCCTAGCTATGTTCCATCAGGGCTTCGGTAGCTTTCACCCCAACATAACTGAGTCTTGACCAATCCATACAACAGGTAACTTACGGAATTCTACTGGGAAATTAACTATACCTCGTATATGAAACCAACACATTATTAAATGTACTTATATGCTTTCATCTTCTATCCAGAACACACCACAAAATTTACAGCCAAAACTTATGACACATCAGTTAAGATCTATTTAACACAGAGAGAACACAAAATGTTTTAAATCAGGCATTTCTCAAACTACAATACCCACCCAATGAAGTTAAAAAAGCAGATCCTTGAGGCTGCCCTGGGTTCCAGGAATAATCTCCTACAAGACAGACCTGAAAGAATAAACAGTAAAACACCATCTGTTGACACCTAGATTTCCTAACTAATATTCAATGATCCACAGCCCATCTTGGATAAAAATACTTCTTTTTCACAGGCCTTGTTTGCAGGCAGCCACCTATCCTCAAACAACTACTAACTAACAAGATGTGACCAAGCCGCAGTGGCACATGGAACCTAATATATCTTGTGATGATCCAAAATGCTTATTCTGCCTCCATATCTAGTCTGGCAACACTATCACAAGTCTTAACAACATCACCTGAGCTGTCAGAGGAGCCTGTACTTGCTTATCTTCCAAAGTGACAAATCTGTCTGCAGTGCTCTGCTACAGTCCATGTTAGATAAACTGGCCAAGAATAAATGGACATAACCTAGAATCATAGAATCCTAGAGTTTTAAGGGTCCATGCAAGACCATCAAACTGAACCCCTGCTCAGAGCAGGAATCCAGATTTAAAAATCTCTGACCACAGTCACGAAACATTTCAATTCTCTGTCTCTGATCTCAAACTGACTTTTCTTGAGAAAAGGAGTGTGATTTCATATAAAAGAGCTGAGTTGAAATTTATCAGAAAATTTAACATATTTTCTCATTGATCAAGCAGAGAACAAAAATTCTTATTTTTTATACATTATGTTAACCAACTCAGCAAGGCAAGGGTCTCTGTGTCACACTGAAGTACTACTTTGTGAATGGCCATTGTTTTATCTGTCTCTTGTTTCTCCTTTTATCATTCCCCTTCCCTTTCATCCCACTACCCTGGCCACTAATAGCTGGATCTATACAACACTTCTTTTGAATTATAGTTCATCTGATGAAATGGATTGTGATCCATGGAAATTTACATGATAATAAATGTGTAAGTCATTAACCTGACAAAATACTCTTGTTGTTTAAGTCCATACAGGCAGCCCCATGTCTGTGGGTTTTTCTATTAAAAATTATGAAGGTTATACATCAGATGAAGATGAAGATATTGATGCAAGTGAGTGAACAAGACAGGGTATACATTATAAAAATCACAGCTTTAGCAATATTCGCTATGTGGATTTCTGTAAGCATGTAGGTGATACCCTTTTTTTCTCCTGTGCCATGGGCATCTACTTATCTTCTGCCAGTGGAAAAGATCCACTGTTGTGACCCCCCTGGGGATTTTAGGGACAGGATGATGGGAACAGCATAGAGAGACCTTCACAAACTTCTTTGTTACTTTATGTTTCCTCTTACTCATCCATAGAAAGAAGAAAACTTTTGTGGCTATCTTAGCTATTTAGACAGCTTACTTACTATTTTTTTTTAAGAAAAGGGTGAATGATACCATATTTTAGTACATCTTCTTTCAACCTTCAATCCTTGCCAATCAGCTCTGCTTCATTCCAGAAGAGATACTCTTATTCCTTTTCATTGTCTTTTATTTGCATAAAACTGCAGTAGCTTTACTGGCCTGAACTTTCCCAAAGAGATTTCCCACTTTCCCTTTCTTGTTGTGTTTAATCATATTATTCTAAAAACAAAAATGTTATAAGCACTTTTTTATAACTGAAGAATTTAAAGGAGTGTAGTTTTAGAACTCCTGTACCAGTTTCTATGAAACTAGTAAATTTAATAGTAATATGCTTTCTTTAAATTTTGTTCCATGCTGGTGAAAAATAGAGCAAGTTATGTTTGTTTTTAAAAAATACCCAATATAGCAAATCTGGCATGCTCCTTACTTGGTTCAGACATGCCTGCAAATTTAATCCTGTTTATTTTAAAAAATAAATATTACAGAAGTTTATTTATATTTTTTTATGTGAGATAATTGAAGGGGGGGGATGGATATAGTTATCTAATTCCAGAATTCAAACAGGTCAGGCTGGGCTGACTCTGGACTGACATAAAGCAAGCTGGATTCCTTTCAGAGCTGAGGATGTGCCCTGACTTCTCCTGCCCTAATTCCCAGTGCTCATCTGGGCAAGAATTCCTACAGTAGATTAAGCCTCTTCCCCTTCCATTGGTCTGAGGGCTGAATCAGGATTTGCATGGCACTGTCAAGGGTTAGATGGCAGGGGGCATGTGCTAAGGGTCACCAAAAAGAAGTTGGTGGCTGATGAGGCTTCTGAAACACTTTTTGCACTCTGTTGTAGATGGTGTTTTGACAACAAAACTTTGAGTTTTGTTGTCAAAATACATCCTCAGCTCTGAAAGGAATCCAGCTTGCTTTATGTCAGTCCAGAGTCAGCCCAGCCTGACCTGTTTGAATTCTGGAATTAACATCAGAAAAAAGTAATATAACTATATCTATTCCCCCCCTTCAATTATCTCACATAAAAAAATATAAATAAACTTCTGTAATATTTATTTTTTAAAATAAATAGCGGGGAGCTATTTTTGTTTGCTCACTTATCTGCTTCCTCCTTCATGTGAATTGTTTTTTTCTATTTTTAATCTTGAACATACACAATTTTACCATGAAAGCCCCACTTTCTCCACCAATCACCACTCTTCATTAAGACTGGTGACTTCTCTCAGAAAACCTGGCCGGGAACACAGATGGGCTTCATTCTAGTAACGGAAAGAAATTCTGCTGAATCTTCCTTTATTTTGCACATTAAAAAATCTCATTGTACAGTTTCTTCAGCAAAATTGGCAATTGAAATTGAATAAGAATGAAAAATGTATAAGGTCCTCTTTAATATGATTAGTACACAGCTACCATTTATCACATACAGAGACTAGCCTGGCCTTCTTAAACAGCTGTAATCCCACGAATGAATTGCTTTTACACTTTTTTCCCCGAATTTGTGAGTGAGGTTGCTCACACCTTGGGGTAGCACTTCAAGGCCGACTCTCCTACCGGATTGGCACACTGCAGAAGCCCTGCAGAACTAAGAACTCCCACTTCTACGTAGGAACTCACACTTGTCCTCAAGGCTGTGGAATTAAAGAGACAGCAGCGAACCAACACTGTCAGCAAAATCTTCAATGGCTGGGATCACCCAGAATTAAGACATGGTTCATCCAACTATTATGGACTGAGTATGCCAAAACTGATTGTTTCGCATGGCATGGTAATCCATAAACCCAGAGAACTAAACCTGATACTCCAGATCTGTGTGAACCCCGTGAAAGTCTTGATGTGTGGGTCCCAGAACCCCACTAATATTTGCCACTTAACTGTAATTATTAGATGTCCAAAAGTTAATACCTTTTAGATTGCTCAGCTGTATTTATATTTATTTTTAATTTTTGTTATTGTTGTTATTGTTTTATATTATGACTGTTTCTATTGTTGTTAGCCATCCAGAGTTACTAGTTTGAGATGGGCAGCAATATAAATTGAATAAATAAATAAATAAATAAATAAATAAATAATACAGGTAGTCCTTGCTTAACAACTGGTCGTTTAATAACTGTTCATAGTTATGACAGCTTTGGAAAGGGTGCTTTACGGCCCATAAAGCAGTTCTGGCCATCATAAGCGTCACACTGCCCCTCCCCATGGTCACGTGACTGTATTTTGGGCGCTTGGCAACCAGCTCGCATTTATGACCAGTTGCCAAGTGCTCTGTGATCATGTGATTGCCATTTGCAATCTTTTCTGCCAGCTTCCCCAGAAAGTCGATGGGGAAGCTGGCAGGGAAGGTTGCAAGTGGAGGGGATAGAGGGGAGCTGAAATCCTTTGTGGGGCTGCAGGAACAGAGCAGAAATCTTCAGGATTTGAGCTCCATTCCTGCAGCCCCACAAAGAATTTTCCCTCCTGCACAGGCTGCAGGAAAGGAGTTCATATCCTGGAGATTTCAGCTACATACCTGCAGCCTCACATAGGACTTCTCCTCTGTGCATGGAGAGGAGCTGAAATCCTTCAGCGGGCTGCAGGAACGTTTGAGAGTGAAAGTGCTACCTGCCAGGAGGATTTCAGCTCCCCTCCATCTCCTCTGCTTAACGACTGCAACCAGGAGAGCTGAGATTGCAGTCATTGAGTGAAGCAGTCCGGTGAGCATCTCACTTAATGACCGCTTCACTCAACGACTGAGATTCTGCTCCCAATTGTCGTAGTTAATCAAGGACTACCTGTAAATACACGGGGAATAAGTATAATAACTCTATTTAACATTTAACTGGTTTAAATAAACTAATTGTAATATAAGTTTATGTGAAATAAATGAAATTTAGTTTTTGTTCCAACACTACTTACTGTTGCATTGCAGCCCCAGCAAGGCAATTTTCATAGGACTAGAGTTTAAATCCCATGTATCTATTCAAATAGGCAATGGCTCACAAAAGGACTTTTGTTGGCTGCTAGAAAACATTTGCTTTTTCCTGCAAAGGAGAAAGTAGTATTTCCCAATAGAAATTTTCTATCTGAAACTAAATCAATCAAGAAATACCCACAATTTAAAGCAATTTTTGAAGTTGAACTTTCACATTCAAAATGCAAACTTATACTACTGAACTGGACAGGAAGAATTCAGGGCTGCTTCTCTCCTCAGGAATTGGCCAGAACATTCTGATCATGCTGGAGAAACAGCTGGCTGTCCCCCATTTTCAGGAGGCCAAGGGAGCCAAGGCCTCAAGGCATTGTTTCTCTGTTGTTTGGCCCCCACTCTGTTCGCTTTCTAGAAGCTTCTTAAAGTGGATCTTTTCTAGAGGGCGCCAGATGCCTCTTGGAGTTCAGGTTAGTCTATTTTGACTATTGCTTTTATTTTATAAACTCTTCATTGCTATTGCTGTTTTTTCTTTTATGTTGTGAGCCACCAAGACTTTGCATATGATTGCTGCACGGTATAAATATGAGAGAGAGACAGACAGACAGACAGACTTGCTGATGAATGTATAATATAGAAGGGTTTTGTTCTGTTCTAATCCTTTTCTTCCCTTCACCTCCACTTTATAACTATTTGCAGCAGAACTATTCAAAACTCTCCAGCTGCATGTATTTCCACTTGGAGTGATGGTTTGGGCATGGGTGGTGATAAGGTACCATATTTGGGCCTCTGTCCCAGAAGTGTGACCTTCCTTAAGCCAAGCCTGTCTCTCCTCTTTGCAACTTGGGACCCTTTCGTTCCTTCTGAGATCTTAAAATTTGCTTTCATAGCGGTTCAAACAGACCCACCACTTTGCACTGCTCCCCTCTCAATCATGCAAGGAGACCGAACAAGGCTATCTATAGCTGCAGCAATACCTATAATATATGACTTACAGATTAGTAGCCATCATGTTGTACTACAATGATACAGAAAGAGTAGACTTGTAATAAGAGTACATTGGCAAAAAGTATTGGGCATCCTTTTGCCTTCTTGCTTCCTTTCCCTCTTATTAATACGTGTATAATCTTTAGTATTATATGTAATTTGGGCTTTTTATTATTGGCTTCTCTCTACACCTAAACATACTTAGAATGTAAATTTGAAAAGTGTTGATGATGAGTGGGCACAAAAGCTTCATATGAAATATTGAAACTGAATTTCATGTTGCCCTCAACCAAACCTTTGGATCTGGCCTCAGTACAGCAAAGAATTAATCTCTTGGTAAATGTCTTTCTTTTAGCTTCCTCAGAACTGGATCTCATTCTGGGATCTAGGTCAATGGGGTTTTTCAAAGGTTATGTAGGTTAAAAAGCCAGAAATAAACTGTCTTGTCTGATCCTCTTCATTGTGGTATGTATGCATCCGTTGTCCCAAAAGAACTTATCTGAAAACTGCATCAGGCATTTTTCTTCTCCCTTCTAATTTACACTGCCTGGTTTTCCTCAAGTCTTTTTAATGCTCAAGGTGGCTTTATTCTTTTCCAAATGTTGATAAAAGCCATTTGCACACAATGGTTCATAGCATCTTACAGCATCGCCCCGAAGAAATAGTTAAGAGTATTTTGTTTGTAAGGTAAAGTTACTCAGAAATAGAATGACATGCTTTCATTAAAACGGGAGGTTGGTGAAGAAATAGTATTGTTCATTTTGAAGCATGTTCCATAATGTTCAGTGTGAAAGGGTTACATATTAATTATTTTTAGGGAAAATTTGCAGCTACCCATTTACTAGGAAACAAATCTTGAATAGCAAACAACTGTCACATTCTGATCCCACCTAGTTCACAGAATGGCAACCCTTCCAGCCTACCACTGTGCAAGTTTAGTTATTTTGGGGTTTTTTATGTGGACTAGCTGTGGAAGTATAGCTAACAAATATATATTCATGGGAAAAGTAGTTGTTTGATGCTGAGTGAGCCTCCTACCAAAAAAAAAGTAGGGGGTAGAGTCTTGGCAAATGTTAAGTTCTGAGAAGGCAGAGACAGGTAGAGCTTACCCATCATACAGCCCAGGTATGGTTACAGGTGGACAACTTTGAGGGAAGGTGGAGGCGGAGGCATCTGCAGGATCAAAAGCTTTCCTCAAAAATTAAGCAGTTGCAATGCAAGCTCCACCCTTTTTGCATATGCATAACATGTTGCAATACACATACAAAAGGGACAGAGTTTGCATTGCAACACTGCTCTGCTGTTCCCCCTCTTGCCCCCTTTGCCTCTCCTGGGGATGACTGTGGGGGGGGGGGCATAGTTAATTTATTAGGCTTCTGTGATGTCCCTTCATTGGGGGAGGGGGAAGAGTTGAAAGGGTTTAGAAAGTCCCTTGTTTTTGTTTCACTAAAAAAAACAGGAAAATCTACCACCCCACAATTGCCAGGCATAACCAGGGTATTCTTGGGGAAAACAAAACAAGAGTGGGGCAACATATATCCATTTAGTAAGGGAAAATAATAAATGTGATTTTTTTTGAGACTGCAAATGAAAGAAAAATATGTTTTTGTGAACTATTGCTGAGGAAAAGAAAAATGAGGTGGAATTAATGTGGGGATGGAAACAGAATATATGTGATTTAGTTGTAATTTGCCTATGGAAATGCTAATGATGTTTATTCTATTAAAAAGAAATGCTGAGGTTTTAATTTGTGGGGGAGATGTGTCACTGTTAGGTGATATGCTAAACCAAAATCAACAAACCATATTATAGCTTAGCATGATAAGGAACCCAGCTACTGTAGTTTATTCAACAAACTATGATTAAAAACACACAACCAGTGCAGGAAACAGACTATAATTTTTCAGTAGGTTTAGAGAAGCATTTTGCATTATCCTGTTCTTTTTACTTACATTTGTGAAAGTTAAGTTCTAATACTTCTAAATTTAAACATAGGTATATAAATTTACATAAAGTTACATCCAAAAGTTATGCGGACTTGTATCTGCTGATCCCATGCCCCGATCGACCACAAATGCTGAATGTAAACAGACGACACATTACAGTGAGAAGCACATCTAGCTTCTTCCCCTTTATAGGACCTCTCTCTCCCTGGTTGTAGCAGAAGATATGGAAATCTTCACCTGTTACTTTCTGTTGCTCTGAAATGTTTCCCAGTTGAGTAGCATTTACTCTGCCAGGATAGGAAATTACACAAGGGTCCAGAGCATCTGGCTAGTGATGCTTTTATTCCTGTTGGGATACAAATGTCCCTTCCCTGACAGGATTTGAAAGTGAGAAAGGACCATTATTGGCAGGTATCTTATGCTGTTTTCATACACAACACTCAAGCTACATAAAACCTGTACTCCGATGCAAATTAGAATGTACTCAGGACTGCTACTTTTCTTTTACTTTGTAGAAAAAGACATTGCATTAGATTAAAGCAATTTCCAATTTGATTCAAAATCCCACTGATTCAAATATTCAGATATTTTGTGAAATCCAAAGAACAGGCCTTCTTCGATCCTGATACTTGCTTGAATGCCTACTTTTTTTAGCCTATTCCTCAAAAATACAACATTTCTTATACTCTACCTTTAAATCATGTACCATTTTTCTTCTTTTTTATCTACAAGCCATTGATATGTGCTGAATTGTATCTTACATTTTTCTCTCTTTCTCTCCACAAATTGTCTGGTCTAATCTTGCCTCTTTAACTCAAGAGTTCAATCTCACAACTTTGTTAATATATCCTAATTTTGACGTACCTAAAAATGTTAGTAATTTGGTATTTAATTACTGGATAACAATAACAATATCTTTATGTACATTGAATTATTTATAACTAATGCTTATTTTTATAGTGGAAATATAATATAGACATGCAAATTCTAATGGATTTGAAAAGAAATTGCTAAAAACAGTCTAGTGTTGAGTTATGTTTCCTTTTCTTTTATCTCTGGTCCTTAACTTCTTTTGATTACCATTTCTTCGAAAGAAGTAAGAAATAGTAATCAAAAGAAATTAATGATATAGATATTCAAGCTATTACATTCATTCTTTGTATAGTTGGCTGTGATCGAAGATGTACCAATATGTTCTTTACTAAATCAATTAACTGGAATTAGCCAACTGTCCTTGTCATTCATGGGTCCTCATTTTCCTGTTTCAGAAAGGTTCCTTATACAGTTGTATTCAGTGCATTACTGACCTGAAAGTTTTCAAAATTTGTGTCTTCTAAAGCTCCTTCCCACCAATGCTCCTAACATCAGATCACATATCACTCACCATTCATGTTCTAGTAACTCTAGTAATTTATAGTACTGGCATTGTAGATTTTCTAAGGGTTATACCATTCTACTGCTAGCTTGTCACAGGATTTTATTCCCTTCATTGTTTTACTATTTTTCTGGGTTTTTAAATTCATGTTTTAGTAACTTGTAATTTACCTAGAAAACCTGGGTAATGGGTGGATCAGAAGTGCAATAAATAAAAATAATATCTCTTTCACACACAGAGAGAGAGATCACAACCTAAGTCACTTTTTATAATTTGTGATATGATTTCACCAGGGGAATGAAATCCAGTTAATGATTTCTTCTCTTGTCATATTTTCAGAGTAAGGAGGGACAACCTTTGCATTATGGGGTCTGATACGATAATGCCAATAATGGCAGTAGCTATACGGTTAGCACTCTGTGTGCTTGTGTGTGTGCGCGCACGCATGTGCGCAGGTACTTGCACACACATGTACAAAGGAAGAAATAGCTATTCATTCAAAGAAATGAAATTCATGGCAACTAATTTGAAATATGTCTTGACAGTAAGATTGGTTAAGTTCTGGAAAGTCTTCCTAGAACAGTGATGGACTCCCCCTCACTGGTGGCTTTCAGATGGGGGCTGGATGGCCACCTATCCAAGATGATTTAGCAGATTCCTGCACTGAGCAGGGAGTTGGATTAAAAAAACCTATAGGTCTCTTCCAACTCATACAAGCTATGATATTATGATTTCAGAAAGGTACTTTGGTCCTGGCCTGAGATAGACAGTCATTTTCAGGGCTGCAAAATCAAGGATTCTGGCAAGATTATCAATGTTTGGGTGATTTGGTGTGGTTGGGACATGTAATTAATACTGTTGCAGGGAGAGGGACGATGCCAATTGGGCAAAGCCACATTATGCATATGTGCAGGCCAGAATAATCTAGAAATTTATTTGGTGGGATCATCTTTTTTAAAAAAAGCAGTACACTTTGGGGCTTACAGAAGTTTTCATATGTTTCTTGCCTCAAAAAAGAAATAGCTTGTGCAGCAATTTTGGGAAACTGAAGCTAGAGATATATCTGAGGGCCACAGTAAACAATCAAAATGAACAGGATTTGGGCACATGCAGTTCCTGGGCTATAGGTCCACCTCCCCCATGGCCAAATGTACGGCTAAAGATAGATTATACAGCTCTTCTTCTGAAGCTGGGAGGTGTTCCAGTGCTGTAAACTGCTTAGACAGAAACTTCCCTGAGAATTATATGTAAAGTATTTGAGCTTTCTGAAGACAAAATGAGGTATCAATATAAGAAATTTTAAATCTTGTAGCTAATCATTCTTAAACGGTAAATCAACCCAAGCACCTGTTGCCTCAAGGCATTTTCAATCTTTGAAGCATTCAGCACTTCAACATTTATATTAATTGATTCTACAACTTTTAACAAGCTATGTTTCAATACCTTAGCCAGTACATATTGCTTTCAAACAACCTGAAGTCACATATGTTCATGCAGTATCGATTTCACAGAAGATAATGCTCCTTCATCTCCTTGCACAGGGCAAATAAGCTTAGGACAAGTTTATTTATTTATTTTATTTATTTTATATCCTGCCTTTATTTTATTTTATTTTATTTTTTATTTTTATTTTTTTATTTATTTATTTGACTTCTATAGCCGCCCATCTCTGGCAGCTTACAACAATAAAACCATAAAACAATTAAAACAATTATAATTAAAACAGTTAAAATATAAAATAAATACAAAATAAATATATATGGCTGCCAAGTGAGCAATGCATAGATATTAATACCGCCAATAACCTTAGCACCGGAAGGCCCACAAACCCAAAGCCACTCCGTCTTGCTTGGGTTGAGTCGAAACCCATTGCACCCCATCCAGGCCCTCACAGTCTCCAGGCACTGGGTCACGGCATCACTCAGGCGGTCTGGGGTAGAGATATAAAGCTGAGTATCATCAGCATATTGATGGTATCTTACCCCAAACCGTCGGATCACCTCCCACAATGGTCTCATGTAGATGTTAAATAGGAGAGGGGAGAGAACCAAGCCCTGAGGCATGCCACAAAGTAGGGGGCATGGGCTGGACCTTTCCCCCCCTATCAACACCGACTGGAACTGACCCCGGAGGAAGGAGGAGAACCAGCACAATACTGTGCGCCCAACCCCCAACTCCCGAAGCCGGTCCAGAAGGATACCATAATTGATGGTATCGAAGGCCGCTGAGAGGTCAAGAAGAGCAAGGATGGTTGCACTGCCCCTATCCCGCTCCCGCCAGAGGTCATCTAAGATCATCTAAGAGGTCATCTAAGAGTGCGATCAATTATAAATAACTCAAGGTGGCTAACATACGAAATACTCCTTCCTCCTCCTATTTTCCCCACATCAGCAACCCTGTGAGGTGAGTTGGGCTGAGAGAGAGTGACTGGCCCAAAGTCACCCAGTGGGCTTTCATGCCTAAGGCGACACTAGAACTCACAGACTCCTGGTTTCTAGCCCAGCACCTTAACCACTAGACCAAACTGGCTCTCTTAGGCAATGATGAGGGGCGGGGGGATCTGGAAATTGGAATTTTGAGAACATGTTGTGGGTGCATTCATAAATGACTGTCATGACTGCTCGCTGGTTTAGAAAGCTAGGCTGTAACAGGCATACATATATACATGCACATACATAGGTATGAGACTTGCCTATTCAGAAAATGATGTTCATACTGGACATGATCAATTGCAAAAAAGCCATTTCAGAGAAAGCAAATTTGTCCCTCCAGAATACCCACTTCCATGCAGGAGATCATTGTGGGACACAAAGGCATTGCTCCAGCACAAGCTAGAGGTGGTGTTTTGATTTGAAGGATGCTAGTTTTCTAGGTAATGTTTTTATTAAAATAATGATTTGCAAAATCAAGTAGGCAAGAAGTGTGGTGGGTAAAAATGAACATGTCTGAGGACAGTAGACTGCATGTCCCTAGGAGCCTTCTCCTCTCTTTAAACCTCCTTCCAGTCTGGAAGCTAAGAGATGGATCAGAAGCATCTATCATTAGGAATGGGTGGGGTAAAGGGAAGGAGAGAGACGCACAGGGAAAGCTCTTGAACTGGCAAGATTTCTGAGAACAAAAAGGGACAAAGCTATTCCTCCAATATCAAACTGTAGAAAGAAAAGTCTTGGCACTTACAGTATGGATCGGGGTTTCTCCAGAATTCTGGGAGTTGAAGTCCACACATCTTAAAGTTGCCAAGGTTGAGAAACCCTGGTATAGATGTTACCAATCTATCTTATCAGTCCTTGGGAAAAGAGCAGGGGCAATAAGGCCAGGAAGGTGTCACAGAAGATATCACTATCACTCAGCATTAAATAAAATTAAAAGCCACTCAGGAATCCGATGATATCTTAAAGATTAATTCATTCTCTTAAGAAGCTCTTACATCATGTGTGCATTAATTAGCAGAAAGTATATGTACAGGAGTCGTTAAGTAATGCAATGTTCAAGTGTTAAGAGTGCTATGTGTACAGTATCCTATTAATCCTTAAAAGCAGGTTTGGCTATCATCAGTAGCTAGATGAGACTGTGTTACGGAATTTCAGGCCTGTAAGCTAGATGGGAAGACGGCAGAGGCAAACCACTTCTATGGTGCAGCTAAGGAAATGGTATGGCTGAACTCCAAGATGCCTTAACTTTTTTGGAGTTTTGGAATCACATCCTGGGACCAGGAGATCTTACTACAGTAGATTCTCAGTTAACCAGCACCCATGGGGATTGGTAGATGCCGGAAAAATGTAGTTTCTGGTTGCTTGAGAGTTACTATCAAATTTTGTTTAAAGTATTATTTATTTGATTTTTTTGCTGGTTGCTTGAGAGTGAGTTCCAGTTGCTTGAGAGTGAGTTCCAGTTAACTGAGAGTCTACTGTATTATTTATTCAATATTTTTTTGCTGGTTGCTTGAGAGTGCTGGTTGCTACTGTACCATCTCATAGCTCATCATATGCCTTGATAGCAGCCTGTGTGTTCTTCACTTTACTTGGCCCAATTTACATCTATAACAAAAATTAGTGAATGCAATTGTTATAAAATGTATGTCCTATCTGGTCTTTTTAGTATCTGGCTGTGTTCTTGCTGACAAACATATTTATTCATCACTAGAGGATAACACTTCATGTATCAGACACAGAACCATGAATCTGGAATATGTGACCAAAAAAATACTAGATAAATCCTTAAAAAAAATGGGACCCCTAAAAGATACACTTACAGTACATATTTTATGGGCTATAGTGCCTTTCATCAGATGGAAAAGGTATGAGTATGAATGAGGAGCAGTTGTACACTAATGTTTTAAGGAGGCAGGATAAACAGGTAAAGGGAAATAAAGTGTGGGAGGTAGTGATATTCATTCATTTATTTATATTTATCTAATTAAGAACATCAATTCAAACAACAACTGCTGAGTATAAAACCTGCATTTTTGCACTAGTGAGCTGATTAACAACTGTAGTACTTCCCTCTCTCTTTAATCCACAGGTGAAAAACCACACTACACAGGTGGCCCTGAAGGGCTATTTTTAATGTGCAGATTTCTGTCCTCTTTCATCACCTTTATGCTGCCCTCCTGGGAGCTGCAGTAGCAGCCCTGGCAGTTTCAGCTCTCCCTTCAAGGCTTTTAGAAGGAGCCCTGTGAATGGGCATAGGCAGAGACCTTTCAAAAAAGGCTACCAGGGAGGTGACTGAGCAATCCCTCTTAAACATTCTCTTAGCTGATCAAGTATAGTGCTGTATCTGTATTTTTAGGTTTAGAGATATGGAGGCATTGAAGTGCCTCCTTAGCACTTGTCCTACTTGGCTGCAGAGTCTGCTTGTTTTGCACTGCGCTTACCTCCCTCACACAGGAAAGTAATCAATACACAATGCAACCAAGAGTTTTAATTTTCAGACAGCTTGTCATGGACGCTGATGCTAAGAAGGAGGGATTGGCCCAAGGTCATCCAGCTGGCTTCCGTGCCTAAGGGAGGACTAGAATCTGCTCTGGACCACTCTACCACATTGGCTCCCTGCTATGTCCATACTGGAGTAAACTATCCAGTACAGTGGAAAAATTGTTCAGTTCTGAGCTATTTGAAATTCTCAATCAAATTTAAAAGTTGCTTTTAAAGTGGAGGAAGATGATGTAAAAGGTGCTGAGGACCTGACCTGGGCACAGCCTCTTTCAACATGAGTTAAAGAAGCAGTTCCTAAAGTCTAAGAGGTTAACAATGACAAAGCTTCCAAAGAATATTTTCTGATACTATCTGCTTCTCTGCAACATGTGAATGACCCTTGGAGGTGATGCCTTCTAGACACAAATCATGTTCTTTGCATTTTTAAATTCTTTCTTCAGTATTAGATCAGCACTGCACAAAATCAGCTCAAAGCCAGGACAATCTCCCTGGGCTAATAGTGTCTGAGCTAAGTAATGGGTCTTTGTTCTTAACTACAATTTAACTATCAGGTGCATAGTTACTAATACGTTCTAGCGGAATCCTGCCTGCCTGCCTTCCAATTTCCAGCAATATTCCTATATTTGAAACAAAGAGTCAACCCTGCATTCAGCTGGAGCTAAATTCTAGCTAAGAAGATAGAAACTCCCTTCCCTTCCTACCACCAATGCTACTTTCAGATGGTTCATATTGATTTGTGGTATGTCAGACTCATTTGTTTATTCAGCATTAATTTTCACTGCTTCCTAGCAGCAAGCAGGAACTGTTGTGCCATTACTTGGTTGTAAAATAACCTCAGTCATGGTGGACAACTAGTTATATTACAAAGTTCATGATGTCCCTGGTTTTGTTCTGAAAAAGTCAACAGCTGATCCAGAGGGATCCTCTCCCAATTCCCCTTTGGGTAGAGAGGGAAAATACTTCTCCCAAACTGCAACCAGCTAAAAAGTATCCTCCATATTGTCTGCAAATTAGTAGCTAGATCTCAGAAAACTAAATGGAGTCTTTTCACTGTCAAATACTACCAAGATATGTGGTAGCAATCCAGAAAGGAAGGAGAATATCAGAGACTATTTTAAATGACAGCAAATCACACAGAACGCTTCCAGATAGATCACAGATAAAGCTTTCAACTGTTACATTATAACACAAAGGTAAAAGCCCTTCACTTCATTGCCTCCACCATCTTCAGGCGTCTGACGGCTTCTGTCAAAATGGTCCAAACCAACAAGGTTGCTGGGAGACAACAGGAATGGCCATCTTGCTCACAACCATAGTCAGCGCCTTTTAAAGGGCACTAAGTTCACTAACCTCACATGCTAATCATTTTCAAAAATTGCTCATTAACTACTTCTAAGTTATTAGAGATCTTGGGAATGACAAGTTTGAAGACACCAAGTGAGCTTGCCTTCAATCCTGAATGAAAGAAAATTTTAATCATAAGCTTAATAATAAATAATAAATGATTATTAATATTAATAATTAATATTTATAATATTAATATTACTTAGTATTCTTAATAATAATAAAGAATCATAAGAATTTAAAGAATCTGAAATAAACAGCAAAAGCTAAATAAGATTTTGATCTTAGAAAGTTATAAACGGAGTAAGGGTCCAGATAAAATTGGAATATTGAAACTTTTACAATAAGATTTTGGAATTAATAATAACAAACAGCTTCCCATGGGAAATAGATCCTGTTTTGGGTTTTGCAAGACATAACAAAGATAAGTAATTGCATGCTTATCAGGGTCTTTTCCAGTGAGTCCTCTCTTTGCATTAGGTGTCCAAAATATTTGAGCTTCAGCTTCAGTATCTGTCCTTCCAATGAGCAGTAAGGGTTTCCTTTAGGATCGACTGATTTGACCTCCTTGCAGTTCAAGGGACTCTCAAGTGTCTTCTCCAGCACCACAGTTCGAAAGCATCAATTCTTCAGTGCTCAGCCTTCCTTATGGTCCAACTCTCACAACCATACATCACTACTGGGAAAACCATAGCTCTGATTATACGGACCTTTGTCGGCAAGATGATGTCTCTGCTTTTTAATATGCTGTCTAGGTTTGCCATAGCTTTCCTCCCAAGGAGCAAGTGTCTTTTAATTTCATGGCTGCAGTCACTGTCTGCAGTGATCTTGGAGCCCAAGAAAATAAAATCTGTCACTGCTTCCATTTCTTCTCCTTCTATATGCCAAGAAGTGATGGGACCAGATGCCATGATCTTAGTTTTTTTAATGTTGAGTTTCAAGCCAGCTTTTGCAGTCTCCTCTTTCACCCTCATCAAGAGGCTGTTTAGTTCCTCTTCACTTTCTGCCATTAGGGTGGTATCATCCACATATCTGAGGTTGTTGATATTTCTCCCAGCAATCTTAATTCTAGTTTGTGATTCATCCAGCCTGGCATTTCTCATGATGTACTCTGCATATAAGTTAAATAAGCAGGGTGACAAAATACAGCCTTGTTGTACTCCTTTCCCAATTTTGAACCAATCGGTTGTTCCATGTCCGGTTCTAACTGTTGCTTCCTGACCCGCATACAGGTTTCTCAGGAGACAGGTAAGGTGGTCCAGTACTCCCATCTCTTTAGGAATTTGGCAGTTTCCACACAATCAAAGGCTTTAGCATAGTCAATGAAACAGAAGTAGATGTTTTTCTGGAACTCTCTTGCTTTCTCCATGATTCAGCGAATGTTGCAATTTGATCTCTAGTTCCTCTGTCTCTTCAAAACCCAGCTTGTACTTCTGGGAGTTCTTGGTTCATATATTGCTGGAGCCTAGCTTGTAGGATTTTGAGCATAACCTTGCTAGCATGTGAAATGAGTGCAATTGTGCAGTAGTTGGAACATTCTTTGGCATTGCCCTTCTTTGGAATTGGAACATAAACTGACCTTTTCCAATCCTGTGGCCACTGTTGAGTTTTCCAAATTTGTTGGCATATTGAATGCAGCACTTTAACAGCATCATCTTTTAGGATTTTAAATAGCTCAGCTGGAATACTGTCATCTCCGCTAGCTTTGTTGCTAGTAATGCTTCCTAAGGCCCACTTGACTTCACTCTCCAGGATGTCCGGCTCAAGGTCAGTGACCTAGCTTTGATTATACAGATCTTTGTCGGCAACCATCGTGGTTATCAGGGACGTTAAGATCTTTCTTGTATAGTTCTGTATATTCTTGCCACCTCTTCTTAATCTCTTCTGCTTCTGTTAGGCCCCTGCCTTTTTTGTCCTTTATCATGCCCATCTTTGCACAAAACGTTTCCTTGATACCTCCAATTTTCTTGAAGAGAAAATGTACAGCATGTATAGCAATACTTTTATGCATAATTTATTCTTATCTATGCTCTTTTAACTTGTATACAATTCTGTGCATTTGTCAGTAGGAAAACAAACAATTAATTTAGCAAATGCTGGTGTAAGTCAGAGAACATACGCTACCCCAGATGATTATTCTGCAGTGGTACCTTTTGCAGTGGCAGCCATAGGGAGGTCTCTGAGGGCCTCCCTCCCTTTGAGAATTTCCAGGACCTTAAGTGTACTTTCACCTTTAATTTTCAGGAGAAAAAAAATGGTTTCATTTATGTAGATATAAGCCAACTTGCCAAGGTAGTGGCTCCCGATTGCTTCATAAGTAGCTTCCCCTTCTTCCACCCCATTTTAACAGGCTAAAACAGGAGAACATGTAGTTTCTGGAGTTTTTTTGTTGGATAGAAATACAAGAACAAAGAAAATAAAATCAAATGAAAGTTTTGAAGGACACAGAGAAAATAATGCCAATGTGGGAGGAGAACTACTCTGGGTTTTGTGCCAGAGTTACTGCACACGTTATAGTTAATAGGCTCCTGAGATAGGAGTGCAACCACACCCTTCTTATCTGTATCGTTCACAGTCACAGCTAATGCCTGCACTTGCTGAGAGAGACTGTATTTTCCAGTGATAAAATGTCCACAAAAAGAGTACGGCAACAGCTGAATAGCATCTGCACAATTACTGAAGAAGAGATCTGGGAAGAAACTGCCCTGAGGCTCAGCTAAAAAATATCACTAAACTGTCTCTCAAACAAATTGTAGTCAACTCAAGGAGAGGGGCTCTGGGTGCAATTCACAAAGGCAAATTTAAGTGTGCTCTTATATGAATCTAAGGACACAGAGGCACTATCTTCTCCTGGAGATATCCTATGTTCCAATTTAAAAGAAACATACCCAACCACATAAACAGGGAGCTAGTCTAGGGCCTATTTTCTTAATCTGGCAGGTGTCTTTGAAATGGGTATTCCATATACAGTATTTTCTAACATCCACTCAAGCAAGATACCCAACAGTTTGAGATAGGAATGGCTTCCCTGATGAAATGCAGCTTTTTAAAGGTGCCTGTGAGTGTTGCGTCCCTTTCCGACTTTTCCCACTGAGTCCCCTGCTTCTGTGTGCAAGTACAGGGACTGCTCTTCAGTGCCCAAAGCCTCGGTCCTGTTCTCCATTATGGCTTCCAGCAGTGGCTCCCCTCCATGGTCCACCAGCATCCAACTCTCTTGTCGTCCTTTTCGCAGCAACAAGAGCTCTTGTTACAAAGTTATTGATTGGTTTTCGTGCAGACAGATGGGCTTGTCACTGTCTGCTCCCCCCTCCCTGTGGAATCTGCCTCTGTATGGGCTGATTGTTGCCTCTCCGGGGGATAGGGTTGCAGTGGGAGACCACCCTCTACGCAGCATCCTTCACACAGGCCACCAACTGTAATAAATAGAGCTGGACTGAGTGATAATAAAAGCAATTGAGGGGGTTACCTGTGCAGGCATAAGATTTATATCTTCTCATATTTGAAGTGATTGTTTTATTGAGTTCTCTGTTTGGTTAGGATGCTATATATTTATTTATTTAGTTATGGATTTTTGCAGTGCTGCCTAGCCTCTTTTCATTTCTCTGATGGGACTGTGAAGAGGAGCATCCTTTGGAAATGAGCCCTTTAAGGAGGGCTGTTTATATAGTGAGCATCCTTTCCCCCTCCCTTACCTACAGTGGCTCTAGCTGTGATCTTGGCAGAAATAGTGTGATCATTAAAGAAACATAAACTGTGTGCTCAGGAGCGGGAGATGCCTTGCAGCAGAAAGGAGAAATATCCTGTTTACTTGGGGGAAAAAACAACAAACAAAGCAAAGCAAAGCAAAGCAAGAGATGCATGTTCTAGTGCTGGGAGAGAAATATCCATCCTTGACAAGAAACACTGCAATTAAATGAAAAAATATTATTCAATACAGGGCTAAATGGCCAGGAAACCTTTCTCGCCATTTTTTTCTCTGACACCCAGAGAGAGAGAGAGAGATGATGAAACACAAATATTCTATGTGCTGCAAAGGGATTACTAGGAAACAATCAGGGATCCTCATACTTGCTTAGGCATCTTTACGTGAGGGATCACGGCAACACCTGTTTAGCTACAGCACCCTCTGTGTCAAACCCAGAGACCGCAGCAGTGAGAGAAAACACCTTGTGGATACATGGAATCAAACTGGCGTACACCAAGACTTCAACTTGAAGAACAATGCACTAACTATTGAATATGCCTTCAATATTATTGCAAACTTTTCCTACACATTTAACGTACATTAAGCATTACCTTTCTATGAAGTTTTTTTCCAACCTGTGATACTTGAGGAACCATTTCCTTAATTCTCACTCCTTGTTTTAAAATGTAACACTTTTATTACTGATGCTGAAACAACCTAAGTATTTAACAATGTATAAACAGTGCACAATTACATGCACAAGGTGAATGAGATTCCATTTCATCATTTTTATGGCAGAGAAGTAAGAATATAAACACTGTCTGTTCGATCCAATCACAATCCATAGCAGCAAGGGGGACTTTCAAGTGTTAACCTCCTATCTTTGGGAAAGCACAAAACAATGCTGGCATGACATTTGCAGCCCCACTGCCAGTTCCTATCCTGCTTCTGTTGTGTCCATTCTGAATCACTGCCAAATGGTGTGACCTGATTTGTGGCCATGCACTTGTTATAGGCAAGATTATTCATTTTCTCCTCTGGCTTTGCTGCCCTCTCTTTTCAGCAGATCATCAGCCAACAGGGAAAACAGCTGCCAATCAGGGATTGCAGCAGGAATGGGGAAGGTTAAACTTCTGGATTCTGAATGGACTGGTTGGTCTCCCTCTCCTCACACAACCCATTTGGGCATCTCCCAAGTTAAAATGAAATGATGGGAACTAAAGAAACCAATGGGAAAACATCAAGGCTGAAATAATTCCAGAGAGGAAGGAGGCAGACCCTGACACGGCCATGCAACTAGCTAGGTGAAAGAACTGACATTATTAGCTCCTGGGCAACCACTTTCTGGCTTCAATAACAATTGCAGAGAAACTGGCAAATAAGTACGAACACCCTCTATCTTCTTCCTCAGGTGAAATAATGAAGTTCTGCTCTGTTCTGGGTTGTTGGCATCCTGGAAAGAAGATGGAGTCAAACTAGAAAGGTCTGGGGCAGGGAGGTGACAGGTATTAAAGGAAATCCAGAAACAATGAGCTAATGGAGAAGGCAAAGGCTGGAGAGAAATGGTGAAGTCTGGCACCACCAGAGGGGAGAGGCCATGACGCTCAACAATACCCATGGCTGGTCACTTGACTTCACCCCCAAGTAATAGGTGGCAAAGCATGCCAGAAGTTATACACCCTGAGGCTGTCATTGAATAGTGTCAGAAGAAGGAAGGAAATGTTTGTATTGACACAGCTCAGGAAACCTTATGGCTGTCTTACTCATGGACTGGGGATGAGACAAGAGGAAGGTTAGGGCGTGATGGTGCCATGGTTACTTACAAGTAGGAACCTGGCCCCAAAGTATGCCCCTGTGCCCTCTGAAACTTCTTTTTGCCTTTGGGTCCTAGGTGCTGCCTGCACAGACCCATTAATTATGGTTTACATGCAGAGCGACTTGCTTTTGTTACTGCTATATCTCCTGCCAAGTGAGTGACCTTGGGTCACTGTATTAGGAGACAGGGCAATTATATTCTCCCTGTTCACTATCTTCAATACTGTCTATAATGTTTAAACCTCTTTGATGTCCCTTCCATTTTTCTTTAAAATACTCAAAAGCTTCTCTCTGCTCCCGTTATAGAGAAGGTGTTCCATGATCATTTTGTTCTCCTTATGGATATCTTTTCCAGCTTTATTGGCATTTTTTTTTAGAAATGTGTCATGGTCTCACTAAAGGTAACATTATAATTCTATTTTTATTTCCATTCTTCCTTACTTGAAATTGTTTTCTTTTAAAAAACCAAACAGTGTCAAGAGCCAAGCAATTGATTTTAAATTACTGAGGACTAGACAGAATTCTCAAGAGAATATCACAGCCAATTGTTCAAAATATGTAACCCTTTATTAGGGCAAACTGGCTTTGCTTTTGGCTGATGGACATGGGACAGGGAAAAAGCACACAGAGAGAATTGCTGTGAGTGCTTTGCAAAAAGACAGAATTTAGGGACTTGCAACAGACAAATACAGAAGTGGTGAAATGAAGAGTCCTTCCACAACTGCCCACGGAGGACAAAGCATGCTCAGTAACCAGGGAATTCTGGGAAAGGGGAGAGTTGGAGGAAGACAGGAAAGCACAGGAGTCCTCTGTAAGTCCTGCCAACCACAACATATTAGCAGTACTAGATGAAGCATAAGCAATAAAAGGTCAAGATGCAGGTAGATGTCGAACTACAGCAAGTGGACATAATGTTTGCACTTGCCCTCTGCTACTGACCACTGCATAGGGGTACACTTCCACAAAAAAATTGTAACTGGCCTTTTTACAATTGATTCAACATTATGGGGGTTAAAATGACTATATAACAGCAGCCTTTAACCCTGGATTTTGGTGGTATAAGAAATATGAAAAATAAATGAATAAACTTCCAGTACAATTTCTCATTCTCTTAAATCAGTTTCTTTGATGTTAAGTAAAATACAGGAAGTTTTTAAAAGAGGTGATTGAGTTTTCCTGCTATTAATTTTTCAACCTCCATTGTATTCACGAATCAGTGATTCCACTTTCTAACTTCCATGACTATTTAAGTGATATCTTGATGTGCAGCAGGACACCTCCCAACTTTTAAACCCATTAGAATTAGTCCTAAGATCAAATCTTTGCCACCTTCTTCTTTAAAGATATATGGCATTTAAAAAGAACTAACATTATTCCTCAACAATCTCTTTTTAAAACTAAACACAATTCACTCAAACTTTCTTCACATTTTCCCCTTAAGCAGGTCTGTTGCCCTCTTCTGAATATATTTTGCAGACTGGATTAACACAACAACTCAAAAACTTATGGTAAGTAAAATTTATTGTAGAAAAGGTAGGAGACTATTGTGAAAGAATTCTAGTGACTGCCACATATCTAAAACTGGTTCTTCAAATTCTCCCTCCTCTTTTTCCCACCTGCAAAAGGCTACAAGCAACTCCCTCTTGGGCAGGAGAGACAGTTACCACCTGCTCCTTGGTTTGGAAGCTACCTCTGAAGGTGTGAGAACTGTTTGCTTCCCTCCTGCTTAAAATGCAGTATCCAACCATGGACAGTATTTGGGTGGCAACAGAAGCTATCTTCCTAGGCACAATTGCTTTGAAGAAGTGTGTAGTGTGGGAATTTTCATAGGGCAAAGAGAAGAAACAGCTAATGCCAATCTTTCTGTGTATAAAGTATTGCACAATCACACAGCAATGGAAAGTATTTCATTTAGGCCAATAAAAATTCTATTTCTTTTCAAGAGCAATACCAGTGTGTCTTAACATGGCAAATAAGATTATGGGGGAGAACTGCTTGAAGCCATATGTAGGGGGGTTCTTCGGAGGCTGACTTAGAGCATATGATCCCTCTAGCTTTTTAAAACTGTTTTGAGTTAGGAAGGTAAACCATTGGTGGGAAATATTTTATCATGAAAAGCCCTGGAGAAAAAGCATTTGAACATGCTCAAACACACAGGGTTTTCTCCTTTCCTATTATTATTTTTTAAAGATTTTTTTTATCCTGCCTTTATTATTTTTATAAATAAGTCAAGGTGGGGAACATACTTAATACTCCTTCCTCCTCGTATTTTCCCCACAACAGCAACCCTGTGAGGTGAGTTGGGCTGAGAGAGAGGGACTGGCCCAAGGTCCCCCAGCTGGCTTTGTGCCTAAGGCGGGACTAGAACTCACAGACTCCTGGTTTCTAACCTGGTGCCTTAACCACTACACCAGACTGCTTCTCTTCTCTTCTCTATTCCTTTATTTTATTTTTCCTTTTCTTATCTTTGATTTTTCTCCTAAATCTATGGGCAAGGGTTGCTGTATTAGTTTATTTTTAATTCTACATTACTTGGTGATTTTTAAGTTCTTCACTTTTAAGTATATGTATTTTTATTATTTAGATGGGAAAGCACTTCTTTAAAATTACTGAGAAATTTAGCAAGGGGAATAGTTCAGCCATTCACTCTAATTCACTTCAGTATACTGTACCTCTCAGATACCATGAGAAAGCTACTTCGTGGGGATTTTAAAGTGACTGCAGTTTGTTGGGTCCAGACTGCCTGTTGTGGGGCATTGTTGTCACGCAATATAAGAAGAACCTAAATAGAGTTCCTTCAGGCAGACCTGCATCTCTTTATCTTAGAACTTGCTCTTGGGGATCCCGAATTCCTCACTCCCTGAAATGAAGGAGGAACGCCAAAAATTTTCAAGACAAGCCCCCTGCTGGGTGAAACTGAGTAAAGCACTTTATCTGGGATAGCTAATTAAGCAGTACCTTCTTAATTTAGTTCCTTCTTAAAACAGCCGTGCCCGGAAGTGCAAAGCTCTTCCAAAACTTCACATACTTTGCAACTCAAGGCAACATTTAAAACCTAAACCTGTGCTTGTTAGGAAAATAATGGCAAAGGGATTTTTTAAAAGTGCTTTAGCTTTAAAAAAAAACAAAACGGTATATCTGGGATTGTTTTTCCTTGTTCTGTTTCTTAGAAGGAAATTATTTTTATTGTTTGGAAGGACATTATTTTTTATTTTCCTGTTTTCATTCTCAGGCATGTAGATGTAGGCTGGATCCTTTTATTCCCAAATTCATGAGCATTGTTGGATTGCAGCCTTGACCTGACTACCAAGCACTACTGAAGACAGTACTGGGTCATTGGAATAAGCATGCAGAGGGTTGCCCCACCAATGCTTGTGTGGCAGAAGCTCTGTGCAATTGATAATGTGGTATTGTGTTTTCTTTCACATTCCAACTAGCATTTTCACACTGGCTGCAATCACTTTGGGAAGAAAACAGCATAGGAGAATTCTTGCAAAGGCTCCCAGATATTCATGGCATTGGTGTTTTTTTCCCCTGAACTTGTTTTTTGCTTTATTTTTCTCATAGGGCTTTCACTTTCATGATTCTAAGAGTATATGCTTTGCCATTAACGTACAGTTGGCAAGAACAGACCGAAAAATAATGTCTCATGAACTGGAAGTTCTACTTACAAATTACTTTGCCCTGTACTGACCAGTTAGGACAAGCAAGGCTAGATTTCAGGCTGGGATATCATTTCAATCTGTCAGTAGCTTTATGTAAAGAAAAAGACAGATATTAATTCATTGATTTAAAAAGTTATATTCCACCTGACAACTACAGTAATTTTCAAGGCAAAATATATCATCCACAGATAAAAGATGCAAAAAGGACTTTAAAAAATTAAAATATCAGCATATGAAAGCAATGGGCACCACTAAAAGCTACTGTTAAAAGCAACCCAGTGGTGGACTTCCTTCTCTGTTGAGACAGAGCCCTTGCTCAACCTTACAAACTCAGCACCAGGTCTTTGCTCAGTACTTTAGCAGTGCTGCATGTTTTTGTCTGGATGGTACTGCCTTGTCCTCATATAGCTGAAAAGGTAGAGTTTTAAATATCAGCTTTTAAAGTTTTTACAGAATTACTCATTTTGCAAGTGTGCTTTTGAATTGTATTAAGTGTTTTCAGTCGGAATGTTATGTGTATCTACGTAGAGGCATTATTTAAAAGCAAATGAAAATGTACAGTGCACATTTGACACATTAGTAAATAAAACCAAAGACAATAAACAAATTAGTGCATTTCTTCAGAGAGAAAAAAACAGTAAAAGGCTGGCAATAGCCTTCTCTTAAGTGGAGATACTTTAAACCAAGTGCCAGGGGATGCCTCCATGAGGCAACCCTTCCCAGAAAATCTAGCCCTCTTTGCAAGTTACTGAGGTCTATTAGATATTCAGTCTATATGAACTGCAAGCATTCACAGGTAAACCAGGGAATAGGAAGCAATATTTTTCTCCTGGGTTTTCAAATGTTTGTAACTAGCTCTTGTTCCATATACCACTCTATGATGCCCTCAGAAGCTGGCAATTAAAGGGTAGTTCTTCACTCCCCAAGCCATTTCAACCAATTGCACCATGACAGCAGCCCTAACAGCTGGCTCTCCAGCTTCTCCTTGAGTATCTTAGATGAAGGTGAATCCACCATCTCGTGAGGCATTAAGATTGTTTAGCTAATGTTAAGCTGAAATGCACTTCCTTACAATTTCTACCTGTTGGTTCTAGTCCTGCTGTCTGAAACAATAAAGAACTTTAGTGAGCCCTCTTCTGTATGTCAACCCTTTATTTCCAAAGGGTTTATTTATAATGCTGTTTTCACCTAGCAGTTTCAATAATTCATCACAAAACTTTTTTTCCATGCTGGTTTCTCATTTTTGAAAGTGCTCCAGCTAATCAATTTCCTCCCTAAGCTATATTGCCAGAATGGGACATAGTAACCTCAAATGTGGCTGGACTAATGCAGGATTCATATTATACTTCTATTCATGAGTCTAGGATTTCATTAGCATGTTGCTGCTCTTGTCATTCTCAGCAGTGCTGGCCTGGGTCTTCTGCTTTGATCCACTAGGATGCCTTGATCCTTTCATAAGCATCGATCCCAAGGTTTTAATGATAAAGGATGCAGTGAAAGCATCCTTTTGTTTAATGGCTAACTTGAAGAAGAGGTTTGTAAATTATGAAAGCTACTTCACTAATTATAATTTTTAGTTGCTTCTACCAAATGAATTATGCTATTGCTCTTCTTTGGATTCTTTGTTAATAAAAGCTACATAATCAAGGCATTATATGGGTAAGGCTGCAATTTATGCTTACTCCACAAGAAGTCCTATTGAACTCAGTGGGATTTACTTCTGAAACAATAGTGGTAAGAACTGTTGAGTAAGCTAAGAGGCTGACTGTTGTTAGTAAAAGGAAAACCATTCTCTAAAGTCAATAACAATTTCTACTAATACACTTCTGTAAGTAAGTTTGCAGATATATTATTTTATAACCTATCACACCAAATCAGTGGCATTGTTTACCCACGTAGTCAGCCTTCTCAACTTACATCTGTACCACAGTCCAAAGAGCTTTCAGCCAGCCCTGGGGTGCTACCCAGATAGACAACAAACAGTGGCGTTTGACATAATGGAACTTAACCTAAAAGTGTAGTACATGCACAGGATCACTGAGAATGCTAATATTGACAATAATGTGCTTCATTATATCTTTAATTGTTAGTTAACAGTTAAATAGCAAATAATGCAACACTATGTCATATTCATCAGTCCGTTACTTTTAGAAATTGTCAACAGATTAATTTTTTTTCCCCTCTTTCATATAGACAAACTATCATTTAAGTCAAGAGTGGGCAACAGTTTGGTGTCCGGAAGGGTGGGGGAAGACTAAAATGGCAAAACAATTATGTGAAGTGGAAGCAAGTTTGGTGGGAATAAGTTTTTCCTTTGGGGAAAGGTTGGGGTCAGGCTAAGGTTTTGTTGTTGCTCTTTTTATCTTTGTTAAGTCTATCACAGTTATTAGACACTACATTTCTTGTTGTGTTTTCTGTCGCAAATTTCCAGGAAACTTTCATAATAATTTTCAGTAACTGCATGGCTGAAATTCAGCAGTGCATTTGAAAAGAGCTCCTGGAACCTCAAAACAGAAAAAAGAAAATGGGAGTCCTGCACTGATTGCCCACCTCTGATTTAAGACAGTAGAAATACTTTTTTTTTTTTAGAAAAGAAAGACGTATTTCCTTCTCGCATCGGGCCAAAAATCTTCCACATTACTTTCCTATGGCTCACATACAGTTCCCACATATGTTTCATTCTAGGTCAGAAATGTTTTAAAGGAGATAACAAGAAAAGGAGTTGGGAGAGGCAAGCTTGCTTTGAAAACAGCCATCTTTTGGCTAGTTTTTAAGCAAGTTTGCATCTCCCCCTCCATGGGGAAGTTCTTCATGATGTTCTGGTGGTCATGAAGCCACTGCATTGAATTCTGTCTAGCAACAAATGTTGAATGATACAGATGCACATGGAAATCAAAACAGATGTTAAAGCTGTTACATGAATAATAATAATAATAATAATTATTATTATTATTATTCCCCGCTTCCTCCTCCACTTTTAACAGCGATATAATCTGCAAAAAACAGGTAAAGGTTCCACTTACTGCTGCAAATTAAACTGCTGTTAAAAGCCAAAATACAGGACATAGTTCAGAACTGAGTAACTCTACTTACATCAGGTCTAGCCATGCAAAATTTTCTGCAGGAAGAATAGCGACCCAGTGCATCCACCTCCCCTGGGATCATATCCAGCCCAAGTACTTTCATTCTTCAAGGGGGAAAATCACATAAAGACTTTTTCTCCTGCCTAGTAGTTCACAAGAATACATAAAGAATGAATTAAAGCAGAACCAAATTGTTAACATTCATGCACCTGAAAATCAGCTGCCTGTGATGCCACCTGCATCTTTTTGCCCTGCCCTCGCTTAAGGTATCCTTATGCTTTTGAAAATTGCCCCACAGGTGGAAACCAGAGCTTAGGAGCTCAGCAGGAGACAGGTGGGGGTTGATCTTGAGATTCATATAAACGACTACAGTGCAACAAGATGAAAGAAGTCCAACTGAGAGAAATTCACGCACTCAGAAAAATTATAAAGATATTGAAAATCTACACAAAACCTCTATAAATTAGATGAGTTCTGGCTATTTAAGACATTGAAATGACATTTTTGCTCTTTCTAATCTAAAGGGCTGAAATTCTTTTAAATATCTATTTGTGTCATATTGCCCATGTAACCGTAAAATCTGCCTTCTTTTGCTATAATCTAATTTACTACCTAGTTTGCTAAACAATTAAGGTATAAGCAACTTTATCCTATTAGTCACTAGTAGCTGCCCTTTTCAGAAAATGGATACTTTCACCAAGTATCCTGACAAATCATTTGATAACACATCTTCAGCTACATTTTTGTATCATCAGAAAATTCCTCCAAGTCTCTCTTAAGATACAAATTATGGCATGAGAAAGTCTCAATACTGGTAACTTCTTTCCAGAAGGACACTTCCATGTTTCAGAAGTTTTTGCTATCCGATATTCCTATGCCAATGACTCCAGTTGGTCTAACTTGACTTGAACTGACACATTTCCCATCGATTCCTCACTAGAGCATTTATTTCTCTTTTTATTTATCATCCACCACCTCAAAAACAAGGACTGAAGCTGGCAAAGAAACAGACATGCATGCAGCAGAAAGAATAAAGTACCCAAAGATACTTGGAGCACTGATTGTCAGTGAATTTATATTGTATCTAGACAAATAGGAGTGGGATGAAGGGAAGCAATCTTAGCCATGTTTGCATTTTTTCTTTGAAAAAAGGAAGGAGGGAAGGGAAAGAAAAATAGTGAATGAGCAAGAGAGAATAATAGCCCTTTTAATGGTGCGGGGCAGTGCTGGACAACTGCCCCTTTAACATATCATATTGCAATGCAGCCATATTAGTGACATATAATTAAAAGTAGTATTGAAAATTCAATATTTAAAGTTTAATTTAAACTTCAGTGCCATTTAAACCACTGAATCTAACCCTCTATTTATGGAGTCCGCATTAAAGCATCCCAGATTCTTTGCTTTAAAACATCCAGCGAATGGCAAACCACCACCTCTCTCGGTCACCAGTTCTATTTATATGACTTTAAAACACAGAAAGTCTATGAAAGCAAGATTACAGTGAAGTTGGAGGGAAAAATCAGGAGCAACAGTTTAAAACATCATACTGCTTAGAGATTCAAGACAGTAAATGTAGAACTTGTTGCTGACACATCACTTCCCATCATTGTTTATCTAGCTTATTTTACTATTTGATCATTGGAAAAAGGGAAGGAGAAAATTAATAAATGTCCAAATATAAATTTTCAGGCAAGATGGAAAAAATGAAAAGAAGTTTCATTTTTTTTCTGTAACGATTTCTTCGTCTACAGTTCTGGATGTGCAGGGCCTGAATCATCTATTGGCCCTAATCTCAATATTTATCAGTTTGGAGAGAAATCTGTTTACTTATTTTTAATTTTCAACAATATAATTTCAAGAGTTCTTCTTTCTGTCATGGCAAACTGAGCAACTTCTTTTTGAGATTTCAGAGATCAAGGAAAGGATGGATATATGTATGTATGTATTGCACCAAAGCAGTTTTTAATTATCAAGAGTATATAAAGGCTACCTTCTTAATTTATTTTCAAAAACTTCAAATGTTGATTCTCATATCCCTCAGAAATACCAGCTAAGATTTCATGACAAAATACTGCCTGATATGGCATATTTAACTTTATTTCAGGAACAGATTAGGCAATCGGAAGAAAATCAAGGCTTCCCAGTTAACCGAAACCAGCTGAACCCTGATTCTTGATGGATGCCTTGGGCTTGTACAGAACCATTTGTGGAATTTACTTTTTGTGCTTCCACATGCCTGGTGTTGGCTGCTGCGGTTTATCTGGAAAATTCTTGCTACTCCAGCGAATTACCACATCGTCAACATTTAAAGGTAAACTAGCATCTACCTAGAGGTAAACATAGCCTCTTCATGCAATGATGAAGGCATGAAATACTACAATACTGATCCAAGAAACAGGTACTATGCAAGGCTACCTGACACAGATAAATAACGTATAAACCTCATGCTTTTGGAGAATTAACTTGGCTATAGCACAGGATTCTCCTGCTTTACTGGATGTGGCCTTTACTACACCTGATAGGGTCTCTCTCCAAGGACAAGTCCCAGAAAGAGGGTGACCTGCTTCCTCCCCACAACCTGGGATAGATTTCCCACCTGGAGCAAGTGCCTGAGCTTGCTTTCCCACCTTCTTCAGTGGCCAGGAAAGCATTGGAGGAGCGGCACTGCCTTTTTCCCAGAAGCCTGGCTGGGAGGCTTGAGCCATGGATGGCTCTCCTTTCTGGACCAGCCTTCCACAGCTGCTCGTCAAGGGGCCCGGTGTTGCTTCTATTATTTCCATGCCCGAGACAGGAGGAGCATCTCTTTCTTGAAGGAGGGTGCATAATTAGTCAGCCAGTTTGAACTTACTCTGTTCATAACCTAATGACCATTTTAATATTGATGGCACACACTGGGATAATTCGGTGGGATAACATAGCCATATATTACAGAGAGACAACGTACTGAGGGAGGCATCTCTGTTCTCCAAGGGAGGCTCCCTTGTTAATTTAACCTGTTATTTTCAGATGATTTGGGATTATTCCGCATCATTTTCAAAACTATAAAAAGCCACTGAGGTTGCCAGTTTAAAAAAATGCCTGTTACTTGTTCAGAACACTGAACAATATTTTACATGAATCAACACATCATTATTTCTATACTTTTGGTGCACATTGCTTCATTCTTTAAAAAGTGCTGAATTCACTATTTATTATATGATAACTATTGAGCTAAAGAGCTGTTGAAGTGGATGCTATTGGCTGTTATGTCTATCTGGATCCAAGTATCTTTTGGGGCTACTTTTCTTTGACATAGAGATTCATAATATGTTATACTTGCAGCAGCTGCTCATTCTACAATTCACTGCCGAAAATACCCCAATCTCAACTGGCGTATTCCAAAAGACATCCATGCAGACTGTTATAGAGATCCCTTCCTGGAGGATCATGAAGCTTAAAGATTTGGTAATGTTTGATATCCATGAAAGTGCTAAATTTAAAACTCAATCAAATATGTAGTCCGCATTTGTTCATTTTTAATTAGTGACAGCTCAGCATTTGTGTGCGTGGGTTGTAGATAGGTGCCATCTCCCACTTTTCAAGCATCGTTAATTATGTGCCTGTCCAAAGAACCATTCAGTGCATCTCCCCGGGTCTGTTTCTCTTCCGGGCCAGTGCACAGAATAGGCTAGAGCACTATTCCGCTCTTTCCATGGGGCATTTTTGTACATCTGCCTGGCACAGGTGGCACAATTCCTTTCTCAGCATCACCTTGTAAAGAGCATGGGAGTCTAAATTGCTACCACTGCCTGGGTCATTCCCAGGCATCGTGTTTCTTCCTTTTATCAAAGGAAAGGGCGGGGAAGCTGCCGGTGCAGGCCTGGCTAAAGGCAGTAGAGCTGCAGACCCTCTCCAAGGCTTAGGTCGGCCGGGAGGCTTAAACTAGGCAGAGCTATTGAGAATGCGACCATTTTGCCTGACCAGTTTTGCATCAGACCTACATAGCGAGATCCTAGACAGACCGAAGCTCCTGGAGGACAGCAGGGAGGGCTCACAGGTTCGGACAGTCAAAGCAGCAAGCAACCAACACCCGTTACGTCCTCCTAGAGACCCCGAACGCTAGCCAGCCACGGCGCAGGGTCCCGGAGCACGCGCCACGCAGGCAGCCACCCCAACCCTTTGTCCTCGTCGTCCTGGCCCCACAGCCCCTCAAAGGCCCTCCATACTCCGTCCGGAGGAGCTCTTGCCCAGCAGGCGGCCGGGGCCGGGCAGGGGGGCGGGCAGCGAAGCCTCTTCCCTGTCAGGCGAGTCACCAGGAGGCGCTCGCCCTACCGCCTGAGCCGGGCCGGCTGCTTGAGCCTTTTGGGCAGCCCTGGGCTTCCCAGGAGGCGAAGAGCCGGGCGACTTTGGCCCGGGGTCCCCCGCCCTCTCTTCGCCTTCTGGGGACAGGAGCTGCGCCGAGTCGGTCCGAAGGCCGCGCGCCAGAGCAACGCGCCGGGCGCGGGGTAGCCGTCCGGGGCGTCCTGCGGGAGGTCAAGGCGGTTCGACGGGGCGACTTACCGGTTGATGGAGGAGACGCTGGGGACCGTATCATTGTCGCAGATGCCCTCGGCCAGGAGCCGGTCGCGGATCTCCCAAGCGAACATGGTGGGGTTCTGCCTTTTGTACTCGGCGATTTTATCCACGACTTTCGGGGTAGCGACCTTCGGCTTGGAGCCGCCGATCACGCCGGGCTTGATGCTCCCGGTCTCGTAGTACCTGCGGGGGCAGAGCCCGGCTCAGCGGCGCTCCCATAGCCGCGTCTCCCAGTCCCCGCCGCAGCCCCGCCAGCACCCCGCGACCCGCCCGCTCTCCTGCCCGGGCCACGCTCCGAAGGCCCGGCTTCCCCGCCTTCGCTCTCGGCCGCCCTCGCCTTGCCCGGGCCGGCGAGGCCCCGGTAGGGCCCAAGTGGCCGAGAGGCCGGAAAGGGACAGGGGTCAGAGGGGGGCGCCGTGGCCTTCGGGGCTCCTCTTCTCCGGCCTCGGGCCCGGCTCTGCCCCCCGGCCGTCGGTCTCTTTGGTGGCCCGGCTGGCCGGCTGGCATGCACCGGCCCGGCGGCCTCTGCTCCCCACTCCCATCCTAGCTGCGCTCTGCTGAAAGCGGCGGCGGCGGCGGCGGCGGGGGCGGCGCGGCCGGGTTCCTGCTGACCTGCGGCTGGAGAGAAAGCAGGGCCCGGCCTGGCTTAGCTGGGAGGCGGGGAGGGGAGGCTTGCCGGCTGGTCTCACCGCAAGCGGGGCGGCGCTCGGTTTGTTCCCGGGCTCGTCGGGCTTTTCCCCCTCTTTGCGAACCCACCGCAGGTCCCTGTGTCGAGACAGGCCAGACAAAAGAAAGCGGCAGGAAGGAGCGGGGTGGGGGCGCGCCGGGCCCGGGCAGGGCGAGGGGCCCCGAGGGGCCACCGAGCAGCAGGCCTCCCCACTCCCGCCGTCGCCGCCCGCCCGCCGGCCCGCCGGCTCCTACCTGCCCAGGATCTTGCTGACACAGCCGTGGCTGACCCGCAGCTGCCGGGAGATGTCGCAGGGCCGCACGCCCTGGTGAGCCAGCTCCACGATCCTCTGCCGCACCACGTCCGGTAGGGGCCTGCCGTTCACAAACACCCCCCCGAGCTGGTTGACACCCCCGTGCCCTGCTGGGGAGAGAGAACGGAAAGACAGAAAAGCAGGCAAGCGGGGCGGGGTTGGGGGGGGAGAGACGAGAGAAAGGCATTAGTCGGGGCAGTTCGGCGGGGTGGGAGGCCGGATGGGGGGGTCACTCTGCCAGCACTTCTGGGCCCACGGGGGAGGGCAAAGTCCCTTTGCCGCGAAGCAGAAAGAAGGTCGCTTGACTAAGACCCTCTTTCCAGCCGGAGCACTTCTCCCCGGCCTTACTGCTTCGCCCCCAATCCCTCAGCGGGGTGAGACGGAAGCTGCCGAGTGGGAAGCGCTGAACTGGCCGCCGCGCCCCTCGAGAGAGAATCGACCCTTTGAAAAACGAAATCTAAAGACTCATTTCCCCGCTAATTAAACGTTTCTCTTTTCTTTACCAAATGGTTTTCATATCCGCTACTACTATTCTTGCTATTAATATTTCTCTTATCATTACCTCTCGTTTTCCGGAAAATTTCTCCAGCTATTAAACCAATGCTGGCGATGGTTTCATTTCATTTGATTTTAAGTCTTTTTCAGACATTCTAAAACATCTCTTTTATTCTCTTCTCTTCAGACAACTCTCAATATTTTTTGATTATTTAACTAAAATCTGGTAGGATTGAGGTGGAGAAGCAAGAATCTCAGGAAGGCGATTTTAGTCCGAATTTACTCTGGCCAGCACTAAGAAGCGGGGTCTCTTCTGTTCCCTGTTTCTTCGCTTTTGATTATTCAACTCAGTTAACCCGACGACCTCCGTTTCGGGTAATCTCCGAATAAAATCTGCCGCGCTGCTGCTCTTGAAGGAACCGGGTCCCAGGGCAGCAAGGTCTCAAGAGATCTTAGTGGCGATGAGAGGGGGCCAAGCAGGTGGATCCAGGCGAAACCTCGCCGGCACCCCAGACTCCCTGTAGACAACCCACCTGGGCTTGTTTTCCGACGGGAGAGAAGCTGAACCGGATTCGGAGGCTGGCTGAAAAATGACCTGTTTGCATTTTTGCCAGTCTCTCCCCCCCCCCCCCGCACCCCTCCGCCCGTGACACTGACTTATGGTCTCTGAACTTAGTGGAAACTCTTCTTTCCCTCTATCGATCCCAGTCCTTTGGCAAATTGAGTTTTTTCACTTCCTTTCTTCGCAGCAGCCCTTGAAGGAGGCTGAACTGTCGTCCGCTGCGTCCGGTTATGTGGCTATTTACTAGCCTGTTACTTGAACGAGAATATGCTTCGTCCCGCATCAACTGCCGCAGTTTTGCGCCCACTGTCAGGGAACTGGAAGTCGGATGGGAATTTCAGATCGTCTTCCTTGCTCCCTTCTCTCCCCCTCCCCTCTCGATGTATCTGCTTATTTCCTTCATTTGTCTGATTCACCTTTTGCAGATGTTGCCTCTAAAGTTACAAGCCGGCGAGCAATTTCTTCAGGACCTCAATTCTGAATAATTCAAAGCACCTTTGATAACTCACATTACAGAGAATTAAAAGGCAACAGATGCAAAAAGATTAAGGAATTAATAATTCAGAGTATTGCACCTGCTTCTTCCCAACCAGAACATTGCACCTTGGAGTTCACTTCCTTTGGTTTCCAACCGTATTTTTGTTCCCGACCTTTCTTGGTAGTGAATGCAGGATATACTTCATAGGAAGCAAAATTCCTCCATTGAAAAAAAAAATATTGTGAAATAGACTAGAGACAATGAGTCACTTTATTTTAGTTTTAACCACTGGTTCCAACCTGAAAATTGGTCTGTAAATCCAATCTGGTTTCCAACTGAATTAAAGCTAAAAGTAGTCAGTTTTGTTTGCTAAGTGATGGACAAGGCACGAAGGAAGGTGAATCGTATTACACAATCTGTTTTTAAAAATTCGTGGAAAATTTCAGGGAAATAAAGACTTCTCAACGTTAAAAAAATTAATGCATTTTGTTGGTACATAATGTCCTCCCAGATTCTCCAATCTCAAAATATGTTTAAATCTTAACAGTTCAATTTTCGTTTGTTTCTTTATAAGCCTCTTTTTATCTAAGACATACTAAAAGCCAAGGATGTAGAAAGTTAGGAGCTTGTCTTAGTAATTCATATACTGCTTCAGCGGTGTTGCAATCTACTGCTCTATTTTTCTTTGAAAGTTCAAAACCCGAAAATGATTGTTTGATTTTTGTTTTTTTAAATACAGTAATGTGGTGAGGCAGTCACTGTGAAGTAGATTCTGGATTTTTCCCCGTTTGCCATGCATCTTTATTTCTTAGGAATCAACAATTCCTGCGTTCTGTGAGTTTTAAACTGCAGGCCAAGGTTGGGAAAAATCTGAACCAAAGACAAAAACGGTCACGCACCCTAACTTCCATAAAGGCAGGATAATTTAATATTTTTGACCTTGAAATTATGCGGTTTTTCCCCAAAGAAATAAACGCAAACAAATCGCCGTTTGTTCCTCCGCCGGGCCGCCTTCGGACTAGCGAAGGGAAGAGCGAGGAGGCAGGGAGGCTGCGCTTCGACTCACCGCACACTGGAGCCTCGCCGCGGGCATTCCGCAAGGCCTCCTCGGGGCCAAGACTTCCCGGGGGAATTTGTAAAGGAGCCGCGCCGGTTTGAGGACCGGGAGTTCCCCGAGTCCTCGCTGCCTTCCCGGCAGATCCAAGCGGCGAGCGGCTTTCACCTCGCCGGGAAGGTCGGGGCCCCGCACGAAGACCGTGGAAACGGAAGCCCGAACTTTCTACGGGGCAGCGGGGTGCAGGAGGGGCAACCGGGCGGGGAAAGGAAGGCTGCGGCCGGTACTCACGGTGCATCGCGGAGAAGGGGTCTGCTTTGCAGTGCATATCCATGGGGAGGCACAGGAAAGGGAAGAAGTCGGCTGAAGCCGCCGTGTCGCCTCTGAGGTTCGACTTCAGGACTTGGGGGAGAATCAGAAGGACAAGCCGTGGAAGCCCGGCCGGCGGGCCGCGGGGAGCCTCCCTGCCCTCAGCCCGCTGCTGGCCGAGCGAGCAGAGCGAGGGGAAGTTGCGCCCGCTGCAGCGCTCACGCGGTCCGTGCCTGGCTGGCTAAACGGGGACCGAAGCAAGGCATGGCGGGGTCCCTCAAGGTGGCGGCGTCGGCGGCTCTCGCTCTCGGCCCGGGTCGGCTCAGCTGAAGTTGGCGCGCGGCGGCCAGTCCCAGCTCGCGGGCGCTCCCTCCCCAGGCAGCCTTCTCCGCCTCTGTAGCTCCAGGTTCCTTGGCGACGGCGGAGGGCTCCTCCTGCTCCGGCCAGACTTTTGGCCTCCTCCTCCCCCTCTTGCCTTCCTGGCGGTTTTGCGCCAAGGTGGGGATGTGCTTGCCACGAGCTTTGCCTGAAGAATGGAGCTGCCGCCGCCAGTGCCCGTCTCTCTAAAAGCGGCAAAGCCCCCTCCAGATCGCGCCCGGCTCCCCCCTCGTCCACAGACACACACACACCTCCACCCCTCCCTCCCTCCCTCCCCCTCCTCTCCCCCGCGCGCCGGGCCGGGAGATGAATGACTTGTCAGACAAAGGCAGTAGATTCCAACACTCGCGGATTCGCCAAAGCGCAGCGCCCCATCCCCGGCCAGTGGCTCCCTGGCTCGGCCTCGGCGACCCTCTAACCACCCCCGCGAGGGATGCCCGGCTCTCGGGCTGGCGGGGGCCGCTCCATCTGCCCAGCCGCGCCGGACCTGCTCCTGGGTAGCCCGAGAACACCTGGTTGCTCCGGGATTCCTGCCCTCGCCTCGCTACTTGGTTGGCAGTGGGGGGAACGGGCGGCTTCCATCTTTCAGACGCGGCGGCGGCGGGACCCTCCCCCCACCTTGGTGTGTGGCGGTAAACTCAGATCCTCCGCCGCCGCCATCACGCCTTTCCATACACCAGGCCTTTGCCTTGAGAAGGTCGCGTCGGAAGGAAGCCTAGGAAGCGGACTCCCCTCCGTCAGAGCCCCGGGCTTGCGGCGTAGTCATAGGCCGGCCGGCCGCTCCGCTCTGGAGGCGCGTCTTACACGCTCCGCGCGAAGAATCTGCCACGCCATCCTCAAAGGGCGCCGTTTGAAATCAGGCCTTCTTGGAAGTCCCCAAGAAGACTCACCTTGGAGAAAGGAGGCGGCTGTGGATCTCCACAGGCCGAGTTTCCTCCCGGGAAAGGGAGCAACCGGCCTCAAGGTCCGGCCTGGGGGCTGCCGCTTGGGCCACCGAGCCGGTCCAAAGGGACAGGAAGGAGGGGAAGGAAAACCGCTCTCGGGGACTTTCTTTTGTAGTACCAAGCCCAAGTAAGTCCCACTTGGCTGAACGCTCCGTAGAAGGGGGGGGGGGGGGAGGGATTTTATCCGTCAATCCGTATTTCGACCACCCCAGATTTTCCTAAGAAAATGCATTAAAACGCACGCATGCCTGCATTTCTTTCCTTCTGTCAAAAACAGAACTTTAACCCCGTTTATTCTGCGATATATTTGCATTACAACTGCCTCCGGAATAACTTTATATTTGTGATTTTACGTTTACTGTGCGTAAAAGCGATTTCATATCGATTGCAAAACGAGGTAAGGTGTTTTTCACCACCGAGAAATGTTCAGGAAACGAAAGAGGGTGAGGGGCCTACGGCGAATCAATAAACTCCCTGCCATTTGCTCCTCCTCATCGCGTTTTTTCATCCTTTCCCAGGTAACGGGTAGAAGCAGGAGGTGAGATGGGACTCAGCTTTTCCCCCGCCCCTCTTTGCTTAGATCCATCCTTCCCGTCCCTTCGCTTCTCCAGCAGAAAATCTCTGGTTCACAAGCAGCTGCGACTCTTCGCGTGGAATATTGGAATATTTCCCGGGATGGCATCAATTCTCTCCCTCTTTCGCCTGCCCACTTCGGGGGCCCGGGCGGCTCCGACAGCGAGGCCGGCTGCCTTTCAGCAGAGCCTCCTTGGTGGCATGCCACTGCCACCCAACGGTCCCTTTGTCCCTGCGCCTCGGCTGGGTGTCCTCCTAGCCTACGGAGAGGTGGCCGAGCCGGTCTCGGTGCCCAGCGCTGTGGCCCTTCCTGTGCTCGGATCAAGGGGGCCATTCACACGGCTGGGCGATGCAGAGGAGGGCGGCGAGAGAGGTCCTACTACCTTGACATTGGCCAGGAAGCCTTTACACGGAAACGGGACTTGGGGACGTGCGCAGTCCACAAATTCACACGCGCACAGAGACACGTTTCTTTGGCCTCCACCAATTGCCCTTTGAGCCCGTATTGCTCGGCCCCAGTGCAGTTGCGGCAGCGGCAGCCGAAGCGGTAGGTCGGCGAAAGAATTCTCCCTCCTCCGGGGCGGAGCCGGAGCCGGAGCCCGGAGGGGGCAGAGGCGTGCCGGGCGGGGGACCCCGTCCGGACGCAGGTGAACGGCAGGTTTCCTTCTCTCCACCAAGTTGCGGGGCAACGGAGATTGTTCCAGGCGGCACCTACAGAGGGCGTTGGGTGGTTTGCTTGTTCTCATCAGACCTCGGGAAAAGTTTCAAACTAAGCCGGGTTCTAAACGAATCTCCTGTCCAGGAGCTTCAGTAATCCCACCCCCTTCCCGGAGTTGAGCCATCCCTTTTTTACTTTTAGGCGTTTGTGTTTGAGCCAGGCACCAGAAACAAACACCCTCCTTCCCTACCCAACCCGAGATCTTCTCCAAACCTCTGTTTCAAGTACCCCACTCTCCTCTGAGACTGTGGCAGAAAACGAAATCAGTCGGTCCCTGCAGCTCCTCCCTGCTTTTTCCCCCGGGCAGAGCCTTTGCAGTCTAGGGGGAACACTTGGGACTATCTGGCCAAAACTCCCTACCGATGCCGCCACCGAACGCCGGCAACTGCTTCTGGCCTCAGCAGATCAGCCTCGGTCCAAGCCGCCAGCGTGGCGTCCGGCTCCTGCCTCGGCTGCCCCACTTCGGGCCTCTTGCCCGGGGAGCCCTGGCTGAGCTGAACGCGCTTCCCATCTGGAACCACCCCGCTTCGCCCTCGGCGCGCCGCGACCCTCAGTGGGCGAGCCTCGGTGTTGAAGACAGCCGCTCTGGTGGTGGAAGGGAGAAGGAGGCACTGTGCAAGGAGGCCGAGGGAGCCTCTCGCGCGGGCCTCCCCAGCTAAGAAGGGGGTGGATCGAACTGCGCGTGGCGGCGCGGGCAAGTGTGAAGCAAAGGGTCGCGCTGCATTAAGGAATGCTGGGTTTGGAAGACAGAATCGAAACAAGGGTGGGCCGCTTTCGCTAAAACTGCTGATATCCCTTAAAAGTATTTCATGAAATGAAATTGGTTACACCTTTATCCAAAGCACTCCAACATAGGATTTAAAAAAACAAAACAAAACAAAACGCGGCTTTGGAGGCGGCTTGGTAGGGATACCATCTGTACAATATTGATGGAACAGTATAGAAGTTGCTGTGTAAATAGCCACCCCCTCTTAGGAGCCTCTAATCTCGGCTCACCTCCCCAAATTGTCACCTCTTCCTGAGCAGGACTTCCTGGAGGAATTGCTTTGTCAACAGTCAAATCCACCCAACAATTTCTATCAGCCGGAGGGCGGGGGCGGGTGGGGGAGCGATGGCGACGCTAATTCCTCAAGCAGGATCCCTGAACCCGTTTCTCCTGGCTCCCTCCTTCCCAAACAGATGGGACGACGGGATTTCAATCACTATAAAGAATTCCCTCCCCCGCTCCCCTCCCCTCCTTCCTCTGTTATCTTTCGGAAAACTCCCCTAGCCCAACTCGGGGCTGGTCAAGCTTGGCTGCTCCCGCTAGTTTTACTTTAAATGAATCTTCTTTCTCCTTTTTCAAAGAGGGTCTCTTGTCCCCGCTTATTCATTCTCCCCCCCCCACCTCCCACCTCGGAGCATTTACACTTCAAAAGCGGCACCCGCGTCTCTGCGGAAATTTGGAGAGAAAAAAAATAAACTTTGGGGGGGTTGGGAAGATAGCGATCTGTGCATTTACTTCATTACCTCCACTCCCCAATTGATCAAGCAAAGGAAACTCACTGATCTCATCCCGCCCCCCGCAATTAATCTGAACTCTCAGCCCTCCCTGGACTCTTCGGACAATGTGATTTCTCTCCCCCCCCCCCCAACCCGGAAAATCTTGCATTTCCCCCTCGACCTGGGACGGAGAACAAGGCAGTGCATTTCTGCTTCTGGGTGCCTCGGCCGTTGCTGCTTTGCCGCGTCCCTCCTCCTCCTCCTCCTCCTCCGATTCTTGGGACCCGGGTAGGTCTGCTAATCCAGCAGACTCCATTGCTGCCGATTAATTGCTCAGTCCTGATAAAGGAGCAGGAACACAGACTGCCGCCTTTGCACAGCCAAGGATGGGTTCAGATCAAAGGAAACGCAGGGCGGTGCCTTTTTCTCCCTTACAGTTAAATCGGCTTTCTGTCTTCCGCCCCCCCCCCCCCACCACGTTACCTCGCAACCTACTTGGGGAGACACCTAAGCCTAGGAGACCTTCACTATAGCTGTAGTAACACAATGGCGCCGCAAACGCTCTAATTTGGGGGAAGAGGGTCCTGCCGGGACGTAAGCGGCACCTGCAGGCCATCGCGGCGGACGGGCCGAGATGCCGCTAGGAACAGAGGGCAAGAGGGCAGCGCGAAGATCTTCCGGGGAAATGGCGATGGGAGCGGGCGGCCAAGAGACGGGCACCCATCCCTGCCAGCTCGTGCGGCAGCCCAAAGCGTGCCAGGGAGCAACAGCCCGAGAAGGAGGAGCACCGAGGGATCCACGCGGGACCTCTCGGTGCAAGGGGCCAAGCGACGCCCACGCGCGGCCTTCCGACACTTCCGCTTCCAAGCGTGAAGAAATAGTTCCGGCTCAACCACTCAGGCTTAATGGATAGGGCGTCCCTTGCGCCTCTTTTTCCGCCGCGCCGCACAGGCAGTTTAGACCAAGGGCGTTGTAGTCGGCCGGGAGCCCAGATCTGTCCCCTCCTTCTCTGCTTTCTCCCCCGGTCACCTTGGGGGTCGAGGCTTCTGGTACAATACGGAGCCCCGCGGGCTGCAATTTCACGCTCGGCGGCATTCTTCTTCTTCTCCTTCTTCCTCTTCCTCTTCCTCTTCCTCCTCCTCTTCTTCTTCCTCCTCCTCCTCTTCTTCTTCCTCTTCTTCCTCCTCCTCCTCCTCAGCCACCTCCCCTATTTCCTCCTCCTCCGCCGCTCTCTTTTGTGAGTCTTGGGTGGGTTCCATGTCTGGGGGGACTTGGCGGATCCGCTCCAGCAAGGCGACGCTGCCTGGGCACTTGGCACGGGGCAGGCCGAGGGAAAGGCGGGCGGGCCGGTCTGATGGCCTCCTGCCGTTGTTGGCTTTTTCCTGCGCTGCATTTGTTTGCCTGCCGCGCTAAGAAGCCTTCGTGCGCTGCTCTTTATTCAGGAACCGACACTTTAACCTCTTCTCTTGACAAGAGCGCGCTTGCCACAAAACCCAGACAAGTCGGAGACCTTTTACAGCCTCGTTTGAGTGGAGGGGAAACCAACAATGGGACAGAGAGCAGGGAGGGGAGCTGCCGAGCGAGCGAGACGCGAGCGAGACCTGCCGGCTCAAGGGCCAAACGCGCTCCTGGCAGAAACTGCAACTCCGCTCTCGGGCCGCCCACGCGGTGGTGCCTGCCCGTCTCCCCTCGACGAGCCCTGTTCTTTGCCTCGGAGAAGCCAGCGGGCTTGCGGGGAAAGCCCTAACTCTTAGGCACAATCACTGCTTCATCCAAAGTTCAGAAATGGCCAGATGTCTCTAGGACTAGTGCCAGAAGCTGTAGGTGCGCGCTTCCTGGAATGAAACAGCAGCTGAAACAGTGAGGCCGGGGTTTTGCGTGTGGGAAGGTACCCACCACTGCGGCTTGACTAGCTAGGCATGGGTAGCTGGGGGAATGAGGTCTTTTTATGGTTGGGAAGCTGTTGGAATTAGCAGAGGCAGGGGTGTATTAGGCCCCAGATCTTTGGATCCAACAAATAACCCGTCTCCTCCTATCCACAATATGTTTCTTCGAGTTTTTGGCAGCCCACTGATACCTGGTTGGAAATAGGCCTTCTACGCAATTTCCTCCCTGCTGGATAGTTTGGACTTCTCTAAATTCTTCATAAAATTTCCAATGAATGAATTAGATGCTTAGTAAAGCCTCCTTTTAATCAGCAGTAATGGGAGGTTCCCCCTCCCCCCTCCCCTCCCCCCTCCCCCTCCATCATTTCTCTCCTCTCCCCCCCCCCCCCCATTTCATCCAAGGTTGGTGTGCCTTGTGCCTGGGGGCTTTCTGCAAACATTTGGATTTACAGACATCACACGCCAAACCGTTCCTGACAGCCTCTCGCTACAAGGCCGTCGTAAAACCCAGACCGATCTGGGAGGAAAGTGCTGTGGATCAGCAAAAAGCTTCGAGTCTGCCCGTTGTGGTCCCTGGAAAATTTCAGGAGTAAACGGGACTAAAGGGTTTTGAAATAACACAGCCTGAAAGGAAAAGTTTCCAAAAGAAAGAGAGCTTCTCCTTTCCCTAAATCTAAGCAGCGTCCCGAAGTTGAAGTGAACAAGAAGTTTCTCTACCAACTTCATAGCTTACTGGAGCCTCCTGAGAAAGTAGCATAATTAATCTAATTATTTCTTTCTCTTTCCTCCTCTCTCTCTTTTTCTGCCATATTTCATCTGGAAAACTTCTGGGAATCAGAATATTTGCTCGAATTAAAAAAAAAAGACATTCCTGCTACTGTATCTTTGGTTTCTTTCCATGCTTGGGGTACCTTAGTTTTAAATGTAACCAGCACATTCTCAGAATATCTTATGACTACTTCCTTACTGTAAATTACTTTAGCAATTTATTTCAACGGAATGCAGTAATTTCTTTACTGAAAAAAGAAATGAAGGTGGTAAAAGTTATCTTTTTACAACGAAGTTCATCCCTAAGGTCAGCACTGTCTTTATTCATTGCTTTGTCTAACCAGTAAACTGTCAAAGTGATACTGGTTTGTAGCAAAAGAAACGGCCTTTCTTCCAAATCCAAGATGAAAAGTGACTTTCTCTCTTGCACTCCCATCCTCCCAGCCGGAAATGCACTTGCCGGTCGAGGCACTGGCTTGGAGATGGAAGGGCCAGAGAAGGTTTATTTCCCTCCTTAAATGACAATTGCTATTGTGTTACAAATTGTTCTTGCTTTGTATAAAATCTGAAAACCACTACACCTGAGAATTAAATCTGTTTTGGTCCAAGCCACTTGATTTTGGCAAGAACTGTTACAGGGGAGGAGAGGGGAGGGGGGACTGGGGATCCAGAGAAATCAGGAGCGGAAGGGAGAAGTGAAGCACTAAAATCCAGCTCAAGGAAGGGAGTCGTGGTAAAGAGGAGATAGAGCGGGCAGGAACTAGTCCGCCAAGCAAAACTTTCTTCAGTTTAGTGAACTTCAGAAATGTTCGTAAATAGGATTATATAGGTTATCCAAGGCAATTATCTAACAGAACGCTTATAGATTAGCCGATTCGGGATCTTGAGTTATTATTTATGCCTGTGTCATGTAACTCCCCAGTCAAGGCATGCGTGATAATAGAAGGGAGAAGGAGAACTCCTTAGTTAAAGCTACGTGCGGAGCCAATCTAATTGCAAATCGCAATTGTTAAAGGTGGACAATTGGGGACAAACGCAAGGCCTGGCACCTCCACCCCGCCCAGGCGTCACAAGAGAGCCAGGAGCGATCCCAGCGGAGCTCGGAGACCTTCTCGGGGATCAAGCGAGCGCGGAAGACGGGGACGCGGGCGGCGGCACCAGGACCCTTCCAGCCATTCCAGGCGCACCGGCCGCTTCTCTCTCGGCTAGAAGAGAGAGAAAGCCGGAGAGCGCGGGGTGGGAGAGGTGGGAGGGCGGCCTGGCCACCCCTCCCTACCCGGCCCGTCAGGCTTTTCGGATCCTGTTGGGCTCCCCGGCTTCGTTCAGACTTGGCGCCGCGCCGCCGGGGGCCTCACTCCGCTCCAACAGGGACGTCGGCAGGCAGGCGAGCGGGAGCCGACTTCCCTGCCTTGAGACCGGTTCCACTCCCCCGGTGTCGCGAAGTTCAGGACTCCTTGCCAGGGCAAACTTTGCTCCGCCATTCGTTCGAGCGGGTTCAGGGTAAGCTGCTCGGGGGAAACCCTTCCCTGGGGGGGCCCTTTTATCCCAAAGAGGAAGAAACTCGAGTTCTTTAAAAATTGCATGATTTGCTCAGAATGAGTTGCTTCAGCCGGCCGGATTCGTTGTTGATTAATACATGTAGCGAGAGAAAAGGTTTGCTTTCAGGCTTCTGACATTTTAAAAACTTTCCATGCAATAACCTCCGAGTGGTGATCTGCGCGCTTTTTGTAGTGGGCCCTTATGAAAGGGGGAAGGAAGTAAAGAATTGACTGCACCTTTTTGTCCAGCAGAATTTATTAGCGATGTTCAAAATGAAAATAAATGCTCGGAATTCCTTTTGGAATTGGTTTGACCAGTCAGTTAATCAAGCAGATTGGGGCGGCTTCAGAGCGCCTGTTTCAATTTTTTTTTTTAAGGTGAGAGGAAAAGTATTGTTCAATTATATCTATAGAAGTTTTCTTCTGCGTCTACACGAGAACAGGGTGGTCATCCTAACGCTGCCATTAACAACCAAAGGGAAGCTGGACAGTCACCGAAGGGCAAGGAAAATTTCTGATGAGGGCTGGGAAGAGTTTTTCTTCCGGCAGAATATGTGCAGAAAGGCTGGAAGGAAAGGAAAGGAAAGGAAAGGAAAGGAAAGGAAAGGAAAGGAAGCCCTAAGAAGTAGAATTATGAAGAAGGCAGACTGGGTCCAGAGTCGCTTTAGTTCTCTGTGCATCCGAAATCTCTCTCTCTCTCTCTCCCCACCCCCCCCATTAACCCCCACTCCTCTTTTACATATTAGAAGGCTGGTGCAGGGCACCCTAAAGAGACTCCCTGGTTTGCCTTTCCACTTTTTGTCAAAAGAGCCCCGCCCGCCCCTTCGTGCGGAATTCTAGCCAGGGGAATAAGTAGCATTTCTGTTCTGCTAATTTCATAACGCTCACACCATTTCATTTTTCTTCCCTAAAAGAGGGGAGGAGAGGACCCCTAATGGCCGCCTGCTTTTGCCTCCTTCCTATGCTCGTCAGGGCAAAGCAAAAGCCGCAGGGGTGTCTGTGTGTGTGTGTGGGGGGGGGGGGGGGGGCGACAGAATAAAGCGGTCTGCCCGGAATAGTATGGCTGATCCTGTGGCTGTGGCGGGGGGGATGGGAGGGCTGCTGAAATTAGCAGTGCCATTACTTTTGCTTTAGCCTGTGGTTTTCTGAGAAACCCCCCCGCCCTGCCGCTTTGCTCGCCTGGAAGGTCACCAGGCATCTTCTGGGCGGCTCTGCTGGCAGAGGAGCCCTTTCCTGGAGCAAAGGGTAGGTGCCCCGTGTGGGCAGGGGCGTGCGTGTGGCGGTGGTAGAACAGGGCCCCCAAGTGGCCACTGCCTGCTCCCCAGAGCCTGCCACCCTCCTCTGCGCTCAGCCCCACCGCGTTCAAGGACAAAGATCTTTAGGCAGGACGGACTTTTCTCTCCCAAAGCGTGCACTGGGGCGATGTGGGCACACCCTTTCCAGGGCTCCACAGGCACACGCCTTCAGACCCTCATCCTTCCCGGGGCAGGGCACTTGAAGCTAATATTTGCACCGGGGCGGACTTAGCATGCCTTTGCATTTAATGGCATAACATACAATCGAATTCTGCCCAGTCATTATTCAGAGGATTTCTTGTTTTCCCTTCATCTCAGTGGTCTTTTCTTCCGATTAAGAGTGGTACAAATTTATTAATGCCTTTAATCCGGTCTCTTTTCAAAAAGACGCGTCCATTGTATCGCAGAGCCAAGCGTTCAAGCCTCAGGACCGCCCCGCGCTGACCTGGGCGTTTCAGTCTATGTCTCCAGAGCCTTCAGGAAAGTGGGCTTAAGGTCGGGGATGAGAGCACCAGTGTTATTTCCTGCTTGGGCTACTTCTCACCGGTGATAAGGCTTGTTTTAAAGTGTGTGGGATAGTGGAGAGCGGGCAACAATTTGTTTGCAATACGAAATGGCTTATCCAATCGGCACAAACAGGGAAGAAAGGATAAAAACCAGAGTCTGTAAACGTCGTTTATCCAGTTGCACTTGAGGGTTTTTCGGCCATCCATATCTTAGACAGACAGACAGACGGAGATGCTGGGACGTTGCAGAGAAAATGCAAGCTTGGGAAGAAGCAACAACGAAGGGGTCTGATTTTGCAAGTTTGAACTTCAGGAATGAATGGAGTTGGGGAGGGGGGCGGAGGGTGAAACAGGAAGAGATTCCCGGCAGCCTGATCCCATTAGCTCCGTCCTTGGGTTGCAAATTTATACGGTCTAGGAGGTGAACAGATGGACTATCAATTTAATTCCATCTTCAACACCATCAGAGATTGATTTTCTACTCGCTTTTAATTTTGCTATAATTAATTAGATCATTACAACTGTTTTCTATTGATCTTCCTATTTAAACCTCAGATGCAAAGGGACTTGGGCAGATCTTTTAGAGACACAGAAGGGAAATAGAACAGAGGGGACTGCAAACGGGGACCGTGCGGGACTGCAAACGGGGACGGTGCGTGTGTTCCATTTTTTATCTAAAACGCTGAATGGAAAAGCGGAAAAGACCTATTTCATGTTGTAAGTGTGAAGCACACATGATAACACGTTTATTTGAATTAAATATTATTTTCTTCTCTGTCCACTGTGCAGTATTTTATTAATGTCGAGTGACCCTGGGGTTGCAACAAATCAGGAAATTTATCAGAATTCTCTTCCTTCCAAGGGCTCTTCTTTCTGTCAATCAGTTGCCGTTAGCCAAAGGTTCCCGAATGTGCCAGGTGTACTGAATGACCATATATTTAATATGACGGCATAATAATAGTATATGGTGGGGTATGGTTTTCCAGGTTCATATATCTATTTTTTTTGACACAAAGAGTATTGGATGTGGTGAAATAGATATTAAAAATGCCACACTAATGATTAAAACTGATTTTTTAAAAAAGCCTATCTAGTAGCTGATCTCCGATCACCAGGCCAAGCAACCAACTTTCCAAGTTCTATTAAACACCAGAAAAGCCTCCATCTCTCTTCAAAAAAGGAAATCTCCACCGGTCTATATGCAGGGCTAAGAAGTCTAGCTGGACAGCCTGTCATGACAGCCCTCTCCTAGGGTGCACTGAACAGCTTGGTGAGACTCCCCGCCTTTCCCCAAGCTCTCAAAGGCTTCCCGGGGTTTGCCAGTGCAATGGTGCCCCACCAAACCACTAGCATTTTCTCTGCCCTGCTCCATGCAAGGGCCAGCTCCGAGGCTCCCAGGCAGAGCCAACGGTCTGGGAGCACCAGAGGGACTGCAGGATGGCCAGATCTGTGCCCAGAGAGGCCCTTTCCGGGAAGCAAGGGGCTGGGAAATCTCTGCCTGGGGGCTTCAAGAAATGGCATGTTCCCCTTTCTGAAAACTGAAGCTTTTGCTTCATAAATGACCCCCCTTCCCCCGCAAGATCCTTTTTGCCAGCAGATGTGTGTCTGGCTCGGTGCACAAGAAGCTAAACGTAGCCTGGGGGAATTAGAAAGGTGCCTCGTCCGGATCACGCCATCCCAAGACCGCCCGCCCGAGTCAAAGCATTCTGAGTCAAGACGAAGGTTCCTGGACACTGCTCAGACAGAGCTTCTGGAGTTGCTCCGGCCACTAGAAGACTGAGCCAGAGAAGCTTGGGGCAGGCCAGCCTCCATCTGGGGACTGCCTTTTCGGTCCCAGAAAGAAGCGGCGGTGGCGGTGACGCTGCTGGGGTTGGATGCTCTGCTGCAGCAGCCGCTTTCCAGCTCCGTAAATATTCATTGGCGCCTGCTTGCCTACTCCTTCTTCTGCTGTCCCGCGAGAGCTGGGAGCCAGGCCTGTCCTGCCTAATGACGCATCTCCCCACCGGGCTGCTGCCTGTCTCAGCCCGGCAGATCGGCCGCAGCCTTTCATTCTCCTCGCTTGCCCATCTCGCTGGCTTCCCGCTCCGTTGACTTGGGAGATCCAGGCGCAACCACCCCAAACAAAATGGTTGAGCCGAGGCAAGAGAAAGGGGAGGGAGAGGAAGAGGAAGAGAAGAGGCATCTTCCCAGCTAGAGCAGAGCAGGCGCGGTCATTCCACCCAGCCCCGAGGAGAGGAAAACCCTCCCGGCCGAGGCCAAGTAGAGGCACTCCCCAGGCTTGTGCACAGCCAGTGCCCAGATTGGCTTTCAGCAGCCTCAAAAAATTCCACTGGCCGGAGGCTTCAGGTCTGTCAGAAGTCAGGACTTCACCCGAGGAGGCCCTTTGACCAGCAAATTCCAGCCTCTGCTCCTTGGCATCCAATAGATCCCCCAGGCTAGCAGAAGCTAGGAGGAAGATCGAGCGACGCGCCAGAAAGGGCGCTTCTTTGGCTGGGAGCGCTGCTGTCCTCTGGTCTTGCCGCGCTTTTGCAGGAGAAGCCTCTTCCCAGTCACCCCTCCCCGTTGGCGTTCATGGCCAGCTCCAGGAGAAGAGGACCTGTGCCTGAGCCTCCTTGCGCTTTTCTCCCTGAGATCAACGTGTAGCCAGACAGTTGTCGGAAAAGATGTTTGAAAACAACCGCGGGCGCTTATTCTTATTCCTTCCCCCTTTTTGCAACATCTGGTGAAATTTCAAGCCAGTCACTGACCCTGAGATGTTTTCTGCTCCTCTTCCGTATCTCTCCAAGGTGTAGTTGTCCAACACTTGCCTTAGCTAAGAATGGCAAAAACGAATGCTTTCGGGGTACTCAAGGCAGATACCAGTATTTCTCGTCCCTCCCCGCACCCCATTTCCTTGATTGAAAATGTCTCAACTCCAACTAGGTACCCCAGGAAAAATGAACCCCTGGCCCATCGATTCTTCGTTAAACTTGCATTTCTGCATTTGCTAAATTGCTTTTACAATGTTTTTCTTGCTATTATTGTCTTGTCCAACCCAACTTGCTGCTAGACAAACAAAATTGTAAAAGAAGTCGGGGGGGGTGGGGATTCTTCCCTGCCTCATTATACTTTATGGAAAAGAGAAGGGGGAAAACCAGGCTGGGTGCAGACTGTCCACCTGGAGGAGGAGAAGCGCGTCTAGGTCAGCCAAAGAGGCTAAGATCGGCCGGCTGACTGGGCGACGAGCCTCAGCCAAGGAAAGAGGACGCCCTGCTGCCGCTGCTGCCGCTGCTGCTGCTGCGGGAAGGGGACTTTTACTTGCTGGCCAGATCCACTCGAGCGCGGACCAGAACAGCTCTGGAGCTGCAGCTTCGTCCAGTATAGTTTGAAGAAGACGGAACTTTTGAAATAGTTAATCATTGTAGGAATGGACATTTGGGTGACTGTCACCAAAGTAACTTTTAAACAAGCACGTCCGTGAACTGGATTCGGAAGAGGAGGAAGAGAGCCTCTTTCCCCCTCCCCCCTCCCTCCAGCTTTGTAAGAATAATTTTCCGCCCTCCGGCCAAGCTTTGCTGCTCATTATTGCCATGGGAACCATGACAATTTAAACACCCTCAGCGCCCGCCTCTAAACCCAGCTAAGCCCTTCTTGCTCCCAAACACACCGCCCCGCTCCCGCCCTTTCCTGCCGCCCCGCAGCAGCGGCTCCTCGTCCGCCTTCCCTCCGCCGCTGCTCGGACAGCGCGGGGCGCGGAGGGCGCAGGGAACGGCTCGCCCCGGAGCCGCGGCAGAAGAGCCTGGCGAAGCTGCCGTTTCTGGCGAAGAGCAGAGGAGCAGCAACGTCTTCCGGAGATGTTTATCCCCTAATCAGTTCATTAGTTATAAACAACATGACATTAGAAGTTAGGAAGCCGTTGATATTAATTTTTATTTAACTAGTTGATGTTTAATCCGTCACGCCAGGCTGGCTAGGAAGGAGAGAGCAAGAACGAGAGCGAGTGAGAGATTCCTGACACCAGCCAGTTAGACTTGGGACTTCAGAGGACACTATCCTGCCCTGGGCAGCGGAAGGAAGGAAGGAAGGAAGGAAGGAAGGAAGGAAGGAAGGAAGGAAGGAAGGAAGGAAGGAAGGAAGGAAGGAAGGAAGGAAGGGGGCTTGGGGAGAATGCGGAGGATGGAAGAGGAGCAAAGGGAAGGAGATGCGGAGGTCCTTTGGGGGTCCAAAGAAAGAGAAGGGGAAGGCATCGGCTCTCGGCCGGGAGGAGGGCCCGGGAGGCTCCATTCTGCTAGGAAAGCTCTCCGCTGTCGAGGGGCTGGGGGCCACCAAGGCATCCCGTTGCAAGAAAGGAGGGGCAGGGCTCGCTGCGCTGGGCAGCTTTTTCCCAGGCCGCTCCTCAGCCCAGTGACAAGGGGGCTTCCTTCGGCCTCCTGGATTTCCTTGATGCTGCCTCGTTGGGTCGCAGGCAGGACCTGGGAGAACAACAGGCGAGACCTTGGGCTGGGCGGTTCCAATGACGCAGAGCCGGAGCGAGCTTCTGTCCTCTGCCCCAATTTAGGGAGCGGGTCAGGGCCCAGCAGGCCCAGAGGCCGGGGGGGGGGGGGGGGGAGGGGTTGAGGCCCGGCTGGAGGCAGCCGCGCCAGGCAAGGTCCCTTCTCCAGAGCCAACAGATTAGCGTGGCCCTGAAACGTTCTTGGGGGTCCTGAGGCTGCCCTTCCTAGCCCCTGGGGGAGGGGTGATGACGTGCTGGGGGCTTCACGCAGACTCCTCCTCTCGAGAGGCGAGTCTGGATCTGCCTCTCCGGAACAGAAAAGGTGGACAATCGGGACCCCTTTTTAATCACCCCACCTGCTCTTTCTTTCTTCACCAGAAAGGAAATAGTTCACATTCCCAAGAAAATGCCCCCTTCTGCCTCGGTTAATCATTAACCTGACATGAGGAAAGTTCCCAGGGAAACGCAGCAGGCGAGAGAGGCCTAGAGGAAAAGGGGAAGAGGTCGCAGCCAGCTCCCCAGTGCACAAAAGGCAGGCTGCCCTTCCCAACCTCATCCCTGCCTCGGCCTTGATGCCAAAGCCGGGCATCCTTTGCGGAGCGACACTTTCTTGTGGGAGGGCATGGCCCGCTGAGTCCTGAGAGAACTGGCTGCCTGCCTGGGCAGCACCCCGTGGCTCCAGAGGATCGGAATCACCCTCCTTGGGGCCCCAACACATTGCAGAGGGCCCGCAGCAGGGACTTTGGGACCCCGTATGGCTCCTCTCCTGCCTGGGGAAACTCTGAGAGGACAGGACAGGGCAAGAGAGGGCCAGCCAGGGCTTTGCTTCAGTGTTTGTCCCCCGAAGTGTTGCAGGCAGGCAGAGAAAGGAGCTGCTCCACTGCCCCGTCTTGGCCGGCCCTTGGTGCCGCTTCTGTGCGGAAGTAGGCAAGGCCTTCTCTGCTGAGGCCCCAGGCCTGCACAAAGCTCCTTACATGGAGTTTTGGTGCCCTAGCAATTTTCACAAGCTTGTGAAAAGCATTTTAAGGAATGTATCTGCTGATGCCAGCTTTATATTCTACTGTATTGAACACCCACACCCACACCCACACATACACACTATTATTGTTACTACTTCACCACCACACAGTGTGTGTGTATATATACACCTCCTCCCATTCACCCCACCCCTCAATGCAAAATGTCCACAATCCATAACTGGGCAATATTAATACCAATAAAAATGCCACAAGAGTATTTCAGTTGCAGAACCTGAATGCTAAACATTTAGAACATTTATAGGTCTTTTTCTCTGATATCATTTTTATTGTTTGCTAATTGGCAGCAACCACAGCAATTTGTTTTGATCTGCTGGGAGGGGGCAGGGAGAGAAGATGGAAGGAGAGGTTGGATACAGTAAAAGCCAGTGGCGACAGTTAGTAATGTTAAGCAGAAGTGGTGGTGGTGGGGGGGGGGGTTCAAGCATTAAGCACTAAGGGGGCTCAAGCATTGCCCACCCATACCTGGAGTAGCACAAAACAGCCCCATTACAGATCCCTATCCTGCCTCTCTGATGCATCACTTCTGAGGGATCAAATGCACACTCTGCTTGCTGGATGTTTTCAAGTGTTTTTCAAGACATTAATGCACGCCATCCACAATCTGTCCTCAGGCCACTGCAAAGGCAGCCCCATCCTTTCTTTGCTTGCTCTGCTTCAAAAGTTGTCTTTCCCAAGTTCTTCTGGCACACACCATATTGCCATCCAGTTTGCCTGAAAAGCATCATATAGAGGGAAGGTAGACCTAGGTCTGCCCTGCAGCTACTGGCCACCTGAAGCTACTGTACACCTCTGGTCCCTGGCCACCTGCTTTTAGGGCCAGTTACTTTGGGCAGTGGGAGAATCAGGGCTCCCACTATTCTTGACAACCATGGCAGGAGAAGTGAATCTTTCATGTGCCAGTTCTTCTGGCATCCCAAATCCCACTTCCCTTCTCTCCCTGTTTCTCCTGCCACCCACAGGAGAGAAGCAGGAGAGAACAGCTCTTTTGGGTCCAGCCCTCTGCCCTACAGAGTGACAACAGAACACCATTTCCCCTTTCCCACCCTTCCTTTTCTTGCTACAGGAGGCAGGAGAAAAGGGGAAGGAAACAACTGAGAACTGTTTCTTTGCTTCCTTTGGTCCTCTCATTCCTTGGAACTCACTCCAAGTGACTGGAAAACTGACTGGCAGCAGAAGTCCTGCAGGTCTTCTGCTGCGAGTTACTGACACCAAAGGAGAATTCTCCACTCCACCTATTCTCTCTCCCTACTTCTTTGGTAGACAGAGCCTCTAATCCATGTCACTGTCAAGATGAAATAGGGGTTGGAAGTGCAGTCAGCACCTTTTCAACCCAGCATACTTTTCTGCCACCTCCTGCCCAGGATGGCAGCAATAGTAGAAGTGTTGCCCTGATTGGAGTGTGCCAATACTTAAACTCTGGTGAATGGTATTGTCCTCTTGCTTTGCTCCCCTCCCCATCAATCAGGGCCCTTCAGTGGGAAGTGGGGGGGGGGCGTCTGGCTTCAGGCTGGTCTGGCTTCTCCAGACTAGTTGGTCAGCTCCTTCTCCCACAATCCACTGGGGTATTTCCTTGGTAAAAAAAATGGGGAGAAACATAAGGGAAGACACCAGAGCAGAAACAGCACCAGGGAGTGGGGGGGCAGACCCTGCCATGATCGTGTGGCTAGATGCTTTTACACCTCCCTTTTCCTTTGGGGAGAAGGGAAAGGAAATACTTTAAGCAACAAATATAGGGAAATTGGCAAACCCTAATTCATCAGTCCTCATAATTTCTAGGCCCTGCAATGAAGAAAAAAGGGGCTGCTGCAACTAAGTCTAAATATATATTTCAAAATACCATTGCAGTGTGTGAAAAGACTCTTTTCGTCCACAGGTAGAAAGGTGGAGTTCTGCTTATTTCAGGATAAAGCTCTACAACTGCCTTCTTCCCCTGGATAAAACACTGCAGGTTTGCTTTCTTCTCTTCTGTATTGCTGGAAACCCAAAGACCTCGTGTCAGAGACAGAAAGGAGTGGGTGGGGAATCCGTAGCTATGAAATAATTCAGACAGTGTGCTAGGGCCAGGAGAGAAATGGCTATGGCAGAGGCTGGCTAGAGAACAGAGGACATGGGCTGTGCCCATACCTCCCAACACATTGCTAGACTTACCCACAATTGATCACCTGACTTCACTTCCAAGGTGGCAAAGTAGTACAGATTTTACACACACACATTTGTGGTGGGATAGTGTCAGCTTTAGGGGGGAAATATTACTTTTATGCTGGTTACAGCTACTGATGACTTCAGTCCATTTCACTCACTGACTGGGGATGAAATAGGAGCAATGTCATGGGAACAGTGACATGAAAACATGAAAACTGGTCATGTCAACACCATGTCATTGTGCTGTGTTAACATGAAATGGGGAAGGGCCTTAGAATCATAAGAACTAGAATGCCATTGGGTCCAACCTTCCACTCAGTGCAAGAATCCAAATCAAAGCTTCTCTGGCAGAGGGCTCGAATATATCCAGTGAAGGGGAGCCCAACACCTTTCAAGCCATTTTTTTAAAAAAAAACCTAACATTCAGTTGGAATCTGCCTCCTGTAAATTAAATTTATTATTCCATAAACTGCATTTTGGAATGATAGGGAACAGAAATTGACCTTCTGTGTGACATATAAAGTATGCTCTTTTATCCTTCCTCAGTCGTTTTTTCCTCTCTTGACTAAATGTATCCTCAGTCTCTACATGTACGATTAATTTCTAGTGTTCTTGATTATCCATACAGCTTTTCTCCAAACATGTTCCAGACTGTCTGTATGTTTCTTAAAATATATTCATAACTGGTCAGAACACTTGGGCTGAAGTCTGACTAATGCTCCAAAACAGCACTAGGAGCTAAAGTTATAGGTTTTTCAACACTGAAAGCTATACAGCTGTTGATGCAGCCTAACATTTCATTTGTCTGTCTGGCAACCACATAAAACTGTTGTGATTAACTACAGTTCCAAGTTCCTTTTCATATTAATGATTTTTAAGCTATATATTCTTCATCCTATGCCTGTGTGTTTAATTTTTTTTAACTGATGAAGTTTACATTTCACTGTTAAATGCCATTCTATTATTTTCAGAGCAGTTCTCTAACCTACCAAGACCATTCTGAATTTTGATTCTGTCTTCTAGGGTACAGTATTAGCTATCCCATCTAGTTTTTTTTAATCATCTGTGAATTTGATAACTATTGCCTTACCTCTTTATCAAAGTCAATAATAAAAATATTGAATTGAATCTTGTAGCACTCCACTTAGTACCTCACTCCAGTTTGATGAGGGGCCTTTGATGAGTACTCCTTTAGTACCATTTTCAACCAGATTTGTATCTACCTACTATCCAGCCCATGCTAAACTAGCTTGCTAATCAAAATGTCATGGAATACTTTGTCAAATTATATCTTTGCAAGATATAATATGTCCACAGCATTCCTACCTACTAAGGTTTGTATAAAAATGAATAAAAATGAATTAAATAAAATGAAACTTTTATTTATTTTTATTTATCAAATTTCATCACCACCCTTCTCCCTCAAAAGAGGGACTCTGAGCAGTTTACAATAAAGCTAAAAAGAGATTAAAATACAATAAAACCAAGATATCTTAAATATAAATATAAAATAGCATCCAATGTGTCAATATTAAAAATTATGATTTAAATTCATAAGTACAGGGGAAATAAGGTTAATCTGACAAGTTTAGACTTAATTGATTCTTACCATTGCTTATATATTGATCTCTATGATCTGCTTTAGAATCTTCCCCAGTATTGATGCCTGCTTTATCTTTAGTTCCCCAAATCCTCCTTTTCCAACATTTGCCCTTGTGCTATCACCTGGTACTTTATATGTTCTCTAGGCTTACTCGGATAGAGGTTCAGCCAGTCCACCATTAAATTTCTTTAGTAAATTAGGATACAGTCATTGTGAACTCAGTCAAGTTCGACAGACATTCCCTGTTTATGTTTCTATCAAACTCAAGCTGAAATTGTTCTTCAACCAGCTCTTCATGATCACCTGATAAGAAGCATACCTCTTCATAGAGAAAGTTGAGCCAGAATAAGAGTTGAGTAGTTATTTCTTTTTTAAATCTGGTGTTCATTTACCATATTCACTTAGCAGTTGGTATATTTTCTCTTTTCTTTTTAGTTTGAATATACAGTATCCGCAGAAGTAACACTTTGCCTGGGGTGAGTGCGCAGACAGAAAGAAGCAAGCTTATAACTAATGCATCTGAGCAGCATTTTGTTGCCAGATGGTCAAAATGTTTGTAGCCATTTTTATTTTGTTTTGTTGGCTTGTCTGAGAACGTTGCTGTGAGAAATATCTTTGTTGGTCACAGCAGGGTCACAGTATAAGTAAGGCAACTCAGGTTCATTTTAAAGTGAAATTGGTCTTAGGACAGCAGTGGGTCTTGGGATGGAGAAAGGATCTCTTTGGAGGCTGAATGGGCAAGTCTCCAATGGGTTCTAGACCTAGGAAGGCACCCTGTAGTACATGAAGACATGCCATAGATCAGAAATGTGATAATTCAGCTTGGACCATTTGCCAATAGGAGCTTTACTTCCCCATGTCCTGGCTTATTTTCACTCAGTCCAGCTGTAGCCCTAGCTCACCTAACCTTCTGCTCATGGCTTCCTTATCTCCCAGTTGTCTGCAGTGGGGGCTTGTCTTGGGAAAAGCTGCTTGAATAGTGTCCATCTAGAGGAGACCTGTGGCCTCTTTTCTATGGGACATTGGGGAAGATGTTTGAAAACCAGGAAAAAATCCCAGGAGAGAACTTTTCTAGCCAATGTCTCAGTCAGGAGAGTTCTGGAGTTAGGGGTTTTGGGTCCTAGAGCTGGGATTGGCAGGGGTCTTATTGAAATCAGGAAACAATTGTTTCTGATAATAATTCATCAAGTTAGCTCTTCAGAATCAAAAATACCAATGTAGTTAATAAGCAGGACCTATCAACATGCTTAACCATGGATAATTGAATCAACTGCTCACAGAAAATGTGAAGCCATGCTTTGGTCTATTTGTGTGAATCTTAAATCCAAATGCAGAGTTTCCCTCTAAAAAAGTCCCAACAATTTAGGACTAGTTCTTTCCTGTTCTGCTTCTACCTCCTTAGCCAGCCACACTTCATCTCCACTCCTTCCAAACTCCTGATTTGACTCCAGATGGCTGGCCTTGCCTGCCTTAGCTCTTCTTCCTCCATCAATTTGGTCACCTGCTGAAACCTGTCCTGGTAGGAATTGGAGTAGTCTTGCTCCCAAATTACAGCAGTGAGCACACCATTGGGGATCCGGGCTGTAGAGAATACATGAAGATGTGACATCTGCATAAAGTCTGGGTTGGGGACAAGACGAGGCCAATTTCATGTGATCGTGGAAGAAGACTGGGATTATCAGGACACAATGGGGTTACTGTAAACTGCCAATGGGACAATCTCATAGTGTCATTGAGCACACCCCAGCCATCATTGGGGCAATATAAGGCCCCGTTGCAATAAGGGATTCATCATCCTGGAGTCACAGCAGGTACAACAAAGACAGGATAGGCCTTCTCTGTGCTGAAAAGGGTAGTTGGCAAAATGGCAATTATTAACATGTCAGTGTACAGTGCTGGCTGGAAGACATTATGGACCTTTCCTCACTGTTGAGTTGAAATGCTACTCACCTTTCCTTGAGTCAGCCTAAGGCATAACGTTTCATCTCCATCTCCATTGGCAGTTCCTGTATGACCTGTATGCAGCTGTTCTGAGTCTTTGGTGAATCTGTCCTGACTGACCGGTCAGTGTGTCACTCATTATAGGCTCAGTGACTGGTTTTCTCCTCTGGGTTTCCTTCCCACATCACTAGTTCACAGAGAAACAGCCACCCATCAGGGTATTGCAGCAGGAATAAGGAGGGTCTGCCTCTCCTTCCATTGTGTGTGTGTGTGCATATCGCCTTTGAGTCAGTGTTGACCCTGGGGGCTGCCTGGATGAGTCCCTGCAGTTTTCTTGGCAAGTGGTTTGCCCTAGCCTTCTTCCAAGGACTGAGAGAGACTGATTGGTCCCCCAGCAGGTCTAAGGCAGGACTAGAACTCATAGTCTCCTGGTTTCTAGAATGATGCCTTAACCACTGCACCAAACTGGCTCTTCCTCATTCTATATCCAATTAAAATAATGTGAAAATAAAAACTTGGGAAGACTACAGGAGAGAAGAGGAGAGGATGGAAGTTTATGTAATTAAACAGATCTTGTAGAGAGGGAAAATTGAAACTGATTAGCTGATGGGCAAGTTTTACTATAAACCACCCAGAACTTTGGCTACTGGGCAATTTAAAAAATAAATAATATTTAATAAATAACTATATAAATTACTAAAATAAAAGTACTCTTCTTAAAGAGAGCCAGTTTGGTGTAGTGATGAAGGCACCAGGCTAGAAACTGGGAGACCGTGAGTTCTAGTCCTGCTTTAGGCATGAAGCTAGCTGAGTGACCTTGGGCCAGTCACTTTCTCTCAGCCCTAGGAAGGAGGCAATGGCAAACCACTTCCGAAAAACTGCAGGGACTAGTTCAGGCAGTCACCAGGAATCAACACTGACTTAAAGGCACAAAAACAAGCAAACAAAAACCAACTTTTCTTAAAACTCTTCCTTTTCTGGAAGTGGGGAAGGGGTGATTGAAACAGATACAGAGGAAATGGGAATTAAGCCACAAAATCTATTTTAAATTCTTCATTGTTTTCTGGATACTGTTGCAGGGAAAGGCAGAAGTACTTCATCGAAATATAGTTTTATAGTCTTGTAAACAAAACATTATGCAAATATAGCTCCTCTTCTTCCCCAGATAAAAGAATGGATATCTGCTGTTGTCTTCTTTACCTTTTTGGAAACCTAGAGGGAAGGGGCTGTCAATAGTGGGAGGGACAAATGACTGGTATGAAAAGAACTCAGGAAACAAATGGTGGCTGGCTAGTGGCTAGTGTGAAGGAACACACTTCCATCTTCAAACACCCCTTGAAATGCTAAACACTCTCACTCTCTGGTACACTGCCAACCTGCCACTGATTACCATCACCTGAAGGTAATGAGTGATACAGCATTAGACATTTGAGACATCCATGGTGGAACAGAATCTGCTCAGGTGGGAAAATACTGCTTTGGTTCTGCAACCCACAGACCTGCAGAGACTCCTTCAGTCATCCTTTGGAGACTTTGGAGAAGGGGCGACATTGTGCAGTCTTGGAGGAGGAGCAACTGTGGTTATAAGGACATGGTTGTGCTGTGTTAAAGTGCAGGGGGGTGGGGGGTGGGGGGGAAGGCCTATAGGACTCTCTGGGAAGGAAAGGTCCTGACTGGATTTCCCAAGAACCTTATGTAGAATTTAAAAAAACAAACAAGGTTTATAGATAAATAGACCTATGCACTGGTCTGAATCGTTGAAAACCTGAATAGTTATGTTCAAACAAAATGGAGTGTAGCCAAACCCTTTCTTTTAAAACTTCTTGAATTTCTACAAATGACAGAATGCCTGAATCTGGCAGGTAGGTTATGAGCAAAAATTCAGGGAAGGTTTCTTGATTAGAATGGTATGAATAGGACTGGCATTTCCCTGAAACGTACAGATATGGAAATACGATTCATGGTGTGAAATGGAGGAAAGGAAACCGACGGACACAGCCTAAATCTTTGGATTAGTTTGCTATAGGCCTGCTTCCAATTACAGCCTTCTTCAAAAACAACTTCAGGGTCGAAGTCTTGTGTAAGTTGGCTCTAAATCGTATTAAAATACAATGAATAAAAATAACCCACCGCCTCCTTATTCCCACTTGCAATCGTCTGGACTAAAATCCCTCTGCCTGCCATGTGCCTGACAGCAGGTCGAATTGTGTTCAAGGAGTAACAGAAGTTGTCTGCCGTAAAATTCAAGTCGTAATTTCAGATTAACTGCGCTGTCTCAGTGAGCTTGATTCCCAGAGGCAGGGGACAGACAGGGGTTGTAGTAAAGAGCACCCCTAGCAGCCCCTTTGCTGTCGGGGCTCCTCCTGGCTGAAGTGGCCCTTCCAGTAGGGGAAGCGACGCGGGACTTGGCCCAGCGCCACAGAGCTCCGGCCCGTTGGGAGCGCGGCCGGCTCATTGCGGGGGGCACGAGTCCGGCCCCCCTTCCCCGGGCTGAGACGGCGCAGCGCTCCTTACCCTCGCCGGGGAATGGACGGAGGTCAGAGGAAGGTGGCCAGGGCGTGGCAAGGCCGGCCGGGCTGTCCGCGGCATTTTTTCCCGCCCCTTTGAAGCTCCCTGATCGCTAATACTGGGAAGCGAGTGGCCGCTTGTCGCCTCATGAGGAGCGCGCCTTCCGATGGGGCTGCAGCCACTTTCTTCGCCTCGGACAGCAGCCATCCTCCGCCCCCCAAGGGTCGGGTCGTGCCCTGGACGTGGTCACCCACCGACCTCCCCGCCCAGCTGCCCGCTTTCTTTCCTCTCCCTCCTGCTCTCTGGGTGGTTGCTCTAACTTCGGCTTTAGGGACCAGGGGAAGGGCTCTGGTTCGCTTTGTTCCAGCAGTCGTTTGCCACCCTCCCGACTCGCCTCGGAATCCTTCCGGTCAGAGGCCGTTAATAGTCGCTCCAGGAGCCGGGGTGGAAGGGACGCTTTCTTGCGCCTTGTACTGGCAGCTGAAGCCAGAAAAGAGACGAAGCAGCTCCCTTCCCGCTTGGCACATTTGTTTCTCCTTTGCGTTTCCCCTAATGGCAGAGGCTGCCTGGGCCGCAAATCTTCCCCCTCCAGGAGAGGGAGACCTGCCCGCCTCAAAAGTGGCTAGTGAGGAAGGTGGGGTTTGCCGATGACGGCGGGGGCAGGCAGGGAGAGCCTTTCGGGGCCGGCGTCTGGCCCCGAAAAGAAGTTCTTCCCAAGCTCGGCCCTGCCGCCTCTTCAGCCAAACCAGGGGCAGAAGCGCCCTTTCCCCACCAAGAAGTCAAAAGAACTGCCAACACACGTTGCGCCGGAAATCACGGGGACGAAGCCCGAAGACCTACAGACGGTGCCTCGTCTTCCTTCCTCCCGGCTCGCGTCCCCGTTGACCTGAGCCGGTGGGGAAAGCCTTGGCCGCGTTCGGAAGTCGCGGCGGGGTTAGGGCTCCTTTGGTCTGGCGACCAGCCGACAGGGAGAGAGAAGGAAAGCCCCCCTGGCAAAGGAAGAAGCGGGTGCCTTCTCTCTCCCCCTCGGTCAGCCGGAACAAGCGGGCTTGCCTGCGCCGCGTCTCTTCAGACCGGCTGAAGAGCAGAACCAGAAGTCGCCCTTGCGCCTCGCACTCTCTGCTGGCAACTTGGGAGGGTTCGGTCTCCCCCACCGCCCGCCCCCGCCCCGCACTCCGAAGAGTTTCCTGCTTTGGAAACCCTGCTCCTTAGACCTGTTGGCTCGGACAGAGAGATCCCGGGAGCTGCGTGGCCACCGCGACCCGAGTATCGGGAAGGCTGGGCGTGGTTCAGCATTAAGCGTTTAGAGACGTTTCAATCTCAAACCGACCGCTGGTCTACAAATCAGAAAGAAGAAAAAAAGAAAAAAAAACTGGCCGCAGATTTGCATCGCAGGAAAGGCCCGGAGGCGCCTTGCTAGCCCTGGTCCTCTAGGCAGCTTCTCCTTCCGTTTGTCCATTCAGCGTCCACGCACTATCAGAGAGTCCAGGGGGGACAACCTGCTGCACTTTCAGTTGCCGGGAGCCAAGGGCAGATGCGGCTGTGGCGAAATAACATTTGTCCGGTGCCTGTAATGTCTGCTCCGCGATGGTTGGATGGTGCCACAACCGTAGCTGCCCTTCTTGCTTCGAGCGGGGCCCTTTGCCGGCTGGGTCGACTCTGCTTTTAGGTCCTGCTAGTCCGTTTGGCGGCCTTGAAATGCCTCCGTCGCCTTCGTGGCTTACTGGGGTGGGGAGAGAGGTGGAAAAGCTGGCGGGGAGGAACTCAGCCAGATATTTCACAGGGCTCCTCGGGAGGCCACTTTGCTAGTCGTCGCTTCCCCCCTTCCTTTTCGACCCGGGAGGATGGGGTTGTTTTCATATTACGCACCGCTGAGGGCCGGGGCTTAAAAATTTTAGAGCTCCACGAGGGCATTTTCCCAGCCGAGGATCAAGGCCCACTGAGCACCACCAGGTCGACCCCTTAGGATGTATGCTTAGGATGTGACTCGTTTGGTGAGCCAACCTACATAGCACTGCCGGTTGGCGACCTTTGTCTTAAGTCCTGGCGATCAAAAGCTCGGGCTTCTTTCGGTGCGACTCTGAGAGGCAAAAGTATGGTTTGCGAGGCCCCACACCCCGCCAGTCAAGGCTGCCAGGGAAGGAAGGAAGGAAGCCTGGGAAGGAAGGGTTTCTTCCTCAGAATTTGCCTCCTTGCAAAAAGCGGCTTTCTAAAGCAAGGAAGGCATTGAGCTTCAGGCCCTGCGCGGCAGCGGGCGACCGGGAGAACTTTTGCCTGCACCAGCGGCAGAGACCAGCGTCCGCCAAACACCTTCCGGGGCTGGGGGGGTGAGGGGTGCGGGTGGCGGGTAAGCCAGAGGGCAAATTGCTGTTGGTCGCGGCCAGTGTGCGGGACAATTTGCTCGCAGGCTGCGGCGGGCGGGCGGCGCGTGAAGGGAAAAGAAGGCCTGGAGTGCGGTCTGCGGCCAGGACTCCCCTCCCGCATTGAGGTGTGGCTTCTTCCAGGAAAGCGCCCCCCGCCAGGGTTTTCCCATACCCTGAGGGGGCAGCGACCTTTCCCCTCGTTTTGACTCTCGGGGAGCTTTCCGAAGCTGGGCTGGAGGCGGCCGCCGCTTCCTTCGGGCCCCGCCGGGGTTCGGTTCAGCTCCGCAGGAGTGAGAGGAGATTCCGATCCAGTCCCAGAATTAACCGGCAGCCTGAATTTCAGGGATAGGATGCGAAAGCTCTCTCTATTAATAATAATAAAAATCCCGCTAACCCTCTTTTGAAAATTAATAACTCTGTAATTATAATAATTCTGTGTGAGCTTTTTTATGAGAGGAGGTTAATGTTGTCACCGTGCGGGCACAGGAAGAGGGGAAACCAACCGCGATGCTGCTGCCGCTTACACTGACACCTTCTTATTTTATGCAGAGACATTATTATTATTAGACATCTGCAGGTAGAGAATTAAAATTAAAATCGCTTTCAACAATTCAATACACTTTTTATCAACCATCTATCTGAAAATCAGGAACATTCATCATCGGAGGCATTCTCCCTGAAAACAAGAACCCATTCAAATTTTATACAAATTATCATATTTATCATAGTCTGAAACTCCGGAGTTACGTCTCCGCAAACTGTCTGCCGGCTCCCTGGGGAAGTGAATCACACTTCGGAGCAGCTACAAGAGATTGTCTCGCGCCCTCCTTTCCCCCCCGCCCCTCCTACCCCTCCCAGGTCCTGAGCCCGCGACGAGCAAGCAAGGGAGGGACCTCAAACGAACCGCCCGAGACCGAGCAATTCCCTGCCGCCGCCGCCGCAGCACCGCGGAAAGAGGGAGGCCAAAAAGGATCCGTCAGCTGAGGCTCTTTTCGGAGCTTCAGACTGAGTTCCTGGGGATCCCTGCCGCTCCCCCCCGAACCGCAGACGGTGGCAGAGCTGGCCCCCTCCCACCATTGGCAGGTGGTTGGCCCGCCAGATCTGGAGGGGGTCCTTCAGGTGCTGGTAAAGAGAGGGCAGGGAGGGCAGTGCAGGGCAGCGTAGGGCTCCGGGCGCTGCTCAGGATCTGGGCACTGCAGCCCCGAAGGCAGAGCCCTGCCCCTGCTGGCTCCCTCCAGGCCTGGCTCCTGGCCCTCTTCCCGCGAATGGACGGGACCGGAGTACCTCGCCCTCGAGGCGCCCATGCCGGAGCCGCCTTTCCTCGAGGGCGCACGGAAGGAGGGAGGGAGGCGAGGCCGGGATTCCCCGCTTCCGGGAGGGTCCCGCCACCTTCCTGGCTGTTCAGTTCAAGCTGCCTGTAGATTCGAGCCCCTCTTGCCGAGACAAGAGAAGCGCAGAGCGGAGTCCCCTGGCAGGCAGCGGAAGCAGTTGGAAGCGGGACTTTGCCTCTCCGCCCGTTTGGCTGAGGCTGGGCTGAGTTGGACCTTTCCTTCCTCAGAGGTTGGGTGCGCTGGCGGAGGAAGCGCCCCGACTTCGCTTTTCAAAAGACCCGGCAGGGAAAGACAAACAGCCTCCAGACAGGCCCTCGATCCCTCCCGATAAACTCTCCCACGAGCTTCCAAGGTGGATGCTGAAGTGGCCTGAGCTGCAGGGAAGCTTCTTGGTCTTAAGGCTTCTTGGTTTACGGTGGCATCAGTCCACCGATAGGCCGCTTTATGGAGTATTGCATGAAGTACACACAGTAGCATGCACCATGGAGTGAATGAAGAGCCCAGGTGCCTACATCACCTTCTCACTTGGGAAGGGGAAGGGGAAGGGAGGAAGGGAGACCACTCTCCATTCCCTCTGATGCCGCCTATGCACCAATTTCTCCACTAGGACTTCCCTGCAAGAGATGGAGTGACAAGTTCACCTAAACTTAGTGCTGCTACCATAGTTCCCTCAAAATAAATAATGAGCACGTAAGACTGTGCACAAATACAACTGTGTTCCCAGAAGTTACAAGCAGAATTTCTCAGACTACATGAAACATCACCCCCTACATCCAGAGGTGGATGCCCTCCCCTCCCCTCCCCTCCCCTCCCCTCCCCTCCCCTCCCCTCCCCTCCCCTTCCCCCACATACACAGAAGTCTTGGGATTCTCCACTCAGTGCCCTGAGCCCCAGTCCAAGGCCACTTCAGAGGTCTCTTTTGGTCAATCCAGATTGGGCTTCTGGCCTTCACAAATCCAAGCAACTCCTTAGCTGGGGTAATTTGGTTTTCGTGTAAGTGACCCAAAGAAAGAAAGCCAGCAAGAGCCAGCTGAAAAAGACAGCAGCTGGAAGAAAGGCATCTGGTAGGGTCTTGCTGGCAGTGCCCTGGGAAGGAAGAGAGAGACAGTGGCCGCAACCTTCACGGTGGAATAATTTGGCTTTTATCAAGCTGCTTTCAAAGTGTGTGTGTATTTTTTTAGTTGAATCAGTTGGGAAAACAGACGGAGAATCCCTGCCTTCAATCTACTGTATGATCTTATCTCTTAAAAAAAAAAATTCTAGGTGCACATCTATTCCCCCAGCTGGGTTATAACAAGTTTCTGTTTTCTTTTTTTGAAAGGCCATAGCAGCAAACAGAAGACGTTCTATGCGAGACTCTGTTCTTAGGGAGGGCTCTCTGTTCAAGAGGAACTGTGTCTTGTGGGGTGGGGTTGGGGGCAGCATCAACCCTTTCAGGTTCCCTTGCCCACAAAGGAGGGAGGCTGACTCAAAGCCAAGTGTCTCCCCTCCCTCACCCCATTGGGTCTTCTGCCCCCCCTCAAGGGGCAGCAGATTCCTGCCCCCCACCTGGAAAAGAAGTTCCAATGCAATGTTTGTTAACTAGGTTATCTAGGCCATAGAAGATTTTAATGTTGAATTTTATAGCTTTATCACGCTCTATCGTCCTTGTGAATATTGTAATATTGCATTTTTTACAAGTTACTCTTCTGTTAATGTTCCAGCTAGTAACTTTTATAATCCTCCTCAATGAAATTTTTTTGTATTCTTCCGCACCGTTAACCTCAATGGCGGCACCTCAGCCCCTGGCAGGAGGTAGAGAGATGAAATGAATTCCTCTTTAATCAGAAATAATAATAATAATAATAATAAAAACATACACAAGACTCTCTCCACTTTTTTTTCCAGTGTCCCTTTTGAACTGGGAGATGGTTGGGGAAGGGGCTGTGAATCACTCATCCAATCTCTCCCCCCTTTGCCCTGGAGGCTTCAGTGTGGGGAGAGGGATCTCTCTCTCTCTCTCTCTGTGTTTCATTCTCTCTCTGCATCTATTTTTGTGTCATATTCTAATGCAACCTACTGGCAACAGCTAGGATAAGCAGGGACCATCACCACAGTAGGAAATAGTGAGGCCACACCCTGGAAATTGTGTGAACTACTGAGGACCACAACTCAATTGAATAAAGAACAAATAAGAATCTGAAATGAAGACAACAGTTGGACGTTACCCACCATGGAGGAAGGGTTGGTGAAATTGACCGAACTTGGTGAGATGGACTTCTTTGTTTAGAGAAAGGTCATTATTGACATTCATGGTTATTTATTCACCCCTTATGGACTTTTTGCATAAGAAAGAAAATGATTTTGTGACTTATGATTTTGATGATTAGAATGAACAGGTTATAGAAAGAAGGGAATTATGATGAAATCTTAGAGAGAGAAGTTTGATTAGAATTGTATGTATAACTGCCGAGAGGAAGATTGGAAGCCACACACACGCACAGATTTATATCCATGCTTTCTGTTGTTTTATTTTTTATTTTTTCTATCTTCTTTTCTCTTTGCTTTCTCTTTTCTTTTTCACATTTAATCTACTACTTTTTTTCTTTCTTTGAATGTATTTCTTATCATCTATGTAAAATCTTTTAATAAAAGCTATTTAAAAAATCAAATGAAGACCACAGAGTCACAAGGACTTTGGTGGAGCCTGAGGTTGCTCTCAGGAAAGAAGCAGCTGACTTGCCGTTAGGGCCTTCTGTCTGGGGCCCCAAAGGCAGCCTCATTTCATCCCATTTCTCTGCTCCCAATTTCCAAGTCCTGGGGACCTCCCCCACAACTTGCATCTTAAAGTTTAGCTGGCTAATAACTAAATCCCCCCTTCCCTTGCTCACACTGCTGGTGACACCCCCTGCAGCTTTTAGGATATTTAAGTGTGTATGGAACACGAAGCACATGCAAACCTCACCATTTGGCAAATAATTCCTGTTCAGCTGAGTGCCCGATCTATGTTTGACCAGTCATAAATTAATAGGGAAGATGGGACAGGCTACAAAAATGACCAATTGGCAAGAGGTGGAACAAGGCTGGCTTCTTTAGTCCTTGGTCCAGCTGCTCTGGATAAAGTTGGAATTAATGGCTCTACACTGAGTTGGACAGCGGTAACCAGTAAGTGCTGCAGGGATCTGTATTATTCAATGTTTTTATTAATGACCTGGATAATGAGATTGATGGGCTGATAATCAAATATGCAAATGACATAACATTGAGAGGTCTGGACAACACCCGGGATGGCAGGATGAGATTGCCATCTAATCTGGAGTGGTTGGAAGACTGGCTGTGAGGAACATGATGTTCTTCAACAGGGAACAGGTAAGATATTACATTTAGAAAGGAAACATAGGCCGAACGTACAAAATTCATGGCTGGAAAGTACTTAATTGGATAAATATTTTGGTGTGGTCACTAACAACAAGCTAAGCATTACCTAACAGCTGCTAGGAGGGCTAATGCTGTTCTGGACTGCATTAGAAGAAGCATTGTATCACAAATGCATTAAGTCCTTATTCCTTTCTATTCTGCACTGGTCAGACCAACCTGCAATATTGCTTCTGGTTCTGAGCACCATATTCCCAGAAGGATCTTGACAGGCTAGAACAGATTCCAAGGCGGGTGACAAAGAGGATATAGAGAATTGAGGACAAGTCTCATGAGGACAGGCTGGAGGAACTTGGAATAGTCAGGCTGAGGGAAGACAATGGTTAGTTACATAAAAGGTGTTACAGGTCAGGGACTATTTCCCACTGATACAGAAATGAGGACCAGGAATAATGTGTCAAAGTTGTAGCTACCTCAATGTTGTTTAAAATATAAGGAAAAACTTCCCGACAGTAAGATCTATACAATTATGTAACAGTCTACTTGTGGAGGTTGTAGGTTCTGTATCTTGGAAGCTTTAAAGAAAAGCTGGACATGCCCCTCTCAAGGAACAGTTTAGTGCCTTTCCTGCACTTTGCAGAGGGTTGGACTGGAAAGTCCTTGTGGCCTCTTCCAGCTCCGCTATATGGTTCTATGCTTCCTTCCCTATACTGTAGTCCAAGTGTCCAAGCTGTCATATCTTACTTCCTGAACAGCCAACCACAATTAATGATTTTTTTTCTTCAACTGGAATCTGCCTTCCTTAACTTAAATCTTCTATTCCATAATAATAATATACTGCACTGTGAAATGATGGCAAACAGATCTCGACTTTCTGTGTGACATCCTTTTGGGCATTTGAAGAGCAGTATCCTGGCCCTGCTGAGTCTGAACATAAGGATCCTGATTTCTTGTTCATAGCATCATTTTAGCTTTCTAGATACCATCTAGAAATACATCTGTCTGTATATTTCCTTCATTATGTTTTCAGATTTTCACTAAACCTTTTGTATAGTCCTATTGGTTTATCCTTCTGTTCTTTATTTTTTTCTTTATTGCAATGATTTTCAACTGTGCTTTTAGTATTTCCTTTTTAAGGAGCTCCCACCTATCCTGAGCTTCTTTTCCTTTGCTAGAGAGCTCTAAGTTTATTAAAATCTCCTTTGATAAAAATTTACACTCAGGTTTAGTTTCCCTTAAAATCAAGAATTGAATCATTACATGTTTACTTTCCACCAATGTTCCTTCTATTTTTACTTCCTCAACTATGTCTACTCTACTGATTACTTTCAAGACAAGGAAACCTGATCCTCTTGTACCTTCCTCCACCTGCTAAAGGAGATAGTTGTCAGCAAGTCAAATCAGGAATTTCCTGGAAGGAATATATTCAGCAGTGTTTGTAGGGAAACAGGTGTCCATGGGAAGAGGGGGCAAAAAGGGCAAGTTGGCAGCCACAGCCATGAAATTGAAGCTCCATGTGTCACAATGCATGTAAGATAGGAGTGTGGCTTTGGTTGCATAGCAGTGGCTGCCACTTTGACTTTTTTTTGACTCCCATCTTGTTGACACCTCTGCAAGGAGTTATGATAGTCTATAACTATCTAAAAGGTATAATGTGTAAGAGAGACAGACCTGTTTTTTGTTGAATGAGGATAGGACAAGGGACAATGGGTTGCAATTCAAGTAAAGGAGATTCAGGTCCACTTCCCCACACTGGAAGTTTTGAAACAGGCTGCATAGTCACCTGCCAGGGATGATTTAGCAGTTTCTTGCACTGAGAAGGGGATTGAACCACATGATTTTTAACTTCTTTCCTTTCCAACTTATATATTCGGAGATATTATGATTCCTCATCCTTTTCTATTGCTGAACAAGTTGTTTTATACAGCTGTTGTTTTTCACTCATGGGGATTTTCACAGCAAGCTGAATTATATCTATGAAATTGTATTTGCCTTTTTGGACTATGAGTATGCCTTGAATCTGCTTTGATTAGAAGTCTTCAAAAGTGTGCACTCTTATTTCTATTGACTCCAGAAGTAATGCACCCCATGGTCCAGTGTTTTGGAGTTTCTCCCCAGAATCCTGTTTCTTCAGGCATTGAAAGATAATTCAATGATATTCCTTTGACAGGGAGGAGGAGGAGGAGGAAAGGGAAGAGAAGAGAAGAGAAGAGAAGAGAAGAGAAGGAAATTGTTGTTTTGCCAGTGAAGAGTTTCCTCCTTTTGGTAGCCAGAGCAAAACTGGCCAGCACCCAGTACCTGTATGGGAGGGGCAATCATGTTGGGGGCTACCTAAAGCCCACCAGATCACTGACTTCCAAAGATTTCTCTTTGATATGCCATCATATGACAAAGTCTGCATGAGATGTCTTTTGCTGTGATGGCTGGGAAACACAACTTTCATGTCTGAACATCTTGTGCCAGCTTCAGCCTGCCTCAGCAGTGGGTTTCCTACAAGATGGTGGCTCCATTGTGAAGACATGATCTCAGCAAACTTAACTAAAGCATCTTAGTAAGCAGACTGGATAGATGACCAGACTGCCAGACATAGTCTTGAATATCAAATAAGGTTGCTCAGGAAGAGAGAAAAGAATACTGGATTTGAACAATTGGCTATACAGATAGCACCAGTGTAATTGTATTTTTTCTCTGCCCTTCTGGAATCTACTGTTCTGCCATCTATTTTGCGGGATCTTCCCTTCAATGGCCAGAGCTTGTTTCCTTTGCAAGGGCCTGAAAACTCTTCCAATGGTGCAGAATATTGTTTATAACTCTTGCTTCTTGTTGTTACTCAAGTGTGGAGCTTGGTCCTCTTTTTGACTAATTTTCTTACAGAGATTTCTGTCAGTTTCTTTGCAAAGCAGCCTTTGTTAAATGAATAAATCTTCGTCCTCTCTCATCAGCTGAAGTGTGACACTATTGCTCCAATTCTTTTAGTTTTTCTTCAAGAACTGCTACAAGCTTTCACTTGCTGCAGCACAAACCATACTGTATTCAGGCAGGTAAACAAATATGCCACAAGCATTGCATCACAACTGCAGACTTCTCTGTTCATTTCCATTTTTATTTTTAAGTAACTACCAGTAAAAGGCTTTTGTTTCTTCTTGTTCCTTCTCAGACCTTCAGCTCAACAGACTATAAGGCCTGATTACCCATCAGGAAGCAGGCATTCAGTCAACCACAACAGGCAAACAGCAGGTTTCAGGACACATTTCTTGAAATCAGCAGCTATTCAGAAGATGACCTTTTCACTTCAGAATACAGAGCTTCCCTGAGCACTACTGTATTCCCTCTTTCTTGTTCTTTCCCCTGCTGAACTATGCTGGCAAACCCCTCTCAACTCTGTTTGCTTCCATAGCAATTTACTCCTTGGAACATGGTTATCTTGTATTCCTCTTACAGTCTCTGTTTACTCAGTAGGAAGCTGAGTCAGCATGACTGAGTCAGTGGGCCCCAAGGTTTGTTTGTTTGTTTGTTTGTTTATTTATCAAATTGATCACCGCCCATCTCCCAAAAAGGACTCTGGGCAGTTTACAATAAAACATAAATAAAACTATAAAACTTTAAAACACTATAATACATAATACAATAAATATGATAAAAACCCCGATGGCTGGAAGCTCTCTGTGATTTGCAAGCAGAGCAGGGTCCTTCTAAGAAACTAACCATCCCCAGGAATGGCTACTCTCTCTCCCGCCCCAGGCATAATTACAGAACCAGGTCTTTAGCTATTTCCTAAAGTCCAGGAGGGAGGGAGCTAATCTCACTTCTGGGGGAAGGATATTCCAAAGGGCAGGTGCTATTGCAGAGAAGGTTTCCTTTCCATCTCAGTGTATGCAGTGCCCAATCTATATATTATTAAAACTCTTGTGTTTGTAACCTTTAACTGGGTGAAATGGTGTGTTGAAGGGCAACAATTTTTGAACCAAAATACCTCAAATGGGTTAACTTACAGAATGCATCCAAAATTCAGGACCCATGACTCCTGTGGGATTGAAATTTGGCAAATTTTATAACATTTTATGACATAAAAATTACCATAAAACATTTTATGACATAATACAAAATGTCATAAAACATGTCCTGTGGTCAACTCCTGATGTGCTATAAGTTCAACATGGGCTACTTTCAAGGCAGCTACATCTCTGAATATCTCCCTGAATTTTAAAGATTTTTTCCAGTGAAGGCAGTACATTAGAAGCTCTGCCATTGTTGAAGGCATTGAGAGATCTGGTAAGGAAATTTCCCTGAAATGATGACCCAGTGGGTCATGGGTTGTCTAGTTGTGATTAAATCTGGAAATTAAAACCAAACACCTGATGTGTTTTTTTAAAGCTTCATTTGTGACTTCGTAGTGCATACCACATAACTTATGCAGTTGAGTCTGACACTGGAATGCAAGTATGCAAGTCTTTTGTACCAGTTGCCATTATTTGCCTGCATGAGATTCATCTGGTCATGATGTCATGACATCATGGATGGCATCAAGTCTGCCCTATATTTTGCTTTCCTTTATCCAGAATTAAAAATTATCAGGATCCAAAGGAGTTCCTTTCTTCTCCCCATGACCTGCAGCACTAGATGATGGCACACAGGATATTGTTATGTTAAAGATTCCTCTAGGAACTCAGCAATCTCCAATATTGTGACCAAATCATATTATTTAATAGCAACTCACTAAATCCCAATTCATTGCGGCATACACTGGGCAAATAACTTAAAGATTCCTATGAGTATTTAAGGCCACGTGCAAAAGAATTTAGAACTGAGCTTGGACAGTCTTTCAAGATTGTTGCCAACCAGTCAAGGTAGACTAGGTCAAGAAATAGACATCAAAGGGATTCCCGGAATGCCACTTTATTTTTATAGGGTATAATTAAAGGATCTTGAAAGTCTGTCCCTTCTTATACTAAACAAATCAAGGTGGGATTATTTAAAATTTCCTTCTCATACCTCCTTCTACCCCTGGACTGTGTAATCTCTAATCTCTTGTCCAAGTCCTTCCTTAGCAGCTCCCTCCTTCCTTTCCCCCTTAAAAGCTTCTCTCTCAAGGTCAGCTCTAAATTATTTTACCCAACAAGAGCAAAAACATTCATACTCAACCCAAGGACCATTAAAAACTCCAATGCCATTGTCTCATGTTGGATGAAGAGATTCTGATAAAATTGAAAGGGGAAGGAGGACAGTGACCAGTAGACAGCACCAACATCCACTCCATTTCCCCTGGGCATGCCATTTCAAAGTGCATATATTCTGCTAGCTGAGGTAGCAATACTCCCTCTGTTTCTCTTAGGCCAAAGCAGCATTCTGTGATCTATCAAACGGTCTTTCTGGTTAAAACCATTGGAGGAAGGCTTTCTCTTCCTCTCTGATTTTGTCCATCCTCCCAGTCTTCCAATAGTTATGGTGTGTGTGTGTGAGAGAGAGAGAGGGAGAGGGAGAGGGAGAGGGAGAGGGAGAGAGAGAGAGAGAGAGAGAGAGAGAGAGAGAGAGAGAGAGAGAGAGAGAGAGAGAGATAGCAGATATAGTCCCAGTCATGGTGTCACAATAGAAGCCTTGTCCCTTTGAACATGTGGGCAATGTCAACAGACATACAAAAGGGGAAGGGCTTGGATCACAATGCCAGAACTGCCTTTTAGATCTGCCATCACCCAAGGATGCTGCAGGTGCTTTTGTTGCCTTCTGAACTTTGTTGGACAGCATATATTGTACATCTTACTTTAGCTCCAGTCTGTCCAAACATTCTTTGGACAGTTTTGCATTCTTACAGTCCAATCTACCTATGAAAGTTGAAATAAAAGTGCTTGCTGCACATTCTCCTGCCTACAGAGTTATGTGAGAGGGGATTAGAAAGGAGAATGGAGAAAGGGACTGATCATTTGCCTTGTTTGGGGCTTTCATCCCAGCCACAGCACAAGTCTTTGGATCTTTGGATGCTCTTTTTCTATGCTGCCTCAGCTTTCCCCAGAGGCTTTCTGATACTTAAAGCATAGGGGCAAGACATGGGTTGTTATTAACAGCCTGTTGGAAATCAGTCTGACTGTTATTCCACATTATCATTTGCAGGATCTCTAGCCATATCTCTAATGGCTCTACAAGTAGGGAAGAAAGCATGTCAGGATGGATACCTCATGTTTTTACTCAAAACTCCACCATGCACCTCAACTACTCTGGACTTTTAAGAACAAATTTATATCTGCATTTGTTTGTGGGCACTTTGTCCAGAAAGCCAGCAGAATAGCAGCATTCCCAGGAACTTGCTGCTTCCATCCGAAGGAAAGAAGCACTTTCACAGCATCTCACAGCAAGCTCCATCCTTTTGGGGCAGATGTGTGACACTGTGACTGAAGTAGAAAAGTGGCTTGTGTCACAATGCCATCATGCTGCTTTCATCTGTCAGACCACACTTGCCCCCCCCCCATGCCATTGAGCATACATATTTAAATAAAAATGAATACATTTAAATAAAAATGACAAATCACTGTTTTTGTAACAATCCAGTTTCTGCAAAAGAAAAGAACATGTTTAGAATTAATTGTGTGATGCCCATGCAGTTTAAGGCTATCTTTGTAAACATTTCCACTGGCTCAGTAACATTATTGCCGCTTGAGATTTTGGATATTTCTTCTCATTGCCAGCATGGTTATTGTTGCTTACAACGCAAAAGGGTATCTTCGCAATCCCACCCTCAAGAGAGCCTTCTGACAGTCAAGTCCCAGAAATAAGGATGATTTTCTTTCTCCCCAGACTAAATGCAGTGATCTTTCCATTCATTTGTCATACTCATGTTCTAGACCAGAAACTACCAAGCAGGCACAGGTAGCACTGAGTATATTTGGTTTACTTTTTTTTTTTAATAGTACTTTTATTAAAAAGTACAATTATGCACTAAGTACATTTGGAAGGAAATAATGTTTAACTGAGCATGAATCAGGTTTGTGGATAGAGGTGCACCCAAAAGAAAAGTTTTGTTCAGAGTTTGAAAAGTTGGCTGTTTTTGGATAGCACTATAGTCGTTCTGTAAGGAACAAAACTGGAAGTCTTCTGAGTATTCTGCCATCAGGACTTGGGGGAATTTGGGGGTGGGGGGGAAAGCCCCTTACTAGCTGGTTTTTCAAGTTAGGATGCAAGTGTAGAGAGCTACCAACTTCTAGCTTCTAGAAAGAAAAATGACCAAGGAGAAGATTTTTAGAAAGACATTCCCAGGTCAAACTATGGAAACAACAGTTTAACCATGTTTCCTTTTTTTAAAATTTAATAAGCACTTTATGCAATTTCAATATACCTAGTTGAAATAGTTAAATATCTATATATCTATAATAATAATAAACAAATAATAAACAATATAAATAAATAATATATATAAATATATAAATGTAAATAAATAAATATATAATATAAATAAATATATAATATAAATAAATATAAATAATATATATATAAATATAAATATAAATATAAACATATATATATAAATTATATATATAAATAAATATATAAATATATAACATAAATAAATATAAATAAATAATAAATATATATGTAAAATAGTTTTATATTTATATATAAACTATATATATATATATAGTTACAATATACTTAGTTGAAATAGTTGAAGAGCCTCATGTGGCACAGAGTGGTAGGTAGCAGTATTGCAACTGAAAACTCTCCCCATGACCCGAGTTTGATCCCAGTGGAAGCTGGATTCTCGGGTAGCCGGCTCAGGCTGACTCAGCCTTCCATCCTTCTGAGGTTGGTAAAATGAGCACCCAGCTTGCTGGGGAAGGTGACTACTGGGGAAGGCAATCACCCCACTCTAGTCTGCCAAGAAAATGTCGTGAAAGTGGCATCCCCCAAAAGGGTCAGACATTACTCAGTGCTTGCACAGGGGACCTTTCACCACCTTCAGTTGAAATACAATATAACAAATATAGAGAAACAAGAAAAGATAACTAATGAACAAAGAAGAGACTGTAAAGTTCTGACACAATTGACTCAATAAAATTCTGACTCATGCATCCAGATGAAATGAAGATTTCAGATTTATTGATGAAGTATACAGATGTTAAGCAAAAAGCCATGACTAAAACAGTTCTCACACAGCTACCCAATAAAAGACACATAGGCACGTCAAAACCTCCTCCACATTCCCCCCCTTTTCCCTTAATAGTCCAGCATTCCACTCCCGGCTGGCTGGTACGACCTTGGATTTCTTCTCACTCCCAGCAAATTCCCCCCCCCCCCACATCTGAAGCATGAGATTTGTTGCTTCAATGGCAGAGAACACAATCAACAGATCTAACAACTCTTTGATTGTGGGTTCTGACATACTGCATCTCCTGAAAAAGAAAGATATCTAATATGATTAATACAGGGAAATTATCAAGCAAAACAATTAAGGTTTAGACTTGCAGGATACTTTGCATGAAACTGTTTACAAGATCTGGAGCCCTCACATGACAGCTATCCACCCACTCATCATCCCAAAAATGTTTCCATTGGATTAGATCTTGAAGTTTGCCCCGATGTTTTCTGGAGTCTAAAATTTCTTTCACTATGAAATGCTGTTCTCCATTGATCATGAGGGGAGCTGGTGCTGGGGTTTCAGGATGCCATTGAGGAGCTTCATACAGATGTTTCAGAAGGCTGCAATGAAAGACAGGATGGATCCTTTTCAGATTTTTTGGGACTTTTAGCCTCACAGTTACTGGGTTGATGATTTGTTCAATTTCAAAGGGTCCCACAAATTTCGGGCCTAGTTTTTTAGACTGCTGCAATGATCTTAAATTTTTTGTAGGCAAATATACTTTCTCTCCCACCTTAAATTTCCATTCTGGAGACCTTTTGTTGTCAGCGTATTTTCTGTAACTTTCCTTGGCCTTTTCAAGGGTTGTTTGAATTACTGGCCATTGGGCACATATCTGTTTCATCCACTTGCTAGCAGCATGGGATACAGATAGTTGCTGTGGTATTTTGGGGATGGGTACAAAGTCTAAATGGATCAGTACAACCAGAGATATGTCGGTATACCATCGGAAGATGAGACCCCCAGGTCGGAAGATGGTCAAAATGCTACTGGGGAGGAACAGAGGGTGAGCTCAACTAGCCCCAGACGTGATGACGCAGCTAGCTCAAAGCCGAAAGGACGGCTAGTGGCCAACGGTGCTGGTGGTGAACGGCGAATCCGATGTTCTAAGGATCAACACACCATCGGAACCTGGAATGTAAGATCTATGAGCCAGGGCAAATTGGATGTGGTTATTGGTGAGATGTCAAGATTAAAGATAGACATTCTGGGCGTCAGTGAACTGAAATGGACTGGAATGAGCCACTTCACATCAAATGACCACCAGATCTACTACTGCGGACAAGAGGACCACAGAAGAAATGGAGTAGCCTTCATAATTAATAGTAAAGTGGCTAAAGCAGTGCTTGGATACAACCCAAAAAATGATAGAATGATCTCAATTCGAATTCAGGGCAAGCCATCTAACATCACAGTGATCCAAATATACGCCCCAACCACAAATGCTGAAGAAGCTGAAGTAGAGCAGTTCTATGAGGATCTGCAGCACCTACTGGACAACACGCCTAAAAGAGATGTTATTTTCATCACAGGAGACTGGAATGCTAAGGTGGGCAGTCAAATGACACCTCGAATTACAGGTAAGTATGGCCTGGGAGAACAAAACGAAGCAGGACATAGGCTGATAGAATTTTGCCAAGACAATTCACTCTGCATAACAAACACTCTCTTCCAACAACCTAAGAGACGGCTTTATACATGGACTTCACCAGATGGACAACATCGAAATCAGATTGATTACATCCTTTGCAGCCAAAGGTGGCAGACATCTGTACAGTCGGTAAAAACAAGGCCTGGAGCTGACTGTAGTTCAGATCACGAACTTCTTCTTGCACAATTTAGGATCAGACTAAAGAGATTAGGGAAGACCCACAGATCAGCTAGATATGAGCTCACTAATATTCCTAAGGAATATGCAGTGGAGGTGAAGAATAGATTTAAGGGACTGGACTTAGTAGATAGGGTCCCGGAAGAACTCTGGACAGAAGTTGGCAGCATTGTTGAGGAGGCGGCAACAAAATACATCCCAAAGAAAGAGAAAACCAAGAAGGCAAAATGGCTGTCTGCTGAGACACTAGAAGTAGCCCAAGAAAGAAGGAAAGCAAAAGGCAACAGTGATTGGGGGAGATATGCCCAATTAAATGCAAAATTCCAGAGGTTAGCCAGAAGAGATAAGGAATTATTTTTAAACAAGCAATGCGCGGAAGTGGAAGAAGACAATAGAATAGGAAGGACAAGAGACCTCTTCCAGAAAATTAGAAACATTGGAGGTAAATTCCAGGCAAAAATGGGTATGATCAAAAACAAAGATGGCAAGGACCTAACAGAAGAAGAAGAGATCAAGAAAAGGTGGCAAGAATATACAGAAAACCTGTATAGGAAGGATAACAATATCGGGGATAGCTTTGACAGTGTGGTCGGTGAGCTAGAGCCAGACATCCTGAAGAGTGAGGTTGAGTGGGCCTTAAGAAGCATTGCTAATAACAAGGCAACAGGAGACGATGGCATCCCAGCTGAACTGTTCAAAATCTTGCAAGATGATGCTGTCAAGGTAATGCATGCTATATGCCAGCAAATTTGGAAAACACAAGAATGGCCATCAGACTGGAAAAAATCAACTTATATCCCCATACCAAAAAAGGGAAACACTAAAGAATGTTCAAACTATCGAACAGTGGCACTCATTTCACATGCCAGTAAGGTAATGCTCAAGATCCTGCAAGGTAGACTTCAGCAGTTCATGGAGCGAGAATTGCCAGACGTACAAGCTGGGTTTAGAAAAGGCAGAGGAACTAGAGACCAAATTGCTAATATCCGCTGGATAATGGAAAAAGCCAGGGAGTTTCAGAAAAACATCTATTTCTGTTTTATTGACTATTCTAAAGCCTTTGACTGTGTGGACCATAACAAATTGTGGCAAGTTCTTAGTGGTATGGGGATACCAAGTCATCTTGTATGCCTCCTGAAGAATCTGTATAACGACCAAGTAGCAACAGTAAGAACAGACCACGGAACAACAGACTGGTTTAAGATTGGGAAAGGAGTACGGCAGGGCTGTATACTCTCACCCTACCTATTCAACTTGTATGCAGAACACATCATGCGACAAGCTGGCCTTGAGGAATCCAAGGCTGGAGTTAAAATCTCTGGAAGAAACATTAACAATCTCAGATATGCAGATGATACCACTTTGATGGCTGAAAGTGAAGAGGAACTGAGGAGCCTTATGATGAAGGTGAAAGAAGAAAGTGCAAAAGCTGGTTTGCAGCTAAACCTCAAAAAAACCAAGATTATGGCAACCAGCTTGATTGATAACTGGCAAATAGAGGGAGAAAATGTAGAAGCAGTGAAAGACTTTGTATTCCTAGGTGCAAAGATTACTGCAGATGCTGACTGCAGTCAGGAAATCAGAAGACGCTTAATCCTTGGAAGAAGAGCAATGACAAATCTCGATAAAATAGTTAAGAGCAGAGACATCACACTGACAACAAAGGCCCGCATAGTTAAAGCAATGGTGTTCCCTGTAGTAACATATGGCTGCGAGAGCTGGACCATAAGGAAGGCTGAGCGAAGGAAGATCGATGCTTTTGAACTGTGGTGTTGGAGGAAAATTCTGAGAGTTCCTTGGACTGCAAGAAGATCCAACCAGTCCATCCTCCAGGAAATAAAGCCAGACTGCTCACTTGAGGGAATGATATTAAAGGCAAAACTGAAATACTTTGGCCACATAATGAGAAGACAGGACACCCTGGAGAAGATGCTGATGCTAGGGAGAGTGGAGGGCAAAAGGAAGAGGGGCCGACCAAGGGCAAGATGGATGGATGATATTCTAGAGGTGACGGACTCGTCCCTGGGGGAGCTGGGGGTGTTGACGACCGACAGGAAGCTCTGGCGTGGGCTGGTCCATGAAGTCACGAAGAGTCGGAAGCGACTAAACGAATAAACAACAACACAAAGTCTTGGTCATATACTACTTGGAAAAGAGACAGTCCTGTACTTTGGTGAATAGAATTATTGTAAGCAACCTCAGCAAAGGGCAATAAATCCACCCAGTTATCTTGTTGGTAACTTATGTAACATCTTAAGAATTGCTCTAAAGTAGAGTTCAATCATTCACAAGCTCCGGCCAATTCCAGATGATGTGAAGATGATAAGGCTTGGGTAGACCCCACCTCTCTTATAAATGATCTCCAAAATTGGGAAGTATACTGGGGCCCCCAATCACTCACAATCCTATTGGGTATGCCATGTAGGCAGTACACATGCTGAATAAAGAGCTTTGCTAGCTGTTTTGCAGTTGGCATACCTGCACATGGGATAAAATGTGCTTGCTTAGAGAACAGATCACTTACTACCCAAATCACAGTTTTCTTTCTGCTTTCTGGCAACTCCCCTATAAAGTCCATTGTGATCTCTTTCCAGGGTGTGGTGGGATTAGCCACTGGCTGCAACAATTCTTGTGGCTTTCCTCCTTTCTTTTTAGAGACTGCACAAACTGGGCAGCTGGCCCCATAGTCCTTTACATCTTGTCTTATGTTAGGCCACCAAAATTGTTTGTGAATTAAATGCAAAGTCTTTACCAGTTCAAAAAGCCCAGCTGACTTGGCATTGTGGCTGTGTAACAATATCTCCCTTCGAAAGGTTGCAGGTACATAAATCTTATTTTCCAACCACCAGAGTTCCTCTCTTTCTGTAAGGGAATCTTTATTAGTGCGCAGCCAGGTATTGTTCTGAAGTTCCTTAATTAGGTTCTGTTTTATGTCACCAGACACTTTCGGTTTCGTTATTGTCTCCTTCACCTGCCTCCTTGTAACTACCAAGCCCAGTTGTTGCCTAGGAAATACAGTGTCTACTACCTCTTCCTTTTGGCTATTATGTTGGGGAAGGTGCAACAGAGCATCTGTCAAAAAAATTTTCCTGCATGGAGATACTTCAAAGTGAAATTGAATCTGCTGAAAAACTGTGCCCACCATATTTGCTTGGCAGTTAGTCACCACCTTATTTTTAAAGCTTCCAAATTCTTATGATCAGTCCACACTTCAAAAGGTTGTGCAGCCCCCTCCAATAGGTGTCTCCAAGTTAACAGGGCCCAGCGCACAGCAAATGCTTCCCTTTCCCAAACATGTCATCTGCGTTCTGTTTCACTAAACTTTTTTAACAAATAGGCACATGGCTGCAACTCCTCCTTTACATTTTCCTGCAACAACACTGCTCCAATTGCAATGTCTGATGCATTGGCCTGAATGAGAAAGGGTTTAGTGGTATCAGGATGACACAGGATTGGTTCAGCAGTGAAAAACTGCTTTAAATTGTCAAATGCTGCCTGGCATTCGGGAGTCCACTTTAGCAATGCCCCAGGGCTTTTAGTCCTTTTTGCTTCTCTGATCCCTTTAATCTTTAATAACTCAGTCAGTGATAATGCAATTTGTGCAAATTATAGGATGAACTGGTGGTAGAAATTCGCGAACCCTAGGAAACTTTGTAATTGTCTCCTAGTTTTAGGGGCTGCCCATTCTAACACATCTGTGACTTTAGTGGGACCCATCTCGATGCCCTTTTCAGACACCCTATACCCCAAATAATCCAGTTGGTTCTTATGGAATTCACACTTAGACAGTTTAGCATACAACTTAGCATCCCTCAATTTTTCCAGCACCTTGTGCACCAGCTGGATGTACTCTTGTTCACTTTCTGTATAGATTAAAATGTCACCGAGATACACCAAACAACCTTTGTACAAATGTTCATGTAGCACCTCATTTATGAACTGCATGAATACTCCAGGACCCCCCTTCAGCCCAAACGGGAGAACCAAGTACCCATAGCTCCCCAAAGGGCAATTAAAAGCAGTCTTCCACTCATCCCCTTCTCGAATTCACACTCTGAAATACGCGTCCCTTAGGTCCAACTTTGTGAAGATCTTCCCCTTTGACAAATGAGACAATAAGTCCTTCATTAGGGGCAAAGGATACTGGTTTGAACTGCAAATGCCATTCAGGCCTCTGTAATCGGTGCATAATCTCAAAGACCCATCTTTCTTTGTTCTGAAAAGCACTGGCGCAGCCAAGGGAGAATTGGCTGGGTGAATAAATCCCCTTGCCAGATTCTTGTCTATGAACTCCCGTAGCACTTTCTGCTCTTTCAAAGACAAAGCATACATTTTGGGTTTGGGGAGCTTCGCTCCTGGTTCAATTTCTATTGTACAGTCTGTCTTTCGATGGTGGGGGGGGTAGTTGATCACATTCAGCCTCTCCAAACACCTCCTTTAAATCCCGGTAGGATTCAGGAATTAATTCCTCATCAATTGTTGCAACCCTCTCCACCTCTGTTGACAGTGCAGCCAATTTCCTGACAGCCTCCCTTGCTTCTTCCTCCAATTCTCCCATGTACAGTCCATCTTTAAATTGAATGCTTCGGGCCACCCAATCTACTTGAAGGTTGTGAGCCTTCAGCCAAGGCACTCCCAATATAAAAGTGAAGAAATGAAAGATGATTTCCAATTTCTCCAGTACAGATATAAATACAATTTGAGATATAATCTCTTACCCATAATTAAACTATATTAATATTGTTTCTTTCAAAGCAAACTATTTAGTCACTAAACCCGATAATTAAAGCTTCATTTTTTTCCCATCACACACAAGTAGTCTACCAGTTTAACCACATTTCTTATAGCTTGCCTATACAGCCACTGATGAACTGTGATGAAGCGTGATGAACTGAGAAGCAGAGAGACAAGGGATCTCTCTCTCTCTCTCTCTCTCTTTCTCTCTCTCCCTCTCCCTTTCCCTCTCCCTCTCTCTCTCTCTCCCCACCTTTATGTATCCTAACCAGGCCTGCACTACTTTAATTAAAAGAAAAGTACATTGCATTATTATGAACTAAAGGAAGAAAAGTACAATGTATTACTATTAACTTAAGGAAGTCCAAATGATTTGTTCTCCAGAAGCAGAGCCAAGTCCAGAATGGACTCTCAGCCATGTGGCTGCTGTGAAGTCCTACTGTTTTCTGATATACCTGGCACCCTACTTATCCAGTTCAGCCAATGAGATTACATCATTGAATAACCAGGAGAGAGTCACTCTATCCTTCTGCAGTGCAATTGTATTGGCTCATGATGGAGGGATGATGATGATGATGATGATGATGGAGTAATTAACCAAAAAAATTAGAAACAAGAACTCTGAATGTCCAAAACACTAAAAAATACTCAATTTTGTCCTAAATTTAGGACAAGCTATTGATTTTGTTCAGCGTCTAGGATAAAACTGTTAGAACATAGGTTTTGACCCAGATTCTGAACTCTGGATCTTCAAAATGGCTATTCTAAACCCAGAATGTCTCAAGTTTGGAACATTTTGTATGCCCTTATTTGTGGATGATGAAACCATGACAAACTTACTAGGAGGATGGCTACTTTGCATAAAACAATGTGCCTGATCCAATAATACTTAAAGGTAATTTTGTTGGAAGGGGTGATCATTCCCTCCCTTCCTTTCTAAAGGGTAGGAAGTCATCTCCTCTCTGGGTCCATTTAGGATGAGGACTGCTGACCTTGGAAGAGATCTTCTGCCATGTTTATGCACTAACTACAATAGGGACTGGTACAGATGGATAAAGTCATTGAGCAGCATGGATTTGAATCTATTCTCACCAACACACAGAAAATCCACCATTCTCCTATTTGTTTATCACTGATGGCATTATAAAAAATTGGCTAATATATCATAAATAGCATGCACCTCTTGAAAATTCAGTAACATCAGTGGCTGTACATGGCTTCCTGTTAAAATGTTGAGGAAAAAGTACATGAATGTGAAGAGAGAATGAGAACAGACTTCACACTTCATTAGGCAAATACTTGTCATTGGATCAGGAAGGCTGTATGCAATAAACATAATAAAAATCGAAGCCCACAGATATGTGATCTGGGGATCTTTCCAATGATGAGTCTATTTCAGATTGGCCCTGAGTGATGGTGGAAGGGGCTTTTATTTCTTGTTCATCAAGGTATAGCAATAAATACATATTTTATCAAAGTAGAATTGAAGTGGAGTATAACTCCACCGCCTGAAAGATGCTCTTGTTTCTGGTTAAGATTCTGGCTAATGCATGGTTGACTCAGCCTCTGTTTTCATGAACTGGTGGCAAGCAGCTTCCTGGCGTACAGCCACTTAGGCCAGAAATCTCTGATAATTTAAAGAGGTTTGATTATCCTGACCCAATTGTCACAAATCATACACATTACACAATAGTTTGTTTTCTTTGTAGCCATTGCACTAAAAAAGTAATAGAACAGAAAAATTATCATAAGAATACATTTAAAATCTCAAATTCACCTAAGCCTTTTTATAATTTACTAGCATTGTAGTCAGCACTTTAAAATGATCTAGAAGCTCTTTGGAAAAGATGTTGAGTTTTCTTCCTTATCTGGTATGAAATGATTCTAATGCCATACATGTTACCATTTCCTGCTAGTTTGTTTTCTTTTTCAACAATATGGAGCATTTAATTTGAACTAGGCTGGTATTTAACACTGTAGTGATACCATATGGAGGTTTACAGTTTTACTATTTTGATTTTTAGCAATAGCATTTATTATCATACACTGTAGAGTCTACAATGGAAAATATAATTACAGTATACACTTTCACAGTATTACTTGTCAATCTATTTAAATAATTTATAGCTGATTAAAGCTGAGCATCTAAAATAATTTATAAATAGATAATTTATAAATAAATATTATTAGAAATACATTTATATTTATAAATAATTTGTTGTTGTTTATTCATTTAGTCGCTTCTGACTCTTCGTGACTTCATGGACCAGCCCATGCCAGAGCTTCCTGTCAGTCGTCAACACCCCCAGCTCCCCCAGGGACGGGTCCGTCACCTCTAGAATATCATCCATCCACTTTGCCCTTGGTCGGCCCCTCTTCCTTTTGCCCTCCACTCTCCCTAGCGTCAGCATCTTCCCCAGGGTGTCCTGTCTTCTCATTATGTGGCCAAGGTATTTCAGTTTTGCCTTTAATATCATTCCCTCAAGTGAGCAGTCTGGCTTTATTTCCTGGAGGATGGACTGGTTTGATCTTCTTGCAGTCCAAGGCACTCTCAGAATTTTCCTCCAGCACCACAGCATCTATCTTCCTTCTCTCAGCCTTCCTTATGGTCCAGCTCTCGCAGCCATATGTTACTACAGGGAACACCATTGCTTTAACTATGCAGACCTTTGTTGTCAGTGTGATGTCTCTGCTCTTAACTATTTTACGGAGGTTTGTCATTGCTCTTCTCCCAAGGATTAAGTGTCTTCTGATTTCCTGACTGCAGTCAGCATCTGCAGTAATCTTCACACCCAGAAATACAAAGTCTTTCACTGCTTCTACATTTTCTCCCTCTATTTGCCAGTTATCAATCAAGCTGGTTGCCATAATCTTGGTTTTTCTGAGGTTTAGCTGCAAACCAGTTTTTGCACTTTCTTCTTTCACCTTGGTCATGAGGCTCCTCAGTTCCTCTTCGCTTTCAGCCATCAAAGTGGTATCATCTGCATATCTGAGATTGTTAATGTTTCTTCCAGTGATTTGAACTCCAGCCTTGAATTCCTTAAGCTCAGCATGTCACATGATGTGTTCTGCGTACAAGTTGAATAGGTAGGGTGAGAGTATACAGCCCTGCCGTACTCCTTTCCCAATCTTAAACCAGTCCATTGTTCTGTGGTCTGTTCTTACTGTTGCTACTTGGTCATTATACAGATTCTTCAGGAGGCATACAAGATGACTTGGTATCCCCATACCACTAAGAACTTGCCACAATTTGTTATGGTCCACACAGTCAAAGGCTTTAGAATAGTCAATAAAACAGAAGAAGATGTTTTTCTGAAGCTCCCTGGCTTTTTCCATGATCCAGCAGATATTGGCAATTTGGTCTCTAGTTCCTCTGCCTTTTCTAAACCCAGCTTGTACATCTGGCAATTCTCGCTCCATGAACTGCTGAAGTCTACCTTGCAGGATCTTGAGCATTACCTTACTGGCATGTGAAATGAGTGCCACTGTTCGATATTTTGAACATTCTTTAGTGTTTCCCTTTTTTGGTATGGGGATATAAGTTGATTTTTTCCAATCGGATGGCCATTCTTGTGTTTTCCAAATTTGCTGGCATATAGCATGCATTACCTCGACAGCATCATCTTGCAAGATTTTGAACAGTTCAGCTGGGATGCCGTCATCTCCTGCTGCCTTGTTATTAGCAATGCTACTTAAGGCGCCTTCAACCTCACTCTTCAGGATGTCTGGCCCTAGCTCACTGACCACACCGTCAAAGCTATCCCCGATATTGTTATCCTTCCTATACAGGTCTTCTGTATATTCTTGCCACCTTTTCTTGATCTCTTCTTCCTCTGTTAGGTCCTTGCCATCTTTGTTTTTCATCATGCCCATTTTGGCCTGGAATTTACCTCCAATGTTTCTAATTTTCTGGAAGAGGTCTCTTGTCCTTCCTATTCTATTGTCTTCTTCCACTTCTGTGCATTGCTTGTTTAAAAATAATTTCTTATCTCTTCTGGCTAACCTCTGGAATTTTGCATTTAATTGGGCATATCTCCCCCTGTCACTGTTGCCTTTTGCTTTCCTCCTTTCTTGGGCTACTTCTAGTGTCTCAGCAGACAGCCATTTTGCCTTCTTGGTTTTCTCTTTCTTTGGGATGTATTTTGTTGCCGCCTCCTCAACAATGTTGCAAACCTCTGTCCAGAGTTCTTCCGGGACCCTATCTACTAAGTCCAGTCCCTTAAATCTATTCTTCACCTCCACTGCATATTCCTTAGGAATATTAGTGAGCTCATATCTAGCTGATTTGTGGGTCTTCCCTAAGCTCTTTAGTCTGATCCTAAATTGTGCAAGAAGAAGTTCGTGTTCTGAACTACAGTCAGCTCCAGGTCTTGTTTTTACCGACTGTATAGATGTCCGCCACCTTTGGCTGCAAAGGATGTAGTCAATCTGATTTTGGTGTTGTCCATCTGGTGAAGTCCATGTATAAAGCCGTCTCTTAGGTTGTTGGAATAAATAATTTATAAATAATTTATAGTTTTGCTACTTGTGTCTCCTATTTGGTGGAATGTGGGCAATCGTATCTTGGCTTGCAAGGTAGGGTTCAGCATGAGATTAGAAATTGTAGCTTGCACAGAACAGCTTGAACATCCTTGGGGTAAAAGTATGCTTGAGGCATGAGGCAGTCTGGCAAAAATATGCCTAGTGTCCTTATCATGAGCAGGAAATGCTGCATATAGCATGGTACAACTAGGTTGATAACCTAGTTTTCTTTAACTTACTAAAAAACGTGATGAGAAAACTTTGACAGAACAAAGTCCTGATGGGTAGCAGAGGTTAATAGCTGTGGGTTGAATTGCTGATGACTAGGGCGAGGATTCCTATGACCTAAACATGTTCGAAATATGCAAGCATTTATGACCTTAAAACTGTTTAAATATGACCAATTAAACCAAAAATATGACTTTTAAAGCAAAAATATGACTTTACAATTTTCCTGAAATTGGCACCCAATTTTTAAAAATCTATGCTTACACACATGCACATGCATACACACAAATTAAAAGGTTTATTCTTCTTCACTTCCAGTGCAGAAGTTGTTAATGTTTTCTACTACAGATTAAGGTTACTATGGTAACTAGTCATTTTGGCTGGGTGAAGAGGTTGAATTCAACTGTCCCTTTTTCAAATGTTAATTTTTGCACCTGGGGGGAACAACTTGCCTGGACTTGTTTTAGTTTCTGTTTCCCTTCTGTGTAGGCATGTAGCTGCTCTCACTGAGAGCCTGAAAGAATGCAGAAGCTTTTAAATATGTTTTGCTTTCTGTAAATAAAATTATTTTTATAGAAATGCCTGGTGTGTGACTTTTCTGATCTCTCCTGGGCCAAAGGCTTTCCCAGCAATCTGCCAACAGAAGTGCTAGTATTGAAGGAATCAAATGAACATTTTGAGAGTAAAATGGTCATCCCTGGGTTAGTTTTCATTAACAGCAGAATTGCATTGGATTACCATGTACATCTTGAGGTTACCAAACTCAAAACTCCATCTGTTGTCCACCAGTATGTTCTTGTATCTGGAGAAACTCCATTTGACATCACAAGAGGTTATAGGAGCAAATTTGAAAAAAGCAAACTCATCTGGAGAAAATTCTGGCTCAAAGTCTCCAAATTTTGCTTCGAGTCCATTTAGAATGTTACTTATTTTTGCAAAGTGTTGAATAACCCAGATTAGATTGCAGCACTCTTTGCAGTTTATCACTAATTTTTTCAGCCACTTTCCCTTTTGCTTGCTTTAAATCACTCTGTTAGTTTTACAATGTTCAGTATATCACTAAGTTCCATTCCTACAGTTTCAAGATGGGTGATTGCTCTTGATAATCCACTGAAGTGAGATCCTATATATTCTAAGTTTCCAGCCAAGGTTTCAGAAAAGAAATCTTGAACAATCTTGATGGAGGAAGATTCACAACAGTCAAATTCTTTAACACTGCAAGGAAGCATTATTGGTGAAATAATACATAGCCACATCCAGCCCCCAACATGTCACAATAGGTTGGGGAGGGAGAGCCAAAGTAGGAGCAATTTCTTTGAACTTTTGTACTTGAAGTGGACCTTTAATAAACATTTTTGTCCCATTCAAAATTATCTTATCTACATCAGGATAGTTGCTTCAAATCGCTTTGGCTACTCTGTGTAAACTATGTGCAAGGCATGTGATATGGATCATTTTTGGATAAAGAAGTTTAAGTCCCTTGGCTGCTTTAGTCATGTATGGAGTGGCATCTGTTGCAAAGAGAAGGATATTTCCCCTTTTTACACCATCTGGCCAGAGTAGTTTCATTGAATTGTCAAAGAGCATAGCAATAGTGGAATTGTTTACTTTTCATAGAGTTTCACATGTTAGAAGAATACTTCACCAGGCTTGTCACATTTCAGAGTGCCAATAATACATATCTTTCATTTACATCACTTGTTTCATCTATTGAAATCCATATCTTATTGTTGTCGACAGCAGATCTTATCTTTTTAACACATCTTCAGAGGAGGCAGAGATGTAATTCTTCCTTACAGTTGATTCATTTAGAATTGGGTGACTGGTGTACTTCTCCAAAAAAATGCCTGAGGCTACCACTGCCTAATTTCCTTAAGGGAGTATTTGAAGTAACCATCACTGTACAGAAATCCTTACAAAATTCTGACTGGATATTTGATGAGCCTGCAGTTGAAGAAGAAGCTCTCTTGAAAAGGAGACGTTGCCTGTTCTCAGTGAAGGTAAATCTTGCTAAACAACTCTTGTGTTTCATGGTGTCATGATGTTGTTGAATATTAAAATACTTTTGGGCTGATACCTTAACTTCACACAATTTACAAAACAAAATATCACCATCACTACTGAAAATCTGCTCCCCAAATTCTTGAACAAGATGCCATAATTTCACACTTGCTGAACATCTACTTTTAGGCATGTTGGACTTAGATTGCAGCTCTCATGTGACTCCACCACCTCAAACACACACACCTGAGTTGGGGAACAACTAAGAGAAAAAAAAAAAGGCAAATTCTCACTCTTTTTTTCAGGCCTGGTCAGGGGAGAAGCCTCTGCCTGCTGAAGTCATTTTAAAAAAGGTTGCTCTCCCTCTCTTACACACACACATACACACACACACAGAGCCCTGAGTTGGGGAGCACATAAGAAAAACAAAACAAAACAGGCAAATTCTCACCTTTTTTTTCAGGCCTGGACAGGGGAGAAGCCTTTGTTCCCACCTCTCTCTTTCTCATTCTCTCTCTCTCTCTCACACACACACATACATACCTCCCTGAGTTGGGGAGCGAATAAGAAAAAGAAAAAAAAAACAGGCAAATTCTCACTTCCTTTGCTGGCTCGAACTTGCTGGCTTATCAGGAGGCTTGCCAATGACCAAAATATGTCCAAAATATGATGTCCGTTACAAAATTAAGCAGAAATATGATATAACACCTTTAAAAAGTCAAAATATGACTTTTCAGGCAAAATAAAAAGCATCTAATTCTCACCAGATTACTCTAAAACATTAACTTACTTGTACATTCAAATAAAGGTTCCAGAAAAAATATGACATGTCATAGAAATCCTCACCCTACTGATGACCATGGCACATGGAAGATTGTGACTTACAGTCTGAATGTTAAACAGCCTCAATTAACAAATGGAAAGGAAGGAAGGTTGGTTCCATGTCTGTGAAACTAAGAGAAAGGAGAAGGTTGTAATAGGTCTTAATAAAGGTGACCTGATGTGGTAAGGAATTGATAAATACAGATAGGGAAGAGAATGTGTAGGTTTAATTAGGAATGAAAGAGTTAAAATGTATGCCCTGAAGTATGAATTGGTGTCATCTAGGTTGGTATGTATGCATATGAAAGTAAGAATCCATAGACTGGTGGCAGTGTGTTGTGCACCAATGATAATGGAAAAACCAGAAATGAGTTTTCAGAAAAATTATGCAACATTCCAAATTAAAGTGATCCAGGAGGAAAAAAATAAGTGATATGAGTTAGTTAAGTGGCATTATATGTAAAAGATACTACACCTGTAATAAAATTTATGACCCCAAGGATGAAAACTCTATGGAAGTGTCTGGGTGAATATTAAAGAAAAAGAAACAAAAACAACATTGGTGCTGTATGTATTACAGATCACCCAACCAAGCAAGAATATAGATAAAATCTGCTCAACCCAGTTGGCCGGGGTATTCAGGAAATTTCACATTCACTGTGATAATGGGGGATTTCAACTATGATTGATTTTGTGCCATCAAGTTGTTGTTGATTCTTAGTGTCCACATAGATTTTCTTCATGACAATCTGTCCCTAACCTGGTCTTTCAGGTCTTCCAATGGTGTACTCATCGCCACTGTAACTGGGTCTATGCACCTTGCTTCTAGTTATTTTTATTTTATTTTATTTTATTTTCCTCTTCTTCTCTTTCCTTCCACCTTTCCCAGCATTACAGCCTTCTCCAGAGAGGTAGATCTTTGTATAATGTGTCTGCAGTAGGATAATTTGAGCCCTGTCATTTGTGCCTCGAGGGAAAACTCTGGGTTGATTTGTTCAATGATCCAATTGTTTGTTTTCTTGGCTGTCCATGGAATTCTCAGGAGTCTTTTCTAACATCACAGTTAGAAGCACAAAAATCTTTCTATCTTGCATCTTCAAAGTCCAACTTTTGCTTCAGCTATCCTGACATCAAATGGAAATCAAACTCTGCAGCAAGCAGGAGATCCAACAGGTTCTTGCAGAGAACGTCATGTCCAAAAGGTAGAAGAAGGAATGAGGAGATCAGCTATCTTAGACTTAAGTATGTTAGTAAGTATTAACAAGGAAGAAGTGGCTGAAGAAATAGAAGTGGTAGGAATCATGGGAGAGGGTGACCATATGATCCAAAAATTCACAATTTTGCAGTCAGAGAGAACTGAATGTAGCCAGGTTAGTTTTTCAGATTTCAAGAGAAATCTAAAAAGTAGGAAGGAATACATGGATGGAAATCTTGAAAGAAAAAAACAGTTCAGGAAAGCTGGGAAATTTTGAAAAATGTGATAAGGCCCAAACAGAAACAATATTAATGATTGGACAGCCATTTGTCTGGAATGGTATGAGGATTCTTGCACCAGACAGGGGCTTGGACTAGAAGAATTCCAAGGTCCTTTTCAACCCTATGATTTTATTCTATGATTCTGTCAAGGGTTGGTAGGAATGAGATGAGGATGCAGGAAGAGTGATTGAGCTATTCAGAGACCCCAAAAGCAAATGGTTACCATATGATGAGTGTCTACTTAAAAAAAGTGTCTGTTTTAAATAACACAGTGTAAGCATATGACTATTCATGTATACTTATGGCAAAGGACTGATTCAAAATCTGAAAACTTGATCATGAGTGGATCTTGGGAAAAAGTGGATGTGGAAGAAAAGGAAATGTAAATAAATGAAACCGAATGTAGAACAACTGCAGGAAGAGAAAGCATGAGCCTTTATAAAAAGTATTCAGAAAATGTATCCATGATCCAATAGAATGAATGGGAAATGAACATAAGGGGATACAATGTGGAAGTTCTTGGAAGAGAGTAAAAAGAATTATGTTACAGAGTACCACAAAAATATGTTGAGTATAGCTGGTTCAAGGTATATGGTGCCACCTCCCACCAATTTGCATTTTTAGAATGATTTGGAAGGTGCCTTGGCACCTCTAAGCTTTGGCATCCTATGCCACTGCCTACTCAGCTTTAACCTAAAGCTTGCCCTGAATATAGGGAATATAGAAATATGTCAGTGTATGAAAAAGTATGAAAAAGGTGGAAGGAAGAGTAAATAGCATGAGAGAAAAAGGAAGAAGCTGTGGTTGGATAGAGTTGATGAGAACTTCAGAAAGAGACTGAAGAGAATCTTGCTGAACAAACAAGCAATAACTAAAGAGGTGTATGGATGTGGTGGAAGTAAGGATGGTTTACAATAATAGAAAGGTATTGAGAAGTATAATGAATAAGGTTGGTGTAAACTAGCCTCATGTGGTGCAGAGTGGTAGGCGGCAGTATCGCAACCAAAACTCTCCCCACAACCCGAGTTCGATCCCAGCAGAAACTGGATTCTTGGGTGGCCAGCTCAGGTTGACTCAGCCTTCCATCCTTCCGAGGTTGGTAAAATGAGCACCCAGCTTGCTGGGGAAGGTGACGACTGGGGAAGGCAATGGCAAACCACCCCGCTCTAGTCTGCCAAGAAAACGTCACGAAAGCAGCGACCCCCCAAAGGGTCAGACATGACTTGGTGCTTGCACAGGGGACCTTCCGCCATTCATCAAACTAGCTTTAGTTATATTTCTTTTTAATTTTCTTATCCTATGTTTTTAATTTCTTTGGCTTATTAATTCCTCCTCTTTCTGTGCTCTTCATAATGTGCTAAACCCCCAAAGAAATAGGATGATAGATGAATATGTAGAAATGTACCTATTATTGCACATTACTGCACATTATGAAAGCTTGAGTTTAGAAATGTTGGAGGAAATATCAGATCACTTACGAAGCTCATCCTTCCTTTTCTTGGGGTTCTAAACATTCTCATAGCAAGACTTTCTCTAGTGGCATTTAAGATAGCAGTTAAAATGTTGGACTAGGACTGTGGAGACACAGGTTCAAATCTATCCTCAGCCATGGAAGCTCACTTAGTGACCTAGGACAAATCATTCTCTCTCATCGCAACTTGGAAAAAAAAATAGGAGAGAATGTCATGCCCTTTCTTGAGTTCCTAGAGGAAAAATAAGACATAAAATTAAGAAATGACCATATTCAATTCCATGATCTGTATGCTTATGATGATTACTCCACTGTTCACTGATATCCAATTCCACCTCTCCAATTCTATGTCAAAATATATTTTGGACTGGGGGGAAGAGTCTAAGGTACTATTTAACTAGGGACTTAGGATCCCCCCACCTCCTCCTTTACCAGCAACAGAGATAGTAAGAACTTGGCATGCCATTCTGCTTAAATAATGATCCTTTGAAGAAGGCGATAATAGAGCTAGGAGTCCTGCTAAACAGAAAAACAAGTGATGTTGCAATCAGAAAAAGAAGAGGGCAGCAGAGATAGCCCCATTGCATGCTGTATAGGCTGGCTTTCAAGCCCATCTAAAATAAGTGATGCCTTGGACTTGAGATCCAATATGCCATTAGTAACTATCTTCAAATCTGTAAATTTGAAGAGGTATATCTTTTTTTTCTCTTCTTTTTCTTAATGTCCAGCTTTCAAATCTTACATTACTACTGGAAAAAATCTTTATTTGAATTATTCTGATCTTTGTTGTAATTGAAATGATTTTCACTAATTTATTGCCTTTCTCCCAGGGATTAATAATCTCATTACCTCTTCGCACACCATCCAACTTTATCCATTCTTGAGCACAAGAAAACAAAAGTATCTACCACCTTCACTTCTTTGCTGTCAACTGTAACTTCACTGAGCAGACAAATTGACCTTAACTTTGCTTCTTAATGATTAACATTAATCCAGATTTTTCATTTTCCATGTTACTTTCATAATGAGATAAGGAGAGCCAGAGTGATGTAGGTTCTGGACTAGATGTGGGGAGACCCAAGTTCTAGTTTTCCCTTATGTATGGAAACCTACTGGGTGACCTTGGGCCACTCACTCCCTCTCAGCCCAAATCAGTATTAAGCTCTGCAACAAGCTGGCTGTTTAAAAATAAAATCCTTGTCACATCATGCATTGATAGCTTCTCTGTAAGAACTAGGTGAACTCAATGCAAAAACAAGTGGACCTTACAATCATGTGAGACAAATGCTAAGAAAAACAAATGTCATAATGAGATCCTCTAAATCTTCCTTACTTTGAGCTAACAAAATAGCATCAAGGAATCAGTGAGCTGGGATGGAGCATTTAAGCCATCAAGGCCAATTCCTATTCAGTGCAGGAATCCAAATTCTTGAAGTGGAGTTTAACCCACAAAATTAACTTAAATAGCTTCAAAATCAAAATAGACCCTACCTCAAGGGAAAAACATCCCCTTCCCCCCAAAATCCTGATCATGCCCACATAGATAATAGTCCCAACTACTATGCCTCATTTATATCTTAGGTCTCCAAAGTTGTCCACCCACTTTATTAAGATTAATGACAGACTTTAGAAGAGTTTCCCTGTACAAACACTGAGCAGAACTACAACAAAATAGGCCTTTTCATTCTGCCACAATTTGTGTCATTAAAAGACTTTTCTTTTTAAATAAGATTATGAAGTGATTTAATTAGTTTAAATTTAATTATTTAAATTTAAATAGCTGACCTGTGTTGCTTGATCTTCAGATTGTTCTATAGATATGTTCTGTATGTTACTTTTGATGAAGAATGAGAAGAGGGTAATGAATGGAAGATGAAGTCACCAGGACACTTCATAAAATGTTATGAATAAGGTAGAGCTAAGAGAATAAATCCAGGCAAAAATGGGTATGATCAAAAACAAAGATGGCAAGGACCTAACAGAAGAAGAGGGGATAGCTTTGACGGTGTGGTCAGTGAGGTGGAGCCAGACATCCTGAAGAGTGAGGTTGAATGGGCCCTAAGAAGCATTGCTAATAACAAGGCAGCAGGAGATGATGGCATCCCAGCTGAACTGTTCAAAATCTTACAAGATGATGCTGTCAAGGTAATGCATGCTATATGCCAGCAAATTTGGAAAACACAAGAATGGCCATCAGATTGGAAAAAATCAACTTATATCTCCATACCAAAAAAGGGGAACACTAAAGAATGTTCAAACTATCGAACAGTGGCACTCATTTCACATGCCAGTAAGGTAATGCTCAAGATCCTGCAAGGTAGACTTCAGCAGTTCATGGAGCGAGAATTGCCAGATGTACAAGCTGGGTTTAGAAAAGGCAGAGGAACTAGGGACCAAATTGCCAATATCTGCTGGATCATGGAAAAAGCCAGGGAGTTTCAGAAAAACATCTATTTCTGTTTTATTGACTATTCTAAAGCCTTTGACTGTGTGGACCATAACAAATTGTGGCAAGTTCTTAGTGGTATGGGGATACCAAGTCATCTTGTCTGCCTCCTGAGGAATCTGTATAACGACCAAGTAGCAACAGTAAGAACAGACCATGAAACAACAGACTGGTTTAAGATTGGGAAAGGAGTACGGCAGGGCTGTATACTCTCACCCTACCTATTCAACTTGTATGCAGAACACATCATGCAACATGCTGGGCTTGAGGAATCCAAGGCTGGAGTTCAAATCGCTGGAAGAAACTTTAACAATCTCAGATATGCAGATGATACCACTTTGATGGCTGAAAGCAAAGAGGAACTGAGGAGCCTTATGATGAAGGTGAAAGAAGAAAGTGCAAAAGCTGGCTTGCAGCTAAACCTCAAAAAAACCAAGATTATGGCAACCAGCTTGATTGATAACTGGCAAATAGAGGGAGAAAATGTAGAAGCAGTGAAAGACTTTGTATTTCTAGGTGCGAAGATTACTGCAGATGCTGACTGCAGTCAGGAAATCAGAAGACACTTAATCCTTGGGAGAAGAGCAATGACCAATCTCGATAAAATAGTTAAGAGCAGAGACATCACAGTGACAACAAAGGTCTGCATAGTTAAAGCAATGGTGTTCCCTGTAGTAACATATGGCTGCGAGAGCTGGACCGTAAGGAAGGCTGAGAGAAGGAAGATAGATGCTTTTGACCTGTGGTGCTGGAGGAAAATTCTGAGAGTGCCTTGGACTGCAAGAAGATCAAACCAGTCCATCCTCCAGGAAATAAAGCCAGACTGCTCACTTGAGGGAACGATATTAAAGGCAAAACCGAAATACTTTGGCCACATAATGAGAAGACAGGACACCCTGGAGAAGATGCTGATGCTAGGGAGAGTGGAAGGCAGAAGGAAGAGGGGCCAACCAAGGGCAAGATGGATGGATGATATTCTAGAAGTGACGGACACGTCCCTGGGGGAGCTGGGGGTGTTGACGACCAACAGGAAGCTCTGGCGTGGGCTGGTCCATGAAGTCACGAAGAGTCGGAAGCGACTAAACGAATAAACAACAAAAAAGAGAATAAAGGTTACTCCTTCTAGGATATGGGCCTCTAAAAGGAGAAATCAGTGAGCAGGTTCACACATATATATTCATTATTACATGCTGAAAAAACAAGTAATGACTCCCCCCACAAATCTATTGAAAGCCCAGTATTTGAGTGATAATGAAGCTTACCTAAAACACAATTCAGCAGTAAGTTCTGCTAATTTGCTATTGCTCAGCTCCTATTCATTTTAGTATGGTTTGCAGAGGAGATTTGGGTAAATTCCTAACAACCAGAAAAGATTCATCAGGTCATCTTGTACTTCCCCACTGGAAACCTGTTTTTTCTATTCAATGCTTGACTGCTTTGTTCAGTTAAGTTTAAATAGCTGAACTAATGAAGCTTCCAATTGTAATAGTTTGTACTCTAATAGTTACTGATTGCTGATTCATAACATTTTATTCTAACCTTCCATGGAACCTTCAAGGAACTCCAAGTATCAAGTAGGGTTCTTGGGAGTTCTCTCATCCAGCTATTGTCTAGACCAGATCCACCTCATACAGAGTTGAAGTTCTTCCCATACGGTTTCAGACTATCATCTGCATCCAAATGCTCAGGGTCTTACTGACTTATTGCTGTTGAAATTCTCTAGACTGTATCCAACAACGCTCTACAGTACGTCGGTACTAAGAATTTATTATATTTCACCCTCCAATCAAGCCACATGGTACAGTTTATAAAGTACTCTGACTTAACTCAAAGACACATCACTATTTGTCTTCAACCATGCCAAATTCTATATAGAAAGTAGTAGAATAACAAAAAATCCCTTTTGTTCCCTTCCTCATGCTTATGGGGATTAATGTGAAAATATAGAAAAACATTCTGAAAAAAAATTAGTGATTAAGTTATTTTTTTTCTCTGTCTCTCGTGGCTTGCACAACAGGAATTATAGGATTGGAAGCTGGGACTACTACAATTTTACAATATTACAGGAAACTGCTGCCACCATTCCCCCAAATATTAACATTTAAAGAAGAGCATTCACTTCAGGTTCTGCACCAGGGCAGCTAACAACTTTATGAGCAGGTATGTTCTAGTTAGTTCCATCTAACAGTGGATGGACCACAATCTAGTGGAGGGAGAAATATCACAGTCTAATCTGGTAAAAGAAGAACTGTCATGATTTCCAGCACTGACAAATATTTTTAAAGAAGGGTTGGGAAAACCTGATGCTAGTACCTTTCCCTCAGTAATTCAGATCAGCAAGTGAAAATATGACTTACAACATCCATATCTCATATTTAATCCACATTTAAATCAACATTTGGATTTTGGGATGCCTCTACAGTTTGGGGCATGTGGGTTGTTTTATACCTCTGTTGGAATGCTTGTTTTCATTGTTCAAATGTTGATACCACAATTTAAATTTCAGCAAAATGGAGTTATTTCAAAATTTGATTGTTTTTTTCTAGATTGCACATTGTGCCTCCAGAATGAATACATGTTATTCCAGACATTCAGTATGAATGGAACATTTCCTTTGTCCCTGATCCCTCTTACATTAATAAAAGTGGTATGTCACTTTTTATGCTATGTGTTTTTCAAGAACCAGTGCATTAGATAAACTAAGAAACAATCTTAGTTTTCATTCTTTGATTATATAATGAATCAAATGGTGTTGCATTGGTTGTAGTTTGCTTCCAGGTTTAATTCAAGGTGCTGGTAACAACAGCTACCTTGAAGTGAGCTTCCTGTCCTGTGCATAGGTTTTGCATGCGGACAAGGAGATCTTCTGGGATTTTCTTAAGGACATTCCACAGCTTGAAATGGCTAACACAATCAAAGCCCAGTCTATAATCAATGAAACACATATTGACTTATTTTTGGTACTCTTTGCTTTCTGAATTATCCAGCTTATATCTTGTTTCTCAGCCTTTTCAAAAGCTAGCTTGAGCATCTGACATCTTCTTTTCTACATACGCCTCTAATCTGCATTGGATGATCCTAAGTATTAGTTTGCTAGCATGTGAAATTAAGAATATTGTATGATAGTTTGCACATTGTTCAGTCTCCTTTCTTTGGTACTGGTGTGTGTACTGACCTCTTCCAATCTGTTGGCCACTCTGTTGTTCTCCAGATTTGCTAGCATAGTTTGATGATCTATTCCATAGCTCCTGGCCATGTCCTTTCTGTACCTCCTTGTACCAATAATATAGTCAATTTGATTTCTGTATACTCCATTTGGTGATGTCCATTTATATAGGCGTCATTTTGGTTGTTTGAAGACTGTGTTAGCAACGAAAAATTCATTGGATTGGCAGAAAGTGCTAAGTCATTCTTTTTCACTTCTGTTTTCTAGTCCATACAGTCCAGTTACATTTTCCTTCTTACTATTTCCAACTTTGGCATTCTAGTCTTCAACCACAAGCAACGTATCTTGATTTCGATTTCAGAATGGATTTGACCATTAAACTTGTCAATTTTATTTTGTTCTGCATCAGTTTTTGGAGCATAACCATAATGTTAAAGTGTTGTCCACAAAGTCTAATTGATATTATTTGGTCATTGATTGCATTGTACTGTTTTTGCTATATCCTTCCTGACTGAAAGCAACACTGTTCCTTCTTCGTTCTTCATGTTGTGAACAGTATAATCTTCTGACTGAAAGTATCCAGTTCCAGTCCATTTCAATTCTCTCATGCCTAAGATGTCAATGTGTAGATTCCTTTCAATTTTCAGTGTATTGAGTTTTCCTATGTTCATACTCATTACATTCCTTGTTCCCACTGAAAATCTGTCTTGGAACTTTAGATTTTCTTTTCCTGCAAGGCAACATCAGCAATTAGACATCCCAAAGGCTTTAATATAGCCACACCATAAATATCATTAGTACTCTGAAAGATCTTTAGCTCTTCCTCAGTAGCAAGTTGAGTACCACCTGACTCTGAGGGGCCCATCATCCTGTACTATATGTTTAATCACCTTATATTATCTATTGACGTAGTTTTAATAAAATTTGTTAGTCAGAAAAGATGCCATTAGATCCTTCTGATTTTTGCTACCATAAGCTAACACATAACACATAAGCTAATTCCAAAGAAGCATCTGAACAAACCTCCAAAAATACAGCATGCATGTATGCATGAAAGCATAAATAATAAACAACCAAATAAATGTCCTATACAAGTCAATAGAATAGCCATCAGTACCAGAAACTTTCATGTTTTCATAGATTTAATAGTATTCATTATTTTCTGAAATGATAAAGGTACAAAGAAATAAACAGTTTGGTTTGGAAGAGCTATATTATTTAATAATGATTAATTTCTTCATCACTAGCCTTTGACTCAAGTATAAAAATTGAAGCAAACTACTGATTTATTAGATCAGTCATTGTATACTTTGCCCTGTGTACCTTTAACAGTAGAAAAATTATTCCTCTTCATTATTGCTGTTTCAATCAAGAGGTTGGAAATTTACCAGGTGTTTCCCTTTGTTCCCAGTATCTCTGCTCTATGTGGTTTAATGAATATTCTTAATCAACTGCATAAAATAAATTAAGCTCCAGTTTAGTAGGCACAAAAGTTTTATATAATTCCAGTGTAGATTGTCTTTCATCCATGTTCAAAAAATCCTTAACTTTATTTTCCATTTTCTTGTTTTTTATGTTAAATTTGTTAAATTTATTTAGAGTCAAGGACCAAATACAATACACACTCATAAGCAGGAGAGCCAGTGTTGTGATAATGAAGGGACTAGGAGAGGGGAGACCCGGGTTCTAGTGTGCCCTTGGCCCCAGAAGTTCAGTGAGTGACTTTGGGCCAGTCACTCTCTTTCAGCCCTACATCAGAGGGTTGCTGTGGGAAAAATGGGCAGAAGGAGCATGTATGATTCCTTAAACCATTATCATCATCAACAGCGACTGAAGTTTGTGAAATGCAAGTTCATTTTGAGCTCACTGAATGAGCAAGCAGAAGTTTGGGGAAAGTGTATGGCAGGGGAAGTCAAGGGGGAGGCACTTTTTAATCCCTTTATTTTGTTTGTTTCTTTTTTTTTTTCATCTTCTTTCAATCCAGGCTAGTCCTCACCCAGAGATAGAGCTTCTGGGAGCTTGCAGCCAGAGCAAACAACCAGGGAATGTTTGCAGGGAAGTGTGGCTAGGGGAGTTATGGGTAGAGAAGGAAGCATCATTGTGACCTGTAAAGTGTGTGCAGTGTGTGCCTTCCTGCTTGAAAAGGAAATAAGTGCAAATTTGTTACTTGCTTGAAGGAAAGTGGGACTTAAAATTTTTTTCCATACTGAAAAACATCACAAAAAATGAGAGGTTCCTGGGCAGGATAGCTGAAGATCTCCAGGAAGGACAGAGAAGAGAAGATCAAACAACAGGACCCTCCCTGTCCCCAAACCTCGCCCATTTTGATCCTTTTGGGGGTGCTGGCCCTATGGATGCCACTGCCTCTAGAAGTTGATCAACAGCCACTTGAGCACATTATGTGAAAGAACACTTGAATTAAATGAGTTAAAGAAACCCAACAGCCACCTTGAAAAAGAAGAGGTATGTCATGGTGTGGGGGATTCCCTGCTAAGGGAAACTGAGATGGCTCTGTAAAAATCCAATCTGAGGTTGCAGGACGTGTGTTGTCTTCCATGTGCCTATGTGTAAGTATGACAGAGAGGTTACCAAGACTATTAAAACTCACTGAAACTATCCTTTCCTCCTGATCCATGTGGGGATGAATGGCACAATAAAAATTTCTTTCAAAGCAATACTGGAGGCTTTGAGGCTTTGAATGAGAAGGTGAAGGAATTGGAAGCACAGGTAGTTTTTTCATTAATCTTCCCTGTTGAGGGCCATGGTGCAAAAAGAGAAAACCAGGTCTTAGAAGTCAACAACTGGCTACACAAATGGTATCACCAAAGAATTTAGATTCTATATCAATGGCCTATGCTGTCTTCACAGAGGACTCCTGGAAAGAGATGGGATACATCCAGTGGTGTGCTGGAGCTGGCTCATACCAGCTCACAAGGGCCAATTATTAATTCTCTGGAATTATTCATGTCAGTTAAGAAAAGAGCTGAGCCACAATGCCTAGCACACTGATTAGCTGTTTGGCGGATAGAAGTGTGGTGCAGTGTGGTGCAGCTGCAGCAATGGAGCTAGCAGAGCTGGTTGTTATACATTTATCAGCACTCCACTCCATCTTACAAAAACTGCAAGGGGAGAATTTGGCAATAATATATAATGCCTCTTCAGTCTCATTAGGAGGGCATTATATTAGAACAAAAAAGGGAGCTGTTAAAAGTTCAGAACTGAATCTGCAACCAAGGACTAGGACCAAGAAAACAGGAGATGAAGAGGGAAGCAGGAGACCAGGATGTGGACTCAGAATTTCATGGAATACTACAATGGAGACACCAGTAGATGGTAAGCAAGACCTCAGAATTTTCTACATCAACACATGGAGAATGGGAAATAATCAGAAAGTGCTAGAGATCCTAACTCAGGAACACAAATATGATGTGATAGACATCACTGAAATATGGAGGGGTGATATTCATGAGTGGCATGCAATGTTGGAAGGGTACAATTTGGAATAGACCCAACAGTAAGGTTGTGAAGTTGCAATGTAGATAGAGAAAAAATACATTTGCAGAGAAATTCAGGAGTCAGAGCATGGAAATTCTGCTGAAAGTATTTGGGTATGAATAAAAGACGTCAGCAAAGGATCATTACCTTGTCTTGGTGGTGGCGCTTGAGCACCTCAATGATGCCATGAGCTAAACCGTGAAGGGCCACCCAAGTCGGGAAGGTCATGACAGAGAGGTCAGATTAAATGCAATCCCTGGGGAAGGTAATGGCAACAGACCCCAGTATTCTTGCCATGAAAACTAAATGGATCAGTACAACCAGAGATATGTTGGTATACCATCGGAAGATGAGACCCCCAGGTCAGAAGATGGTCAAAATGCTACTGGGGGGGAACAGAGGATGAGTTCAACTAGCCCCAGACATGATGACACAGCTAGCTCAAAGCCGAAAGGACGGCTAGGGGCCAACGGTACTGGTGGTGAACGGCGAATCCGATGTTCTAAGGATCAACACACCATCGGAACCTGGAATGTAAGATCTATGAGCCAGGGCAAATTGGATGTGGTTATTGGTGAGATGTCAAGATTAAAGATAGACATTTTGGGCGTCAGTGAACTGAAATGGACTGGACTGGGCCACTTCACATCAAATGACCACCAGATCTACTACTGTGGACAAGAGGACCACAGAAGAAATGGAGTAGCCTTCATAATTAATAGTAAAGTGGCTAAAGCAGTGCTTGGATACAATCCAAAAAACGATAGAATGATCTCAATTCGAATTCAGGGCAAGCCATCTAACATCACAGTGATCCAAATATGTGCCCCAACCACAGATGCTGAAGAAGCTGAGGTAGAGCAGTTCTATGAGGATCTGCAGCACCTACTGGACAACACGCCTAAAAGAGATGTTATTTTCATCACAGGAGACTGGAATGCTAAGGTGGGCAGTCAAATGACACCTGGAATTAGAGGTAAGCATGGTCTGGGAGAACAAAACGAAGCAGGACATAGGCTGATAGAATGTTGCCAAGACAACTCACTCTGCACAACAAACACTCTCTTCCAACAACCTAAGAGACGGCTTTATACATTGACTTCACCAGATGGACAACACTGAAATCAGATTGACTACATCCTTTGCAGCCAAAGGTGGTGGACATCTATACAGTTGGTAAAAACAAGACCTGGAGCTGACTGTAGTTCAGATCATGAACTTCTTCTTGCACAATTTAGGATCAGACTAAAGAGCTTAGGGAAGACCCACAGATCAGCTAGATATGAGCTCACTAATATTCCTAAGGAATATGCAGTGGAGGTGAAGAATAGATTTAAGGGACTGGACTTAGTAGATAGGGTCCTGGAAGAACTCTGGACAGAAGTTCGCAGCATTGTTCAGGAGGCGGCAACAAAATACATTCCAAAGAAAGAGAAAACCAAGAAGGCAAAATGGCTGTCTGCTGAGACACTAGAAGTAGCCCAAGAAAGGAGGAAAGCAAAAGGCAACAGTGACAGGGGGAGATATGCCCAATTAAATGCAAAATTCCAGAGGTTAGCCAGAAGAGATAAGGAAGAAGACAATAGAATAGGAAGGACAAGAGACCTCTTCCAGAAAATTAGAAACATTGGAGGTAAATTCCAGGCCAAAATGGGCATGATGAAAAACAAAGATGGCAAGGACCTAACAGAGGAAGAAGAGATCAAGAAAAGGTGGCAAGAATATACAGAAGACCTGTATAGGAAGGATAACAATATCGGGGATAGCTTTGACGGTGTGGTCAGTGAGCTAGAGCCAGACATCCTGAAGAGTGAGGTTGAATGGGCCTTAAAAAGCATTGCTAATAACAAGGCAGCAGGAGACGACAGCATCCCAGTTGAACTGTTCAAAATCTTGCAAGATGATGCTGTCAAGGTAATCCATGCTATATGCCAGCAAATTTAGAAAACACAAGAATGGCCATCCGATTGGAAAAAATCAACTTATATCCCCATACCAAAAAAGGGAAACACTAAAGAATGTTCAAACTATTGAACAGTGGCACTCATTTCACATGCCAGTAAGGTAATGCTCAAGATCCTGCAAGGTAGACTTCAGCAGTTCATGGAGCGAGAATTGCCAGATGTACAAGCTGGGTTTAGAAAAGGCAGAGGAACTAGGGACCAAATTGCCAATATCCGCTGGATCATGGAAAAAGCCAGGGAGTTTCAGAAAAACATCTATTTCTGTTTTATTGACTATTCTAAAGCCTTTGACTGTGTGGACCATAACAAATTGTGGCAAGTTCTTAGCAGTATGGGGATACCAAGTCATCTTGTCTGCCTCCTGAGGAATCTGTATAATGACCAAGTAGTAACAGTAAGAACAGACCATGGAACAACGGACTGGTTTAAGATTGGGAAAGGAGTACGGCAGGGCTGTATACTCTCACCCTACCTATTCAACTTGTATGCAGAACACATGATGCAACATGCTGGGCTTGAGGAATCCAAGGCTGGAGTTCAAATCACTGGAAGAAACTTTAACAATCTCAGATATGCAGATGATACCACTTTGATGGCTGAAAGCAAAGAGGAACTGAGGAGCCTTATGATGAAGGTGAAAGAAGAAAGTGCAAAAGCTGGTTTGCAGCTAAACCTCAAAAATACCAAGATTATGGCAACCAGCTTGATTGATAACTGGCAAATAGAGGGAGAAAATGTAGAAGCAGTGAAAGACTTTGTATTTCTAGGTGTGAAGATTACTGTAGATGCTGACTGCAGTCAGGAAATCAGAAGACGCTTAATCCTTGGGAGAAGAGCAATGACCAATCTCGATAAAATAGTTAAGAGCAGAGACATCACAGTGACAACAAAGGTCTGCATAGTTAAAGCAATGGTGTTCCCCGTAGTAACATATGGCTGTGAGAGCTGGACCATAAGGAAGGCTGAGAGAAGGAAGATCAATGCTTTGGAACTGTGGTGTTGGAGGAAAATTCTGAGAGTGCCTTGGACTGCAAGAAGATCAAACCAGTCCATCCTCCAGGAAATAAAGCTAGACTGCTCACTTGAGGGAATGATATTAAAGGCAAAACTGAAATACTTTGGCCACATAATGAGAACACAGGACACCCTGGAGAAGGTCCTGATGCTAGGGAGAGTGGAAGGCAAAAGGAAGAGGGGCCGACCAAGGGCAAAATGGATAGATGATATTCTCAAGGTGATGGATTTGTCCCTGGGGGAGCTGGGGGTGTTGACGACTGAGAGGAAGCTCTGGCATGGGCTGGTCCATGAAGTCACGAAGAGTCGGAAGCGACTAAATGAATAAACAACAACAAAAACAATGAATAAAAGGAGAGAGAAACAAAAGTGATATTATTGTGGAGTTTATTCTGGGCAATTCTGTAATCTGGGCAGGCAGAAAATATGGACGAGGCCTTTCTGCAAAAAAAGGTTATCTTCAAAATGGCTGGAATCTAACTCTACCAAAAGTCAGAGGTCCAACAAAGTCTTGAACTAACTTGTTGACAGCTTCATTTGTTGAAAGAAAGAAAAAAAAATGAGGAGTTTACTGTTCTGGATCTAATCCTCACCAAAAAGGAGGACTAGGTTAAAGAAGTGAAGGAGATTAGTATTTTGGGGAAAGGGATTATGTTACCTTTGAATTAGGGGTGTCCAAAATAGAAGAAACAGAGAAGAATCATATGGATTTCAAAAGTGTGGATTTTGATGGACTCTGAGGGATGGTAGATTGGATCCAATGGCTTAAAATCCTGAAGGGGAAAAGGGTTCAGGAAAGATGGGAAATTCTGCTAAATGAGATACTGATGGTGCAATCATAAATAATTCCCACAAAGAGAACCAAACCCAAAAAATCTAAAGAGGCTGGTGCAAATACATGCTGATCTCTCTAAAATGCTAAAAAGAAAAAGGAACACGTACAAAAGGAAAACATAACCAAAGAATACAAGGTGGTATCCAGAAACTGTAGGAACTCAAAGTGGGCCAAATGCCAAACACACCTGTGGATCAGAGCCCCCATCTCCCTTTCTGTATGCATGTACAAAGGGGAAGGGCTTCGCTTCACAGTTGCTTCCACCTTTTTGGCCCTCTTTGCCCCACTCCATTGTGGATGCCCTTGTTCTTTGGATATATTGGGAATAAAAGGAAAGTCAACAAGGGTGATCCATTGCAAAGAGAAAGTGGTGAATCATAGAACTGTGGAGATGGGAAGGACCACAAGGAACTTATAGTCCAATTGTTCAGGAAAGACAGTTAAACAATATTTGAGAGGTTGCTGTCCAGTCTCTTCTTAAAAACCTTCAGAGATGAAAAATCCACAACCTCTTTAGGCAGACTGTTCCATGGTCTAATTGGCAGAATTAGTCTTCCAAGAGATGTCTGGGTATTTGAAATCTCCTATCACAAGCATTTCATGATTTCTGAGGTTTCAGTTATCAACTTTAATAAATTTTTATCTATCTATTCTGACTGGTTTGGTGGCTTGCAGCAAATTCCTAGCTAGATATCCTTCCTGTTAGCTTGCCTTTCTATCTTAACCTTCTTGCCTTCAATGCTTGTGTTATCATCAGTCCAGTGGACCTCTATACAGTACAGGTAATTTCCTTCCTGATATGCAATACTACACTCTTCTTTTGTGTTGCCTGTTCTTCTGAAGCAAGATGTATCCACCAAGCCCAATGTTCCACTGGTGGGATTACTGGCATACATGTCAAGATGAAAGATTTGGATAATGCATTCACAATCTTCTTTTTCTTCTTCTTGGAAATTAGTGTAGATCACTTCCATTTAGATTGGGTGACAGAGCTTCCACTTGGGGGGGGGGACTTTTTTTAAGCTCACTTGTGTTTGTAGAATCTTCCTTGAAGGCAAGAGGTTTATACTGAGCACCAAGATGTAGTCTGTTTTGCTGTAATTTTTTTGCTTTTGATTATCACATGTTTCTAGCTGTCATCATTCTTATCCTTCGAAGACGTTGTAAATTTTAAATTGCTCTCCTACTTGTGGCAAGTAATATAACATCCATATTACTATTCAAGAAGTTTTCATCTTGATGAATGAGCTGTAGGTATGATATTCTGGTCTTCAGTTCACCAATCCTTGTATTTAGAACTTCCAAAGCTGATGGCAAGAAGGTAGAACTTCTGCAATCCTATTTTGTATCTCTTCTCTCAGAAGGGAAATCAAGCCCTATTATAATGCCACCGGGGGAACAAGGAACTGCAGCCTAGGATAGACAGCAAGAAGATTAGAGAGAACTTAGCTAATTTAAATTAGTTCAAGTCTCCATGGCCAGATGGGTTATATGTCAGAATAGCAAAGGAACTACCGGAGATGATTGCAGAACCCCTTTCAGTAGTCCGGGAGGACTGGTGAAGTTCCAGAAGATTGGAGAGAACAAATGTCATCTTCATTTTCAAAAAGGGAAGTAGAAGGTCTTGGGAAACTTCAAACACATCAGTCTGAGGTCCATACTGGGCTAGGTCCTTAGGTTGCAGCATGTTTGTGAGCAGTTCGATAAGCATGCTACAGTTAACAGGAGCAAGTGTGGGTCTGTCACAAAGAAATTGTGCCAGGCTAGATTTGATGAAAGGAGGCCTACTTTCTCTCCACTGTCTGCTGCTTGATCACCAGGCCAGGTACCTTGTTTTCTGGCAGGATGGTTTTAAGTGTGTCAGGCAAAGGTAGCTTTTAAGTTAGATGGAATGAATATTTTTAGAACACTGGCATCTTAATGGAAAATACTGTACATATTGTATATATTCCCACTGCAAGTGTTAACTTTTGGAGGACTGAAACCAGTTGTTTTTGCCAGAGAGGTTTTGTGAAATACCAAGTATGTGGCTGACATGAGATCCTAAATCATTAGGAACAGTTCAGGTTACTGGGATGCTGAATGTGAAGGCCAAACTAGATGTAATGATTCATAGTACCCCCCACACATAAAAAAAGTTTGCTTACTCCTAAATAACACAACTTCTATTCCTCATTTTTTTCTTCAGATGTTTTTGAAGGGGATAACAAAATCATTACAATAAATTAACATTCAATATATTAATTTACAGGAGCCAATTGGACTGGGACATCAAAGATGGCAATTTCCCGTTGCATTGTTTCCCTGATTAAAACATCCATCCCTTAGTTAATTGCCTCTCCAGAAAACATTCAGCCAGCCATATTAAATTTGCAAGTTTTCCTATGTGGGACAAGGGATGTATATGATTACATTAGGCAAATAATATAGGAAGAAACTCTCCCCCACTACTCTGGCATCAGTTAGAGAGCTGCTATAATTATTGTTCTTAATATTAGTAGCTTCTAATTCTGTGTCTGTCTGTGATGCCTAGTTGGCTTTAATTTGCTGGACTCAGGAACATGCTACCCACCCACCCACCCCCGCCCGACTAGTCAAAGGAAAGAGATCATATCCACTGGAACAGGATATGATTACAAGTTGTGCATTCTGCTAATTGTACTTTAGTTGCTAATGGGCAAGCTCAAGGACTCATCTACTGAGATTAATTTGAATAAATAACCAACTTTAATTCAAAACAGTGAATTTTACCTTCTGAAAATCTGAAATAACAAAACTGGATTTTTGAAAGCAAAACAAATTAATGAGGTATTGCATTTAACCTCTAGATAGAATTTCCATTTTACAAGAGGGGTTGTGTGGTGGGGAAACAGAGATGTTGATTTATTTGGGAAATATAATTCTTTAAAGGTTGGAAGGGACTTTGACATTTATGATTTGGACTTGTTTCATGGCTATTGTGTTTTGGTTTAATCTTCATACCATTTTTAATATGATTTGGGAAACAGAAATCAGGTTTAAAGATGTTATTGTGCTGTTCAGTTATTTGCTGAAAACTTGGAATCTATCAACTTATGAAGAACTTTGGATTTATCTACTATAGAATATAGCTACAAAATCGTTTAGCTTTTTGTGAAAAAACATGCTACTCTAGATGTAAAATCCTGGATCCAAGACCTGTGTTTACCCTCTGCCTTTGAAGTGGTTCTTTATTGACATAATGGAAGGACTGGCCAGTAGGAATTTGTGAGGTCAAGGAGAGTTAATTTGTGGTTTAAAAATGGAGCTGCTTGTATATATCTCTTTTAATACACATACGTGGTTTTGTGTTTTTTAATTCCTTTTTGTTTGCTTTTCAGTTTAATTGTTGTTTCTTTTATAGATACTGTTTTGTATTTGGTTGTATTCTTTCTTTCATATGCTATAATAATAAAAAATAAAATTACAAAAAGCTTCTCTGGAAACATGAAGAGTCAATTTACAGAAAAGGATAGTCTGTTTACTAGTGTTTGCCAATCACATGGGGTGATGATTTCAAGAAATTGTGGAGGTTTTTAGCACACCATTGGCATGACTATTGTATAGTCCCCTTGCCTACCCTTTGATGGTATTATGCCTACAGAGCAGGAGGACAGAAGAAGCAAACCATGGGAAGGTGAAATCTAGGAGTGGCCTCTGCCTTTGCTTTCCTCTCCTTCATCCCATTCCAGATTTTCATATAAAGGCATGCTGTCTCAGGAAAGGGTTAAATACTTCCTCATAGCTTCCTCCCCAGCCAGCTTTGTGTATTTAAAGTGAATAAAGGTTTAATTACAAAATGATGACAGTGTCATATGGTTTTGGTGATGGTGCGTAGCATCGACTGCATGCAGAAGAGGGAAGGCTGTGAGTAGCAGTGGAGAAGCTTAAAATGCCAAAGACAGTAAAACATCTGTAATTTGCAATTCACTGGTGTTCACTGATTGCTCATGGATTAAAGATTAAAAACTATTCTCTGGCAGATGGGTGCAAGAGAGGAGATTCTTACGAGCACATTTTGCATCTGCATTTCATTCTGCTCTCTTTGCAAGAATTGTGGATGATGGGGAAATAAATCCCAGAGTAGGGATTGGCAGGCAGGCAGGGAAAAGGCAGGATGGGCAGGATTTGGCAAGCTCTTGTGCCTGGCAGAGGAATAACAAAATTAGGGAAAGCCAGTGTACACGGAGAGCTCCAGGTGACCCATTCTCTGCTGCCACTGGCCCTATGAGACTTGCTTGGACTATGTCAGCCGAAGGCCACTTCCTTTGGTTAGAGGTGGAAGAGGATGACACACCTCTACTTTTAAGTTGTGCAGAAGCAAGAATTTCAACAGATGCTGTTTCCCCCACCTCTGCATATCAAGCTTCATTTGCCAAAATGCCTACTTACCAGCTGTTAAATATACAAGAGACCTCCTTTTCTCTATGAAAAGCCAATTCATTATAGATAAGCATGTTTAAGAAATCTGATTTTTGCAAGTGGTATGAACTGACTTCATGCATCTCTGCCAAATAAATGAGCAGATTGGAATGAGTATAACTGTGTTGTGATGCAGTTACAGTTCAAGAAATGGATCAAATGCACTTCCACATTCACATTTTGTAATTATGTTAAGAATGCATATTTTAAAATAACTTATTAATAAATATATATGACATTTGAATGCAAATTGTGCAGGCATTCAGATCAGTGTGGAAAAAGGAAGGAGTAGATTTGCAGATGACTACATGCAAAAGTAACAAGGACTAGAAAAATTAGTTTTGTGTCATCTTAATTATTATTACATTTATTTCAGCCTGATGAATCTGTTGCAAAAGTTCAATGCTCATCAGACTCGATTTGAGGAAAGGAAATCCCCAGGATAGATGGTGGATGTGCATGGGCTTTTACTGTTTTTTAATAGGGAATTATTTATATCTTGTCTCTTGTTTGATAATTGTTAATACTTTTTGATTTATGTAGTATTAAAAAAATTAAACTGAGACTTGTTAGCTAATTCACAAAACAAAAAAAGCACTTGAGTCTTAGGAAGCTCAAAGTGTGGGCTGTAATGAATAGGGAGACCAGATTTCTAGGAACAAAAACTGGAACACCTTAATTTGTATAAATTTACATATTTACTGATGCTAATCTATAAATCAGTTAATGCTGAAAAAGTTTTTCCAAGATGGAACACTGAAACAGCTTTCAGTAATTCCTGTTCCATATTGTGCAGTACATTATGTACAAAATGATTTTTTAGCAATAGATCCCTTTATCAGTCAGGAAATGGAGAACAGAGCGTATCTTCTCCTGCATCACCATTTCCTACTCTATGGGATGATACTGCCATAAGAAGTGAAATTAACCTGTCACTATCAAGAAAACCTGATTAACTCTAATTACTACTAGTAGTACTTTTATTTGGAATACATTAATATCTCCTTTTGTTGGAAGTGTTAGGAAATCAGCATGCCTCAATTAGCATGTAAATTGAGTTTGTTCCCAAGATCCAACTCTCCATGCTTGTTAGAGGAAGCTTATTGTTGCCACTCCCACTTCCTCTCTCTCTTCCCTCCTTCCACTACTGAGGAGGCAGCAAACATGCTGCTCTCCTCTGTCTCCATCTTGGGCCTAAAGCCGTGCAGCTGCCACTTTCTTCCATGCAGCTCTTAGCAGCTATAAGGCTAAGAGATCACTAAGTATAAAGAACAGAAGAAACAAGGAACATCATTTTTCCACCAGAGACTGATGTAACAGAACCAAGAATAAAAGTCAGTAAGACTCCTTTTACTTTACCTTTGAACCTACTGTGTCTAAGTGTGATTCTTTATGCTTCGGAGGGCTAAGTGTGTAAGATCAATAACTTGTGTTTCTCTGACATGCTCATGTAAGCTATTTAAGATAATATTCTTTTTCAGTGTGCAGCTTGTCAGCTGTGTTAAGCTCTGCTCCATTAGGTAGTTTTAGCAGGCCACTAATGGCTTCACCTTTGACCTGAGGATTCCTGACCATGGGATCCCCATAGTATTTCTCTAAACCTGAAACTTGAAATTGACTCTTCTGAAATATACTGTGCATGTATGACTAGGCTTCAATTTCTCTTTCAGTTGTTAGTACTCATGTAGTCAATGACCAATGAACTTATTTTCTGTGCTGTACCTCATGCAAGCTGTTTGCTACTCAGTCGTGCTGCAGTTGTCAGCCAGGATAGCCACCTGGAAACTAGGACATTTTCCTGTATTTTTGGCGGGGGGCACCTGGGATGAACTGGGACTGTCCCAGCAAAACCAGGATCCTGGTCACCTCATTAGTGAGCTTCTCACACCTCTCTAAATTTCATATAATCTTAACTAAATTATGTTTCTGCCCCACACTTTGTGAGAAATCAATCACCTGGGTGCCACAAAAAAGATAAGGAGCCAATCCTCTACTTCTCTTGCAATTTGAGTATCAATATGGTTAACAGCAGTGGATTCCTTGGCACAGTTCTTCAAGGCCACATGTTTATATATAGCACAGATACTCAGATAAAATTGCAAAAGAAGGTTTCTTGACAGATTCTTAATGAGAAAGTTATATAGAAATCACTAGGAAAAGTCTACTAGAATCACTTTGGCTGTTTTGTCAAAAACTGCACAACTCTGCAGTTCTGTGCAATACCCTTATTAATGGTATGAGTTGGTACCCCATATCTTTTTCTGCAAAAGCCAGGGAGTTTCAGAAAAACATCTACTTCTGTTTTATTGACTATTTTAAAGCCTTTGACTGTGTGGACCATAACAAATCGTGGCAAGTTCTTAGCGGTATGGGGATACCAAGTCATCTTGTATGCCTCCTAAGGAATCTGTATAATGACCAAGTAGCAACAGTAAGAACAGACCACGGAACAACGGACTGGTTTAAGATTGGGAAAGGAGTACGGCAGGGCTGTATACTCTCACCCTACCTATTCAACTTGTATGCAGAACACATCATGCGACATGCTGGGCTTGAGGAATCCAAGGCTGGAGTTCAAATCGCTGGAAGAAACTTTAACAATCTCAGATATGCAGATGATACCACTTTGATGGCTGAAAGCAAAGAGGAACTGAGGAGCCTTATGATGAAGGTGAAAGAAGAAAGTGCAAAAGCTGGCTTGCAACTAAACCTCAAAAATACCAAGATTATGGCAACCAGCTTGATTGATAACTGGCAAATAGAGGGAGAAAACGTAGAGGCAGTGAAAGACTTTGTATTTCTGGGTGTGAAGATTACTGCAGATGCTGACTGCAGTCAGGAAATCAGAAGATGCTTAATCCTTGGGAGAAGAGCAATGACCAATCTTGATAAAATAGTTAAGAGCAGAGACATCACACTGACGACAAAGGTCTGCATAGTTAAAGCAATGGTGGTCCCCGCAGTAACATATGGCTGTGAGAGCTGGACCATAAGGAAGGCTGAGAGAAGGAAGATCAATGCTTTGGAACTGTGGTGCTGGAGGAAAATTCTGAGAGTTCCTTGGACTGCAAGAAGATCAAACCAGTCCATCCTCCAGGAAATAAAGCTAGACTGCTCACTTGAGGGAATGATATTAAAGGCAAAACTGAAATACTTTGGCCACATAATGAGAAGACAGGACACCCTGGAGAAGATGCTGATGCTAGGGAGAGTGGAAGGCAAAAGGAAGAGGGGCCGACCAAGGGCAAGGTGGATGGATGATATTCTAGAGGTGACGGACTCGTCCCTGGGGGAGCTGGGGGTGTTGACAACTGACAGGAAGCTCTGGCATGGACTGGTCCATGAAGTCACGAAGAGTTGGAAGCGACTAAACGAATAAACAACAATCTTCTTCTGCTGTTTTTCAGGGAAAAGAACATTAAAGCATATAGATGGTTTAGGAGAAAGTTCTAAAATCATGTTTGTTATTTGGTCAAAATAACTGTTTCTAAGAAAAGGAGGGAGAGGGGTGCTTCTAGTCCAAGAAATGCTGACCTAACCTGTAAGAGTAAGGCCACAACATGGTAATGGTAATCCTTTTTGTCTGTTTTTATAAGCAGCACAGGCAGCTTTTAACTATAAAATAAATACATTAATTAAAAAAAAAACCTAACATTCTCCTAAAGGTAGATCCACAGGATCAGAGGTGTTCAGGTTATGGTGGAATAGATTTTGTAATACTAACCCCTTGCCAGAAAGAATGGAGCTACTTTATCTGGGCTGCAAAAATGCAGAGAACTGCAAAAAGATCCAGAAAACTCTACCACCTTGCTGTCATCTAGTGACTGTCTAGATTTTTGCAGCCTGGATATATCAGCTCCAAACAGGAAGTGCTTGTGCCCCAGCATACCACGTAATCATGAATAAAGCCATTTGCCATTGTCTGAAGACTTTCAGTCTTGGGTAACCTTATCTAGGGGATTAAACTCAGAAAACTGATGTAAGCTTCTATGAACCTCTCACTTTCATAGCTTGGTGCCAACTATTGAAAAAAATCAGTACAATTTTGGAAGTTTGTGAGTAAATATAATACTGTATACTTGAGCAAGTTATTTAGCTTTTCCTTCTTTTCCTGAAGGTCTTACCGTAATATTTTCAATCTTATTTGAGTAACCATGGAAATGTTTAACCTACTTTAAAAAGTGACAACTAAAACTCCTGAGAATATTGTGGACACCTAAGAAAACAAGCAAATGGATTGTCAAACAAATCAAACTAGAGTGCTCACTTGAGGCACAAATGACCAGGCTCAAATTATCCTACTTTGGACACATTATGCAAAGACCCAGCTCTCTGGAGAAGGCTCTGATGCTGGGAAAGATAGAAGGAAAGAGAATAAGAAGATGACCAGCATCCAGGTGGATGGACTCAGTTTCAGTGGCAATGGGTGCACCATTGGAAGACGTGAAAGACCGTGATAGGGACAGATCATCATAGAGAAAATCTATGTGGTCACTAAGAGTCAACACTGACTTTATGGCACATAATCAATCAGTCAAAATATTTGTTTTGAATTTCCTGTCTTCAGTGGCCACTTCTTGCTATTAAACAGGTTCCAGAAAAATGTGGCTTTTCTTCTCTACATAAAATTTCTACTATGACGTACTGTATATTCTATTCATCTATAGAGTTTAGAAAAGAGATGTTCAGAGGGGGTACCTTTCTCTATGAATTACATTAAGAGTCCAAGATCTGACCGATTACATCTCAAGATCTTGAAGGAACTTTCAAGGACAGGGTCTCTTTCTATGAACTTTGAGAAATCATGAAGGATGAGCAAGAGGAGCTAATAAGGCAAGAAGAGCCCAATATAATCAGTTTTTTTTAAAGTTTTCTAATGACCATGGAATGTTCTTCTCTGGCACATTTAGCTTGCTTTTATGATTTTACAGACCTGTAGTTGTGAAGGATTTTTTCCCCCCATTTGTGGCCTTAAATATTACTGGACTGTGGTAGAATATGTGGCTGAGGAAACCTTGAAATATATATATATATAGCTAGCTAGCTAGCTAGATATTGGAATTAAATCCATGTAACAGTTTGGGAAGCAGCAACAGCAAAAGAGAACAAGTTCAGATGCTCAAATCTCTTCAAAAACAACCCAACAACCTAGGACCTGTTGGCTCTGAAAGGAACAGTAAGTGCCCTGGGTGCTTTTCAGTCTGCAAATAGGTTCTATGTGCTGGATTCTGCCCAGCTATAATTTGATTCTCTTCTCTGAAGCTTATAACAAGTGTGGCTTTTGCTTAACTGACCTGAATTCTTTGGATGGGCATGAAGGGAGACAACTGCAGAGACCACTCCAGGGGGCTGGTTTGGAATGTACAGCTGATCAGTGCCTTTTAATAGCACAGACAAAAATCTTCTCCTGGTCAACCTTGTTGCTCACAAATTAAATTCAGTTAGTTCTGGTTTTGATGGTTTTTCCTTCTAAATGGTAGACTCTAAAGATGTAAAAGGGCAAAAGAGAGGCAGAGAATTGAATGCATTTTATGCCCCTATGCAAATGGCAAAATATCAATTTTTGATGTGTTTGGTAAGGCAGGAGAGGAAGGTGAGCTGCATGTCAACACTCGCTACCTCACCAAGCTACCTGGGTGCAGGTTGCTTCCCCTGGCTTGGACATTCAGAAAGTGGAGGGCATAAAAGCCAGAGGGTTTCACAACGGCTTTGCTTAAGCCCCCCTGAAGACACCTAATCAGGGCACAAACATTTGCTGGAATGCCAGAATAGAGACAATAGCAGCAACACAGGGGCTGCGATGGGGATGGCCCATTTTGTGCTGGTATAGTTTTCTGCCAAGGATTGATGGATAGCACATAGATAGCACATAGATTCGGCAGTAAGGAAAGACCCCAAGTGGCCATGAGTTGGAGCAAAGGGTAAATGAAAGAACTTTTTCTCCCACCAAGATCTCTAAACCACCCTGCTGCTGTAACCACAGCAATCAAAGAAAGCTCACTCTGATCTGAGGACAAACCTGTTGTTCCCTTAATTGAACACTCCTCCACTCTTACTAGGCTCTGTTTATATGAACAGTGAGAGTATATTTTTCTCCACTCTGACCTCTACATTGTTGTCCTTCACAGCCAAGAGGGACCCAGGAAGACAGTTCAATGTTACTGGCCCAGAATCGGACTGCTTTTTCCTGGGTAAAGAAAATCTGCCAGAACTATTCCATTCTGCCTTGTGATCAAATCTGATGCATGATTCTAGTTAAGAAAAGAAATTATTTCCCCCTAATGTTAATCCTAAATCTATTTTCTTGTAATTTCAGTTGTCACTGTTGTTGGTCTAAACAAAATACATATGGCAAGCTCTTGATATTTTTTCTAACTGTAAATATTTTAAAACTCTTTGAGTGCTCCTCCCATCTTTTCACTTTGCTAAATATATCCAGTGGCTCTGTGAGGTGACGTAAACCTCAGAGGCAAACAAGGCAAGTAGAAATAATGTTTGCAGGCATCAATCATTTTTATAACTTCAGCTAATCAGACTCCATCGTTTTATGCCTGCTATGAGTTCTCCCTCTCCCTCTTCTCTCATTCTGTTGCTCTCAATGAGAGCTTCTCATGTGTGTAAAGCATTAAAAGAAAAAAGGATAATAAAACTACAGATGGACAGCCTAATCCTGAACAGGGCTGAGCAATTTCAGATTTGGCTGGCTGTGTTTAGGTAGGTCTAATTTGTTCAGGATCAGGCTGGTAGTTAACAAGAAAGAATGCCAGTTTCAGGGAACCCCTGGTCACAGAACTGGTGATGCCCCTTTATTTATCATGTTGCCCCTTTAGTTAAAATTCCACCTCATGGTGTGGGCTTAATGGTGGATCTAAAGTACTTGGGAAAGATTGGGAATATTATTTAATTGATTGATTGATTTAAAAGATTTATATGGTGACCCATCATATACAGCATAACCCTGGATGGCTAACAACAGCAATGTAGAAAAATAAAAACAAGAAAAATAAAGCAAGAACCTAAGAGAATTAAAACATCACACACAACCAAGGCATCATAGCACTTCCATGCCAAGTGCACATGTGGTGGGCTCAACTCCCATCCTGGCCCAGTGCCTGGGGGAAGACCAATTCATGTCCTTCTAGAAGACCAAGAGGGTAAGGACCCTCAGGATCTTGGAGGGAGGCTGTTCCATACAGCAGGTACTACTATGGAGAAGGTCTACCCCCTAGGTCCACCAGATGACATTGTTTAATGGAGGTCACCTGGAGCATGCCTGGCCTATCCAATCTGGAGGGATAGGCAGATACCTCAGGGAGAGGCAGTACATTAAATAACCTAGTTCCATGCCCTGCAGGGCTTTAAAGATGACAACAGCACCTTGAATTGCACCTGAAATTGGGAGCCAGTGCTGCTCACGAAACAGCATGTAACATGGGCAAACCACAGGGTGCCCAGAATTGTCCACACCATTCTTTTTCCTTTTAAATTACTTTTTGGTATTTCAATTCTTGTTAAACTGGTTTTGCTTATCTTATATTTTTTCCCTTTGATTACCATGCATACCTATACCTATACCTATACCTATACCTATACCTATACCTATACCTATACCTATACCTATACCTATACCTATACCTATACCTATACCTGTGTGTGTGTGTGTGTGTTTACTTACAGTGGAGAGTTCAATACTAAGTAACTAGCTCAAGATTGAAACCTTTATTGTACAACATATGTAATCTGCAGCAGTTTCTTTTTTTCTAATATTACACTCAATTTTGTATGAAAAACTCAAAAGATTTTATGCTTGTAATACTGATATCCTAAATTGTAATTGATACTAATAAAATAGATCTTTCTCTTTTCTTTATTTATAATACTATACATTTTCTAAACAATGGAATGTAAATAATTTTAATTAATACTGTACACATATAATTGTATAATTGTATCAAAATAATATAATGTATTCAGATTTACTGTTGTAAATATTTACTGTTGTAAATAATAAAAAGCAGGAGGGGGGGGGAACTGTCCACACCGCTGCATTCTGGACCACTTGAAGTTTCCAGGTGGTCTTCAAGGGCAGCTGCATGTAAAGTGCATTGTGGTAGTCCAGATGGGAAATGGCTAAGGCATTAGTGACCATGAGCAGGGACTTCTGATCCAGGAATGGGCACAATTAGCACATGAATGGAGCAGTGCGAAGGCCTCCCTAGCCACAGCTGCCACCTACTCCTTGAGCAGGAGATATGAGTCCAGGAAGACCCCCAAATTGTGCACCAACTCTGTTCAGGGGAGTGCTACCACTCACCCCACCACCTTGTAGATTCCCACCTAAACTGATAGAGGACTTAGACTTTGTGTAAGGAGACTCATGAAGAATGTTCCATGCCAGGAATCCCAGCTTAGGATTTTATGGCAGCCATGATGATCATGAGTCTGTATACATTCCATCAAATGTACACAGTGGAACATACCTTTGATCAGTTATTTTTCCTTGTTGGGGCAGAAGATCATGGTCTGAATCTGGGGAATTTTCAGTCTTTTCCTTTGTCATGGTCAGACTGCTTTCACTTGAGATTTGGACTTTTAGCAATTGTTCTTCTCTGCAGAGATGAAGGGCTCATTAAAATGGCCTGTTCTGGAGGCTAATGGTTTCTAGTGGATTCCAGAGCACTCTGGGAGATTTTCCATCTAGTATGGTGGTTGAGGGCAATAAAGAAAGCTGAGAAACAACTAGGTGGTAGATAACTTGTTTGAAATCTAATTGAACTCTTGTAAGAGTTCATTGCCATATTGACTCTCTGATATGATGGAGATAAAGAAGCATTTTTCTTCTTTCCTATTTCATCCTCTTAGCTGAATCAGGGCCTTTTGTGATCAAGTCATCCCAAGATCAAATTAACCTTGAGCAGCTAAGTGTGATATGTCAACCAAACACTTAGAGGAACAAACTACCATATTCATGATGACAGATTCTGCACTTTTAGCCCTTTAGTTTACAAAATGTAAACTAAATCCATTTTTTGGATGAAGCTCAATTTTTAAGTCCTGAGATGCCTTCTCTATGAAGGTGCCTGCCCGGTGGAATGATCTCCCCCACTGAGATTTAACTGGCTTCAATCCTGTTAGCCTTCAGGAAAGCTTTGAAGTCTAAGCTGTTCCCTCAAGCATTGGGACCAGGATGTTAGATAAGTTTGTCCTGCAAGGTGTAATATATGTGGATGTGCTCCAACTGTGTGTCTGGTTGTTGTGTATTTAGTTGCTTTTTTTGTATTTAATGTAATTCTGTATGAGTCATAATTTCATGCTTCAGCAAAGGATCGTTACCTTGTCGTGGTGCTGGAGCTTGAGCACCTCAGTGATGCCATGAGCTAAACCGTGAAGGGCCACCCAAGACAGGAAGGTCATGACAGAGAGGTCAGACTAAATGCGATCCCTGGGGAAGGTAATGGCAACCCACCCCAGTATTCTTGCCATGAAAACTAAATGGATCAGTACAACCAGAGATATGTTGGTATACCATCAGAAGATGAGACCCCCAGGTCAGAAGATGGTCAAAATGCTACTGGGGAGGAACAGAGGATGAGTTCAACTAGCCCCAGACGTGATGATGCAGCTAGCTCAAAGCCAAAAGGACGGCTAGGGGCCGACGGTACTGGTGGTGAACGGCGAATCCGATGTTCTAAGGATCAACACACCATTGGAACCTGGAATGTAAGATCTATGAGCCAGGGCAAATTGGATGTGGTTATTGGTGAGATGTCAAGATTAAAGATAGACATTTTTTGAACTGAAATGGACTGGGCCACTTCACATCAAATGACCACCAGATCTACTACTGTGGACAAGAGGACCACAGAAGAAATGGAGTAGCCTTCATAATTAATAGTAAAGTGGCTAAAGCAGTGCTTGGATACAATCCAAAAAACGATAGAATGATCTCAATTCGAATTCAGGGCAAGCCATCTAATATCACAGTGATCGAAATATGTGCCCCAACCACAGATGCTGAAGAAGCTGAAGTAGAGCAGTTCTATGAGGATCTGCAGCACCTACTGGACAACACGCCTAAAAGAGATGTTATTTTCATCACAGGAGACTGGAATGCTAAGGTGGGCAGTCAAATGACACCTGGAATTAGAGGTAAGCATGGTCTGGGAGAACAAAATGAAGGAGGACATAGGCTGATAGAATTTTGCCAAGACAACTCACTCTGCATAACAAACACTCTCTTCCAACAACCTAAGAGATGGCTTTATACATGGACTTCACCAGATGGACAACACCGAAATCAGATTGACTACATCCTTTGCAGCCAAAGGTGGTGGACATCTATACAGTCAGTAAAAACAAGACCTGGAGCTGACTGTAGTTCAGATCACGAACTTCTTCTTGCACAATTTAGGATCAGACTAAAGAGCTTAGGGAAGACCCACAGATCAGCTAGATATGAGCTCACTAATATTCCTAAGGAATATGCAGTGGAGGTAAAGAATAGATTTAAGGGACTGGACTTAGTAGATAGGGTCCCGGAAGAACTATGGACAGAAGTTTGCAACATTGTTGAGGAGGTGGCAACAAAATACATCCCAAAGAAAGAGAAAACCAAGAAGGCAAAGTGGCTGTCTGCTGAGACACTAGAAGTAGCCCAAGAAAGGAGGAAAGCAAAAGGCAACAGTGACAGGGGGAGATATGCCCAATTAAATGCAAAATTCCAGAGGTTAGCCAGAAGAGATAAGGAATTATTTTTAAACAAGCAATGCGCAGAAGTGAAAGAAGACAATAGAATAGGAAGGACAAGAGACCTCTTCCAGAAACTTAGCAACATTGGAGGTAAATTCCAGGCCAAAATGGGTATGATCAAAAACAAAGATGGCAAGGACCTAACAGAAGAAGAGGGGATAGCTTTGACGGTGTGGTCAGTGAGGTGGAGCCAGACATCCTGAAGAGTGAGGCTGAATGGGCCTTAAGAAGCATTGCTAATAACAAGGCAGCAGGAGACGACAGCATCCCAGCTGAACTGTTCAAAATCTTGCAAGATGATGCTGTCAAGGTAATGCATGCTATACGCCAGCAAATTTGGAAAACACAAGAATGTCCATCAGATTGGAAAAAATCAACTTATATCCCCATATCAAAAAAGGGAAACACCAAAGAATGTTCAAATTATCGAACAGTGGCACTCATTTCACATGCCAGTAAGGTAATGCTCAAGATCCTGCAAGGTAGACTTCAGCAATTCATGGAGCGAGAATTGCCAGAAGTACAAGCTGGGTTTAGAAAAGGCAGAGGAACTAGGGACCAAATTGCCAATATCCGCTGGATAATGGAAAAAACCAGGGAGTTTCAGAAAAACATCTATTTCTGTTTTATTGACTATTCTAAAGCCTTTGACTGTGTGGACCATAACAAATTGTGGCAAGTTCTTAGCGGTATGGGGATACCAAGTCATCTTGTCTGCCTCCTGAGGAATCTGTATAATGACCAAGTAGCAACAGTAAGAACAGACCACGGAACAACGGACTGGTTTAAGATTGGGAAAGGAGTACGGCAGGGCTGTATACTCTCACCCTACCTATTCAACTTGTATGCAGAACACATCATGCAACATGCTGGGCTTGAGGAATCCAAGGCTGGAGTTAAAATTGCTGGAAGAAACATTAACAATCTCAGATATGCAGATGATACCACTTTGATGGCTGAAAGCAAAGAGGAACTGAGGAGCCTTATGATGAAGGTGAAAGAAGAAAGTGCAAAAGCTGGCTTGCAGCTAAACCTCAAAAAAACCAAGATTATGGCAACCAGCTTGATTGATAACTGGCAAATAGAGGGAGAAAATGTAGAGGCAGTAAAAGACTTTGTATTTCTAGGTGCGAAGATTACTGCAGATGCTGACTGCAGTCAGGAAATCAGAAGACATTTAATCCTTGGGAGAAGAGCAATGACAAACCTCGATAAAATAGTTAAGAGCAGAGACATCACACTGACAACAAAGGTCAGCATAGTTAAAGCAATGGTGTTCCCTGTAGTAACATATGGCTGCGAGAGCTGGACCATAAGGAAGGCTGAAAGGAGGAAGATAGGTGCTGTGGAACTGTGGTGTTGGAGGAAAATTCTGAGAGTGCCTTGGACTGCAAGAAGATCAAACCAGTCCATCCTCCAGGAAATAAAGCCAGACTGCTCACTTGAGGAAATGATATTAAAGGCAAAACTGAAATACTTTGGCCACATAATGAAAAGACAGGACACCCTGGAGAAGATGTTGATGCTAAGAAAAGTGGAAGGCAAAAGGAAGAGGGGCCAACCAAGGGCAAGATGGATGGATGATATTCTAGAGGTGACGGACTCGTCCCTGGGGGAGCTGGGGTGTTGACGACCTACAGGAAGCTCTGGCGTGGGCTGGTCCATGAAGTCACAAAGTGTCAGAAGCGACTGAATGAATAAACAACAACACATAATTTCATGAATATGAATCTCTGAGTCAAAATTTGGAGAAGGAACTTGGTACTGTACATATCGGCCATCTGTCTGTTTGCTCAATCCTTGCTACTTTTATAGATATTAGGAAAGGGGTATTCAGTAGGGTCCAGGAAGTTTTCAGTTCCTTTTTACATGACAGAATGGTTTCAGTCTCATTAACAAGAATATAGTTATACCATCCTAAAAAAATTGGTCCCGGAATGTCCAAACAATTACAGGTCTGTGGCTATTGGACAAGTTACTTAAGTGACTGTTGATCCCTTGTTTAGATTACTGCAGTGTATCCTTGAAGAGGATCTGGAAATATCAGTTCAAATTACTGCAGTAAAATTATTAATGGACCTAGACATTATGAATATTCCAGTCTTGTACAATCCTTATGGGCTCCGAGTTCATTTCCAGTCCCAGTTCATAGTGCATATATTATCTAGTAAAACCATTTACGGCTTGGAGCTACAGGAATCTCTCTTCCTGTACCCTGAGATCATCTGCAGATGATCTGTATCTGAGATCTTCTCCAAGCTCCCTCCTGCACTGAGAGGCATTTATGTGACCGGCCTTTTCAGTGGGAGCGTTCAAGTCTGGAATGCTGTACCAGGCAGGTGTGTTTGGGACTGATGACATCATTGTAATAATCATTGCAAGCTTTTATTCTGTCAGGCATTTCAACCAATTAATATGCTAATTTTAAGCATAAATGCTCCTAGAAGCTTTTTAACTACTTAGCTGCCTCCTTTTCTTTTACTGTTTCCCCAACCACCCAAATAAAATCTGCAGATGGGAATAGAAAGAAGGAATAGAAAAGAAAAGAGAAATGCCACAAAAACATACTTTTCTCTTATACTATACAATAATCAAAACTGCTCTTTCATATAAACTTATTGTAATGCAATTAGTTTATAAGCATGAAATCAGTTTGCTTAATAAGAAACAAATTAGGAGAACAGAAAATATAAATTGGTGACTGTAGATGTAGTTCTAAATAGTTGTCCAATCGGGAATAAAATGCTTGTTTTCAAATATAGAAAGAGATGTAAGTTCTTTGGATTATTGCACAGTTGTCAGAGAATGGGTATCCTTTCAACCTGGTTGTATTGTTGATATTATCATGTCCTCAAATTTTATTTTGTGATTTTGGTGTGTGGTGTGTAGCCCTGAGAAAACCCAGGTTTGAAGAATAACATCCAATTTTTAAAAATTTAATGAAATAAAATAATTATCAGGGAGCAACAGGGCACATGGCTAAAACACAACATGCTTGATATAGTTGTCAGGGTTGCCAAGCCTCACACAGCCTACCATTTGAGTTCCAGAATCTGGCTATGTGTACAAGGAGGCAAAAAGGACTTGATGGTTGCCTCCATTGTCAGATATGAGCTGTCTGCCTTTCAGGAACATGCTTGTTAGGTAACAGTAAGTGCACTCCCATAAAAAAGCAACCCAGCTTTTTGTTTTAATCATTTCAATCAGAAGCACAGAACATCATGGTAGAGTCTCTTGGGTTCTTGCTTGGCTCTGCTACATTGTGGGGCCAGAAGGGATGTACAGAAAATGAATTTGCAATGGGGAAATTGACAGGTGGGATACTGCAAAATCAAGTGCTTTGGGAGTGCAGCTTATTAATTTATTTGATGTTATCCCACCTTTGTTTTGTCCACTCAAGGTGGCATGCATACCTAATGCTCCCACCTCCTATTTTCTCCACAACAATAACCCTGTGAGGTGGGTTGGGCTGAGAGAGAGTGACAAATCAAAAGTCACCCTGCTGGTATTCATGCCTAAGGGAGGACTAGAACTCATGGTCTTCTGGTTTCTAGTCTAGCTCCTTAGCTACTACACAAAACTGACTGTTATGTGTCCTTACGTGATAAGGGATTGAAGCCAAAGAAAGAAGCCTCATAGTCTGAACTCACATATCAATCGGCCCAGTTTTTCACTGCCATTTATGAAATTAAGCTAGATAGAGCATTTCTGGAGGTTCAAAATACAATGTTTGAACAGCTAAGGGTGACTGGTCTGTCTCACTTGTGGGCTGAGGGTGAGATGAAGGCAATGTAATAAGGACATGGCAGAATGAAGAGGTTACCAAGGAATGCAAGGTGCATCATGCACATTTAGACTTTGAACCATTGCCTCCTGGAGTTTAGTGAAGTTACCCTCTTTTGCCATATGCCCAAAATAATAGTTATGTGTCTTTAGATAACAGAATTGAGACTATTCTATCAAAAGAGGATAGTTAGTCTATTCTTTCTCTGAACTAAATGCCCAAACCTTTTCAGTTACAGTCTTGCAGACCTAGTGAGGTGACAGAAGAAATTACTTATTGTCACTATCTAAGCTATCATTCCTGCACGTTTGCATTTTGTTAGGTATATTGCTTTGAACAATGCTGTGGATGAACTGTTGTTTCAACAAGAGATCCCTCATGGCCCTTCATCTCCTTCCTTCAAATGATTATAACTTACTGGACACACTTTTTGAAGGTTGATTTCATACCAACTAAGAGAGCTGCCATGGGCATCTGCAGGGTGGTCAAAGGGGAAATTGACAACAACGATGTAATCATGCAAATAGCATGACTTAGGGGAATGCATTACACATGATGCTGGTTCCAGACTGGGCATGTTATCTGGTCAACATTGTGTTCAGGTAACCCCAAGTCACGATCCCTTTAAAGAGGAGTTTGAAACAATGGCTAAACAGCCTGGCAAAAATAATGAGAAACTTTTGTGGTGCAGTAATAAAAGCAAATTACCAATTATAAAGTCTGCCAACTAACTTTTGGCATGACTAGCTGCAGTCTTAAAGTCCAGGAACATCAATTTTAGTCAGTATTCTTGAGAAAGAGGATAGGCAGCTGGGAGATCATAACCAGCTTGAGTAAACAGGAAAGCAAACAGGAACTGGAGAGTTTTATGAGGGAGTTTAGTGTGGAGGGAGAAGGAACAAGCTAAACTCATATTCTGCCAAAAAGATGGATATCAAGTATAGGTGTTCCTGGAGAGAGACAAGTGATGAAAGAAGCATTGTGGTGCATAATGCAAACCACAAGATTTACATACTGGTGTCAATGGAAGTACAATACTGGCATGGAAGTACAAAAGGATGGGCTTTGCCTTGTGATGTTATGGTATATGTTTTATCATTTTTTGTCAATGTAGTTAGTAGCAGACACTCATGACCCAGTGGTGCTAACTGTGCTATAATTGTCTTCTTACTAAAAAGTATTTTGGAAAGAAAGTGTCAGGATGACCAGTCTTTCTTTCAGATTTATTATGGAAGATGAAAAGCACAAACAGCACAAATTGCACAAACAGATTTTCATGAAGGTGAGCAGAAGACAGAGGAAATTGTCCAAGAGCAGAGGAGACAGGTGGATAGCCCAAGGAAGAAGGAAAAAAGCATCCCAGTGGGAGTTGTGAGTATTTGGAGGCATATGGTAGGAAAGTATGGATGAACCAGGAGGAGATCCAAGCCACTGGAGCTGACCAGTTGATGGACATAGATAAACCTGAGATAGTTCTATCTCTACAAAGTAATGAAAGACTTCTTAGCTGTGTAAGGCTCAACAAATCCCAATGTTCTCCACTGTGGAGGAAAAGTAGAGTGGTAAAGGTGGCACGATCACTAAGGAATAGAAGCAGCTGTGTGTCTGGATCAGGCAAATTATTGGAAGAAATGTGCTGTCTTTCTGATGCATGGATCCAGGATGTGGTAGAAAAATTACGTCTAATCAGCTGATTGTTATCTCTCCATGTATGGATGAATGACACCGCTAAAAGGCATCACAAACTTTAGAGGATTACAAGCAGCTACAAATTCTTGGATAGGAAAGTAGTGAAATCATAAGTAGTATTCTAATTTGTAAGTCCTTCAAGGTAGTCCAGGTCAGGAAACAGTCTCCATTGATTGGAAAGATATTTTATTGATGGAATTAAAATATATTATTTGTTCAGCAGAAATAGACCCAACAAAAAGTGAGGTGAAATGGCTTTCTGTGTAAAGAATCTGTACGCTTGTGAACAAATTCATGTCCCAGAATATGGAATTCCTTTTGAAATCATTATATAAGAAACAAAACTGATGTCATTGGGAGTTTACTACTGGCCATCTACTCAGGCAGGTGAGGTAGAGAATGCCTTTTAAAATCAATTCCGATGCCAATTAAAATCAAAGTAGTGTTCCCCTAAAGTGGTGCTTCCCAAAGTTGGGTAAATTACCCAAAATTGGGTAAAAGTGGTTTTTCTTTGGATAATGACACATGAACCCATTACCCAATTACAACATGGACATTTAAATTGACTTAAAGTGTTTTACCTACATTGGGTAAAAAGGACTTTTTGATAAGCGGTTTTGGGTAATGAAGGAAAAGGTTTGGGAAGCAATGCCTGTCGGATAAGTGAATCCCAGGTTGAGAGACTTCCATAGATGGAATTCAGCATTCATTTCCCCCAAGAGCCTCTGCTGGTAACTCCAGTAAGAAAGGCAAAACTGATAATTTGGACTGCACCTTTATAATTGCTTCAAGGGTCACTGGGAAGGTGAGTTTAGTCCCAAGATGCTTTCTGATTTGTTGGCCTGACCCAGGTGGTTAAGATGGAACATTGGCCTTAAGTGGGCAAAGCAATGCCCTCTTCAAAGGGGTTCACTGTCACTTATCCCCCACGTTCCATAGAACTGGGATACATGCTCAGGGCAGCAGGAGGAGAAGCTGCTGAGTTACCACAGCTCTTACTTTCGGGAGGGGGAAAGTGATGGAACTAACAAATATAGGGAAACTAGCAAGTAAGCAACAAAAGCCTAATTCCACATTTGGCATTATTTTCTGGAGATCACAGTGAGGAAAGTGAAGATGCTACACCTTAAGGGAAAGCTGTGTTTCCGACCAATGGGGAAGGAGCATGCCTGCACCTCACAACAATCCTAAGACAAACAATGATCACACCCATAACTGGTCAGATGACTTTACGCCCAAGGTAATGCGTGGCAAAGCATGATAGTTGTTGCATTATCCTTGCATAGGAACAGGGAGAAACTCCTACTTTTGTGTCAATACAGCTAATGATGACTTCAGTTTATTTCACTCTGTGGTTATGGCCAAGGGAGAAGATTGATATTTTCAAGGCTTGATTGTGCTGTGGTTAACTGCAAGTGGGTACAGATTCAGATCAATAATTACACAGAGATTGAGCCCATTTTATGACCATTTGATTCACTTTTGTGACCCTTGTGACTCACAGGGACCAGAAGCATTTGGTGAAAAGACAGAATCCACCACCCCCACCCCAAAAGGAAAGGATATTATGAGAGAGAGCATGTCACAGAAAAGCATTGACAGATCAAGACATGTAGAGGGTCCCTTGTCATCTGCATGTTTTTTTTTCAGAGCCTGTCAAACAAGTCTATCTCTGTTTCACCAAGCAAAGAATGATGAGACACAGCAGGAAAAAGATCAATGGGACAAAGAGGATAGTGTGGCAGATTTAATTAATTACTGTACATTAAAATGTTTGTTTACAGAAATGAACAGATACCAGAGGTCTGGTGTTAATTAATTTACAACATTTTTCTCTTGATCCTTGTGCTATATCAGCAGTTATGGAGATGGCTCAGTGCAGGTAAGTTAGCATCACTTTGGATTTTTGCATCTTCTTTGAGAACCACTTGACCAAATTCCACATGCAATGGAATTTGGTGGAAATGTGACAAAAGGAATTTCATTTATGAGGTTTCTGTCACGTATTATGTGTGTCTGAGGAATCTGCTCTTAGAGACTTGCGAATGAAATCAATATGTAGACAATTACTTCATTTCTCCTTCGTTTTCTCCAAACTAGATACTAGGTCTACGCATACTAGACCCGAGCAACAATAACTGCAGTCAATAGCAATAAAGGATGCTTAGTGATTCAGCCAAAAGTTTTGACACACATCACTCTGGGATCTTTTGGGAAAATCTGATAATAATAATAATAATAATATAAAAAGTAGTTGATATTTTCTATTTGCATGGATTTTAAAGCTGTGCAAACCCCTTGACAAGAATGAAGCCTCCTCTAGATCTGGTTCTCAAAGCAGAAAAATAGCCATGGGTGTGTGAAGGCTCAACGCAGGTTCTTCATAGCCACCCTGAGATAATTTGGCTGCACATATGTATGTCAAGAAGGCACTTCCACCAGGAAGCTGTTTAGTAGCTTTGAGAAGAGTGGTGATTCATCAAACGATTTACACAAGCCTAATAGATATTGTTGAGTAATGATTTTTCATTGTTGCAAACATATTGTGCCAGACATCTCCCTAAACAAAATCCTAAAGCATTTTTGCAAACTGTTTCTTGTGCATTGGTTCTATTTTATGTAACACTCTTCCAAAAATATGGGAATCTGAAGACTCTAAAATGACTTTAGTTAATATTTCATCTTTCTTAAATGTCTCCTAGCTTTGAGATTTGGACCCATCTGTCCGACTGAAATAAGATCCTGAACTTCCCAACTAACCCTTATGTAACCCCAGGCCAACATCTCATAAAGGCAAGTATTACATAATTATTTTCCAAATTAATAAGAAAGGTGAACTGCCTACTCTAGAATTCAAGTCACCATCATTTTCCAATTTATAAAAGAAATGATAGAGCTGATAGTTCCAATTAGAAGCTTATTAAATTATAGTGTGCAGTTGATAAATTACATGGCCACAGCCCCTTTCATAGAAAGACTGGAAGCTAAGAATCTGCTAGGTCCAAGTAGGCCAATTAAAGGAGATCCAGACCATCAGAAGATTTTTCAGAATCCCTTGGCTGAAAAATATATGGCCTTTCTCTAATAAAATATTATAAGTTGCTTTTATGGGTCAAGGGCTAATTTTGACTCCAACCCAAAGAACAGATTTTGTTTTAAACTGGGTCTGGCTTCTATCAACATCATAATCCCTATTCTCTTTGTTTATTTAGTCTTTATCAAGATTCTACATTCAGTGAGATGTAGACAGGATGGTGGCTGAACTAATTTTATGTCTGCTTCAAAGAATTTTCATCATCAGAATTGATTTTTGCTTCAAACCTGTTCAATTTCTGCCTTGAATTTGTGTTCTGTCAATGGCTGAAACCATTTCCTTTTCTAACTTCCTTTCTCTAAAAGTGGTGGCACATACAGTTCCATTGCTCTTTTATGAAAAAGAGGATGTTCCCTAATCTTGTCTAAAATACCTTGAAGAGCTTATTAAGGTCATATATAGACTGCCGCTCAGGAATGTTTTTGACCCTTAACTTTAGCAAATCTACAAAGAAACTTTTCTCTAAAAAGACCTCATTGTGTGAATGTGTTATTACTGAACAGTTCAAAGACAAAGATGTTAATTTTCAGTCTGATAAAGCTTCTCTATCATAGAACGTATATCATTCAGCTCCTTCTTACAGGGCCAAGCCCATAATTCCTTTTTTTAAAATTAAACAAGCACATCTTGTACCTACTGCTTTACTGGTTTTTAAGGCCAAAATGTTATCCCAATGATTTTATGTATTCCAAGATATGTCTTGGGCTTTGGCCAAGCTGTGGCACAAATCTCTCCTATTTCCTTGAGTTCTGTTCTTCATCTACCTCAATGTGTACTTTCTAGTGAGGCTGGTCTTCCTTTGTTTGGCTCCATAGCTTTCAGATACTGGCAGAAAGCTTTCCATGCTAAGTCTTCTTCTGAATCTATTCATGCACTCACACATCAGCTCTGGGGCCACAGCTTTTAACACAAAACTGCCACCTAGTAGACCACAGTACTTATTCTCCTAACTTCCCTTCATTTGCCCTCTTGTACTAAAGGCTTTACCATCTCTCCGTATAATCCCACTGTACATTTTAAAGAGCTGGATTCAACTCTCCCTTATGCACTATTAACTGGAAGATTTTGGGGCACCCCATATGACCATTGTCACTGCCCCTCTGGGAATGAAGCAATCAGATTGCTAACCCCTGTTATGTTCTTTTGTAATTTCTGTAGGGATGAATGATTAAGGTTTATAACCCCTTTTAACTCAATTTCCCAGAAGATTTCTCAAGTGATATTAACTTTTTTATTAGATGGATGTTAATAGAAGTGTGACATTAACTTTTGCCAAATTCTTAGCTCAGTCATACAGATTTGTAAACATATGACCTGAGGTTGACAATTATTTTATATTCTTCATTTTATCTAGTTTTGGTGTGTCTAATTTTGTGCTATTGTACGTTGTCATTATTCATTTGCCTTTAGTCCCAATGTTTCTAGTTCTTTTTTTTCTTTTTTTTCCCCTTCTTCCTCCTTAGGCCATCATTTATTTTTCAAATCTGTTTAGCTTGCAGGTTTTACTACTACTATTACTACTACTATTACTATTATTTTAGTAGTTGTTTTCACCATCACCATCATCATCATTATCATCTTTATAGCAATCTCCTAGCTTTGCTCTATTAAGCATCCATATATACAATTTTGCCGAGCCCTCTTACCTGTTGTGCATATAGCAAGTCTATGACTGTATAAAAACTTGAATTGAATTATTAAGCAATGATTTCTGATGGTTGCAAAAAATATCTAGCCAAATCTCAAATTGATAATAACAACTGAATTCTCTGCAACACTAGTTGAAATTAATCAGTTTGCAGGAGAAACAATGCTTCTGCACACTGATGCAGATTTTTGCCAGTCAGAATCTGGAGAATCCCCAGATGTATTTTCAAAGACACATTATGTTCCAGTTTGGGATACTCTGCATGTTACCTGAACGAATCAGACAGAAACCCATCAAATGACTCTATAGTAAGGGATTGTAGCTGGATTGTGGATTTACGGAATTTATGCCTGGTCAATTACTATAGTAGGCTGAATTCTGGGGAGCCACTCTGCCTTGTATGTATGTGTGTGTGTGTGTGTGTACAGTCGTGGGAAAAGTAAGTATATCCTTTTTGAGTTCTATGGTTTTACATATCAGGACATAACAAAAATCATCTGGTCCTTAGCAGGTCTTAAAATCAGGTAAAGACAACCTCAGATGAACAACAACACATGACATAATATACCGTGTCATTATTCATTTTACCAAAGACCAGATGATTTTTATTATGTCCTGATACGTAGAACTCAAAGAGGGTGTACTTACTTTTTCCCATGACTGTATGTGTATATGTGTGTATGTGTATGTGTATGTGTATGTGTGTGTATGTCTGTGTCTGTGCATGTGTATGTGTATGTGTGTGTATGTCTGTGTCTGTGTCTGTGTCTGTGTGTGTATGAATGTGTGTGTATATATGTATGTATGTTTGTGTGTGTATGTGTGTGTGTGTGTGTATGTATGTGTGTGTGTGTGTATATATATATATATATAAGTAAAGGTAAAGGTTTCCCTTGACATTAAGTCCAGTCGTGTCCAACTCTAGGGGGCGGTGCTCATCTCTGTTTCAAAGCCGAAGAGCCGGCGTTTGTCCGTAGACACTTCCATGGTCATGTGGCTGGCATGACTAAACAGAACGCCATTACCTGCCTGCCGAAGTGGTACCTATTAATCTACTCACATTTGTATGTTTGCGAACTGCTAGGTTGGCAGGAGCTGGGACTAGCAACGGGAGCTCACCCCGTCACGCGGATTCGAACTGCGGACCTTCCAATAGGCAAGCTCAGCAGCTCAGCAGTTTAACCCGCAGCGCCACCGCGTCCCCGATATATATATATATATATATACTATATATATATATATATATATATATATAGTGATTAAGGAAGGTGCAACTCTTGAATGTCTGTCTCGGTATATCTCTCCCTAGCCCAAGGTTGACCTGAAAGACTAAAGCAAAGTGATTGCTCAAGGATCCTGATTTGAAAAGTCATCCTGATATAGAGGACTGAAAAAGATCTTAACTGCTTACATATTGCAGATCATAAGATATGTACCTTATATTTCAATTTCCTGGTTTCTTTTTTCTTTTTTTTTCTTAAAAAAAAAAAGCTAGGAATTGCAAACCTCTTATAAAGTCACCCTAAACCATAGGCCCTTTACTAATTGAATTTGTATGCTTTTTAAAATAACAGACACATTTTATCAATCCAATGTACAAAATGTTCAAGTTTCTCATGAATGAACAGCTCAGCAGTTTTTGAAAAGCACACTTCATCTGGGGAAGGGTTCAGCACACTCTTCTGCCTTCTGCCAAACAGGCAGACATTTATCTGGAGTAGCTCCCGCAAAACAATGTAAGTTAGTTAAATTTTAACTTATTTCCCAGCTAAACTTCTGCCTGCCTACCCTGAAGATCCGAAATGGCACAGAGCTCCATTTACTTAACTGTTTCTTCTGTCCCTTTTCCTCAGCTTATCAGCCAAGACTCCAGTCTCACTCTCCAAGTGCTTGGGCAGCTCTAGATCCATCCTTGCTTGAATTCTCCAGACTTCACCCACATCAGCTTTCAGCTGGAAAATCTTCAGCGTGTAAGTGAACAGAGAGGAGCAAAGTCAAGTTCTCAGAAAAACCCACTTTTTCCTTTATAGTTTTTAGAAGTCTGGATTATGTTATAAATATATTTATTTGTCCTCAATGTACCCAATGGCTAAGGGCTATGGATGTCAATACCCATTCTTGACTAGGTACAAAACAACACCCATATAAAAGGTGCTGCTAAATGTGCCCTTACCCTGCCCTCTATTGTGTCAATGCTAAATCACTGACAAATAGTGCTGTCCTGGTTTGTGAGTGTGCAAGGAGATTGGTTTTCTCCTCTGACTTTGCTGCCCCCCTTTCAGTATGTTACCAGTCACCAAGGTAAATATCCACCAACTGGACAGGAATGGGGTCAGCCTGACTTCAGAACTCTCCCTGGTTTGTCTGCTCCTCTTCCTATGACCCCTATGAGCATCTCCCAAGTTAAAACAATACAAAGTAAAGACTGATGGAAGAGCAACAGGACAGAAATAGCCTCAGAGAAGAGGAAGGCAGACTCCGGTGATTGGGCAACTGGCTAATTCATGTCATGTAGGGGAACTGAAACTGACTATCTCTTACCTACTCAGGAAGGGAGATGACATGACTGAAACTGAAAGTACAGTGACATGGGCAAGTAAGCTCAAACACCCTACCCAAAATTTCCTCCCAAATTGAAATGGTGGGGCTCTGCTCTTCTGTCTTCTTTCTTGCTGGAAGTCTAGAGATACTTCGATATGAAAAAGAGAATGATGGGTGGAGGAGACAGGCAAAAAAGGAACTCCAGAAACAAAATGTTGATGAAGAGGGCAAGTGGTGGGAGAGAAATAGCTAAGATGGAGGTTGGTGAGTGACCAGAAGGGAGGTATATGTCTGTACCTTCCAACACTCTCAAAATATCTCTCTCTTTTTTAAAAAATTTTATTAAATTTCAGAAAAAGATAAAAGATACAGAAAAACAAAAAACTACAAAAAAAACCCTTTAAAAAGTGTGAAAACACAAGAGAATTTTTTTTAGATAAATTACAAAGAGAAGTGACTTCCAACTTTAAACATCAAAGATACACAAAAATTTTCCATAATCAGTCCCTTACTCTATATTAAACCAAAATCACATTATTTCTATGTCAACCCCTTAGCACATTATAAAAATCACTAAATACCATTGCTCCCTCCCTTTATATTAAAAGAAAAGAATAAAAACATAAATCACTTAATCAACTTCCCCCCCAAAATAACAATTACTTAATTATTCCCTTCCTACTACTATTCTATACATTCCTGTCTACTATAATAAAGAACAATTTTTTTAAAAAAACCATGTAAATTGTCTACCATTATAATACAAAAAACATGAAGAAATCTTAGTAATCATAATCCCAATCATTAATGATAAGTAAAATCATCCAAAGCTAAAAGACCATCCAGATAAATATTTTAGCCCCTTAACCCACTTCAGAATAGACCAAGACATTTACATATCCCCATAATAAGCACAGAGCTATTTTCTTAAAGGAATCAAACAGCCCAGCTGCTCCCCTCACAAACACAGACTTCTCTTCAAAAAAACTCCTGTACGTAATAACCCCTTCTTTTCCATAACATTCCGTCAGAAAGTCAAATTCACTCATGTCTTGCAGCTCAATTTCTCTGTTTAAGTTCTTCAATTCAGCATTGCCAAATTCATCCAGGATTTCAACAGATGCTCAAATCTCACTCTTGGGAGGGACATTTCCATCGCTGTTAGCAGGGCTGCAACTGGGGGTGGGGGGTGGGGGAAGCAGGGCATGTGCCCCAGGCACCATGCTGGGGGGGCACCAAAATGAGTGCTGGGGGGGACACCAAAATGGGCGTGGAATCCATGTTTGCCCCAGGTGACACAGACCCTAGTTGCGGCCCTGGCTGTTAGATTCCTCAGGTTCATCCACATCATTCCAAACCAGATGGCACATTTTAGACCACATATTTTCCACAATGCTCTGAACGCATAATAACATGGCAGGAATCAGAAAAAATCTGATATCTGCTTTAATTTCTTGGTGAAAATCAGAGAGAGCCTGGTTAAGATCCTCCAATTCTGAAGCAGTAAATTATGGTGCCCCCTAGATACGTAACTAGCAGAAGTGGAAGGAAAACTGTCTGTTATCTTAACTCATTTCTGAAATGAATTAAGATAACAGACAGTTCCCAGAGAAAGTAGCGGCAGGAAAGTAAAAGTTCAGAATGGCAGATTCAACATGTACGAAAAATGCTAAAATCTTCAAAATTAGCGTAAAAATAATAACAGGGAGATGATAGCATACTCTCAACCCTCCTTAGTATTGGATAGAAAGCAAAATCCAAAACTTTGATTTTTTAAAAAAAATTAATCACAAAAATAACATAAATAATGTAGAAAACCTGTCTTAGTGCACAAATACTTAAAAAAAATAAATTGGGTGCTTTAGAAATGGGGTGGCTGGACTTAATGTCCCTTTAGGGTTGCAGTGCAACTTCGAGATGGTGTCTTCCCAGCCTCCCGGCAAAGTCTTACCCGTCTATCGTGAAGGCTGTTTATAATCTCCTGGCTGCAACTCACTGTACAGAGGACAAATGGGTCAATTATGAGTGTTTTCCTTGGTCAGGAAAAACAGTCCTGGGCTTCAGGAGAAATGAGCCTTAGCCCAAAAAACCTGCCATGATGCCAGTTCTGCCTGTGGAGCTCGCGGGCACAGCTGCGCAGTCCACCATGTTCCCACCAGAAGTCTCTCTCTCAAAATACATCTCTGATTGTATCCATATTTATTCATTTCACTTTGCTTCCAAGGTAAGTATTGGTGAACCATAACAGATTTTACATACCTTAAGGTTATCATAGGACTGTGCTGCAATAAGGGTGGAGTGGGTGGGAAAATACTCATTTTGTACCATTACAAGTAATGATGACTTAAGGCAGTCTCACATATTGGCTGGGAATGAAATGAAAATAACATCATGGGGCCAAGGGAACATTTGTATAATCAGAGCATAATGCTGTGGTTAGATGCATGTGGGGACACGGCCTACATATATATATTTATTTTAATAAAATAGATTAACATGGTTTTATTATAATTGATTGATTGGTTGATTGATTATGTGTGATCAAGTCATTGTTGACTCTTAGCAACCACATAGATCAATTTTCTCTATGACAATCTGTCCCTAACCTGGTCTTTCAGGTCTTCCAATGGTATACTCATTGCCACTGTGACTGAGTCCATCTACCTTGCTGCTGGTCATCTTCTTATTCTCTTTCCTTCTACCTTTCCCAGCATTAGAACCTTCTCCAGAAAGCTAGGTCTTTGCGTAATGTGTCCAAAGTAGCATAATTTCAACCTGGTCATTTGTGCCTTGAGGGAGAACTCTGGGTTGATTTGTTAGATGATCCATTTGTTTATTTTCTCAGCTATCCAAGGTATTCTTGGGAGTCTTCTCCAACCCCAGAGTTCAAAAACGTCAATATTCTTCCTATCCAACTTCTTCAAAGTCCAACTTTCCTTTCCATAGAGTGTCACAGGCAATACTGTGGTTTGCATGATTCTGATCTTTGTAGGTATAGACACATCATGGCATTTCAATATCTTTTCCAAGTCCTTTATGGCTGCTCTGTCAAGTGGTAGTCTGTGGCATAGTTCTTGACTACTTGCTCCTTTACTGTTGATGGCTGATCGTAAAAAGCAGAAGCTATCTACCACTTCGTTATCTTCATTGTCAATTCAAAGGCTGGTTGTTCTACCTACTGTCATGAGTTTGGTCTTCTTTTAATTTTAGTCCCATTTTTTCACTGTGCTCTTTGACTTTTAGTACTGGGGCTTGCAGATCCTTTGCATTTTCAGCTATCAGGGTAGTGTCATCAGCATAGTGCAAGTTATTGATGTTTCTTCCTCCAATTTTAAAAACATGGTAATCTTCTTCAGCTTGCCTTAATATATATTTCGCATAAAGATTGAATAAATCAGGGGAGAGAATGCAACCATGTCACACACCTTTGCCAACCTGGAGCCAGTCTGTTTAGCTGTGTTCTGCCTGTACTGTGGCTTCCTGACCTGTATATAAGTTCCTCATGAGGACAATGAGATTTTTTCTAAGCCATTCCCCAGCTTGACATGAAGGCCTTTCTATAATCAACAAAGCACATAGTGACTTATTTGGGGTATTCTTTGGCCTTTTCAATTATCCAGGATGCATCAGCAATAACGTCTCATGTTCCTCAGCCTTTTCTAAAAGCAGCTTGAACATCTGGCATCTTTTTTTCCATGTAGGGCTCTAATCCGTGCTGGATAGTTTGCACACTCTGTTAAGTCTCCTTTTTTGGCATTGTAGATTGACCTCTTCTAATGCATTGACCACTGTGTTGTTCTCCAGATTTGCTGGCATAGCTTGGTTAGAACCTTGACTGATTCTTCCTCTGTTGCTTGCCATATTTCTGTTGGTATTCCATCAGTTCCTGTAGCCTTCCAACTTGGTATTGACTGGAGTGCTGATCTAACTTCATTTTCTAGTAATAGAGGTTCTTGTAAGTAGGGAATATCTTCTAAGGTATCTTGGATGTTGACATCTCTACTGTACAGTATTTCAGTACACTCCTTCTATCTTAGTCTGATTTCTTTTGAATCAGTTACTATCTGTCCATTGGCATACTTTAGCATACCAATTTCAGGTTGGAACCTCCTTTTGAGTTCAGAGATCTTTTTTTTTTCAGAGACTTTCCTTTTTTTCCAAATCTGTTTCCATCTTCAGTGCAAAAAGAGACACTCCCAGCACCTTCTACCTGGATGTATCATAACACCTTCCCTCCCTCCCTGGTACAATTTTGCCATAAACTAACTACTGTTCTCATTCTTTGGTGCCTTTAGTTAAGATCAGTGAACAATCCTAGCCATATTTACAATAGACACCATTTGGGAAGAATCATTAAAGACCATCAGCAGCATCTTTCTTTGCTGGAAACTGATTGCAGTCTCATAAAAACAATTCAGAAAACCAGGACTTCTGTATAGCTATAATTGGCCTCTAGTGTCCCCCTCCCTCTCCTTCCTAGCATTTTCCCACGGGTGCAGGGTCCGCTTTTCAGATCGACTGAATGTTGATCCATTGCTTATGCCAGGAACTGACCAGCCAGCCTGTCACCTGAGCCTGACATTGTGAGCTGAGGGAGAGTGACTGGCCCACAGTCACCCATGATTGGCCACTAGTGTTTCTGCCCCAAAATAAAAGATAGGAATAAAGGCAGAAGTTTGAAATCGCTCATAACTTACTTTTCAAAAATGTGATTTTTTTTCAAGTTATTTAGTCAATGAATGAAGATAAAGTAATTGTCGTATCCAATAGCAATGAGCAATACAGCAGCTGAGAAACTATGAGCTCTGCCAGTCCTTGATGATAACCCCATCCTGTTACACCAGGGTGTAGGGTGAAGTGATGTATGGCAACACTGCAGAGTAAGCTATTATCCAATCTTCTGGTGAGTTATGGCCCATAGTAATCTTTTCTACAGGTTGTTCAGTAACCTAAGTTAAAGCAAGCCATGATTTAAAAGATGAATTCAGCGAGATTTCCTCAGGGTGTGGATTTCCTGATGTTAAAAATACAGCTCCCAGCAGCCCGCCAGCATATGTTGGCTACCCAGACTTTAAAATCTAGGGTTATAGAAACCCTGCTGCTTTAGAGACATTGGTGGAACACTGGCATCAGGACATGTGTTGGGATAGAGAAGAGGCAGAAAGAGCTTAAAGAGCTTAAAGCCTTACGAGAATTATAAATATAAATATCCTGCTTCTCCTCTTTCTCTCAGCCAGCCTGACTACATCAGGAAAATTCAAAATTCCTCATGAGGGAGGCTGATATTCCAGTGTTACCTAAGAAAGTCCAAGCTGCAAGTAAGACCCCTGAGTTCAGTGGTGCTTCCTTCTGAGCAGATGTACAACTCTCCCCAACTGACTTTCCACCAGGAAAGAAAATGCATTCCATCTCCCCCATCCCCTGCTCCTGAAGGAAAATCCACCATGTTTCTTTCCTCTGCTCTTTTTCCATCCTATACTTATTTCACCTTCCATACATTAGTTGGTTTATATGTTACTTTCAATTGTGAGCAGTTGGGAAATGCAATTTTAAAGATGTGTGATTCAATTGGAATCTAGGTTAAGATTCCAAACTGTTTTCCCAGATGTGGTTTAGTATGTCCTGCCAATAATTCACTCACGTCAAGATATTTTTTCCTTATCTTCCACTGCACTATTGAGGAACTTGGCATTATTAACAGGACAATGCCTTGGGATAATCTTGATTTTTAAAAAAGAAATGTCATTGACTAAAAAACAAGATAAAAGCAGGTTTCCACTGAAAAGAAATTGGTTGGCGATATTTGAAAAAGTGTTAGCTGCCAGAGGAAGTAGATACTCTTTTTGTTCCCTCTCTGCCTGCTCCTGTCTCCACACACACACACACACACACACACAAGTTGAGAATAGAGGGTGCTGTGATTAGACATAGAGAGTAGTGTGACTGTTTGGGTGGTTGGGAGTAAAGGGTGGTATATCTGTGATGTTTCTATGATAGATGTGAAATGAGCTAAGTGCTAAGTCTGGGGATGTTGAGTGCTAAAGCAGAAGAATCTGTAATGATTGCCCTAGCCCCAAATACTCAGACTCACAAGAGGATGCTAAATGAAATCTGATTTATTAGAGTACTAAAGACAAATACAGAGAAAGCTGAGAATGAGCAAAAGCGCGCCAAATACAAACTTAAACCCTTGCTTCAAACGTATCCCGCCTCCCTCGTAACAGCCCCGCCCGGCACAGGTGCCAGCAATCGTCAGAGTTGCTAGCCTAGGAAAGTAACCTTGAGCGCAGTAGATAACACAAATATATTCCAAAGCAAAGCCAAAAGATAATCGTTCCCATCCTCCCTAGACAAATGAAACACGCATCCAATTAATGACATGCGAAACGTTACGATGCATCAAATACATTGAAACGGCGCACATGACATACCGCCCCCTTAAAATACCCCTAGGGACCTGGTTTCGAGGGATAAGCGGAGTGGAAACGGGCCACCAGAACCGGGGAAGCCACATCTGGTGCAGCGACCCACTCAGGATGAGGGAAATGCTTCCAACGAACTAAATATTGCAAAGTATTGCGAAGGCGTCTAGAGTCCAAAATTTCTTTAACTTCAAAGTGTTGCTGACCATCAATCATGATGGGGGTGGGAGGTGGAGGTTGCCGATGCCAGCGATCAGAAGGAATAGTCGGTTTGAGTAAGCTGCAATGAAAAACAGGGTGTAAGCGTTTAAGGTTATGAGGCAAGTCAAGTTTAAAAGTCACAGGGTTAATCTGAGCGACGATTGGGAAAGGACCCACAAATTTAGGCGCCAGTTTCTTTGAAGGTTGTGCAGACTTGATAAACTTGGTAGAAAGGTATACCGAGTCCCCAACTTGGAATGCAGGTTGTGGGGCTCGCTTCCGATCAGCATACAGTTTATAATCTGCCTGTGCATCAGCCAATGCCTTTTGAATCATTGGCCAAGAGTCAGCCAGTTGTGTTGACCAATCATCTGTAGTGACTGCACCTGCAGGAGGTTGTGGGAGATCAGTGATAGGTACAAAGTCTTTACCCTGAGCTACCCGAAACGGGGTTTGCCCAGTGCTTTGATGCACTGCATTGTTGTAAGCCACTTCAGCAAATGGTAGGAGGTCTACCCAATTGTCCTGCTGATAATTCACAAAAGCGCGAAGGTACTGCTCTAGAGTAGAGTTAACCGCCTCAGTGGCCCCGTCCGTCTGAGGATGCCAAGCCGTGGACAGGGCTTGCTTCGTGCCTAACAGCTTGAGAAACGCCCGCCAAAACTGCGAGGTAAATTGTGTACCTCTGTCCGAAATCAAGCGGGAGGGACATCCGTGTAGTCTGTACACGTGTACAAGGAATAGGCGGGCCAATTGACGCGCTGACGGAATGGACACGCAAGGGATAAAGTGAGCTTGTTTGGAGAAATAATCCTTGACCACCCAAATGACTGTTTTGCGTTGGCTGGGTGGTAGCTCTACAATAAAATCCATGGAGATTTCTTCCCAAGGGGAAGAGGGGGCTGCTACCGGCTGCAGCAGCCCTTGGGGCTTGCCCACCTTGCGCTTGGACATTGCACAAACAGTGCAGGAAGCAATGTAGTCTTTGACATCTTTACGTAATGTGGGCCACCAGAATTGCCTCCGAACGAGGTGCAAGGTTTTTACAAACCCGAAGTGACCTGTGAGTTTGTCATCGTGTGAACGTGTTAACACATCTTTTCTGAGGTTTTCAGGAACGTAGAGGCGGTCGGATTTCCAAGCGAAGCCTCTGTCAAAAGTAACATTGTCTTTATTCGCAAGCAACCAAGTATCCGTTTTTAGTTCTTTTAAAAACTTTTGTTGCAACTGGGAGGGAATTGACAAAGTGCTTGGCTGAACAGCGCTTGTGGTGGGCGGTTGCTGCGCGCGCGTTTGGCTTCGCGTCACAGCCTGCATGCCCAATTGGGGCGCCGACCATAGGGTGCTTACCACATCTGGCGCCGCCCCAGAGTCTTGAGGTTGCCTTGACAAGGCATCAGCCAAGAAGTTCTTTTTCCCTGGAATAAATTTGAACTGAAAATTGAATCGATTGAAAAATTGAGCCCAACGAACCTGTTTAGGGCTCAGTTTTCGAGGGGTACTAAGTGCCTCCAAGTTTTTATGATCAGTCCATACCTCAAAGGGATGATTTGCCCCTTCCAACAGATGCCGCCAAGCTTCTAATGCAGCTTTTACTGCAAATGCCTCCTTTTCCCAAACATGCCAACGCCTCTCAGTCTCAGAGAACTTGCGGGATAGATAGGCACAGGGCTTGAGGCATCCTGCCTCGTCTTTTTGCATCAACAATGCGCCAATAGAATAATCGGATGCATCTGCCTGTACAACGAAAGGCTTTGAGGGATCAGGGTGTTGTAAAATGGGCTCTTTGACGAAAGCTGCTTTCAGCCGCTCAAACGCCGTTTGACAAGCAGGCGTCCACCTCAACAGCGCTCCGGGATTCTTGACTCTCCTAGTATCTCCCACCCCTTTTGTTCGAAGCAGTTCCGTTAGGGGCAAGGCAATCTCAGCGAACCCCCTTATGAATAATCTGTAGTAGTTGCTGAACCCCAGGAAACTTTGAAGTTGCCTACGGGTGCGGGGACTCTCCCAGTCCATGATAGCCTGCACCTTGGCAGGGTCCATTTCTATACCTTTATCAGAAATCCTATACCCCAAGTAGTCAATTTGGGTCTGATGAAAGGCACATTTCGATAGCTTTGCATACAATTCAGCAGATCTGAGTTTACACAAGACTTTCTTTACCAGAGCTACATGCTCTTTCATGGTTTCCGTATAAATCAACACATCATCCAAATACACCAGTACACCTTTAAACAGATGTTCATGCAAAACTTCATTGATTAATTGCATAAATACCCCAGGGGCCCCAGCCAACCCAAACGTCAACACCTTATACTGGAAGGCTCCCAACGGGCAATTGAATGCAGTTTTCCACTCATCACCCTCCTTGATTCGTACACGATAGTAGGCTTCTCTTAAATCCAGTTTAGAGAAGATCTTGCCTTTGGCCAGATGTGACAACATGTCCTTTATCAATGGCAAGGGATATTTGTTGGAAATTGAGACGGCATTTAATCCGCGGAAATCCGTACAAAGTCTCAATGTCCCATCCTTTTTTGGGCGAAAAAGAACCGGCGCCCCCACGGGTGAATTCGCCGGCTCAATGAATCCGCGCGCCAAATTTTTGTCCACAAATTCCCTCAACAGAGTCAGTTCCTTTTGCGTCATGGAATAAATTTTTGGTTTAGGCAATTGAGTGTTGGGCAGCAGTTCTATGGCACAGTCCGTCTTTCGATGGGGGGGCAACTGGTCAGCTTCCTTTTCACCGAATACATCAGCAAACATCCTGTACTCGGCCGGCAAGCCTTCCAGAGGAGAGGCCGGGTAAGGCGGAGTCGCAGCTGCCGCAACCCCCACCATCTCCTCTGGGGCACCCTTCCCCTCTGCCGCTTGATAAAACCCATCTCTAAATGTGATGGTCCGGTAAACCCAGTTTATTTGGGGGTTTTGCTGCACCAACCATGGTACCCCCAACACCACCAATGGCCCCCCTACGGGAGCCACGACAAAAGACAACCCTTCCTGGTGACTGCCCAGTTGCAAGGCTACCCGCCCTGTAAAATGGGTGACCGGTTTGCCCCCTGCCATGGACCCATCCAATTGAGTAAATGCGATGGGTCGTTGTAGAGGGAAAGTGGGGAGCTCCAAAGCTGCCACCACGTCGGGGTGCATCAGACACCGGGAACACCCCGAATCAATCATGGCCCATACTTCCACCATCTTGACTTGGGAACCCAATTTCAATTTCACCATGAGTATGCGGTAAGTGCCACTCACCGATGGAGGCTCGCGCCCGTCCTCTACCACCTGCCCAGCGGCGCCCTTTAGAGCAGGTGGCTGGCGTTTCCCGCCGGCTGCGGGATTTCGGTCTCCCCTTCAATCTCGTAGAACATCACATCGTCTCCCTCGGTCTCAGCCACCGCAGCTTTCTGTTTCCTCGGCAACGCAGGGGACTTCGCCGGCGGTTTTCCGGGCCGTTCCTCTACCTTTGCCTTCGGGCATGCTGCCACTCGATGCCCCTCCTTACCACATCTCAGACACAAGCCTTTTGCGTACCGCTTCTCCCGCTCCTCGTCCCAGGGTCGTTGTCCCGGTTTCCCCCCGGTGGTCGATGGGCAGCTGGGCTTCACCTCCCGCCCCGACTTGGCGGTCTTCCGCTGGGCAAAGATCTCCTGGGCATGTTCAGCCCTTCCTGCCAGCAGGATCCACTCATACAGCGTGTATGGGTCGTCCCTCCCCAGGGACCAGCGCAGCACCTCTGTATTCAAGCCATCTTTGAAGAGCTCGATAATGGTAGCTTGGGACCAGTCATCCACCTTCCCAGCTAGCGCTTTAAACTCCAAAGCATAATCGGCCACTGATCGGGACCCCTGCTTGAGTTCCTTCAGGGCTCGCTTTGCTCTCTCCTTTGCTAAGGGGTCCTCGAAGTGTTGCTTCAACGCCCAGAGGAACTCCTCGAGATTTTCCAGTTCGGGCGCTTCCGACTGGCACATCTGGACATACCAGTCTGCCGCCCTCCCCTTCAGTTTGGTGGCAATGGTGATGATTCTTGCCTTCTCCGATTGGAAAACCGCCCCCCATTCCTCCATATAGGCTTTCGCATTCGTCAGGAAGAACGAGAGTTTGGTCGGGTCCCCATCAAACTTGACAGGGAAGTCTCGCATGCCGCCTCCCGCCGGGCTGCGCCCCACCACCGGGGCTGCTGCGGCTGGTGCTTCCCTGACTCGGGGCGGCACGGGGCCCCGGGGCGATCGCCCAGGCGATGCTGCGATTTCCATCTGGACCGACTGGTCCCCTTCGCGCCTCCGCACCACCCGTCGCCGTTCCGGGGTCAGCCCCTGGGAAGAAGGGGTTGAATGCCTCTGGCTTGATTCTTCCCGGACCTCTCGCAACGAGGTTACATCCAAGCTCAGCTGTTTCAGGATAGCCTCCAACGAATCCATTTTCGACTCCAGCACTCGGATCCGATCCGGAGTGGGTGAGCCCTCCGTTGGCTGCACCTGCACCACGTTGGGGGATAAGGGGTATCTCTGCCTCCAGGATGGGCCCCCCGCTGCTGTGGCATCTCCTCGGGTCTCATCCCAGGTGAGCAGCTCGCCCGGAGAATTCACGGTGGTCTCCGGGGCCGTTTTCAGCCCCCCGGCTTCGCTCTCCGACTCGGAGCTCGCCTCCTCTCTGATGGCGGACAGCTCCCCACCTTGGGACGGTCGGCCGGACGGCCTCACGGTCGAGTCCGGTTCCCCTTCCTCCATCATCACGATGTCGGGTTCGGTCATCGCGGGCTCTCTCCCTCACAGGTTAGACGCTTGTCTTTCCTGGACAGGGGCCAGCGGAGTTAGGAACTGAGATTCTCAGCTTTATGTAATGATTGCCCTAGCCCCAAATACTCAGACTCACAAGAGGATGCTAAATGAAATCTGATTTATTAGAGTACTAAAGACAAATACAGAGAAAGCTGAGAATGAGCAAAAGCGCACCAAATACAAACTTAAACCCTTGCTTCAAACGTATCCCGCCTCCCTCGTAACAGCCCCGCCCGGCACAGGTGCCAGCAATCGTCAGAGTTGCTAGCCTGGGAAAGTAACCTTGAGCGCAGTAGATAACACAAATATATTCCAAAGCAAAGCCAAAAGATAATCGTTCCCATCCTCCCTAGACAAATGAAACACGCATCCAATTAATGACATGCGAAACGTTACGATGCATCAAATACATTGAAACGGCGCACATGACAGAATCCCAAAGACTTGATCTAGAGCTACTTGATCTTTAAGTGGCTTTTAGTATCCTCATGGACTGGCTTCAAGGTTTAGGAATGGGAGTACAGTGTTATATTGGTTCTCTTTCTTTCCCAATGACTATTTCCAGTTGGTTTTGGTAAGGTGAGAGAGATCCAGCCCAAGGCCTTTGCACTGCAAGATTCCCAGAGCTCTACTCTCTCTGCTCTTATTTAACATCTGCATGAAACCTCTATCAATAGAGGGTCAGATTATCATCAATACGCCAGTGATGCCCAAATTCACCCTAGGCCAACTAAATGATGCCATCAAGGTTCTTTTCCCAGTGTCTAGAGACTGTGGGGATCTGGATGCAGAATAAAAGGCTTTTGGGGTCCCCTGACTCTGGGGACTCTATCTTTGGTTGTGGATGGGGTTGCACTCTGCCAGACAGAACTGATGCATACCTTGTGGGTCCTCTTGGACTCTCAGACTGTACTGGAGTCAGGATGGTCAAGTGCACAAATCCTTCTTGCTGGCCAATTGCACCCATTCATAGATCAGGAGGCCCTACTGACAGTCATTCATGACTTAGTCACCTCATGTCTAGACTACTGCAATGTGTTCTACATGAGGCTGCCCTTGAAAACTACCCAGAACCTGCAGTTGGTCCAGAATGAAGTGGTGCAAGTAGTTATGGACTTTATCTCAACACCCATGTAGCACCACTGTTTTGCGAGCTGCACTGCTCCACATAAGCTTGCAGGTGCAATTCAAGATACTGGTTATCTCCTAAAAAGCCCTTCATGGCACAGGACTGGATTATCTGTTGGACTGCCTTTCTTCAATTGTCTTTGCTTGGCCCGTCAGAGCCAGCAGAATGGGCATACTTGGGGCCCTACCACAAATAAATATCACCTGGTGGGATCAAGGGAACATGCCTTCTTTGTTGCAGTTCATTCCCCCAAGGTTTGGATGCTTGACCCTTCTGTCCTTTCCCTAGGCTTAAAAACCTGGTTCTTCCCCCAAGCATTGGGCCAGATCGTGGGATGGCAGAAATAAATACGAAAGCATCTAGATTTGAGATTTCAGACAATGGAAAGACTACATTATAATGGCAGAAAAAGATGTTTGATGGCTTTCCTTGAATGGGGTGAGTTTCATCATACTTAGTTCTTTCAAAAGCCTGGAAAGTTCCTGACCCTGGAGACATGACAGCAGTTTGCACTAAATATATATATTCCTATACTGCATTCTTTTATGCTAATTATATAAATGTCTTCACTGAAACCTTATGTCCCAAACTAACTAGCTAGAGTTAGTGGGCAGAAAGCCCTCTATTGTTGAAGACTCTCTGGGTGGAATTTTAAGTTTCAGGTACACTGAGAAGTTGATTTGAATATATCTAGAAGCTCTTGAGCTTCTGCAAGCACTCTGATGAAACACTCTCAGCCTCCTAGCCATTTCTGAAAGAAACACAGGAATGTTTACATTTGCCTAAAAGCCAGCAAGTGAATTAATGAGAGAACAGGGATTTTAACTTCTGCCTCTCCTGTCAGAGTTGATCATGCCACCTACCTTCATCAGAGCAGCACATGTTTTGATCTGCCAAATAACAACAAAGTAAAACAAAGCAAAGCAAAGCTGAATATATAGACTGAAATAATCTCAAATGCCAATCAAATGAAATTTTTAAAGAAAATCTTTTAAGGCATGGATGTTCAGTATTAATATTATTTTTGTGTAGAGTCACTTCTAGTAATGAAACTGATACTTTTCTTCACTTGGAGGCTTGCTGTCAATTGTAGTATCCATAAAGGAAGGAGGCCAACTGTCACCATTCTGAGAAGAATAAGGAAAAGGAGAAGAAATGTATGAAAAGAAATACAGAAAGAGGAAGAATAACTTAAAAGGACAAAGTCAGAGATATGGTCAGTGACTTCTAACACTCACAATAGCATTAGCACATGCTTACACTGCAGCTAAAGGTTCAAAAGCTGACAAGGACACTTTTTTTGGTAATGTGGATGCCCACACACCGGAAAATCACCTTGCAGGTGGACACTGCGGATTCAGCTGGCAGACCTGGGCTCATACTGTCTGCAGCAAGTCCATTGGAAGCTAATGACCTGCAATTTCCTAGCAGAAAATGAGAATCCCATCAATGGCATACCAGGGAGATTGTTCTTCCTGGGGTGCAGAGAGGTCAGCTTTGGTGCTGGAGAAACAAGGGGGTCCTGGAATGATGGCAAAGTACTGCAGGAGGAAATGTGGAACAGAAAACATTTTCATCTATTTTATAGATGATGGTGAGAGGGCAACCTCAACAGAAAGTGATGGTGAGAGGGCAACCTCAACAGAAAGGTTTGCTGAATCCTGTCTTGAAGTCCACTCATTAACTATGGACAAATGCCTTGCTAGAGTCTGCCAGGGAGTATGTTTTATTTGTTTTGAAAGTGTGCTGTATATCTTTATAAAATACACAGAAGACAGAAATAAAATTCAAAGCAATTTTAATAGCTACTACCCATTACAGAATTGGACTGAAAATAGCAGAATAACTTTTAATAGAGAAAAATGCCAGAGTCTTCACTTAGATAATAAAAATCAAATGCACAGGGGTAAGATACCTGGCTTGTAATAATACTTGAAAGAAAGTATTTAGTTGATTGCAAACTGAATATGAGTTGGCAGTTATGATGTGGCTGCAAAAATAGACAAATGTCACTTTAGACTGCATCAATAGAAATACAATTTCTAAATCATAAGAAATAATAATTTTACTGTACTAGATGGGTCAGATCCCACCTCAGTATTGCAACCAGTTCTGGGTATCTCATTTTAAGAAGGACTGACAAACTAGTATTGTTTCAAAGAAGGGGAAAAAAACCACCCTTCTTAAAAGGAAGAACACTTCAGCAGTAGAACTAATGACTCAGAGAAGTCATGGGCTTCTCTTTCAATGGATGTGTTGAAGCAGAAGCTAGGCAGCCAACTGTCTTGGATGCTTTAATTTGGATTTCTGCCCTAATCAGGAAATTGGATTTGATTGCCTAAATGACCCCCTTCCAACCCTTGGATTCTATGAAAGCATAAACCACCTGGCAGGATTTTTTGCCTGAGCTGCTTGACTTGATCTCAGCAGTAGTGTTGGATGGCTTCAACCTCCATGTCCTTGGGCAAAGTTGGGTAGATCTAGGGAGTTCATAGCTTCTGTAGTGATGATGAACACGGTCTTATCTCAAGTATTATTGAGCTCAAAACTTGTAAGCAGTAACATGTTGGACCCCACTTTTGCTTTGGAGCAATTGAGGAATGATCTGAATATGGAGGGCATTTCTCTTAGCCTTTTGCCATAGTCAGATTATTTCCTGGTCCCAATGAGATTAACTGCCACTTGTGACCTCCATGGGGCAAACTGACCAATTAAACTGGTTCCCCCCCACCCCCCAGGTGCCTAATGGATCTAGATGGTTATCACAGGGGTTTTTCACCGATCATGTGAGCAGTTCCATTGACTTACCTCTTGGCAACAGGAGGTGGCCCCAGCAATTGATGTGATTGCTCCCTAGCAGCCTCTCTCTGTTGGCTGACCTTGGATGCTTCCTGGTTTACTGAGATGCTCTGGGAGGTAAAGCAATAGAAGAGACATCCTGGGCATTAGTGGAGGAAGATAAAAAGTGATTTTGACTGAGTGTGGGTACAAGTTTAAACCTATATGCCTACATATAGGTTTAAACTTGTATTTAAACCTACAAGTTTAAATCCTTCATGGCAATGAAGAAGGTGAAACATCACTAATTCTTTTCCTTCATAGCACTGGCTTGTTCAGAGTGGCCAATCCCCTCTTGGGGAGTGGGTCAGCAGTTAGCCCTCCTATTTGGCTGATGTGGCCACTTTGTACAGTACTTTACCCATAGCTGCTCAGATTCACCCAAGTCTTGACATCTCATGGGCAGAGACTGGTGTGGTGACTGGGGCATCTTGCAGCATTAACTGGGACTCCTTCTGGACAATGGATTCTAAAGAAAGGAAGAGGGGGCTTTGTGGATTGTCCTCAGCTGCCTGTGGGCTGGATTCCTGTCCCATCTGGCTCTTTTGATATAGATAGGTTGTATGGAATAGATTGGATCCAGGAGAATGTTAATCTTTGATAACAGGTGAAGCTGGCAGCCTTGTAAAAGGTGATGGTGCACCACTTCCTCAAGAAGCCATTTATATTTTAAAACTATTATCTTATCTTAAACTTCCCCTTTTTAGGTAAGGTTACTGAGACTGTGATTGGTATACAGTTATGGAGCACCCTAGAGGTAGCAGATAATCTGGATTCTTTCAGTCTGGATTCAGACCTAGGCATGGGATGGAGACAAAATTGGCCACTTTTGTTGAAGATTTTTGTCAAATACTGGAAGGGGTAGGTGTACCTTCATGGTCCTCTTAGACATTTTAGCAGCCTTCTGTATCATTGATCATGGTAACTTTCCGGTCTGCCCGTTATGCAGTGGTTTTGCTTGTTCCTTAATGAATTGTTCCACTTGGGAAGAGAGACTGATCTGGTGGTTGCCCCCTTGTGGAGTGCCACAGGGTTGGTTCTTTACTGCCTGCTGAGGTTATCCATCAGTTCAGGATACAATATCATCAGCATGCTAATGAGATCCAAATATACTTGTTATCCCAGTGCTAGAGATGTTGTCAATAGCTTGATCCAGTGCCTGGAGTTTGTCAGGGTCTGGATGGTGTGAAACAGACTGAAGGTGAACCCTGACAAGACAAAGTTACTGTTTTTATATTGGGGCACGCTGAATGCTCTGGTGTTGTCTTTGGATGGAGTGGCACTTTTGCTGAGATAGCAGGTCTAGGACTTGGGAGATCTAGACCCATGGCTATTGCTGATGGGCAAATGGAGACTGTGGGCAGGACAGCCTTTACCCATCTGTGGTTATGGCACCAACTGCAACAGCTATCTGGAGTGAGAGGATCTCAGCACAGTGATTCATGCCCTCATCATTAATCACTTGGACTACTGCAAAGTGCTACATGTAGAGCTAATTTGGAAGACCACTCAGAATGGTCTAAAATATAGTGGTTGTACAAAGCTACTTCAAATTACTGTTGGAAATGTGAAAAGCATGAAAGGGATATTTTATCATGCATGGTGGATGTGTGAAAAAGCGAAAAAGTACTGGACACAAATATATATGATAAGGCAACAAATTTTAAAATTTAATATTCAGTTGAAACCAGAGATTTTTTTTACTAGGACTTACGGACAGTCAATTAGAAAAAACTCATGGATGATTGGTTTTGCATATGGTAACTGCAGCAAGGCTATTATATGCACAAAGATGGAAAAATACAGAAATACCCACAATGGAGAAGTGGGCTATGAAGATGGTAGAACTGGCTGAAATGGCTAAATTGACTTGTCTGATTAAGGAAGGAACAATCACTACTTTTATACAGTAAAAGACTGGAAACCGTTTATGGACTTTTTGCTGAAAATGGACAAAAATGAATTGGTGATTTTGGGATTTACTAATTAAAAAGGGTTGTTTATGGGATGAAGGGAACCAAGATATGGAATTTGGGAGGGTAGAAATGGTAATAATCATGCTAGTACCTGCTGCAAAGATCAGAAGTCACTTCTTTAGATATCTTTTGTTTTGTTTTTCTGTTTCTCATTTTTTCTCTTATCTTTTTATATCTCTTTCTCTGTTTACTTTTTTCTAAGTTTCTGGAGTTTTTAAATTCTGTGTGAAATTGTTTTTCAAACACACACACACAAACACCAAAATGTAATGGCCCATTTGTTGGCTGGCATATATCAATATATATCAACAAGCGGAAGTTAAGCCAGTGCTTTGGGCCATGCACTTACTTCCCCTTAGTGTCTGGATGCAATTCCAACCACTAGCACTTCCTATGCCCTTTATGGTTTGGCACTGAAGTAGCTACAGGAAATTCTGCTCCAGCTGAATCCAACCAGTCCAATTTGCTCACTTGGGGAGGAACAAGCTGTGGTTCGCCACTTTCACAAGTTGAGAGGGGCTGAGGCCTGCAGACACTCTTTCTCAGTGGGGCTCTTATCCAATGGAGCAGTCTCCTATTGGAAATCAGATTTGCCCCTCTGAACTGCTTTGGAAACCTATGGAGGATGAAATGATGCCATCAGTTTGTTACTGGTTTTATTATTGCTTGGTTTTATTTATTTTACATTTTTTAAAAATTGTATTAGGCATGTTCTATTGTACTTTTATTTTAATTTTATTGTACTGTTGATTGCCATATGGCTATTGTTAATTACTGAGTCTCTCTGGATAGTGGCAGGTATAATAAACAAATAAACATATATGTTTTTAACTACTGATTTTAACTTCATTTTTTTCATTATAAAACCATTATATTATAATGATCTTTCCATGTATAAATGCTTAAAATAATTTATGACAGAATAAATTGATCCCAATTGGAACTTCAAAATATATTAATAGTTATTAGAAACAAAGAATTCATTACAATATTGGAAAAGATTCTGCGTGGTTTCTGGTATGCATATTCCACCATGACCTATGTCCAGTGGTTGTGACAGAATGAAGCAGCAGCTAAGTACTGCCTTCCATCCTGTCATGTGATTTCCCAGGCATGCAATTTGTGCATGGAGATGATAAGGAAACATAGCAGAAAATGAAATACAGTAGGTGAGGTTTCCATACATAAGAGTGTCTTACACTGCTGGAGGGTCAGATGAAAAAGAAGCTGAAATGGGCTAAGGAGCTGGCAAGAAGGAATAGTTGTTATTGGAATTCTGAAAACAAAGAATGAGATCATGGCTGGAGCACAAATTTTGAGTTAGTTTTGGTTGTAGGCTCCAGAGTGGACAAAAGATCACCACAGAGTGAAGGGTAGATCACCAAAGATGGAGGAAGATGGCAAGGCATCTGACCCAGCACAGAATTCTGAGGGAGAAGAGAATCTGAAACCCATACTGCTGCTAATCCTGAGAGATTACCAGCTAAGGAGAATGAATGCCCTTGATTATCCGTAAGAGGAGGGGGGAGTTTGGCTATAGCTACACCTAGAACTACATTCTAGATTCTAGAATAAAGACACTTAGGTAGTAGCAAAAGCTCTAGTCTTATAGGCAGGGAGATAACAAAGCTGGGAAGTGGAGAATAAAACTATACATCAAATTGCTGCATTTTAACTACTTTTTGGGAGTCTTTGCAGGCAGAGAACGGGGGCAGGCGAAGAGATCTGTTTATTCACTTAAGCTAAATTCCACTTACATGATTAGCCTTCTGTGGATGAAACAAAAATCGATGTGTTCTATCTTGCAGTGATACAACTAAAGAAAGAAATAGTTCACAAGAAGGTCTTTATGTGCTGGAATTTGAGCTGGATCCTGAGAACCAGACCTGCACCTCCTACCAGCTGTGACACTGGTGCTGTGCTTGAAAGTATGGCTGACAGTGGCAGATGACGATGTCACCTGCTGTGCTTTGAATGGGATGCCATTATCCCTGCTCCGACATGGCTCTGGGGTGGGCCCCAATCCAAGAGAAAGGCTGCACCACAGACACAGGAGGCACAGGGGAGGCCATCCTCGCCAAACCATTTGCCTTGGCAGGAAAACTGTCATCCAGACTCATTTTCCAAGACTTACTCAGTGACAGGAGAGCTGAAAGTGCAGCACATTCAGGCATCATTCATTAGCAAGGGACCCAGCAGGAACTCCAGCAAGGAAGGATCGGCCTGGTTGGACTGGATAGAATCGCTGCCTTAGCTCTGATCTAGCAAAATGCTCTGTTTTCCCCTTCCTTCTGTCTGGGTCTTCACATTTTTAATTGTAAGTCAGTGGGTAAGACATTTCTATCTTTTGGGAGACAGTGATTGTCTAAACATGACGAAAATACAATGAGCATATTTTATTCCTGTTTCTAGCCTGGGTTTGGGGCAAAATAAAATTTTCATCAATGGTAAAGTTGAACTGAAATGGTTCTCTTTCACTACCCTATTATGGGAGGCCAAAGAGGAAGGGAGGGCTACTTGAACTATTTTGGAGATGGGTGGTGAGAAAATAGATTGTGTGTGTGTGTGTGTGTGTGGAGATGGGTGGTGAGAAAATAGATTGTGTGTGTGTGTGTGTGTGTGTGTGTGAGAGAGAGAGAGAGAGAGCATGCACATGCACATGCACACAGAGGTGAGTCTGAGAAAGAAACATGGAAGAATGAGAGATAGAAAATATAGGAGATTCTGCCCCACCCACCCCTTGAGAGAATCAACTGTACCAAATTTGAGAGAAACCATTGCTGAGGAACAGGGTATGCCAAGAGCTTTTACTTAATTTTAATTTTAAAAAATCCCACAAAAAATGTTTCTTGATAGAATGAAATTAAATCTGTAGGCAAATTTAAACTTTCTGAATTTAACACTTTGATATGAAAAGGTTTGGGATAATCATACAGTGTTTGCACGGCTGTTATTTATTGGCGAGATGACTTCCAGATAAGGCTCATGTGAGTCAATGAATATCTGCTGACCTTAGCCAGGCTGCTAATTTGGTTAGAACAGATCTGAAACTGAACTTAACAAAAGATGTCATACCCTTCTATATAGCCTGTGTTCATTGTACACCATTTTCACCTGGGGACTTTTAAAAAACATGTGTACATCAAGGCAGACACCATAATAAACAAAACAGATATCACTGAATTTTCTTTTTTTAATAGTAAATTTTATTAGGTTTCAAGAGAAGAATAAAAACTATTAAAAAAACTACAAACAAAGAAAAAAAAACTAAAAAAGTATGGAAACACAAGATAAAAATTTGTCAAATTTACAAAAAGATGTGGCTTCCGACTTTTAACAGCAAGGATATACAAAGATTTCCATAATCAATCTCTTACTTTATATTAAACCAAAACACCACATTATTTCTATAAGTCATTCCACTTTAACACATAATAAAAATTACTAAGTACAGTTACTCCTCCCCCTTGTATTAAGATAAAGAAAAGAAATCATATAAACCTCCTAAAGATCTTTCTCTCCTCCAAAAGATAAAACATATTTAATTATTCCCTTCCTACCACTATTCTATACATTTCTGTCTACTATAATAAGAATCAAATTAAAAAGCACATAAGTTGTCTGCTATTATACTTAATAGTACAACAGTTTTAATAATCCCAATCTTAATAAACCCAAAAAACAAAGAATTCAAACAGTAATTCCAAATCTTTAAAAGGGAATAACATCTATCAAATTCTTAAAGCAGACCAGATGAACATTCTTCAACCCTCATCTCACTTCAAAATAAACCAAAGCAGTTACATATCCCCACAATGTGCACAGAGATTTCCTCTTGAAAGAATCAAACAGCCCAACTGCCCCCCTCAAAGATTCCAGGTTCTTTTCACGGCATTCAACCACAAGATCAATTTTACTTATCACTTGCAGATCACTCTCTCCCCTTGATTTCTCCAACTCCATTCTCCAATCTTCATCCAACATCTTGATAAAATTCCCAATCCTAGTCTTTAAAAAAAACCCTTTCTATAGCTCTTAAATTCCTCAGTTTCATCCACCACATCCCCAACCTGATGACACATTTTAGATCTCATATTTTCCACAATGTCCTGGATATCTTGCATATAAGATTGATAGAAGTCAGAAGAAATCTGTTTAAAATCCTGGTGAAAGTTAGAAAGAATCTGTTTGAAATCCTCCATGTCTCATGCAGTAGATTATGGCACCTCTAGGAGCTTAACCAGTGAAAGTTGAAGCTATGGAAGAGTTCCAAAGTTTGTTTACATAAAGTGAGAGTGAGATAGCAGACAGTTCTCAAGGGAAAGTGAAAACAGAAAGCTGAAGGTTCAAATTAGCCGATTCAACATGTAGGAAAATGCTAATATCTTCAAATTTAATACAAAAATAATAACAGGAAGACAATTGTTTACTCTCAATCTTTGGAATTTCCTTTGGAAGGAAAATGAAATCCAAAAGTTAAAAGATTTTTTTTTAAGTAATCCCAAAAATAACATTAAGCACCAAGAGAACCAGCTTCTCCTTGCTGTAGAAAGCCTCTCTTGGGGTACATATACTTAAAAAAAAATACAAATTAGTGATTTAGAAATGGGGTGGCTGGTTTTAGTGTCCCTTTAAGGCTACAGTGCAGCTTGGAAAGTGATGAAGTCCCCGCCTCCCAGGTGGCTCTTACCATTCGAACGCGGAATGCTGTTTGTGATCTCCTGGCCGCAAGCAGCTGTCTGGAGGATAGATGGGATGATTCCAGGCATTCTCCTTGATCTGGAGAATGTTTCTGGGATTCAGGAAAACCTGCCTGAGCCTGAAAAAAGTTACTGCATTGTCAGCTCCACCTGCTGAACCAGTGGGCACAGACGTTCAGTCCACCATTCCCACTGGAAACCCCAAGATATTGAATTTTCCAACAAGATGTCAGTGTTACATATTCTTACAGACTCCACCAAAACATTTTACCACTCTGTTCCTGAGAGAGAATGAGCAAAGAACACTGAACATAGGAGAATTCTACAATGTTATTTTAATATCTCCCTGAAGCACTGATATTTAAGGACCTTGATAAAACCACTTACTGTTATTAGAACCTAGATTTGTTAGTAAAAGATGTCCTCTTTCTCCTCATTCACTCTTTGCCTTGCCCTGCTTTAGAGTTTTCCTTTTATGAAGAACTTGGTGAAAAGAAAGCTATACCAGGCCTTCCACTTGGTGTAGACTAGTGTTTCTCAGCCTCAGCAACTTTAAGATATCTGCCTGGGGAATTCTGGGAGTTGAAGTCCACACATCTTAAAGTTGCTGAGATTGAAAAACACTGAAGTAGACTTTCTGTACTTTTACATTTTTCAAGTCAATTTGAAAGATCTATAGGTAAAGTCCACCTGTAATGTTTACTGATTGATGACATCTTTTAATTTCCCTCATATTTCAAAAAGTTTAAAATGTCACCAGTGCTTAACTCTTTCTTTTCCTTAGTCATCCCTCAGTTTATCTATAGGCTTTTCTCCAGTGGTAAGTTAAAGTGTTAGAGAATTCTTGGCTCCAAAATACACCCCCAAAATCAGGCTTGGCTTATCCACAGACCAGAACTCAGGTTAAAAAAAAATAATCATGGGCTTTAAATGATGATGTAAAAGTTTGCAGATTTCTACCTTTCACTGATTTCTGATAGGTAGGAAATTAGCATGTCTGGAAATCCTCAATGGTTATCATATGATGCAGCTTTCAAGCTAAAAGTTATCAGTATTGTGGAGGAGACGAAAAATTCTGTTGCTGCCACAGAATTTGAGGTACATGAAAAACAAGTTGGAAGAATGGAAGAAAAGGAAAGCTATTTTCTTGGATGGTTGCAATTTTGAGGGTTGGCTCATCTGCAGGTGGTGCATTTTTCCTGCTATTTTGGATGTAATTTTGCAGGTTGGCTTATCCACAGATGGGCTTATACATGAGTATATATGGCTGTCAGAGGTTTGGCCCCAGAAGCCATAATACCCCTTCTGGGCCTTCTCCTCTGTCATGGGTTATAAAGGAGGGAGGGGAAGAAGTGATTACTGTGTGAGAAACGGAGACAGCACGGATTGAACCCGCAAACTGACACCAGAGTGTTGTGGCTACCATCTTATCAGCAAACTGACAGTGAAGAATGCTGCTGGGAATCATGTTGTAAAAACCAATAGCAGTAGTAAATGTTCAATTTCAAATGAAGGTGGGAGATTGGGGCGAGTAAAAGGAGGGAATTGGGGAATCTCAGTCACTTGAGTCTTTAGTTGGAGATGGAACTGTATCTTTCAATAAAGGAATACTTTACTGAGACCTGACTGAGAAATCCAGAGAGATTTCTTACTGTTGGGATATCTGAATCCATGATCTTCACAATGGCATTCACTTGTCCTTGAGCCAGATTAAAACTATGCTGGCATAACATCTTCTACTTTGATTGCCCATTCTTTTATTCCCTCTGTTGTTTCTGTCTTGGCTTTCTGCTGAAAAGAGGTTTCCTGGTTAGGCATGAATATGTAGCATATATTAAAGCAAAAGCACTGGTTAAACTGTCCTGCTTTTCTGCCACCTCCCTTTCTAAACATTACCTGCCAGCACGAAACCACTCACCGATCACAGCAGTGCAGTAGAAATATGGCAGGATTTGACATCTGAACTCTGACCTTTTGGATGCTTTGTATCCTTCCTTTTGATAAGTGGAAGTTAGCTAGGATCATAAAGAGAATGAAGGTGATTTTTTTTAAAAAAATAATTTTATTAAGAGATTTTACATAGATAATAAGAAATACATTCAAAGAAAAATATATAGCAAAGTAAGTGTGAAAAAGAGAAAAAGAAAAGAAAGAGAAGGGAAAAAAAACTGAAAAGAAGATACAGAAAAGAAAAGTAAATAAAATACCACCACCCCCTGCACCCAGAAAGTGTATACAAAGAAATGGCTTCCAATATCCCTCTGGACAATTATATATACAATTCTAATCAACCCACTCTCTCCAATTTCATCATAATTCCCCACTTTCTATAACCTATTCTTTCTAATCATCAAAAGCATAAATCACAAAGTCATTTTCTTTCTCACACAAAAAGTCCATAAGAGGTTTCCACTCATTGATAAATGTCAATAATGACCTTTCTCTAATCAAAGAAGTCAATTTGTCCATCTCAGCAAGTTCTGTCAATTTTCACCAACCATTCCTCCATGGTGGATAATGCCAAATATTTCCATCTTTGTGCATATAATAATCTTGCTGCAGTAATCATTATATTGAAATAATCCTCCATGGCTGTTTTCTAACTGTTTATCCATCAATCCTAAAAGGAAAAGCTCTGGCTTTAATTTAATATTTAATTGAATAGATATATTTAAAGTCCTCTGCATCAATGTATGTATTTGAATCCAAATTTTTAAAAACTTTTTTACATGTCCACCAAGCATGATAAAATGTCCCTTCATGTTCTTCATATTTCTAACTTACATTTGGAATGCCTTTATACATTCTAGATAATTTCTCTAGTGCCATGTACCAATAATACATCATTTTATAAAAATTCTCTTTAAGATCAGAACAGAATGTAAATTTCAGCCATTTTAACCACATATTTTCCCATTGATCCATCTGTCTGTAATTGTTAAGATGTTAAATCCTGCCATTGTGCCAGGAAGGAACATCCTGCCAATCTTTTAAAATCTACAGGGTCATTGGGAGTACTTGGCGGTAAACTGCCAGATTTGCAGAGTAGGTGAGAATGCTTGGGGGGGATTTTGGTGTATTCGCATAGCCACAGACTGTGATGATCAGAGCACTGTGCCGAGCAGTCCAGCACCAAGGACAGATCAAAGGGCGCTGTTGTTGAGTTGGTTTATTTGGGCTCGGAAAGACCGGAAAACTGTCAGAAGAAGGGAGGGGCTGTCAAACCGCGGATACCTGATTGGGGGGGGGGGGGAATCTTGATTATTTTAAACTGCTGGCTGCACGGGTTTTCTTCACTCGAATCTTTGAGGTGTAATGGATCACTGGCTTTAATAAAGAACTCTTCATATCCTAAATGGCTTGTACTGAGAGTTGCTGATTTAATAGCCACGGGCATCACAGTTATAACCAAAATTCTTAGTCCGCTTTATCATACATTCTTTAACCTATTCCTCCTCTGTTTCGAATTTCAGCAAAAGTTTGTACGTTTTAGCAATTATATGTTCATCATTGGTACACAATTGTATTTCAAATTCTGTCTTACATTGCTCCATATTATAAATCTTTTCAGCCATTTTAAATCTTTCTGATAGCTGTAAATGGGAAAACCATTGACAACTATATCCTTCTGCCATTAATTGCTCTCTTGATTTGATTTTGTATTCCCCTTGGTGATTTTCCAATAATTCCTGGTACGTTAACCATTTGTCTTTGTCTTTGCTAAGTTTCTCTTCTATAAAATGCCTCTTGTGCTGAGATCCCCAGAGGTGTTTTTGGGCACAGCCTGGGTTTGTATCTATTCATATTCTCAATATGGCATGTCTAATAAAATAGTTTTTAAAATCCACATTAACTTTAACTTCATCGTACCATAAATATCCATGTCATCAAAACCTCAGGTCATGGTCTTCTAACTCTAAAAGTCTCTTGTTTCTCAGCAACATCCATTTTTTCATCTAGATCAAACAACAAACTGCAAAATAGAAGTTCAAATCCAATAAACCCAATCCTATAAGTTGGGAAAGCAGCTTACCAAGCAAATGGGAAAACAGGATTGCAGCTTGAGTTTCATAATGAGATTGTCATAGAATACTTACATGTCCTCAAAGAACTCATCTCCCTGGGTCTCAATGAATTGCATCTTCAGAGGCTGAAGGAACTTGCAGATGAATCTTCGGATCCTTGGAAAAAGTTGCATGTTGAACCTCTGCAGTGATTACCAGAGATCAGAACTGACTTATCAAAAAGAAGTTGTGCCCAACTAAGCTTAGTTTTTGATTGAGGAACTTCCTTAAAAGTCTGTGGAGAAACATTAGACAGAGTTCCATGGCACCTTGATTATGAAGCTGGTTAACAGCGCTGCGGGTTAAACCGCTGAGCTGTCGATCGGAAGGTCGGCGGTTCGAAACCGCGCGGCGGGGTGAGCTCCCGTTGCTCGTCCCAGCTTCTGCACACCAAGCAGTTCGAAAACATGCAAATGTGAGTAGATTAATTGGTACCGCTTCGGCGGGAAGGTAACGGCGTTCCGTGAGTCATGCTGGCCACATGACCCGGAAGTGGACAACGCCGGCTCCAAGGCTTTGAAACGGAGATGAGCACCGCCCCCTAGAGTCGGACACGACTGGACTTTACGTCAAGGGAAACCTTTACCTTTACCTAACAGACACCTGGATAGCATTACTGCTAGAATTGTTTGTTTTCAAATTGAAGGGAGATTAAGTGGAGAGTTGTGAGACTTCTTTCTAGATGTAATACTTTTCAAACATTTTCATTAATGATTCAGAGAAGGTGGGAAAACTTATTAAATGAATAGGTGGACACAACTGAGTAGAGTATCTTAGAAGATATGAATACAATGCCAAATAACTTTTGATAAATAAGAAAGAGAATTATTTCTTTTCAATATGGTGATCAATATAAAGTTTGTTTAGAAAAAATAAATAAAAAATACAGTTATAAAATCTGGTTTAGCAACAATGCATCTGAAAATAATTTTTTAATTGTAGATAATTACAATATCAAGTTACCAGGGACAGGAAACAAAGACCTGTGAAGAGAAATGGAAGGAACCGAGTATGAAAAGCCCAGAGAAAAGAAAATTGAGGGTGAAATGATAGCATTCACCTGGTACCCAAGAGCAGTGTTTCTCAACCTTGGCAACTTAAAATGTGTGGACTTCCTCTCCCACAATTCCCCAGAGAGCGTGCTGGCTGGGGAATTCTGGGAGTTGAAGTCCATACATCTTAAAGTTTCAAGGTTAAGAAACACTGCCCAAGAGTGATCACACGGAAGGACAGTATGACATATTCCCTGTTGACCCAGAGTATAAACACCATATCTGGGTTTAAATTACAAAAAGGCAGATTTTGGGGGAAGTGAGGGAGTGAGATCAGGAATCTATTGCTGACAATAAGAAGGGGAACCAATTACTAACAAAATGGTAAGCCTTCCCAACTTAATGGGGATGCTTTAAACTGAAGTCTTACATCAGGCAGAAACTGGACTTGGGGTCCCCTTCCAATTCTTGGCTTCTGTGAATAGTATGGATGTTCCAAATCACTTCATTATGGAAATTTGGGCCATGGGAAGATGACTTTGATGTCAACAGTTATTGCCAGTTACTGCTTCTCTAGATTCCCATCCATGAATTCCTCTTTTAGACACTCAAATTCCCTCAGAATAATGGAAATTTTAAATATCAAAACAAGATTTATAAACTAGATATTCATTCATTTCTACTTACATTTTTCACTTTTGCTTTCAGAGTAGGAGTGACATTTTCCAGTCTATAGGAATGAATGGTATCTGCAAAGAAGCATCTTTATTAACACTAACCATCAACAAACAAAAAAATCCTTTCTATGCCAGTACTAATCCAGAAGAGAGGACGTGGAGGCATAAGCTTCTGTTCTTAACTGTGATTATGTCGGAATGATGAAATGTGTCCTTTTCTACTTGCATTGTGATATTACACTGTAATGGTTGCCCTAGCCCAATATACTCAGACTCACAAGAGGCTTCTTTATGAATTCTGATTTATTAAAGAACTACGGGCAAATACAGAGAAAGCTGAGAATGAGCAAAAGCGCGCCAAATACAAACTTAAACCCTTGGTGCAAACGTATCCCGCCTCCCTCGTAACAGCCCCGCCCGGCACAGGTGCTAGCAATCGTCAGAGTTGATAGCCTGGGAAAGTAACCTTGAGCGCAGTAGATAATGCAAATACATTCCAGAGCAAAGCCAAAAGATAAGTACTCCCATCCTCCCGAGAAAGATGAAGCACGCATCCTGCTAATGACATGCGAAACGTTACGATGTATCAAAGACATTGAAACGGCGAACATGACATTACACACAGGTACACAGAGGTAGAGTTTGTGTTGTAATCTGTGACACTCATTTAATCAGTCCCCCACCCACCCACCAAAGCCCTACAAATGGGTTTATAAAGCAACTGCCAACTTCTAGCAGATAAGTCCAGATTGTTGGACTCTAAGCACAATTTATTTTAATGTTACTCAGGTTGCATTATCTATTTCACTAGAAACAAGACAAAACAAAAAATGATTTCATTGTTACAAAAACAAAAATGACAAAAACACAGAAATACCAGCATGATATTTTACAATTCTGGAATGCCAGTGTAAAAGAAAAAAGAAAAGGAATGTATGTAGGTGTGTAAAATAAATATGTGCACACTCACAATTACTACTGTGTTTAAAGAAATTGAATAGGGGAGGGATTGAATAGGAGGTAAGTAGCAGGAAGGAAAGCTGAGGTAGGCAGGATGAATATGAGTTCACTTCATCATAATCTGTCCACCACCAGTGGGGATGGGATACAATGGGTTTCTTTGCAATAAAACCATCTATAGAAACAAATTGCACTGAAGTTCCAATGTAATTCTGCAAGCAAAAATAAAGGACGTGGTCATGTATAAACTCAGCTACAATTTGCAGCCCATTCATGACATCTAGAATCTGCTACTTCAAGCAGCCTCTCATTGGGCCTGCTGGTAAAATAGGAATAATGCTGTTTCCTAGTTGGCAAAGTAACCCCCAACTGCTAATACTGATCTGCTTGCATGTCTGGGCACAAAGGTGACTACAGCTGTGGAAACATGACTGCCCTCTCCATTCCACCTACAGAAAAGATCATTGTGGACATGCTTCCCTCATTCTGCGTACCAAGTTCATATTGCAACGAAATGAGCAGTGGAAAAGCCAGTGCATTGAAATGTGTTTTGAAGAATCAGTGAATGCATCAGAACAGCCCCCTTCCCATTCTGCCCTAACAAATGAAGCTCCTGTGCCGTCAAAGTAAGATTGATCGCTCCTTTGGCATTTCATATGCAGTGTTCTGAATATGGAGTGAGGGAGGGGTGCATTCCCTAGAGGTGCCAGCCTAGCTCCTTTGCCGTTTCCCTCTGGAGAACTGCTGAAGGCATGGCAGTGGAGGCTTAGGGAGGAACCCTTCCTCTTCTGACTTCATCAACATTTACTTTCTCATTTCAGATCTTGGCAGATGGAATTCTGTCTGCCATCCAGGATGGATGACCTAGCTGCACCTCCTACTTGGATCCTCATCAGAGACACCAAAATTGTTTTCAAAATTAAAATAAAAATAGTCCAATTTTTATGGAGAATGAAACCTGTGATATATTTTACTTAGGAATTTGCAGAGGAAAAAGAAAAAAAACAGTTTCAGAAATAAACAAAAATCCCAAAGCTGATTTTTTTCAATTTAGTCTGAAGTGGAGCTGTCTAGCCTGCCAAGAAGTGAGGTCTGCTTAAAGAATGAGAGTCTAGGTCAGACCATTTCCCTTTGTCTTTCACTCCTATCCCTTATTCATAACCTTATGGCTTTGAGAGTGAGTGACTGAAGAAGTAGTTTGCTAGGAAAATAGGGTGACCAATCTGTTCACACTAAAAGGGACGGTGGCACTCTTATCCATTGTTTCACATGGTTAAGAACTGCTTTCATATGTATCAAAGAGCAATTTGGCCATAATTGACAGATGTGTGAAGCTCCATGTGGTAAACCATGTAACATAAACATTCTGACCTCATAAATATGAGGATCTGGCATGCATCACTGAGAGTTGGGCAGGAGAGAGCAAACAGGTTCTTATTTGGGTTTGCCAACCTTTTTAGTGCAAAAGCTGTCTAGACTTTATTGGTAGAGAACAACTGTTGCATTCTGTCATGAGTCCATTTGCTGTTGATGAATTTTACTTTCAGTGTTGGGTATATACCTGGTGTTGGGCTCTTGAGAGAGGACACCTTGCCTATTTGTGGTTTTTGTGTCTCAAGTGGTAAGAATTATTACAAAGGAGGTCCTGAAGGCTCCTGGTTCATTTACATCCAAACCTTTCTCTGACATGGCCCAGAAATTTATAGCTATGTGAAAACACTTGAGGCAGCAGGACAATGCAGAATTCAGAAATGGTTCAGAGGCGTTTGCTGGACCTTACATGATGCAAGCGCAACACCTCTCACTATTCATTTAAACGGGGCTTTGTTGCGAGCCTGAAAGAAAGATGCCGTATGCGCATGAACATATGTATGTATTTAAATTTATGTGCCTCCTCATATTATCGTGTTTATAAAATAAAAGCCATAAGCAATCATAAAACTGCTGAACTTAAAAATAATAAAATCAAACCCAACATGTGGCCAGTAAACTACAAACTTTCTGTGGGTTGATTGCTTTGAGTTAAGTTGCATGCTGTCTTCTGAAGGCCCATTGAAAAAGCACAGTTTTGACCACTGTACTTTCCAAAATGACATTAAGGGGCCATCTTCACTTTGGATGAGGAGACTGCCCCAAGAGAATCTGTTTCCCTTCTCAGTCTGCTTTCACAGCTTGTGTGGAGTAGGGGTGCAAATTCTTCCTAGTTCAGATAGTCCTGAAGGTAACAAGGACCCAAGCTATAAATGGTGGTAGTCAGCATCTTACATTGGACCTGGAAGCCTACTGGTAAAGCCATTGTTTTAAAGAATTAACTCTTAAAATTAATGCCACTCTTAAAGCAGACATAACTTTTTTTTGTGTGGAAACCAGAAAAAAGAACAAACTGATTTAACATATAGCAGAGAAGTGCTGTGAAGTTCAGTTTTAGAAGCACACAACAAATCTAACAGATAGACCTATATAGTCTTCTCATAGTTCTGGGAAGATTTGTTTTAATTTGAATACTCTGATATCTCTTGCACATATTTTTTGCCTTTATTTGGCATATATCTTTTGCATGTATTTTTTGCCTTCATTTGGTCAAACTGTACCCTCCCCCCATAACTGTTTAATTTAAAAAGATTCCTAGCAGAGGCCAAATATGAAATAGATAACGTGCTGCTATAAATGAACATAGTAAAATGAAAGCTTGTTTGGGTGCAGTAAAGAATGGGACAGCACTTTGCATAAAGAAGATAAAAAATAAATGTGGGATAAATTGATATGCAAGATGTAAATATATGTGGGAAAGAGTTTGGGAGATGGGGGGAGGGGAAAGAGATGCTGCCTAGGGAATGATTAGATAAGAGAGGCCATAGCCCACAGTTGCATAATGGAAAAAGAAAGACTCAGAAGGGACCTCCCCTAACTGATTGTAAAAGAGACGGTGGGAGATTTGTACTTTCAGACTTGCAAGATTCTGTTAATGTAGCCTTACAATAAAATAGTATTAGCTTGTCTGGTCATGTTTCTTAACTGGTCTGCCTGGAAAGGTTGACATAGTTGACATAATTGGTCTAGATGGGGTTGCAGATTTGCTTCAAGATCAGGCCAACAGGGAATTTGCTCCTGATTAACATTGCTCCTGATTGTCCAGGTGATGGCAGAAGCTAGAAACATATTTCATGAGAGGAAGCTGGTATATCTGCTTTACTTGTTCTTGAAGAAAGGGTATAAATGATCTATCATTTGGTTTATAATTTGATTTAGCACTATTATACCACATTGGGTATGAAAACGTCTTTGAAAGATTCTTGGAAACTTTAATTTACTCAATATAGCAGCTCTGTCATGTTCATCGTTCCAATGAGTTGCATACATCGTAACGTTTCACATGTCATGTCTCTGATCCGTGTCTATCACCTGCGGGGCGGGGAATTTCAGCCCTGCCAGGCTGTTATCTTTCTGTTGCACTGAAAGAATGTGTGTTTGGGTTATAACATGTATTCAAGGTTACTTTCCCAGGCAGATGTGTGATGCTTGCCAGGCCTGGGAGGGGGTGGTTGCGATGGTGGGGTGGGGGGGGTGGGATCGGCTTGGAGGCGAGGGTTTTTAGTTTGTATTTGGTGTGCTTTTGCTCATTCTCAGCTTTCTTCGTATTTGCATACTATCCTTTCAATAAATCAGTTTTATTCACTAAACTCTGGTGAGACTGACTTCGGTGGGATAAGGCGATCATTACATAAAGCTGAGAATCATCATAGAAACTTATCCCGCTAGCCCCTAGCCAGGTTACCTGTGACAGGGAGCGCTAGCGATGTCTCTACTACGGGAAGCCGAGTGGATTGAAGAGGAACCAGACACCATGGTGCGGGTGGCCCGGAGTGCCCGCGCGGAGAGGGCGGCCCGCCGGGAACAGCTGGGGCTACTACCCGGTGAGCAGTTGGTAACGTCGGAAACGACGGGCACGTCAGGGGCCGAATATAGAACAGGGGACGAGGACGAGGACTCCGCTGTAGGGGATGCCCAAAAAGGTCCGGAAACCCGGACCTCCGTTGTCACCTACAGTGGTAGTGGTAACTGGTGCAGCTGAAGAATCGGTCACCCCCGCGCGAATGAAGGCTCTGGAGGAGAAGTTGGAGTCTTTGGCGGTGATGCCAAGGGAAAGCCGTGGGAAGTCGGGGTCGGCTGAGGGGAGACGAAAGGATGCTAGGGATCAGAGCGCCCACCCGGAGTCACCACCCCCAACTCCGCGGAGAAGAGGTCGGACTCAGTTCCAACAGTCAGCGACAGGGAGGAGGACCCTAGACATGACTGAAAAAGCCGAACGGCTGGAGGCGGTGAGACCCCCCCCCCTTTCCTGTGAAGTTTGACGGTGACCCTACGAAGCTGTCTTTCTTCATTACCAATGCTAATAGCTACATGGAGGATTGGGAGCAGAGTTTCCGTTCTGAGAGGGGGAAAATCAATGCCGTGGCTAATAGGCTGAAGGGGAGGGCGGCGGATTGGTACGTCCAGCTGTGTCAAGCAGAGGCCCCAGAGCTAGAGGACTTTGAGGAGTTCCTGTGGGCGCTAAAGCAACACTTCAAGGACCCTCTAGCACAAGAGAGGGCAAAACGGGCCCTAAAGAACCTGGCACAAGGATCGCTGTCAGTGGCAGACTACGCGTTAGAGTTCAAAGCACTGGCCAGAAAAGTTGAGGATTGGTCCCAGTCCACCTTAGTAGAGATGTTTAAAGATGGACTGGAAACTGAGGTCCTTCGGTGGGCTCTGGGGCGTGATGAACCAAAGACTTTGTATGGGTGGATTCAACTAGTGGGCAGCACCGAAAACACCCTGGAAACCTTCGTACATCGTAAGGCGGTGAAGCAAGGCAAAACCATCAAAAGCGCCCGCGCTCCCATCTCTTCGGGACGACCCAGACATCGGGCATGGGAAGAGGAGAGGGAGCGTCGCTTTGCAAAGGGGCAATGTCTGCGCTGCGGGAAGGAAGGGCACCGGGCGGTGGCGTGCCCAAAAAGACGAGCCGAGGATCGCCCAGCTAAACCGGCTGGGAAATCGCCATCCCTACCCAGGAAGATGAAAGCCGCTCTGGCTGAGGTGGAACCTGAGGGCATCCCTTTCTTTGGAGATGAGGGGGAACGGGAGACCGATGAGCTGGCGGGAAACACCAGCCACCTGCTTTAAAGGGCGCCGTGGGGCAGGTGGAAGACGCAGAAGATGGGCGCGACCATGTTTTGGTGAGTGGGGATTTCCCTACCTTGACCGTTAGAGTGAAGTTGGGGTCCAGCACCCGAACCATAGAACTGTGGGCCATGGTTGATTCGGGGTGCTCACGGTCCTTGATGCACCCCGATGTGGTTACTGCGTTGGGGTTACCCACGTTCCCTTTAAAGCGGCCGATGATCTTTACGCAGTTGGACGGGACCATGGCAGGGGGGAAACCAGTCACCCACTCTACCGGGATGGTTGCCTTGCAAATGGGCAGCCATTGGGAAAAATTACCATTTATTGTGGCACCGGTAGGGGGACCTTTGGTCATCTTGGGGATGCCCTGGTTTGTACAGCAAAATCCCTCCATAAACTGGGTGCATCAAACGGTGACGTTCGCAGATGGATTTTATAAAGCCCCTGCGAAAGACCAGCTAGACGACAACGAGGTGGGATGGGCAGCAACCACTTCTCTGCAAGTCCTCCAGCCGCTGGAAGGGCTGCCGGAGCAGTATCAGGACTTTGCAGATGTGTTTGGTGAAAAAGAGGCGGATCGGCTACCGCCTCATCACAAAACTGACTGTGCAATAGAATTTGTTCCTAATGTGAAATTGCCTAGTCCAAAAATTTATTCTATGACCCAGAGGGAGCTGGCAGCACTATGAGAGTTCATTGACAAAAATCTAGCTAGGGGTTTCATTGAACCTGCCAGCTCTCCAGTAGGCGCGCCTGTACTGTTTCGACCAAAGAAGGACGGCACTTTGAGACTGTGTACAGATTTCCATGGGCTCAATGCAGTATCGATATTAAATAAATATCCTTTGCCCCTGATAAAGGACATGTTAACACATCTGGCAAAGGGGAAAATATTATCTAAGCTGGACTTGAGGGAGGCATATTTCCGTATTCGCATACGGGAGGGGGATGAATGGAAAACTGCATTTAATTGTCCTTTGGGTGCTTTTCAATACAAAGTGTTGCCATTTGGATTGGCGGGGGCACCAGGAGTTTTTATGCAACCTATCAATGAGGTCTTGCATGACCACCTATTTAAAGGGGTATTGGTGTATTTAGATGATGTTTTAATATATACTGAAACGATGGAGGAACATATATATCTAGTCAGACAGGTGCTCAGCAAACTGAAAAGGGCAGAATTGTATGCTAAACTGTCAAAATGTGCATTTCATAAGTCGCAAATTGATTACCTAGGCTATAGGATTTCCGATAAAGGAATTGAAATAGATCCCGCTAAAATTGAAGCCATTTTGGCATGGGAGCCACCACACATGCGTAAGCAGCTCCAAAGTCTCCTTGGATTCGTGAATTTTTATCGGCCCTTCATCCAGGGGTTCGCAGAAATTGCGCTACCCCTCACTGAGTTGCTCAAAACTAAAGGTTTGGGGGACACACGGAGGGTGAAAAATCCGGGAGCGCTGCTAAAGTGGACACCCGAATGCCAGAGGGCTTTTCAGACCCTTAAACAGCTGTTTACGTCCGAACCCATCCTGCAGCATCCTGATCCTGACAAACCATTTGTGGTACAGGTGGACGCTTCTGATTTCTCAATTGGAGCTCTATTAATGCAAAGGGACAATCTCGGACAGTTAAAACCATGTGCTTACCTCTCCCGAAAATTTTCGGAGACAGAAAGGAGATGGCACGTTTGGGAGAAAGAGGCTTTTGCTGTTAAAGCTGCTTTGGAAAGCTGGCGTCACTTATTGGAGGGGGCTACCCACCCGTTCGAAGTTTGGACTGATCATAAAAACCTGGAGGCACTGACTGCCTCTCGTAAACTGAGCCCAAAACAAATTAGGTGGGCTCAATTCTTTAGTCGTTTTGACTTTAAACTGAAATTTATACCTGGAAAAACCAACTTCCTGGCTGATGCGCTTTTGCGCCAGCCTCAGGATGCTAGTACGGTGCCAGATCTAGTGGGAACTCTCTGGACTGAGCCCCAAATGAGTCTAGCAGCTGTGACTCGCAGCCAAACCCGAGCGCAGCGCACAGACGCTTCAGTTTCACCTCGCCCGCCTGTTCCCTCAGACTTGCAACAACAGTTTCTGTCCGAGCTAAAAACTGACACTTGGTTGCAAGCAAACCTCAACGAGGTTACTTTTAAACAAGATTTTGCATGGAAGCATGATCGTCTCTATGTACCTGAGACGTTGCGCAAAACCATTCTGTCACGATCCCATGATGACAGAATGGCTGGGCATTTTGGGTTCGGAAAGACCCTTCATCTGGTTAGACGCCAATTCTGGTGGCCAACGCTCCGGCGCGACATCAAAGAATATGTCAATTCCTGCCTAGTATGTGCTGCTTCCAAACGGAAAGTGGGAAAGCCCCAGGGCTTGTTACAACCAGTGGCTAATCCTTCCCGCCCTTGGGAGGAGATCTCTATGGACTTCATTGTTGATTTACCTCCTAGCCAAAGAAAAACTGTCATTTGGGTGGTGAAAGATTTTTTCTCTAAACAAGCCCATTTCATCCCGTGCACCTCCATCCTATCTGCCCAACAGCTAGCCCGCCTTTTCATTGTACACGTGTACAAAATTCATGGATGCCCCGCCCGCTTGGTGACGGACAGAGGAACACAATTCACGTCCATGTTTTGGCGGGAATTTATGAAATTACTAGGTACTAATCAAGCATTGTCAACTGCGTCGCATCCGGAGACTGACGGAAATACGGAGGCGGTCAATTCTACCCTTGAACAATATCTGTGTGCTTTTGTCAATTATCAGCAAGATGATTGGGTCGACCTCCTCCCATTTGCAGAAGTTGCCTACAACAATGCTGTTCATCAAAGCACTGGCCAGGTGCCATTCCATACCGTTTTTGGCCGTGACTTTGTCCCGATCCCAGAACTGCCTCAGCCAGCCTCCCCCCCGTCTTCACCTGCTGATTGGGCTACACGTCTGGCAGCTGCCTGGCCAACAATACAACAGGCGCTTGCTGATGCTCAAGCCACTTACAAACGACATGCAGATTCCAAACGATCCAACTTGCCACCTTTCCGAGTGGGTGATAAGGTGTATCTTTCCACCAAATTCATCAAGTCTACACAACCTTCAAAAAAGTTGGCACCTAAGTTTATTGGTCCTTTTCCTATTGTTGCTCAAATTAACCCTGTTACTTTTAAATTAGATTTGCCTGCAAATCTTAAACGCTTACACCCTGTCTTTCATTGCAGCCTGCTTAAGTCTTTCCACGAATCTGCCCGCTGGCATCCACAGCCTCCAACCCCTGCACCTATCATGATTGATGATCAACAACACTTTAAAGTCCGAGAAATCCTGGATTCCCGACGATGTCGTTCTGTCCTACAATACCTAGTACGCTGGAAACATTTCCCTCATCCTGAGTGGGTTGCCGCCCATGATGTTCACTCCCCTATTCTAGTTACCCATTTCCATGCTGCTTATCCCGCTAAGCCTGCTCCGTGAGGTCATTTCCTTTATTGAAGGGGGGAGATATGTCATGTTCATTGTTCCAATGAGTTGCATACATCGTAACGTTTCACATGTCATGTCTCTGATCCATGTCTATCACCTGCGGGGTGGGGAATTTCAGCCCTGCCAGGCTGTTATCTTTCTGTTGCACTGAAAGAATGTGTGTTTGGGTTATAACATGTATTCAAGGTTACTTTCCCAGGCAGATGTGTGATGCTTGCCAGGCCTGGGAGGGGGTGGTTGCGATGGTGGGGTGGGGGGGGTGGGATCGGCTTGGAGGCGAGGGTTTTTAGTTTGTATTTGGCGCGCTTTTGCTCATCCTCAGCTTTCTTCATATTTGCATACTATCCTTTCAATAAATCAGTTTTATTCACTAAACTCTGGTGAGACTGACTTCATTGGGATAAGGCAATCATTACAAGCTCATCTTCTAATTAGAGCTTGTTGCACAGAGCACACAAGTTGGTACCAAAAGACTATTTTTGGGAGCCTATTCCATAAATTAAAATCTGTCACAATATATACAACTTCATACCACATAATAAATATACAAGTAAAGGAATCAACCAATTTTCCAATCTTCATTTGCTTCCATGAAGTAATAAAATGCACATCCATCAGACTATTCCCTTTTGGGAGTAGTGTTACACAACACATAGAAAAAGATTAAGCAGTGAGCAAAAAAAAAAAAAAAAATGACAGGCAGGAGGTAAAAGTGAGGAACGGGGCAGGTACCTCAGAACTGGTAAGAGGCAAGCCACATTTTGCTAGTTTGCAAGGCAGGCTCTAGCTTAGACATGCCAGTTTGCTGAGAATAGCATGACTGTGCAGGAGATAAAACTAGGCTTTGATCACACTTGCAGGAGACTGGTCAAAATAGGTGAAAAAGTGACTGGCACTGTATTCTTAGAGTTAGGGTATGGGTAGAATTAGGGTGCCAGATATGACTAAGGCTACTGTTTCCTTATATCATGAAAAGGCTTTATGTGAAACTGAAAGTAAAAGGTAAAAAAGTAGAACACTGCAAACTTAGGAACAATCTTTCCATATGAGAAACCAGTACATGGATCTGCATGATCTTCTTAGTCTGCCAAAAGGTTTTCCTTTTGTTATTGTAATGGTTGTCCTAACTTATGTGATGATATATTTGGTACTGTGTTTTGTGCTGGTCTGATAATTTTTGAAGATCAACATTCGATACATGTTGAATTTTTCTTGTGTTTTATTTTATTTTTTATACCTTGTATTATGCTTTCCTTTTCCTTCTGAAGGCAAGAAGAGGTTGGAAGTCTTCCAGAAGTCCTGCACAGAATTAGGGGGAGATTACATACTTACCATCATGCAACCACTATTGATTGGTTCAGCAGAGATGCTCCATGTGTGGCCAGTGGGAGGTTTCTTCCTGATGCAAATTCAAGGAGTGAGGTGGTGTAGGGGTAGGAGAAAAGAAGATCTATATGGGGCCAAGGTCAAGCCTCAGTACTGAAATCTTTCTCCTAATGTAATTCAAATAAACATATTGTGCAATTACTAATTTCTTAAAAATGTTACATATAAGATGAAACATCTGAGAATGGCAGATTACTTCAGAAGATGTTAATCTGCAGGGAAGAAATTTTCATAATTACTAGTATCAAAAACTGGTTTCCTCAAATAACTAGTACAGTGACAACTATTGGAATATTATGACTAGTACTCAAAACACTTTCCACTGTGGCTGCATTGTTTTTTTTTATTTTTATAAGAATTTTATTAAGTTTAAAGCAAAGATAAAAGCTACAGAAAAAAAAAAAAACTACGAAGAAAAAAAAACTAAAAAAGTGTAGAAACACAAGAGAAAATTTTTTTAAATTACAAAAAGAGGTGACTTCTGACTTTTAACAGCAAGGATATACAACAATTTTCCATAATCAATCCCTTACTCTATATTAAACTGAAATCACATTATTTCTATAAATAATTCCATTGGCACATTATAAAAATCACTAAATACAGTTGCTCCCTCCCTGTCACGAGTAGAGATGGTGAGCAGGAGGAGGCCCCTATCCAGGGGGGAAAACACATGCGTAGTTTAGAGACTTTGAGCTGTCATTCAAAGAAACCCAGAACAGACCCGCCTTGAGTTTTGGGGTTTATTTCTCTGAGTTTTCCCATGCTCCTTCAGTTTGGTAGGATTTTCTGTCTACAATAGAAGTTAAATAAACACTAGAGACTTTCTCCTCGTCTCGGCATGGTCTTTGCTTAGCCAGGACACTCCCCCTATATTAAAAGAAAAGAAAAAAATATAGATCTCCTAATCAGCTTCCCCCAAAGATAACATTTATTTAATTATTTCCTTCCTACTACTATTCTGTACATTCCTGTCTACTATAATAAAGATCAAACTAAAAAAACATATAAATTGTCTGCCATTACACTTGATAATACAACAATTTTAATCATCTTAATCATATTAAACTCAAAACCAAATATTTATTATTTTTATTATACCTTAATAATCTTAATCCATTAAAATTATTATTATTAAAAATAAATGAAATCAGCCAAACCCTAAAACCAATCCAAATAAATATTCTTAAACCCTTATCCCACTTCAAAATAAACCAGAGCATTTACTTATCCCCACAATGCGCACAGAGCCTTTTTCTTTAAAAAAATCATACAGCCCAACTGCCCCCCTCAAAAACTCAGACTTCTCTTCAGGAGACCTCCCATACATAATAACCCCTTCTTTTCCATGACGTTCCATCAGAAAATCAATTTCACTTATGGCTTGCAACTTGATCTCTCCCTTTAATTTCTTTGACTATCCGATCTTCATCCAGCATTTCACAAAAGTCCCGATCTCATTCTTAGAAGAAACATTTCGGTCACTGTTAAATTCTTGAGTTTCATCCATGGCATCCCCAACCAGATGACACATTTTAGAGCTCATATTTTCCACAATGTCCTGAATGCCTTGCATAAAAACTTAGTAGGAACCAGAAAGAATCTGTTTAAAATCTCAGTGGAAGTCAGAGAAACTCTGTTTAAAATCCTCCATATCTCACACAGTAGATTATGGCACCCCCTAGGAGCTTATCCAGTGAAAGTCAAAGATATGAAAGGATTCTGGAATGTGTTTACATAAGCAAAAATGAGATATGCAGACAGTTCCCCAGGGAAAGTAGAAGCAGAAAACTGAAAGTTCAAAACAGCCAATTCAACGTCTAGGAAAATGCTAATATTTTAAAATTTAGTACAAAAATAACAACAGGGAGACAATTATTTACTCTCAATCCTTCTTAATATTTGGATGGAAAACAAAGTCCAAAACTTAAAAAGATTTTTTTTTAAAAAAATTGATTCCAAAAATAACAATAAGCACCAAGAGAACCTGCTTCTCCTTGCTGTAGAAAGCCTCTCTTAAGGTAAGCATACTTAAAGGAAATATAAATTGGGTGATTTAGAAATGGAGTGACCAGTTTTAGTGTCCCTTTAAAGCTACAGCACTGCTTGGAAATGGTGATGTCCTAGCCTCCCAGCTAGCTCTTAAAAGAACCAACTGAAAGCAGAGGACAGAGCAGCCCTCAAACACCTAAAGCATCATCATCCTCCCAGCAGACAAAGGTCGGAGACAATAGAAAAGCCAAAAGACCAGTACACTCCCTTGCCAGCAATCAACACCCAGATATGCAAAAATCAACACTAGGATTAACACCAGATGAACCATCAAGCAGCACAATACACCCTAATCAAGGAACTATTAACTCAGACAATCAACCAAGCAGCAAACAACAGCCCAATCAAAGAACTCCCAAGGAGAGAACAACTCCCCTACCAACACAAGCAGGGAAAGCCACGGTATGTAAACTGAGAGCAAGGCCCACTCCCTCTTTGCACTGAAGATGTGGCCTAGTCTGGCAATGAAATGTCTGCAAGAAAACAACAAGGCTCAGAGAGCACCAAGGACTCCACAGTTCAACCCTGAGCTACAAATATTCACTTCGATTAGCTCTTACTAGTCGAATGCAAACACTGTTTGCGATCTTCTGGCTGCAAGCAGCTGTCCAGAGGACAGATGGGGTGATTCCAGGTGTTTTCCTTTTTCCAGAAAAGCACTCCTGGGCTTCAGGAAAAACCTGGCTGAGCCCAAAAAAACTGCCGCGTTGTCAGTTCTGCCTGCTGGGCCCACAGGCACAGCTGTTCAGTCCACCATGTCCCCACCAGAAGTCCCACTGTGGCTGCATTATGGACCTTTCCACTGGAACATTTTCTAATAAATAATGCCCATAGCTGTGACAGGAATGGTTTTGTAAATTCTACCTTTTAAGTATACCTGATAATATTACATCAAAGCCAAAGAAATTAAATCATTTCCCTTTTGACCACGGTACCTGTTGTAAACCAGGAAATGGAGAGAGCAATGCTCTCTTGGATGTCTGTGATATTAAATCTGAGAGTTTTAGTAGCCAAGTGTTGGACTAGCAATCTCTGTTAGTGAGCTTTCTATGGATATCACGTTAAAAAACAAAGTGCTGATCTTTTTCTCAATGTGTACAGGTGGTTGGAATCTCCTACATGTTATCAAATATCCCTGAAAATCTCACAACTTAATTTTGGACATAACTTGCGATCTCTGGTTTGGGCAAAGTGAGAAGATTACAACGGAGAGAGCCATACCTGACAATGCAGAGGTTTCATACCCTTTCCTACTAAATCACAGATACCAATTTCAGTGGTCTTCTAGGTCAAATGATACTGTTTCTAAATAGATTTAAATCACATGTTCTCTGTACACCACTGGCCCAAAGCTGTTTCCTCCTCTTTCCCTGGACAAGTCTTGCTGTCCCACTTGGAACCAGTTCCTACCTCCCCTCCTATCTCCCACAGTGCACTTTGAAGCAGCTTCTTTTGCCATGCGTGTGGGAGGTGGGCAGGGAGGAGAAATCCTGCCTCTAAACTTAGAAGCTAAGGTTTGTGTCTGTCATGAGCACTGATGGTGAGCAGGAGGGGGCCCCTATCCAGGGGGGAAAATGCATGCATAGTAGCGAGGAGTTGAGCAGTCATTCAAAGAGAACAGAACAGACCCGCCTTGACTTTTGGGGTTTATCTGTATGGGTTTTCTCACACTTCTTCAGTTTGTTAGGATTTTCTGTCTAACGTAGCAGTAATAAAACACTAGAGACTTATTCCTTGTCTCAGTGTGGTTCCTGACTGTTAGGACAGTGTCTCTCTAAAATAATCTACAGATCTGATGGCTATTAGGTATGTGAAACATATATCAATGTGATAAAGTTGCTAATTTAGAAGCACTCTGAATCTTTCAAAATAAAACTACTGGTGTTCTTTATTGGCCAGTTTCCCTGTCTTGTAGTATTTTCACTTACATTATGAATTTAAAAAGAGAAATTCCTGATGGCACACAAAAAAAGTTCAAACAATGGGAGATGGCCAGAAAAAAGAGCACTTGCAAAGCATGCATGTACCTGTTCTTCCATCAAAGCCAGTGAAAATTACCACAGACAGATAAAGTGTCTTCCAATTTCTGTGTCAAGGAGTTTTGCCAATTCCTTGAACCATGCAAGAGAGGGGTCAGGCAATGGAAGGAGGAGGGGATGACCAGTTCGGTAATACTATAACATTATCACTGATCTATTTAGGTTCACTGATTTTTACCTCCAGGAACTCTGTACAGTGTTATCACACTGAGATAGAGGAAAAAAGGGAAGGAGGGAGGGAGGGAGGCAAACATATAGACCATGTTAGCAACCTAAAAATAAAATACAGGGGCATTTTTCTATAATAATGGACTGCTGAGCTATTGGCCAAAGCTTATCAACCTTGGCTTTATAATCACCTTTTTTGGCATTTCTTCAGGACTAGAAGTGTCTGTCATGCAGCTGTTTCTAAAGATGTGAAAAGTCTGATTATATGTACATTGTACATATAAAAGGAAACAGCTCAGTGGGCTGACTAGTTTACTGCTAGTGCTCAGTGATGTACTTACTGTATTTGACATCTGGAGTGGATCAGGGGCTAGGCAGCACCTGAAGGATCCTGGCTGGCTTACCACACCACTGCCAACCTGTCCTACTCCATTATTGTGCCATGCTGCCAACCACCATACAGCTGATGGGTTCATTGGCAGCAGCGACCTATCTCCATCCCTGCCACCAGCCCTCCAGATAGCCTCCTCCCACAATGCACCCCTTTCGTTGCCTGTACCTGGGCTGGATTGCTCCCATTGCCCACCCCTTCATACTTCACTATTAGTGATTGTGAAAAAGATCTTGGCATAGTAAATGATACAAATTAATTAAGCGTCAGTAGTGTGATGCTGCAAAAACATTTTAAGTTGTATTAACAGAAGTATAGTTTCTAAATCACAGGAAATAATCATTCTACTTTCCTTAATATTGGTAAGATCTCCACTCAAGTATTGTGTCTAAGTTTGGACATCACTTCTGAAGAATGATTCAGATAAACTGGAACAAGTTCAGAGAGGAGCAACAAGGATGATTGGAGGACTAGGAATTGTCCTCTGAAGAGAGGCTAAAGGAACTATGGGAGACATGATAGTATTCTTCACATACCTATCACAAAAAAAAGGTCAAGACAACTTTTTTTATTATCCTCAGAATACAAGACAATGAATTTTGGATTAAAGTTACTGGAATGCAGATTCTGGTAAAATGTTACTATAGGAAAAAGCTCCCAATGATAAGTTCAAAACTCTGGCACTAAATAACCAGAGAAGTGGTAGATTCCTCATTACTGGATGTGTTCAAGCAGGCAGGTATGCTTAATCCAGATTCCTGCAATAAGCAGGGATTGGGGCCAATGACCTAAATAGTCCCTTATGAGTTGGAAGGGACCTCACAGTATAATCCCTTGTTCATTGCTGGAATCTGCTAAACTATCCTTTAAAACTGGCTATCAACCTCCACTTGAAAATCTCCAGTAAGAGAGAGTCCAGCATTAGCATTCTGGGTCAGTTAGACTGATCCAGAGTGGTAATGGGCTCCCCTTCATTGAATGGGTTCAAGTAGAGACTAGACAGGCATCTCCAAGGGAGGTTTTAATTTGGTTTCCTGCACTGAACAGGGGTTGACTCAAGAGGTTTTATGATTCTGTGGCTCAGGTAGCCCATCCCAGCCTTGAAACTGTTCAGATTAATGCTTTGACCATTTATAAGCTAGCTAACTCAAAAATCATTCTTAGAAAGTTAATGGTCCCTCATCAAAATAGAGTGAGCACTGAGTGAGCTGCTGTCATGCTCCCAGATCAAAGGTTCCCAGAACATCTGATCCAAATCGCATGCATGAATGGAATCAACATGGGTTGAGACTTGCGAGTCAGTAGAAGTGGGAGGGGGACAAGCCAGGAGTGTGAAAGCATCTTGTTTGGACTATCTCTGGCATCCAAGGTCAGCCGGCAGAGCCGTTGCAGACATCTGCACAGAACTGAACGGACTGGCATGAAAAGGGGGGCTGAATACCGAAGAAGGGGGATGGGGTTGAGCTCACTGGACTGTTTAACTTGGAGAAAGTGCAGGAACTTCTATCTGCAACTTTTTCACTGTACTGCACACGACACTCCATTAAAGAGATTTCTACTTTAACCACGTATGAATCAAATTTAATGGTAAGCTGAGTAGACAGTCATCACAGGTGCCACAAGTTTAAGTCCTGGGCCCTTTTCTCTTGAATATTATTATTAAGGATTTGGATGAAGAAGTGGAAGGAATGCATTTCCCGGTGATAAAAAATGTGTGGAATACCTGGGCTGAAAGCTCAGAGTAATGGACTGAAAGTAACAGAATGAGACAAGTGCAAAATGATTTACAAAAATCAATTACAGAGGTATAGAATGGGAGATATCTGATTTGGTAATTGTACTTGTGAAAACATCTTAGAACAGTAGATGACTGCAGATTGCATATCAGTTACCTATGTGATATAGCTGCAGAAAAGGTAGCTACAATTTTAGGCTGCCACAACAGAATTATATAGTTTCCAATCATAGGTACCTAGTCAAATGCTAAATACTAAAATGCATTGTTCAACATTTTTATTAATGATTTGGGTTGAAGGGATGATTTTCAAATTTGCAAATGCCCCAAAATATTTTAAATGATCTAGAAATGAACAGGATACATGGAGAAATATAATGCTTTGCATCTGGGAGGAAAAAAATAAAAGGCATCATGGGATGAGGGAGACCTGCATGTAAACAGGATTTGGCTGTTCTAGTAGATTACAATTTGAAGATGAGCCAACAGTGTGACATAGCTGCTAAAAAGGCAAATGCTATTTTGGTATGTATTAACAGAAGTAGAAGCCAGATCATAGGACATTATTGTCCCATCCTAATCTGTCTTGCTCAGGAGCCATGTGGAATACAGTGTCCAGTTCCGGGGACCCCTTCTACAAAGGACATCAATCCATTTGAGCAAGTTCCAAGATGATTTGGAAACTGGAAACCAAATCCTGTGAGGAATGGTTAAGAAGCTGGAAGAACTTACCTGCAGATAAAAGATTAAGGAGAGATATGACAGCATATATCGAAAGGGTTGTCATTTAGGATAATTTCCTGATGGTAATTGCTGTCAACTAATGGAATAAGTGGCTTCATGAAGGTATATATTCCCCATCACTGGAGATCTTCAAACAGAGGCTGCATTGCCATCTGTCCAAAATGCTTTAGCAGATCCTGCACTGAATAGATTAGAGTACTTCTGATGTCCTTTCTATGATTCTATATTTTTGCTCTGATCATAGTTTACATGGAGTATTGTGTCCTGTGTTGGATAGCAGATAGCTTTTATAGAACTGAAAAATGGAGAGAAAAACACTAAATTTAGAACTTTTATAAGAAAGTGTGAGAATCTCGATCTTATGATCTCAATCCAGTAACCCACAACACAAGCCACGAGGGATATATGTAGTTCTTTATTAGAACAGTATCTTACTCTGCTAAAGCCACAAATGGGTTCTACTTCCTCCCACCTCCCTTTTTAAGCCTCCCGCCTTCTCTTTGTGTCCCACCCCTTCCTCTCAGCATCCTTGATGGCTTTCCTCTGCACTGACAGTTTGTTTGTTAATGGCTTCTCATGCCTCCTGCTTCAAGGGTGTTCGTTGTGAGTTGTTTTCTTGCGGGCTTGCAGTTCCTTCTGGCCCCTTGTCTCTCATCCTTCCTTCATTCTCAATGATCTGTAAGGTTGGAGCACCCAGTTGCAATTAGCCATTGCCTCTGGGGCTTCCATCCTTACAGAAAGTATTCTTAAGGTTGGTACTTGTGAGAAAGGAACAGGCAAGCTTTATTTAAGAAAGAACATGGCAATAAGAAAGCTGAGTTACTTAAATCTGTGGCTGTGGTTTCTCCTCCATTGTGGAGATAGAATAAGTCAGATGATTACAAGAAGTCCACAGATCAGAGACAGAAGAGAAAGAAGGGAGATTGAGCTGGGAGAGGAGGAAAGTAATGAAAGCCTTAAGGGTATCAGTCTAACTAATTGAAGGCATGCTATATGGAGACACACAAAATAAGTCTTTTAGACAAGGAAAGTAAAAGAAAGTACAAGTCTCTCAGGTAACTAACACAAAGGTGTATTCCAACATTCCATACTGGGCACCTTACCTTAAGAAGGATTCAGAAAAATTGGAATAGGTTCAGAGATCACAGGATTAGAAAATAATTCCCATAAAAAGAGATTGGAGGAGCTGGACATGTTTAACCATGAGACAAGATGACTGAGGGTGATTTTTAAAAATTCTTTATTAAATATTGTTTTATATTGTTTGAATGCATAGTTGTGTATTTTATTGCTGTTTTTACTGTAAGCCACTTTAAGATGGTTCAAAAGGAACAAAAAGAAAGTGGGACAAAAATATTAAAGAAATCAATGGGTGACTAAGGAAATAAATAATACTGTAGCTCTTTTCAAATAGCTGAAAGACGTCACATAGGGGAAGTTTGAAGCCTGTCCTCTTTCCTTCCCAGTTACAGGACAGGGGGCAATGAAGTGGTTCCAGGAAGGCAGCTTCTGACTGAGCGTTAGGGAAACCAGCTTCCTAACAGCAAGACCAGTTCAGCTGTGCGACAAATGATCCAGGGACAGGATGGACTCCCCTCTCCCCTCCCCTCCCCTCCCCTCCCCCCTGCATTCAGGCAGAGGCTGGACAGCCGTCTGCCTGGGGTTTCTTTGGCTTGCAATGACCAGGGGACTGGGCTCAATGGCCCACGACGATTCTTGGACTCTAGGATTGTCCGATATCCTCTGGCATTAGGTAGTTTCTCCTCTCAGTCCTTCACTTCTGACCAACTTTCTCTTGAAGCCTAAGCACAAATACAATATTGAAACTCTTCTTATGTATTCACTTGCTTCCAGTGCTTGCTAAATATTTGCTGCTACATGCTAAAACTCATATTAATATTCCAATGGCTTAAATTCTTCCACACTGTCCCTGAGTAGTGACCACTTGAACTGGGGCACATCCACCTCTCTTCTCACTCACCTGCAAGGAGATTCTTCCACTTAAATGATGGAGTTTTTAAAGGTTAATAAAAGAACTCCAAGCAGCTAACAACAATCTTGCAAAGTAGAAGTGTTGTCCTGACTAAGCAAAGACCACGCCGAGATGAGGAGAAAGTCTCTAGTGTCTTATTTACTGCTATTGTAGACAGAAAATCCTACCAAACTGAAGAAGCATGGGAAAACCCAGACAGATAAACCCCAAACTCAAGGCAGGTCTGTTCTGGGTTTCTTTGAATGACAGCTCAAAGTCTCTAAACTACACATGCGTTTTCCCCCCTGGATAGGGGCCTCCTCCTGCTCAGCATCCATACTCATGACAAGTGTGAACCAAAAAACTTGGACATTAAGCTTAATTACGTCCAGAAATAAATGCAGTCTTCACACAGTAGTTAGATGAATAAAAAATAGAGATAGCTTACTTTTATTCAGTAGATCTGGATACAAGTATATTCATAGTAGAAAGTACTTAATCATCACTGGTTCTTTGTAGACATTTTCTATGGAAATGAAAATGTCTGCATGCAAGTGAGATGAAAGGATGAGACCTGCATTCTGCAGCACCTCCTGCTTGCAGGTATGCCAAAAGGTAATGGAGATTGTTAATCCCCAAACCCAAGAAGGAGGAGGAAGTGGAAATTAGGTGACCCACATGGCATCCCACAAGCACAATAGAGCTGCGTTTACTAGAAAGACCCCCTTATGCTTATGAGACAATGCTGAGTTGACCCCTGTTAATTCCAACATTAAACAGTTCTGGACCACCCATGTGCCTTGCCCACCCCAGTTACAAGGACATGCTGTATATTCAAACTGCTTATTCAAGGACAGAGGCTCAGCTCTCCTCAGGTTTATTCTCACTGTATCTCCTGTCTGGCAATTTTTGGGAAAAACAGCCTCAGAGAGGCCACTGGGGTCTCAAAGTGGCTCCACCAAATAAGAGAACCTCTTTGGGCCATCCTTTCAAAGGTGCCATTGCTGTCAGGGTAGCAACACCCAGGTCCCTCTTTCCTTCATGCTGTTCTCCTGGTGAGGTGCCAATGGCAAAAGCCTCCAGGTGCTTTGGGACCAAACTGGGAAGAGGAGGGGAGCAGCAGAAGGACTGGCAAAGCTCCGGCCAAGTACTTTTCCTCAGTCACTTTTTGCTGATGGAGTTCTTGCATTTCCTCCCAAGTCGGCCTACCCTAAAGCCCATTCTGCTGGGGAGTCTTTGGATCATAGTGTATTTTTATTTATTTATTATCCCATCTTTATTATTTTTTATAAATAACTCAAGGCAGCGAACATACCTAATACTCTTTCCTCCTCCTATTTTCCCCACAACAACCCTGTGAGGTGAGTTGGGCTGAGAAGGAGTGACTGGCCCAAGGTCACCCAGCTGGCTTTCATGTCTCAGGTGGGACTAGAACTCTCAGTCTCCTGGTTTCTAGCCTGTTGCCTTAACCACTAGGCCAAACTGGCTCTCAACATGTCCACAATTGCTTCTTTTTTGGCAGAATGGGATGACAATATTAGGGGTAGTGAATCCTTTAGAAGACAATACTCCTTCCTCCTCCTCTTTTCCCTACAACAACAACCCTGTGAGGTGAGTTGGGCTGAGAGAGAGAGACTGGCCCAAGGTCACCCAGCCAGCTTTCATGCCTAAGGCGGGACTAGAACTCACAGTTTCCCGGTTTCTAGCCCAGCACTTTAACCACTAGACCAAACTGGCTTTTTTATGTACAGTAATCAGTTATCTTATATGTACAGTAATACTAATACAGGTGTGTTATGAAGCCAGTCTGCCCTGGTGGGGCTCCAGACTGTCAACTCCTTACAGGGAGGGCACAAATGTCTCCTGCAGGATCTTTCCCTGTGCAACATGTGGATACTCAGGTAGGCAGGAAGAGATTTCCCCAATCCCTCCCTATTCTCTGCTAGAAAAGGCTTTGGAGGCATATCTCTAGGAAAATGAGGGGAGAGTGGAATGCATTGAATTCAGGAAAAAAGAGCTAAGGAAAAAAGTGCAATTTTTCTTTCCTTTTGGTATAGGTCGGCAGTCTAGGGGAATCTGGGGGACTCGAGGGCAGTTTTTCTCAACCTTGGCCACTTGAAGATGTGTAGGCTGGAGAATTCTGGGAGCTGAAGTCCACACATCTTCAAGTGGCCAAGGTTGAGAAACTCTGGTTTATTCTGTCTTGGGCTCTTTGAGCAGAAGATCCCTCACACTTTGAATCTGTCCCAAATTTATACTGTACTTGAGAGCTTTTTAGGGCAGTCTGCTTTGAATTTCTTTGAAGCAGGTCGTTATATTTATCTCCTTTGCCACTGAATGTTTATATCAGACTACTTAAAACCACAAAAGGATTTTTTCCATTCTTTTTCTTCCTTTTTTTAAAAAAAAGAAATATAATTTCATTCATTGCATGTGAGATTAATCTACTTCAAAGAAGCAGGGAGGGGAGTTGATTTCCCTAATCACATCCCTCCCACTTGAGGCTTGGGAGGCAGCGCTATAGATTTATTTAATTTTTACTATCTTATTTTCTTTACATTTGTCAATAAAGGCATGGAAGTGAGGGTCTCTCTATATCTCTCACACCTAGAGATAGCCCTCCCACAGGTTAAGGGAGAAAGATGCCAAGTAAAGGGATCCCCCTCGAATTTGGGTGGAGGCTGCCCAGAATATGCAAAACCTGGAAGACCGAGATACCACCTTGGCATCCTAGGGGCTCAGCAAATGACAAACGTCTCCATTTTTTTTAAAAAAGACCCATAAACAACACGTTGCTTCCAGAAGAAATGAACCATGTCTCAAAAAGCCTGTCAGCCCAGAAGAGCACATGGTCAGAGGGTGTGAGCTTTCTGATTTCTATATTTTAAAACAGTTTTTGACAGCTTTTATTCTTAAATTGGAGGAGGACCATTTCTACTTTGTTCAGCAGGATTCTTCTCTGGGTTCTCTGCTGGACAATTGAAAGCCTGCCATTCTGTCCTTTTCTCATGCTTACTATTTTTCCTTGAAAGAGGTGTCTGGAGAATATTTTTTTTAAATTATTGGGTTGAAATTCTTGAAGCTATCTGGCTGAAAGTTTGTGGGGTTGATGTTCTCTAAAGGAAGGTTCCACCTGCCTTGCTATTTTTTTATCACCTGTCAAAAATGAAAGCAGCAACATGTACTGTATATGTGAATTAAATCTTGCCATTTTTAAATCTTGAATATTAATTGGACTGCAGCTGGTTCACATATTAGAAGAAAAGTTTTCAAAAAAGAGTTTGGAATTATTATTTTTTTGCTTTGGTTCTTAAATTAGATTTCTACCAAGCGTTCATCATGCCTGCCAGAACCTTATTCTGCTACTTAGGTTTTGACCATTTGGGATAAACTTGAAGAATACAATGGGGAGTTTCATTTATCGCAATATAGTGATCTATAATTTCTGCTGTTATACATGATGTTCTTGATGCCCTCATTATTCTGACTCATATTTTCATCCTGTCTTTCCTCTATGACAGGACTTACCAACCTGGCACAATAACTGGGAGTTCTTTCATTAGATTAAAAAAAAATCTGTTTTTTAACGGCCCACATGATTTCTGCATGCTTTTCAGTTCAAAATAGTAGGAAACCTTGTCAAGAGCTTTTAGCTGTCATGGTTGGAGCAAGTGCCAGAGAGCTATAAAAGAAAAAAAGAAAAAAAAATAGTGGCCCACCTTCTTGTAGAAAGTGCACATGCGGTTTCCTTCACCTTATCCTCACAACAAGCCAGTACAATGCAGCAAACTCACAAGCCTGAGTTCTCTGGGGGTGTACAGGGACCTCCTTATCCAAGATCTCAGTAACTGTGCCACTTAGGCTGCTTTAGTCTCTTGTTGAACTTCTAGTGTTGGCCCCATCTTGATAAAATCTGTGTTATGTTTTACCTGTTCCACTACTATCCTATGAACAAACCAGTGCTACTTTTGAAATGACAGTCATTTTAGCACCCTGTGAAGATCATTAGGAAATATTCAGCAGGAAATATGATACCATTATTGACATTCAGGAATTCATTCTCTCAGTGTGAGGTCATGTGAATCATGAGATAATACCCTAACATTATTTCAGGATGCTATAAAGCTGTTCTTGTTTCATATTTTGATATTAGGCAGGTATTACTGTTTCATAAAATAATGAAACATGACTTTTTAAACAATGTCTTCTTTTCCATCCCAATGGCAACAACGTGATATGGACTCATTGTTGCCCATATATGTACCACTTGTGCTATTTATATAGTGAAAACAATGTATCCTGTGGAAGAAGGTGGTCACCTAAGAAAGGTTTTGGAAACTTCCTCTATAAGTTGATCTATGTTTCCGAAGGTCTGTTTAATGTATAAACATAATTCTTCAGAATTTCATAAAATACAGGGCAAAACACACTGCTGTCAGCAATTTTTGAAAAATAAAGGAACTTCAATAGCATTAAGAAAAATAATTCAAAACTAGGTATAAAAATACAACAAAATTACTTATGCATATCATCAGAACTGCTCTAGAAAAACCATTGCTATGATGCCTTCTAAAAATCTAATGCCAGACTACGGTAGCTTCTTGGGAAGAGATTCATAATACTTGGGCTTGACTCTGAATCCTTGTTGATTTATGGACTGTGTAAATGGAAGATAGAGCAGAATCTCAGTGGAAGACTGTAATAGGAACAAAGGCTCACCTTGGAAAAGACATCCCAAAATTCATCAATTCCTGTTATGGATTTGGAGCATTGAAGGAAGTTACAAAATTGAAGGTGTTATGTTTTAATCTCCCCCAAAGATTTGTCTTCAAGTCGGTGTTGATGCCTGGCAACTGCATAGACAATCCCTGCAGTTTTCTTGGCAAGATTTCAGAAGTGGTTTGCCCTTGCCTCCTCCTTCCTAGGGCTGAGAGAGAGGGACTGGCCAAGGTCAGCCAGCTGGCTTTGTGCCTAAGGCAGGATTAGAACTCACAGTTTTCTGGTTTCTAGCCTGGTGCCTTAACCACTACACCAGACTGGCTCTCACTTAAAGCTTGCCCTCACTAAATTAAATTAAATTAAATTAAGATAAAATTAAATTTTACATTTGAACATAACCTTTACTGGAGGTTCTAGCAGTAAGGTTGGATACAGAGGAATGGGGTACAGCAGTGTAGCTGATTAACCCTACTTCTCCAGTGACTATTATTAAGCATAATATCAGCATTCCCCCCACCCCCAGATTAATTTCCATTTTGTTTTCTGGATTTGATCTAGTTTTCCATAGCTAACCTATGAAAACAGATTGTTCTGGGACATACACTTTACTTTAAAAATTGACAATTATCCCAGTTTTTTTTAAACTTTAGTACTTACTCTTGTGAGGACTAAGTGGAGGGATTACAAAAACCAAATTACTGCTCTGAGAACTTACGTTGTGGCTTCAATTAGAAGAGGTTGTGTTTTGTGCTAGATTGAGGGAGGTGTGTGTGCCCTGACCTCTCCCCCAAGAGCTGTGTGTCCCCATCTGAAGGTCTGGCGTATCCACTCTCGCTACTTAATGACAGTGACATTACCCATCCGCCCAGCATCATGGGGCCTTTGTCTTCATTCAGGCAGAAATGAAGTTCTCCTGGGCACACTTATCAATCACTGCAGAGCTCCAGCTGTTCAGGAGGGTTTGGATCGACTTCAGCAGTCGCGCTTACAAATTGTCTCTGAATAGCACCGAGCTGAGACCCCCCTTTTTGTCATTGTCTTTCGACAAATGTTTTTTGTGGCAGCTTTTTGCAGACATTGCCGGCTGCCTTCTGCTGCAGTGATTGAAAACAGGCCTGCTTTGCATTCTCCGCTGGAGCCTGGGGTTCAGGGAGTTCTCCCCAAGTGCCACTCTGCCTACACGTTGTGCCAAAGACAATTACATGCATAGTTTTGCTGATTGCATTAAAATCATTAGAATGAAAGATTCTGAAAATTGTACATTACAGGGAGAAATTAGAAAAAGCTTCTGAGACAGACAATGCAGTCCCCAAAGCGAGTGCAACACAATTACCATCACTTGCGTTACACGCACACGGTTTAAGAGAAGTTTCTATAACAAATGACCTTATTGCTGTTCCATTTCTAGCCTCAGCTTTCCCTCATCCCCTTTTGCCCTTGTGTTTTCTTCTGGCTTTTCCCTATTCTCCACCTCTCTAATGATGGCCTCCAATACAAAACCACGAGAATAACTTCCTTCCTTAGTGCGTGCTTAGTTCTGAAATGTGGATAAGATTAGATAGAAGAGATAGCTGTGCTACGGCTATACTAGGTATTTGCAGAAATCAGGTGGATTATACGCTGAGAAAAGGGGCCGTCACTTGGTAGATTTTTTTGTTGATAAGGGTTCTGAAGTGAGGTCTTCTTCTGTCTCAGCACTCCACTCACTCACTCACTCTGTTTTGTTCTTAGTGTTTTAAAGGGTAAGATCTGTGACACTAAAAAGATGAAGCATTTCTGAGAACTGAATATTTATAGATTGCAGAATATATAACATTGGAAAGACTGTTTTAAATAAATTTGGTTGCTTACAGAATTAGTGGAAAGCTTCAGAATCTATTTTCTATTGAATGCTAAAGCTTATTCTTATTTCCATATAGTTTTATTGAGAACCCCTCACATTTGTATTGCCCCAAAGCAGAATGAACAGAATATGGACTTTTGACTTTATTTCAGTTATTTGGTCTCAAAAATGTGTCTTTTTAGGTTGTTGGTTTGCAAAATATTTAGATGCAAAATATGTAACTTCTCATAAATATTGGTTTTTTGTTAAAACAATTTCTAAACTGGTTTAGAGTATAATATAATTAAAATGTCTTAAAATGGAAGAGCAGTAATAAAGTACTTATCAGTCATAAATAACAGAGAGAAAGAACAGTACATCATAAAATATTAGGGTACCCTTCAAAAATGTGATTAAAAATGTTTTCTTAGTTGTGATTACTCAGAAAACTTCAAGGAGCTTTGGTGATTCATAAAAGGATGGCAATAGAGAGATGGAAATTTGTGCCAAAAAACAAATCTTGCCAGCCTAACTTAATCTAATTTTTTGACTGGCAGGAGACATCCCTATCTAATCCCCCTGCCCCAGTGGACACTGCCTGGTTGGTTCAGCTAAACTATGATTCTGAGTAAGACATGAGAAGAAACAAAGGACTTTTTTCCAAAAGTGGTAAATTAGAACAAATACAACAGAAAAAGAATGGCAGTAATTCTATGGTTATGGTATGTAGGGGGTTCGCTTGAAAACCATCTTGGGTCTGTATGAAACAAATGCAAGATCATTGTGGTACCTGCAATATCTACTGGATTGGAACAGTTGGTGGCCCCACCTTGGCTTATACAAGTGGATAAAGATGTATTGAACCAAACACTGTACAGGAGGTATTACTGGAGGTACTGAGGAAATAACTGCATACATGGAAGAGAAATGAAAGAAGAAGCAAATTCAAGTCATCTTGTTCAAAAGGAATAGAATACATAGAAAGGAAGGAGGTAAAATCTAAGGGAATGAAAATAATGACAATGTTGAAAGCAACTTGTAAAATAAATAAAAGAAGAAATAAAAGCAATACAGTAGTTAATCAGGGTCTACTACTTTCCAAAAGCAGATATTTGAAAGAGGCATGATGGAGGATTTTAATTATCCTATAATCTTTTGGGAAATGTCTTTTGTAATCATTGACCACAAATAATGTTACTTGTGAAAAAGATAATGGAATAGTAACTGATTGCAAATTGAGTATGAGCCAGCAATATGTTGTGCTGCAGAAGAGACAAATGCAAATTTAAACTGCATCAACTCCTTTAAGCTGCTGTATAATTTCCAAAACAGGGCATAATCAATTCTCTTTATGCTGTTTGATGAGACCTCAATAGAAGAGAATATATGTAGCTCAGGGGTGAACTGTGGAGTCCTTGGTGCTCTCTGAGCTTGGTTGCTTGCTTGCAGACATTTTCATTACCCAACTAGGTAACAACATCAGTGCTGGTGAGTGTGGTGTTTGGTCTCTGTTTATAAAGAGTAGCTTGCCTTGCCAGTGCTGATGGAGGTGTGGTTTTCTTCTTAGTAGTTCCTTGATTAGGGTATTGTTTTCTGCTTGATTGTTTGTCTGGTGTTAATCCTTGTTTATCTGAGTGTTGGTTGCTGGAGAAGATGTCTTCTGGCCTTTTGGATTCCTTCTTAGCTTTTTTATTGTCTCTTTTGAATGGTGTGTAAATGTGGTTTATCTCTATGAGTCTACTGATGGCTGATTTATCTGAATGCCAAGCTTCCAGGAATTCCCTAGTGTTTTGGATTTTGGATTGGATGAGACCTCACTTGGAATAAGTGTACAGGATGTAGACACAATGGAATGGGTTCTGGCCAGTGAGGAGGATTAGAAACTAGAGACGAAGTCCTACAAAAGTTCTTTGAAGATTCAAGGAACTGTTATGAAGGAGATGAAGATTGAAGGAACTCTTATACAAAACCACGATAACTCATTAGGACATATATACGAACTGTATGTACAGATTGTGACATGGGGGTGGAACAAATTACAAATTGTATGATAAAGTGGATGAAAAACTTTAAAGATGTAATTATAGTACAACAATGGAAAGAGCTATAGAAAAAAAATAACATTTACTAAAAGGTACAATTTAAGGGAAAATTGGTATAAAATGTTTTATGGATGGTATATAACTCTATCAATAATTACCAAGATAGGTAAATCATATAATAATAAATGTGGGAAATGCTGCAACAAAGAAGGAACATTTTATCATTCCCCGCCCCCCCATCATGTCACTGCTGATTGGGCTCTGGTTTTGTGTTGAATGTGGCTGTGGGGTCAATGGTGAGGATGTTTGGAGTGGATGGTGGTGGAGACCCCCTGGCTTTTCCCCGACTGGACTTGAATTGTTTTCCAGTTCCCTAACCCTAACCCTAAACCAAAACTCCCCATTTTACAGAGGAGTTGAGGTTGATGAAGGGGGTTAAGAGATGCCTAGAGTGCCACTGGAGGGCGATGAAGAGTGAATCTAACCAAGCACAGGCTAGAGCCGTTGTTAGGGCCTACGTCATGGGCAATTGGGGTGGCATAATTGTTGGTATATTGTTTTCTGCTACTTCCTTAAGTGTTGACAGAGTGAAAAGGTCGAATTTAATTGTCCTCAGTTTGGGTGTTAATAGCTGCATTGCCTGGGGGAGGAACCTTGCCTGGACTTGTTTTGGTTTCAGTTTCCTTTTCCTTGCAGCACAGTCTCTTCCAGTCCGCAGCTCTGAGCATGTGTAAGCCTGTAAATATGTTTTTGTGCTTTCTGTAAATAAATTTATTTTTATAGAAATGCCTGGTGTGTGATTTTTCTGATCTCTCTGGGCCAAACGCTTTCCAGCACTCTGCAAGAGGTTATGGGCCCAGTAAACCCAGTAAGAAACCCAGTGAAACCCCAGAGAGAGCAGAGAGATCAGCTCCACACCTCATGCACAATTTAAAGGCAGGTAGCAAAGACCTGTGAAGATTTTCTTTGGAGCTGCCTGGAGATTTTCCAGCTGCTGCCAGTCTATAGGACAAAAAAGCCAGTTGAGATGACTTGCAAAAGAAGGAAGAAGCCATGGCTGCTCCCAGACCTCAGCAATGCCTCTTGAGCACCTATCAGAGACCAACTACTTGAATTGGGCCCTGAACATGGAAATGTATCTTCGCAGAGAGAATCTTTGGCTGCCAATTGGTGAGCAAACCCCCCAAAATCTCACTGTTGAATGGCTTAGACAGGATGAGTGGGCTAGAGCCACCATTATCCTGGGAGTTGAGGACAAGCAGCTAGTCCACGTGCGAGGTATGCAGTCTGCAAAGCAACTTTGGGACACTTTGAGAGACTTGTATGTAAAGGCAACATCAGGGAGTAAAGTTTCCCTGACAAAACAGCTGTACAAAGCCTACCTTGCAGAAGGAGATAGCCTTCCTGAGCACCTGCATTATATTCAGCAGCTGTTTGTTGAGTTGCAGGAGAGAGGAATGGAATTTACACCTCTCACAAAATCCTATACCCTCCTGTCCTCATTGAATGAAACGTGGGACACGCTGATTTGTACCCTGGAGGCTATGCCTGAAGCAGACCTCACCCCATCATATGTTACACAGTGCTTACTTGCTGAATGGGAGAAGGGAGAGGAAAGATCCCCACCACCATCTCTTCTGGAAAGCTGGAGCACCAAAAGGAGGGAAAAGAAGCTGAGGCTACAGCGCTAGCCAGCCAGCGATGCTTCAATTGTGGTTCAGCTGGACATTTGCAGAAAGACTGTGCCTTGAGACCCAAGAGTAGAAAGGCAGAGAAGAAGAACACAAGGGCAACACAGAAGAAGGCTCTTCAGACAACCCAGATTGCACAGGTTGCTGAGAAGGGTAATTCTGATGTATGGGTGTTAGATTCTGGGGCCAATTGTCATTGATGTAATTGAAAAAGCTCTTTTGTGTCACTGTCTAAAACAAACAGACAAAGTGTATCTTTGGCTGATGGGTCTGTGACCAAAATTATGGGACAAGGTGACTTGTATTTATCCTGCTTGGGAGAAACTGTAAAAGGTGTGTTGTATGTGCCAAATTTACAATCAAACCTTTTATCTGTGGCACAATTGGCTGCAACAGGGTATGTCATAACATTTAAGAAAAATGGTTGTGAGATTATGTAAAAATGGAAAATTGCGGGCTACAGGTATGTTAAAAGACTCCTTGTACATTGTGCAAAATGCAAGGAAGCCAAACTGTAAGGCTGCAGTTGGCAACACACCATATCATGACCATTGTGTACACCTGATGCACAGGAGATTTGGTCATGCTAATTTCAGGTATATAGCACAAGTGCCACAGCTATGTGCTGACCTAAAGATAAAACCCTGTGACAAATACTTAGATTGTGTAGTTTGCAACGAATGCAAAACACTAAAAGCTCCTGTGAGTAAGCACAGTGACAGAGTTACAACTAGACCTTTGGAAATTGTACACTCTGACATTATTGGTCCTTTTGCTCCAAGTCTTGGACAAGCAAGGTATGCAATGACCATCACTGATGATTTCTCAAGATACACATTTATCTATCTGTTAAAACACAAAGATGAAGCATTTGAGAAATTTAAAGGTTTTGTGACATGGGCAAATGGAAAATTCCCTAGGCCTGTATCTGCACTCCAATGTGATAGAGGAGGAGAGTACCTTTCTAACAAATTCAAAAGGTTCCTAGCAGAAAAGGGGATAGAACAAATTCTTTCTAACCCTTACACCCCTCAGCAAAATGGTGTTGCTGAAAGAAAGGGCAGAACCTTGCAAAATGCGATGAAATGCATGCTAAAAGATTCACAATTATGTTTTAATTATTGGGCAGAGGCCATATCTACTGCCTGTTATGTACAAAACAGATTGTACAACTCTGTGATTCAGGACACTCCATTCCATTTGTTTTATGGTGTGAAACCAAAGGTAAACCATCTTAGAGTGTTTGGTAGCACTGCATGGGTGCATATTCCAAAACAACAGAGAAGGAAAGGAGGCCCCACAACAAAGAAAGCCATCTTTGTTGGTTATGAGCAAAGCTAAAGGAGCTATAGGTTCATAATGGGAGAGAAATTACTAATTAGCAAAAGCGCTTCTTTTGCTGAACAAAACTGGGGGAGATTAAACTCTAGCTCTCCAGTTGATCTAACAACAAGAGAACAGCAAGGACTTGCTGATGGTGATCTTTTGCCTGATGAGGACATTAAGCCAGAAAAGCAAACTGAAGATCTGTCTGATGAGACAGATGCTTCTCAGGAAAGTGATAGGAGTCAAAATTTAAGCCCTGTATTACCTTGCAGATCTCAGAGGAGTATATCTATGATATAGATATCTGATATCACTATATCAAAGACATGATAGCCAAAGGGGAAATAATGTTAAAATATTGTGAATCAAAAGATACGACGGCTGATATTTTAACCAAACCTCTTGCTCTACCAAGACATACAGAGTTTGGCTTGTGTCTCATTCCATAGCATAAAAAGGGGAGTGGTGGTATATTGTTTTCTGCTACTTCCTTAAGTATCAGCAGAGTAAAAAGGTCGAATTTAATTGTCCTCAGTTTGGGTGTTAATAGCTGCATTGCCTGGGGGAGGAACCTTGCCTGGACTTGTTTTAGTTTCAGTTTCCTTTTCCTTGAAGCACAGTCTCTTCAAATCTGCAGCTCTGAGCATGTGTGAATGCACAAGCCTGTAAATATGTTATTGTGCTTTCTGTAAATAAATTTATTTTTATAGAAATGCCTGGTGTGTGATTTTTCTGATCTCTCTGGGCCAAACGCTTTCCAGCACTCTGCAAGAAAAATGTCACTTTATCTCCACCCTTATTGCATCTGTGGGTAGCCATCTGGCAGCCTTGTTTCGGATGTCCCAAACCTTTGTGAAAGGGGGTTGTTTGGAGCTTCACTTACAAGGCAGCTGTGAAAATATGCTCATCACCTGACAGATAAAGTCACTTGGATTCACATGAAGTTGGACTCTAGCTTGGAGCAGGTCCTGTGGAGGTGACTGAGGCTTGGTCTAGCACCATCATCTGGGAGCTGTTTGATCCTGTTGGGCCTAATGCAGTGGACAGTGTGCTTGTGACTGTTAGCTCAGCCACTGTCCTAACAGTCAGGAATCATGCTGAGACGAGGAATAGGTCTCTAGTGTTTATTACTGCTACATAAGACAGAAAATCCTAACAAACTGAAGAAGTGTGGGAAAAACCCAGACAGATAAACCTCAAAAGTTAAGGTGGGTCTGATCTGTGTCTCTTTGAATGGCTGCTTAATTCCTCAGTACTACGCATGCGTTTTCCCCCCTGGATAGAGGCCTCCTCCTGCTCGCCATCAGTACTCATGACAGCCTCCTCTGTTTTAGATGCATGTCCTTCCTGGTTGGCTAAGGCCTCCCGGGAGTTGATATGTGGTTGCAACTTGGCAGAGGTAAATTCCTCTTTGAGAAGAGGGGGTAGTTCACCCTCACCCAAAGAGGCCATCACTGGATTCAATTGTTTCTGGATAGCTTTATATCACTGTCCAGATTATAGGAGGGCCTCTGCACAGTCATGTGTTAAGCATCAATTGTGCATGTTCCTGGACTGGGAGGCTCTACTCATGGTCACTCATGCCTTGGTCACCTCCTGACTGGATTACTGCAATGTGTTCTACATGGGGCATCTTGAAGACCATTTGGAAGCTTCAGCTGCTGCAAAATGCAGCTGTGCAGGCAAGTATGTGAGCTCCTCATTCATCTGAATACTTCTGCTCCATGAGCTGCATTGAAAGCCAGTATGCTTCCAGGTTCAATTCCAGGTGCTGGTAGTTACCTATGAAGCCCTTCATGGCTTAGGACTGGGTTACTGGTGGGACCATCTCTCCTCTCTATCTAGCCATCTCTCTATCTAGCCACTCTATTAGATCTGGCAGGAGAGTCATGCTCCTGGTCCCATCCATTGGGGAGTGTCATCTAGTGGGACCCAGGAAGAGAGCCTTTCCTGTAGTGACACCCACTCTCTTGAACTTCATTCCTCCAGAGATTGGATCATTCCCAACCCTGCTGGCCTTGAAGACATGGCTTTGCTATCAAGCCTAGGGCCCTGGGGGTACGCTTGAGCCCATATCATGGTTGATTGTTGTACTGGTTGGTGTTTTATCTTGGCTGCCATATAAGGTATTTATTGTTATAATGTTTTTATTCTGCTTTTAATTATTGTTATCTGCCCAGAGTCATGTAGTTGAGATAGGTGGCCTACAAAACAAACAAATAAACAAACAAATAAATTATAAGAAATAAAGTAAAAAAAGTTTTAAAAAAACCCTCAGAAGTACCAGAAACAAATACATTCAGAAAATTCTAAAAATAAATTTTGAATTGAGACCACAGTTTTTTTTTTATTATGCATAATTCCAAAAAATATAAATAGGAAGAAGATAATGGAAAACCACTTCTGGAAAATGTTGCCATGAAAACGGCATGGATTTGTCCATGTTGCTGCCAGGAGTCAAGAATGACTCAAAGGCACCCAAAACAATAAAGAAGAAAGCCCAACCCCTGCACTTGCTTTTAAACATGGTACAATCATGCCCTGACAGCTGCACTACTGTACTGACCTCTGGCCCAGCAACATTGCCCTCCTCTCACCTCACCTCATCTTATCTCCAGCCTGTAAATGTAACATCCTTATGTCATCATTAGGTATACCAGTTCTCATTTACAGCTGCAAGGTGTGTCAAATCTGTAATGCTTTGTCGCCCACAATCTTAGAGGTCAACTGATTTGTTGTTTCTCTGTCTCTAAATAACAGTGGTTGCCCAGCAGATACTCAGTTTCAATAGGACCTAGTTAGTTGCAGAATCATAGCAGAGTCTGCCATTTCTCTACTCTATTGACTTTCCTTATGTTTCTTTATTTAACATCGTTTTAATTTGTCCAAATATGTTGTGGGAAGAGAGGCAGACCAATCAGCTCTGAGAAGGTCAAGCTGAGTTTGCTGCAGGGCATGCTTGGTGGATGTGTTCCCCATTGGCTGATGATGTGCTGAAAGCAACAGAGAAGAAAACTAAACCTTATCTCTAAAAAGGCTAAACTCAACAATCAGGACAACACCACTCAGTGGTGACTTGGAAAAGATAGTGTTTAGATTGGCAGTGGGGCAGTTATGCCAGTAATGTTTTGTGGCAACTCAAAAGATCACTGGATAGCACTTGAAAGCAATAAGATATGCCCAGATCTGATAACCTCCAGAGTGTTCTTCCTATAACACCCAGAATTGCCAGCTAACCTGAGATCTGGAAATTGCAATTTAGAGTGAGCCAGGTTAGGACAGTGTGTCTCAGAAAATGAGCTTCTAGAAAACAATTAATTTCAGGATAAGAAGTGAAAAACATATAAACATGTTTATTTTCCAGACTTGAAAACAAATATACTTTTATAATATACTTGTATTAGGCCACCCTTTTATGTATGTATAAAGACAAAAAGTTCAGTCTAATTAACACTGAAGCAAAGTATTGATATGGTACGACCCATCGTGAAAGGAGCCATGTTTTTGGAGCACTGTGAAAAAAATACAGTATAGGCAAGCTGCGCAATACGTACACAAATCATGGAATCATAGAATGTAAGCATTGGAAAGTGCCTTGGGTATAGTCCAACCCGCTGGCCACTGCAGGAATCCTCCCTTACTGCATCCCTGACAGATGCCCATCCAGCCTCCATTTAGACAACGTCAGTGAAGGAGAGACCATTACTTCTTGACTCAGTCTGTGCCATTGCTAAACAGCTCTTACCATTTGGAACTGTTTTTCTGAGGTCCAGAAAAATCTGTACCATCAGATCTAAATCTATTGTTTCTTGTCCTGTGACCCATTTTATAATTCCTTATTTGATAAAATATCCAGGAAATTCTGATCTTTTTAATGTACAGTTGTTGCTATCTGATCAGTATGATTCAGTTTCTTTGAACATAGCAAAATTTTGTTTTACTGTCTGTAAAATTGGGCAGACTTTGATTGCCCACTGATGATCCCACTATTAATATTTTGTTTTATTTCATTTTAATGCATTTTTATTTGTATTTGTACAAATTTGTATTTTATTTGTAATTCTGGTCTGTGACTGTAATAAAATATTGATTGATTGGTTGATTGATTGACTGATTTCTTGTCCTGTCTTCTGGAACAACTCTGAACAATTCTTCCCTATCTCCTATATGACAGTCTTCAAATACTTGAAGCCAGTTATCATGTCTCCTTGTACTTTCCTCTTGTCCAAACAAAACATAGCCAACACCTCCAACTGTGCCTCATAAGTTTTTGATTCCAAATCCTATATCATCCTGGGTTTTCTCCTCTGGACTTGCTTCATTGTCCTTTCTAAAATGTGGTGCCCAGAACCGGATGCAGTATTCCAGGTACAGTCTCACCAAAGCAGAACAGAACAGAACAATGAATTCCCTTCATCTTGAAACTATACTTCTGTTGATGCAACAGAATAATTTCATTTGCTTTTTTGGCTGTTAGCTCAAGTTTTAATTCTTGGTGATTCACCAAGGTCCAGATTCTTTTTGCATGCATTGCAGCCCAGTATGGTTTCCCCCCATCCTATAATTATGCCTTTGAGTTTTCCTACATAAATGTAGGACTTTGCATTTGTCCCAGTTGAACTACATCTACTCTTGTCCTTCTTGTCCTTCTTCTCCTTATTAACATTTGTATGCCATCCAACCTGTGGCGACTCTGGGTGGTTTACAATTTATTTAAAACACTAAAAAAAACCCAAGACAATAAAAACAACAAGAAACAAACAAACAAAAAAGGGTAGAGATGGCAGAGTAACAAACTGGGTGGATACAAAATAAAACAACGTGGTTAAAAGGAGGCTTCAGTCATCCTCACCAAAGGCATGGGTGAAGAGCCAGCTCTTCAGGCCCTTCAAAATACCAGCAGGGTGGGGGCCATTCAGATCTCTGGGGGAACCTCATTCCAGAGGGCATGGAAGACACATTTCTGGGGTCCCGGAATCTTGCTGGTTTCTCTCCAATATTCCACATTGTCAAGATCCTCTGATTCTTGATTCTGAAACCTGTCTTTGGGTTGTCCACAATTTCATAATCATGTTTTCTAACCACTCAAACAAGTCATTTATAAATATGTTGACAAGTACAAGATCTGGAATGAGCCCTATGAAACACCACTCAATACCTCCTTCCAGCTGGAAGTTCAGCTATTGATATACTATGAGTTCTGTATCCATTTAAGGATAGTCTACTTTTCCATGGTCAAGAACACTGTAAAAGAGATCTAGTTTGATGTAGGCACCAGACTAGAAACCAGGAGTTTGTGAGTCCTGGTCCCACCTTAGGCACAAAGCTAGCTGGGTGACCTTGGACCAGTCCCTCTTTCTTAGCTGTAGGAAGGAGGAAATGGCAAACTACTTCTGAAACCTTGCCAAGAAAACTGCAGGGACTTGTCTAGGCAGTTGCCAGGAGTCAAGACTGAGTCAAAGACAAGAAGAAAAAGGCTTTTATTTATAAAATAAAATTTATAAAATTCATGCTGGCTTCTGCCAAGCAATAGATTCTTTTTTAAATCCTTACAAGCCAACTGCTTAGTAATCTGTTCTTGAGTTTTGCTTGGTACTGACATCAAGCAGACATTCCTATAGTTTTATTTATTTATTTAATTTCTATAGCCACCCATCTCAACAAGTGACTCTGGGCAAATTACCTGGTTCCTCTTTTTTTTCCTCCTTTAGAAGCTGGAACCTATATTTGTCCTTCTCCAATCTCTCTTCTTCTCCAAAGAAGGAGCTGAGGATCTCTGCCCTCCCCTTGTTACTGGTTACTATTCTGCCATCTTCTTCTAACAGCTGGCCTGCCCCTTTCTGTTTCTTTTCTTTCCATTTTTCTAAAGCTAAAAGAGCATTTTTGTTCCTTTTAGCTTCCCTTGGAAGCCTGTTCCATTTGCGCTTTTCTGTCTTTCTGCAAACATTAGCTACTTGCTAATACATCTGTTCAATTATTGCACCCATCTTCTGTTCCTATGCATGTTCCTTTCAATCTTTGCTCAGCTGAAAGCTCACAATGTATCTGTTGGAAGTCCTGGCAAATCCAGCATGCCTCATTAGCATGTGAATTAGCATGTAAATTGAGTTGTCCCACAATGCAACTCTGAGGAAGCTGTTTGTTGCCACTCCCACTTCCTCTCTCTCTCTTCCTTCTTCTTCCACCAAGAGGAGCACACAGCTGTGTGCTGCTATCCTCCATTCTGGGCACCATGTGGTGGGCCTGGAATTCCCCTTTCTTTCACACAGCCCTTGGCGGCAAAATAGGGCTGAGGGTTTAGGGCAAACTAAGTATTTAGAAAGAAAAGAAGAACAAAGGAACTTTATCTTTTCCACCAAGATAGATGTAACAGAAGCAACAATAAAGTCAGTAAAACTCTTTTTTACTTATCTTAACCTAATCTGTCTAAGCATGTGATTCTTTATGCTTGGGAGGGCTGAGTGTGTAAGATCCATAACCTGTATTTTTCTGGCATGCTCATTAAAGCTACTTTAAGATAATATTCTTTTTCTGAGTCTAGCTTCTCAGCTGTGTTATAAACTTTGCTCCATTTCAGTGGTTCTAGCAGGCCACTAAATTGGCTTCAGTATCCACAATAGTTTCCTAAGCTGTGCCCATATTTTTCTCATTAGGAAGTATGCAACTGTAATTCTAATATCCTATTTTAGAGAAGTTTCAAATCTTCTGGCAATCCTTTTGTCCTGAAGATCTTTGTCCATAGGATCCCACCTAATACACCTTTACTGAAATCTAAGGGTCTGTACAATGTTGTCTTTTTGTGGTATCTTGAGCCCTAAAATAACATGGTTCCCTTTGTTTTTACCTCTTCAACCAGCTCTTTGCTACTGCTTAGGATCAGATCCAGGAGAGCCAATCTCATTGTCTATTCTTCAACTTTCTCAAGAATAAAATATCAGCAAGACCACTGAGGAATTTTGAGGACCTTATAATTTTGGCTAAGTTGGTTTTCCATAATGTTGGGGTAGCTGAAGATTTCCTTTATATGTCTTTCTTCCCTGAAAGTTCTGCAACCTGGACAGGACAGCATTATCCAGATCTTCTGCCTGACTAGCACACCATCCCCACAATGTCTTTGAGGCTTCCTCTTCCTTTGGTTTTTCAAATACTTTTGATTGGGTTCTTCTGCTCAGATTCCTGAATCTAAATGTGTGTATTCATGCCCTTCAAATATAATGTCAATCCTCCTCCTCTTGTTTGGCTTATTCTTTTAAAATAAGTTATATCCTTTAATCCTTGTATTCCATTCATGAGTTTCATTCAGGTTTTAGTAATATCTTCTAAATCATGTTTGACTTCCTGCATTAAAACTTCTGGTTCCTCCTGTTTGTCCTCCATTCACTTTGCATTTGTATATAGACTCTAGAATCCTTGAGTCATGCAACTTGATCTATTCTTTCTTGTATTTACATGTTCAGAGTTGAGTGCCACCAAATGCCCTCCCTGTCTGATTTTTAGTACATGGTGTGGTACTGGTTTCAGGACTTTCCTCTCCCTCCCACACAGGATTCAGATAAAAGCCCTCTGGATTAGACTTGCAAAGCTCCTTCAAAACACATTCTTCCCAGTTTTCATGAGGTGTAGTCCATCTCTTACCAGAAGTCCCTCACCTTGGATCAAAGAATCCAAAATGTTTCATTGGCATCATTTGTGTACCAGTTGTTCACTTCCAGTATTCTTATCTCTTTTATTGGGCCATTCTCAGGCCCAGCCCGAGAAAAATGAAAAGTCAGTCCATTCAAACGTCAGTTCTTTATTTGCTCACATCGTATAGACAGAATCTTGTCAGACTAAAGCTGGGTGTAGGGTGGGGCTATCCTGAACCTCTTCATTTTCCCACCATTGCCTCCCAGACTGTGCCTCTTCTTCTCTCCTCTACCTCCTTGTAATGTCCTCCCTCCTTCCTGAGAACCAGCAGCATCAACACATCACCCCCCCCTTCAGAGACACATTCCAAAACAGTCATATCCATTAAGAAGAAGAATCCCCCAACTCATTTAGCCTCATGCCTATAATTTCATAGTCCTTTGCAATGTCTTCAAGGCTCTGTCTAGCAGTGTCTTTGTTCCCACATGGATCGGTAGGGAAATTTTTCAGTGAGTTTAAGGCTTCTTGGGAATATTTCTATCACATCCTAAATGTATGCCCCAGGAAGGTACCACATTTCTCTCAGTAAGTTTCCAGCCAGCAGCTTGTTGCTTTCAGTCCATCTCAGTAAAGAGTCTCCTATCACCACCAGCTGTTGCTTTCTCCTCTCCCCTTTCTAGAACCTGAATCCCTGAGACTTGCAGCAGCAGTTCTTCATCCAAGTGTCCAGAATCATAATCATCGTCGTCATCATCATCGTCATCATCATCGTCATCATCATCATCATCAATATTTGAAACTCCAGGGCCTGGGAGATCTTCCTGACAGAACTTTGTGTCTCATTCCTCCATCTCACTCTCCTCCATTGGGCTTTCTTCTTTCTTCTAGGAAGCTTCTTGGTGTTCCAGTCCTTCAGGAGTCTAATTCATCTTCCTTGATAAACAAGAGGAGGGGAGGAGGCACATCAACAGTTCTGCTTCTAGCTGCTTCACCTTTTCTTCCAGGAGGGCAATCAGCCTGCACTTTGCACCTGGGATCTTGGAGAAAACCAAGCTGTCATCTGGATATATACTACTGATCTCTGGGCATGCTGTTACAATGTGCTGGAACAATTCAGAGTATACAGGCCATATAGGCCAAATTATGCTGTATAGTGGGTGCATTTATTTATTTGTTCATAAATACAAGCCAGTTTATAACCTCACCGAAGTCCAGTTTAATCATGAATCCTGTAGCCAGAAATAGAATGATCCAGTTTTTGATGGAATTTTCTTGTTTTTTCCCCCCCAGTGCAGAACGCTAGCCAATTCCCCAACCCGCCCCTGACCCCATTTCACTGGCAGAGGAGTATCTGACAGCCAGGAAGAAATAAAGTCTGTGAGCTTCCTCTTTCTCTTCTCCTCCTTCATGTAGAGACAACATTAAAACAACATGTAAAACTAGCTATGTTAAAGGACAATTTAAAGGACAATTCACTGGGAACACTAGGATTAGATAATTGCTATTTTTCTTTTTTTTGTTTCAAATGAAATCACAGTATTGAGGATACAGTGAGTAAAGTACTTATCCTAATACCTAATATAATTTCTCAGAACTTGAAATCACAGGGCACACCAGTATTTTTAAAAAGTTCAGGAAATAGAATAGAAACATACTACAATGCAAATAAATTTAGCCTTTAAGGGAAGTGGTGCTGAGGGCAATATATATAATCTTGTCAAAAATCTACTGAATTAATGCACTTAACACTGTAAAACATTTACAGCATAATATACATCCTTTCTGAATCATATTTAATAATACTTTAAAAAGTATTCTGGATATAGATTTACAATATAACTTTTCAAAGAAAAAACTGCATAGTGCCTGCATATTTCAGAACTGAAGTTGAAGATATTTTTATTTCTCTCAGTACTTTTTAAAAAACAATATTTTTAGAACTTCACACTTTTATTGCTAGCTTTATATTGTGGTATTTATGCTTTATCTGATGTTATTGCTGCTTCTGCTAATTTTGTCATTGTATTGTATTGTTTCCTAGACTAATATGTGTATGTTCAGTGCTGTCCACAAGTTCTCACATAGCAGAGCAGCATTGCACCACAAACTCCACCACTTTTGGCTGTGTATGCAATTTTATGATGCATGTAGGAAAAGGGAGGAGCTTGTGTTGTGATGCCAGGATGCTACTGACTGCCTTGAAGTTTTGTAAAATATATAGGATCTTTTAAGCAGCATCCAAGCACAGTGAAGATCACATTAAACAGGGCAGGACAACACTATGTGTGTGTGAATATGTGAAACACACATACACACACACACACTATAGTTTAAATTGATTTGGATTCCATTCAGGATGCAATTATTGGATGGTTTAGAATGAATAATAATAATAATAATAATAATAATAATAATATTCTATTTCCCCAAAAAGGATTTTTTTTTCATCCTAAAAAGTTAGGTCTATGCCTAAAGCGCATATATAGCCCTAACTGACTTGCACCTGACTAAATTTATCAACATAGGGTTGAAAGGATTTTCAAGGGTATTACTTCCAAAGAAATAGTTCCTATTTTACTAGATGCAAAATTTCAGAAAGATTAAAATTGAAGACTTTTTGTAGATGCAGGGAGATGATTCTGGCAAGCATAGCTTGTCAAGCAGTGCTAATCTATTAATGGATAAGAGAAAAGGGATACATGAAATGTGAGAATTACATGGAGAAGGTAATAATCCAATTATTCAATGGATTGAAGAGCTGTTGTTACTTGTGAATGGGTTTTTTACAGCAGTAGGGGATGCGGTGGCGCTGCGGGTTAAACCGCTGAGCTGCTGAGCTTGCCGATCAGAAGGTTGGTGGTTCAAATCCGCGTGACAGGGTGAGCTCCCATTGCTAGTCCCAGCTCCTGCCAACCTAGCAGTTCGAAAACATGCCAATGTGAGTAGATTAATAGGTACTGCTTTGGTGGGCAGGTAACGGCGTCCATTTAGTCATGCCGGCCACATGACCACGGAAGTGTCTACGGACAAACGCCGGCTCTTCGGCTTTGAAACGGAGATGAGCACCGCCCCCTAGAGTCGGACACGACTGGACTTAATGTCAAGGGAAACCTTTACCTTTACCTAGATTGTATATGAGCAATTACAATGAAATATGGTAATCCTTTATTGAAAGTGCTGTGTAAAACTTCATATCTGCTCCCTCTAGTTGGTGTGGTGGGGCAGAGATTGAGTTTTAACCATTGTAGGGTACCACTCTGTTCCTATTTAACATCTATGTGAAGCTATTGGGTGAATTCCAAACACTGTGGGCTGCTACAAAGGTGAAACTCTTTCTGTTCCTATTTAACGCCTACGTGAAAGTGTTGGGTGAGGTCGACATCAACATGGGGTCAAGTATCATCAATTTGGAGATACTCAATTTTACATCCGCACCCTGCATCAAACAGGTGATATAATCAAGGTGGTATCCCAGTACTTGGAGGCTCTGGATGGGGAGGAGCATGTTTAGGCTTAATCCCAGCAAGACAGAATGGGTTTGAGTTTGGACACCATCCAACTGCAGAGGGATTTGTTCTTTGGTTCTGCATATGGTCATGGCCCCCCATACAGAATTTGTTGGTTATCCTTGACTCACAGCTCCTGTCCAATGAGAAGTGTGGCTAGGAGGGCTTTAACACAGCTCCAGCTTGTGTGCCAATTACAAGCCCCCCTTTTCTTCACAGACACTCATGCCTTAGTCAGCTGTCACTTGGACTATTGCAACACACTGTTCACTGTCTTTGAAGAACGTCAGGAAGCTATAGCTAGGTACACATCTCAAGACCATTACTGAGCTACACTGGTTCCCAGTTGGCTTCCAGGTGCAATTAAATGTGCTGGTTTTCTTCTTTAAAGTGTTATATGGTTTAGGATTTATAGCTTAGGATTTATAGTCATCTTTGGGACTACCTAATCCTAATCATACCTGCCTTTCCAATTAGATCTGACAGTGTAGGTTTTCTCCATATCTCCTTTTTCAGGAAATTGTAAGAATCAAGCCTGCCTCTGACCCAGAAAGTGAAACCCCTTCTGAGTCAGAGGAGGAAATAGAAACTTACTGGGCTGAAACTGGGAAAATGAAATTCCAGGATGAGTCAGCAGTGTGGGAAGAGTCCAAGGCACTGATTGGCCAGGATTCGGGGGAGGATTCAAATCCTCCAATCAGCGCACACCAATGACAGGCAGAAAAGCATGCGGAGGAGAAGGCAGTCCGATTGGCTGCAGAAGGGTCCAGGTGTGTGAAAGATTGGGATAAAAGGCAGACATGCAAAGAGAGAGCTGCCAGAGACAACCGATCCTCCAAGCCTGCAGCTTCCATGGAAGAGTCCCTACCTGCATCGGAGACAGCGTCTGTTGCCGAAGAGGAACCAGTGCCCTTGCTTCACTCCAAAGAGGACTTGATTCTGGCTTCCGCTGCCACCGAGGATTCTGTATTTGCCATGCCCAGTGATCACAGTCTTGATTCCAACTTTGGAACTCCGCAATCTTCCTCGCAGTGTCATTGTGCCTTGAAACCTCCGTTCCGCAACATGCCTTCAGCACAATCCAATTATGCCACACATGCTCAGCCTTGCTCTGGAGTTTCACACTTATCTTGTTGTGAAAACATTTCCCCACCTTGCTTCAAGTCTCAAGTCCAGAAGATCCAGTCTAGTCCAGGGCTTCCAGCCGAGTTTAGCCTTGCTCCAAGTTTCCAGCCTTGCTCCAAGTCTTCAGTCCAGAGAATCCAGCCTAGTCCAGGGCTTCCAGCTGAGTCTAGTCTTGCCCCGAGTACCAGTCTTGCTTCAAGTCTTCAAGCCAGTCCAGAGTTTCTGGTCAAGACCAGCCTTGTTCCCATTTCCTAGTCCTGCTTTGAGGTTCCAGTTGCTTCTTCTAGTCCAACGCGAGTCTCCAACTATCCAGTGATCCAGTGCCAGAGCAGCTCCAGTACTGTTCCAGTTCAAGATCTGTTGCCTTCAGCTTCATCAGCAGCTTGCATTCCAGTCTCATCCAGCCTCCAGTTCCAGTTAGAAGTCCTGTTCCGCTGCCTTGTGGTGGCCCAGTTGGGCTTTTTGAACAGCATTTTGTACTTCAAGGACTTATTTATTGTAAATAGTTCATTAATAAAGAGTATTTTTGATATTATTCTGCCTGGTTGCACAGTCTGAACAGGTCAGAAATATCATCAACAAGGACCACAGAAATACGCCTTCTGAACTGCTGCCCCCTTTCTGTGAAATAGCATTCCTGGAAATCCAAATGGCTTCTACCCAAATGGCTTCTACCCAAATCCAAATGGCTTTAAGGAAGACCATGAAAACCCAGCTGTTCCAGAAGGCCTTGGAGGTTGGAATATTTTAATATTCTCTCAAGCTTTGGATTATTTGTCTACTGTAATTGTGGTATTCAGTCTATGTAGATGCATTTTGATTTTTGTATTGAATATTATATATTTTGTTGGCCTGATTACAGATTTCATATGTGTATGCCACTCTGAAGCAGCATATAAGCCAAGGAAGGAAGGAAGCAAACATTCATTCATTCTCAGGGGAAAAAAAATCTCTCCGTATGGTTTAAAAGTATGACTTCTTTCCAGAAGATACTGAAAATTGTCTGCTATTTATTTTAGGATGCTTTCATCCTTAAGCTAGGATAGCATTTTAAAAAAATATATAAAAATGTAGACTACATTTGTATAAATATATTGGAAGGTAATTTGGAATTTGTGAAGGATTAAAGTATACTGAAATTCTGTGAGAACTATAGGGAATTCTATTCTATTAATTAGGCTAATTACAGTGGAGAATGAAAGAAGTAAGAACTGAGGTTGGTAAATTAGGTTTATGGGTGTATTGGGTTTCATGGTGAATAGATTAGTTTATGTTGTTGATAGAAAATATCTCTTCTATACATCCAAAGTAGGACAGCAAATAATGGCATGCTACCTTTGTTTTGTTGATTATTACAAGTTGGGAGGAAGAAGACCTTTGTGTATTTTTAGAAGGATTTACTATGATTGTACTGTACGACATTTGGATGATAATTGGTTACTGGCAAAAACCCTTCTAGTGGGGCAGACCAACACCAGGTTTTGCTATTCTGGTTATTATTTCTCTACGAATTAAAATCTCACTCTCTAAGTACAGCTATTGCCTTCCTTGAAGAATTTAAATGTTATGCAATGCTCTGGTTAATGCCTATGTTCCACCTTGGAATCCCCTACTTTACAATCATTTAACCAGGAACCAACTGGAAACTTTTCTTTTAGAATAGCAAATGATTATTATGCCTGTGTGATCAGCCCTGATTCAGTTTGAATTGGAGATTTGAGATTACAAAACAGTGTGATTTGATTAAAGATTGCTTTTGAAATTTGAGGGCAAACCAATTTGATTAAAACTGCTTCAGGTTTCGATTAAAAAATAACAAAAAAAGATTTTGTCTGCAGCTCCTTCATTTATTTATTTATTTATTGGCATAATGGCATCCCATTATGAGTACAGGGATGGTAGATTCTTTAAAGAACCTTGTCCACCCAACGTTTTGGCCAGATAAGCTGCAAGACGTTTACTGCCATTAATTTTTGAAATGTTCCCTCTGCATCTCTTTTAAGACAGCAGAGATGAGGAAAGGAGACTGTGGAGTCCTTGGTGCTCTCTCAGCTTAGCTGTTTGCCTGCAGACATTTCATTACTCAACTAAGTAATATCATCAGTGTGAGTTTGGGGTTTTCTGCCTGTTTAAATATAGTAGCTTGCCTTGCTGGTTGTGATGGGAGTAAGGTTTCTTCCTTGGTGGTTTCTTGATTAATTAGAGTATTGTTTTCTGTCTGATTGTTTGTCTGGTGTTGATCTCTGCTTATCTGAATGTTGGCTGTTGGAGGGGATGTGTTCCAGTCTTTCTGCTTCCTTCCTAGATTTTTTTATTGTCTCTTTTGAATAATATGTAAATGTAGTTTATCTCTTTGTATCTATTGATGGCTGATGTGTCTGAATGCCAAGCTTCCAGGAATTCCGTAGCATTTTTGGATGTGGCTTGGTCTAAGATGCTAATGGTTTCCCAGTTGAAAGTGTGGTTGAGTCTGTGTATGTGTTGTGAGATTAAGGAGTTTTCATCCTGTCTTCTAGTTGGTGTTCATGGATGCACTCTACTAGTCTTCTGATTGTCTGTCCTACATAGTGCCTGTTACAGTCCTTGCATTGTATGTTGTAGATGACTCCTGTTTTTTCTTCTTGGGCTATTGGTCTTTTGGTTTGCTTAGGATGTTTTGGAGGGCTTTAGTTGGTTTCTGTGCTACAGTGATGCTGAGTGGTTGTAGCAGTCTGTTGGTTGTTTCTGAGATGTGTTTGATGAATAGGAGTGTTATCCTTTTCATAGGTTGCACTGGTTATGCTGTAATAGATTGTGTGATTAGGCACTTTTTGATAAAGTTGCATGGGTATCCATTTTGTTGGAAAATGTTGTATAGGTAGTCTGTTTCCTCTTCCTCATGTTCTGGGTTGCTGCAGTGTGTCTGTGCTCATCTGAATAATGTTCTTACCCAGCTCCTCTTGTGGCAGGTTGGGTTGTTACTTTGGTAATGGAGCACTTGGTTAGTGTGGGTTGTTTTCCGATAGACTTGCGTTTCTAATTTGTCATCGTTTCCTCTGCTGATGAGGATATCCAGGAAGGCTTCTGTGTTGTTTTCTTCTTCCCTTGTAAATTTATTCCTTTGAAGATGTTGTTGATTGCCTTATGCATCTTCTCTAGTTTTTCCTTATTTATTATGACAAAGGTGTCATCTACATACTGGATCCATACTTTTGGTTGTATGGGCGGGAGTGCTATCGCTTATATTGGAAGGAAACGAGAGTACAGCAGTTTCCAAACTGTCAACCAAAGAGATTAAGTTGGGCTGAATCATTGTAGAAAAACTCTTACTCTAAAATTAAGAATAGGCATTTTTAAAAATGGTTTAAAACTCTTACTTTTCCACATTGACTTGCCTTTGGGAAGATGTAGCCTTGCTGCCTCTGATCACTGAATTTTTTGGGGTGGCAGGAGTGCTGGTATAGCTGGTTCACCAGCTTGGCCCCTTCTGGCAGGAACCTCCTCCTCATTGGCAGAATTCAGTGGTCTCAGGGTTGTGACTTGTTGACAATACAGAGCTAGTTAGCAAAGGCAGCAGAACAGGCGAACAAAATGAGCTACAATGCCAACCACTTATTTTTAAAGCATTAAATATTTGGGGTAGTGCCTGGCTCCCATTCACTCACGGGTGAGAGATTTAAGTGTGCTCCCATCATGCAGAATTTAAAAGTAGCTCTTGATCCAAGAGTGCGTATGGGACTGCTCAGCCCCAAGCCCCTATTCAGAGTGCTGACAGCCGAGCAAACTGCTAGTTATTTTGACAGGACTAGCAGACAAGGATCCCTTTGCATTAAACCAAGAGACAGCCAAGTTCAGGCTTGTGTCTGGCCACCTGAAAGATGTAGAGAACTGAGAAAGTGAACAAAGCCCACGGCAAGATCAGCCTGCCCACCGCAAAAGAGCTCTGAGAGGCAGAGATGTGAGCAAGGTGATCAAACTCTTGGTCAGTTGTTCATGTCAGCATCAGAAAGCTCATCACACACCCCAGCTTCTTCCCTGTGTGGAAGTGAAGTGACAGCATTGCATACTGTAGCAATCCCAGAAGCATAAAAAAACCCCCATGAGGTCTGTGAATAGTTTCAAGAGGCTATGAAGGGCTTCAAAGCCACCTGGTTCAATTCATAGCTTTGAAGTGGATTCCTGCTTCAATCCATAAGCCTGCTTCAGTGGGGTGGCTCAATCAAAGCTTCACCCCGTTTATTTAAAAATTTAGACACTGAGAAACTGGAGCCTGTCCAGAAAAGACCTGTCAAGATGATAAGAGGCCTAAAAGGAAAAACTTTGGGGAATAGTTAAAGCCATTGGTATGTTTAGCCTGGAGAAGAAAAGATTGCAAGGAGATATGATAGCTGTCTTTAGGGGTCTGAAGGACTGTCATATAAAAAACAGGGCAGAGTTGTTCAGAGTTGTTTCAGAAGACAGGACAAGAACCAGTGGGTTTCAATTACAAGGAAGGAGATTCCAGCTGAAGATCAGGAAGGATTTCCTAACAGTAAAAGCAGTTTAACAATGAAACAGGCTGTTTCAGGAGGGTGGGCTCTCCTTTGTGAAAGTATTAGCTAGACAGCTCTCTGTCAGAGATGCTATAAGATTAGATTCCCACACTGCACAGGGAGTTGGACTAGATGTTCTCTTAGTTCCCTTGCAACCCTTCCCTTCCCTTTCCTTCTCCTTACTCTCTAAATTTAATTATCATTTTGATATATTTTGTAGTAGAAGGGACTTTTCTTTCTTGTTCTCTTCTGTGTAGAGCCATTGTTCAATAGTTTGGCCTTAAGGGAAGTTATGATATAATTCAAATTAATTAAATAAAATCCCACTCTGTCCAGAGACTCAGACAGCTTAACAGTATTTCTTTTTAAAATGTTCAATAGATCTATCAAAGATCTCACCATCTAAGAAAATAAAATTATTAAGTGGGAAATTGAATAAAGTATATTTCAAAAAAGAAAAATATTCAAACGGTTCTATCTACAGTATAACCCCTCTAAAAGGCAAGACATTTTTGGCATCCATCCATCCATCCATCCATCCATCATATATGCATCCATCCATCCAATTTCTAAGGCTGCCCACCTATTGAAGAAACTCTGGGTAGTAAACAAATATAAACAAGAGATTCCATTAAACCAAAAGAAACCAAATAAAGCTACACTGAGGCACAGTTAAACCACAAACTAATAAGTGTCTGGTTAAAAAAAATGCTAGAGTTGGTGTCCTAGATGAAGAAGTACAAAATAAAATACCTTAATACAGGCCATTACAGAAAATGCTTGCTGGGATTTGGGATGGAGTTTTTGTCTTTTTCATACTTCTATGTATTGTATTCAGGATACAGGATTTCTTTGTTATTATGAATAACTTCCCAACTTTTCTCTCTATTATTCTTAAATGAAATAACTAATCTGAATAAATACTTCAAAAAAGAATGGTGAGAGGAATAGCTGTGCACTGCATCTTTCTTTTTTTACTTTGGACCTTCTATCAATGTTTACCTTTGTTATGGACAATTAGGTTTTCAGAATTATATTATGCTGCATACCATTTAAATTTATAATAATAATAATAATAATAATAATCAGCAGCAGCAGCAGAAGTGCTAAACAAGTTTCACAAAAGAAGAGTGGGATGCCCAAACATCAGCTTCACCTCCATCACCAGCCCTTAGAGAAACTTCAAAGGCACAGCACATGGAGGCCCACTCCTATGCCGGGAATATCCCAGAGAAGGTAGTGAGGAAGCAGAGATGGCAGGGCTTTGGCTCCTGAGGGAAGAAACCAGATCAGCCCCTGACCTCCTGGAAACCACACAAGGCCATCCAGTGATGAGGCGATGTCACCAGAAGGGACATGGATGACATTTTTAGGCTATGTTTTCAGAGGTGTTTTAAGAATGGATGGAAAAACTGCCCTGCCACAAAGCTCTGCTTTTCAAAAATCTCTTTTGGTAGCAGGAGGGTAAGGGAAGAATTTGAAGCTTCTAAGAAGTAACGTTCTTATTTTCACCCTTAGCAACATTCTTGTTGTCAGCCTTAACCCCTCCCCGCTCCAAATTGCCTAAAATTATATTGCCAAAATCAGGTAGCAAATGTCAGGACTTCAGTGGCTCAATTCCATATTGTTGGGAAGTGGAGGTTGGGGGTGTTTAAGGGTACAAATACTCCCATCCCCATCTTAACTACTGGAAAGAAAAGAAATAAAAATTGTACTGCCAAAACATAAGCTACTGTATATACCACAAATGTTGTATTAGAGTGCCAGGGACCACAAACTGAGGGCTGAGCACCTCCGTACAGACCACAAGGTGCCAGGCCCTAGATTAAATTGTGCTCTCCCCAATTCCCTGTTCAGAGTTCCTATTTATAGGAGGAAGGGGATTTAAAAGACTTTTATGCACCTTGGCAAGAAATTGCTTTAATTTGCATTGCTTAATTGTTATGTTTTGAATATTGTTTTTACCGTATATTTGTAAATCAGACAGAGCTGTTTAGGGAATAGGTAGCATACATGTTCTAAATTAATAAATAAAAATGACCGGATTAGTTGTTGAACTTTATTTCAGGATTGCTAGCATGACAGAATACTCAACTGCAGCTGAGTGCAACAATTTAGAGTGTGCAGAGCATATTACATGACATTTATCTTCCTCCCCCCCTCCCTCCCTTCATAAGGATACTTTGCTCTGTGGGATATAGCTGCAATGTGGGAATAGCTGCCACTGTCATGTCATTTCAACTGGCAGAAAGTACTAGTCCAAGGTGATCACAGTCTCCTAATAAACTGGGTGAAACCAGAGATGGATCAGATAGTTTGGGTTATAGATATGTATATTCTGAATGATAACTAGAGAAAAAAAATTAGAATCTTTGGAAGTATTTTAACTACATAGATATGTGGTAGGCAATTAACTATTGAATTTAGTAGTACAGCAACATATTAAAATTCAGTGATTTTTTTTTCTTCATGTGGACATTTACCTTAGAAGCTTATGACCAAAATCACTAAGTTGGGACTGAGGGACTGAGTGGGACTGAGATAGCCAAGATCTGGAATTTGGGGGGTCTTGGGATTCTGAATCTGACAATCCTGCAAGTTCTTTTAGTCCAGCCAACCCATGGCCAAAGCATTCCTGTAAAGTGCCCATTTAGCCTCTACTGTACTTAAAAATGTAAACTGAAGAAAAATCTACTACTTTTTGAGGTCATCAATTCAATTCTGAAAAGCTATAAAATTATCAAGACATTCTTTCCGATGTTTAGTCAAAATTCCCCTTTCTGTAATTTTGAGAAAATGTTATCCTAAATCTGCAACAAAAATATTTACATATTTCTGGGCTCTGTGCATGCCATGGCAACTTCAAGAAAAGTTAATCTTAAATATAAAGTAATACTGTTTAGTGGGAAAATTAGGAGACTTACAATTAATAGAAATTGTGGAGCATTTGGGATAATAAATCAGGTTGTTTGCAGTCCATGAGTGTGGTACTGGTTTATGTAGTTTCCACATAAAAGGTTGCTAGGTTGGTGTTTCCTTGGAAGCCTTTGATGAAATTCCCATTTTCTAAGAATTTGTTGTGTTTGCCTGAATTGCTATGTTCTTTTCTCCCATGTAGTTTCTTTCCATTTCATACCCAGGACAGAGGTAGGCTCCTTTTGTTGGCTGTGGTATTATAGTGAATGTCAGGGGCTGCAGTGGTTAGGACGCTTATGATGTTAATTAAATGGGGCCATGATATATACTGTATGTGTGTCCAGGACTTTGTAGGGGGTTCCGGGGGGGTGGGGGTGGAGATTTTTTTCTTTAAGTCACTTTAAACCTATTAGAATAGTTCTATTACAGTTTCCACATATTTCACATTTATTTATTTATTTATTTATTTATTTATTTATTTATTTATGTATCAGATTTGTCACCATCCATCTCCTCCCACCAGAGGGACTCACATCACAAAATGGCAAGAAACCACACCACCAATTTTCAGCAACCACACCAGCAAAATCGATATAATCAGAGGTAGTTCCCAGCAGGATTTGTATATGTGCACGAAACGGGACAAAGTAAGTGTTAACCTTGCCCTAGAAAGTTCTTTCCTAACCCATTTTATGCATTACTTCTCCATCTTGAAACTTAGATTTTGTCATTTCCTTGCCTGCATACAAAAGTCTGCCTAGAAACTTCTGTTCTGTTCTGTTCTGTTCTGTTCTGTTCTGTTCATGGAGACCTTCCTGGATGTTCCCAGGCTCTGGATGAAGCCCAAACAAGTAAGTATAGGTTTGCTAGTATAAGTGAGCTACACAAGGAATGCATCATGTGGCAGGATCACTTCTGAGGAAGAATGGTGCTTTCCTGGGGGTGGAAAATGGAATTGTCATCATAGAATGAATGAATTGTGCAGTTTCTCTTTTGTAACCTGGAGAATAATTAAGATAGATGGGTAGATGAATTAGCTGTCCTGCAAGGTCAAAAGTGGATTGCCTTATTACTCTATTATTTCACCGTTGTGCAGCTATCACCACTAACACCTTTTTCATGATATTTTGTACATCCGTACAAAAAAAGGGAGCGGGGGAGAGAGAGAGAGCTAGAGAGAGAGAGAGATACAAATTGATCGTTTGCTGGTGAAATCAGTCTTCGTCATTGCCGGCAGTGCTCGGATTAATGGGATTGAAGGCTGCTGGAGGTTCAGCCAGAAAGACGTGTGAAAAAACAAGAGAAATTGGCTTGTACCCTAGGGAATGGGATTGATGTGACTCTCTCTGAGCTGTTGCTGTTGCTTCTTCCACCACTGTTCTAAAGATGAAATTTGCTTGACATACACTAGAGCCTTAAAGATGGTCAATTCCAGAAAATGAAGATCACCCTTTTCCTTTTCTCTCCTTAAATGGAATATTAGGTAGCCTTTGCCTTAGATAGAAACTTGACTGCTTGGCCGTATTCTGCAACCAACTGTGTCATAAAAGCACAACAAGAGCCTTTCTGGATTAGGCCATGTAATCAAGTTCATGGCCTAATCCAGAAAGGCTCTTCTTGTGCTTTTCTTTCTGTTGACCAACCAGCTGTCTTCTAGAAAACCACAAACAGATTGTGAAGTCAAGGATCTGAAAAAGAGTGCAAAATGAAGAGCCCCAAAGCACAAAAGAACTTCCTGGTCTTTCTTTCCATAAGATAATGTCTTATAAGTGTCATGTTCTTCCCTTTGCTAATTTGTACTTAGCACTTACTTTGAGAAACATGTGGTACATTGTAGCTGTACTTCTCCCATGTTTCCCTGCCCTTTATATGTTTATTTGTTCAGTTGCTTCTGAGTCTTTGTGACTTCATGGACCAGCCCACGCCAGAGCTTCCTGTCATTTGTCACCACCCCCAGCTCCCCCAAGGTCGAATCCGTCACCTCTAGAATATCATCCATCCACCTTGCCCTTGGTCGGCCCCTCTTCCTTTTGCCTTCCACTCTCCCTAGCATCAGCATCTTCTCCAGGGTGTCCTGTCTTCTCATTATGTGGCCAAAGTATTTCAGTTTTGCCTTTAATATCATTCCCTCAAGTGAGCAGTCGGGCTTGATTTCCTGGAGGATGGACTGGTTTGATCTCCTTGCAGTCCAAGGCACTCCCTTTATATATTACCACATTTCTGGAGGAGGATAAGAAAAATGTCCATCCTTCTTTCTGATGTTACAGCTTGCCAAGAAAAGGAAGAGAAGCCGCGAAGTTAGGTTGGGACTTGCCTGATGGCTTTTAGTAAAGTGAGAATTAACAGAGCTGAATAGAGGGAAAGTCTAGAATTCTTCTCTAGGATAGGATGCAGTGGCAATGGCTGCAACATCTGTCACCCCATTGATTGCCAGGATTGATTCAACCAATCTGCTGGTGTCCCTTTCCTCCCTATAGAATAAATTTTGATCTGAGCTGGAAAATTTCTGAGGACTTTAAAAGTTGTTTCTTATCTGAGATGGGACCAAAACTTATAGTGGAGTCTAACTCAAGAGAATGTTATTAGAATTTTTAGTTTTAAAAAGGGGGAAATCTATTCAAAGTGTAAACTGCTTCCTCCAAAAGCTTTAATTTTTCACAGAATCATAGAATTAAAGTAAGGGGTCATTGAATCCAATCCCCTGCCCCCCCTCAGTGTAGGAGCTCAGATTCCAGCTGGATAGTTGCCAAGTTTCTTCTTAAACACGTCCAAGAAAGGGAAGCCCACTATCTCTGTGGGTCACTGATTCTACAATTGAACTGCACTTATTGTTGAAAGTTTTTTGAAACATTCAACTCTGGCTGGATTCTGATCCAGGTTTCTGTAATATATCCTCCACTCTGATAGGATAGAGAATAGGTCTTGGCCTTTTGTGTGACATGTGTTCAGGGTTTTGAAGAGTGCTACCAGTCCCCAATTAAGAATTATCATTTAATCTTTCTTAAAATGTGGTGCTCAGAACAAGATAGAGTAACTGATTTAGGATCTGACCAATATAGATGATAGTGGTGAAGCCATTAGTGGACAGCTAGGACCACTGAATGGAGCAGAGCTTAACACAGCGAAAGATGTGCACAGAAAAAGAATATTACCTAAAATAGCTTTAATGAGCACATTAGAGAAATATAGGTTATTGATCTTACACACTCAGCCCTCCCAAGCATAAAGAATTACACACTTAGACAAAGTAGGTTGAAAAGTAAGTACAAAGAAGTCTTACTGATTTATTTGGTCCAGTTACATCCATCTCAGAAGAAAAGTTGATTCTTGTTCGTCTTCTGTTCCTAAACTGAATTGACCCTCAGCCCTCATTGCTGCTGAAGGCTGCATAGAGAAAGGGGCAAAATCCTGACTCTTGGCCCAAGCACGTGGCCCAGAGATGGTAGGAACTCACAGCCGCATGGTTCCTTCCTTCCCAGATGGTGAAGAAGGAGGAAGAGGAAGTGAGGAATGTGGGAGAGGCAACAAACAGCTTCCTTAAGAAGCACATGGAGAATTTGCATCCGAAAACAAACTCATCCACATGCTAATGAGGCATGCTGATTTGCTGATACCTCCAACAAGTGGAACTGTTCACAGAATCATAGAATTTAAGGGCTACAAAGTACCTTGGAGATCATCTATTGTAACCCCTGCCAGTGCAGAATCCAGAAGCATCCCCAGCCAACTTCTGCATAAGCTCCTCCAGTAGGAGAAAGTCTAGCATCTCCCAAAGCAATCAGTTCCATATCGTACAGCTTTTACAATTAGGAATGTTTTCCTAATATACAACTTAAATTTACTTCCTTGTAACTTGACCCATTGTTTCTAGTCTTGGGTTCTGGAACAATTCTTATCAGTACTGCCCTCTCTTGTACTATTCTGTCCCTTCTGAATTCTGCAATTCTATTCCTTCAGATACTTAAAGATCTCTATCTTCTCTTTTCTGGGCTAAAGTCACTAGTTATTTCCCATAGCTTAGTAGCTATCTTTTTATTCACACAGACTAAAACTACATTTGCCTTTTTAGTAGTCATGTTCTCAGGGAGGTGGGGCCCATTCGATTGGTCCACCCCCAGCGACTGATGGATCTAGCAGGGTTTCAGAGGGAGCTGGGGATTATACCCGGGGATCTGCTGCACAGTCCAGCGGAGGCCCTGGCCACCGCCTGGAATAGGGAGGCGGCTGGGGCCTTGGACAGGATCACGCCTGTGTGACCTCTCTTGCCTGATCATACTCGATGCTCCCCGTGGTTTATGGAGGAGCTGAGGGTTCTGAAGAGGGTTAAGAGACGTCTAGAGCGCCGCTGGAGAAAGACAAAGACCAAATCCCACCAAACACTGGTTAGAGCCACTATTAAGGCCTACCTGGTGGTGATAAAAGTGGCGAAGTGTCAATACTTCTCCGCTCTTATTGTGTCTGCAGATTGCTGCCCAATGGCCCTATTTAAAATCACTCAGTCCCTTTTGGGGAAGGTGGGTGCAGTGATCCACCTACAGGGCCGTGCAAAGGAGTTTTTGGAGCATCTGCAAGACAAAATCGCTTGGATCTGCTCCACGCTAGACTCCAAGCATGAGGAAGGGTCTGTGGAGATACCAAGGGATCATACTTACCATGTTATCTGGGAACAGTTTGATCCTGTTGGACCTGAGGAAGTGGACAGGATCCTCTGGACAGTAAATCCAGTTAGATCCATGTCCCTTCTGGCTGGTGAAAGCAGCTCGGGAGGTGACATGTGGTTGGGTCCAGGCGATGGTTAATACATCCTTGAGGGAAGGGGTGTTTCCAGCTGCCTTTGAGGAGGTGCTGGTACAACCCCTCCTCAAGAAACCATTGTTGGACCCTACTGTACTGGATAATTTTCGTCCAGTCTCCCACCTCCCCTTTTTGGGGAAAGTGGTTGAGAAAGTGGTGGCATTACAACTCCAGAGGATTCTGGAGGAAACGGATTATCTAGACCCCTTTCAGTCAGGTTTCAGGCCTGGATACGGGACAGAAATGGCATTGGTCGCACTTATGGATGATCTCTGGCGGGAGTGGGATGGGGCTAGTGCATCCATTGTCGCTCTTCTTGATCTCTCAGCAGCTTTTGATACCACCAACCATGGTATCCTTTTGGGTCGGCTCAGGGAGTTGGGGGTGGGCTGCGTAGTTTTGTGCTGGTTCACCTCCTTCCTCCAGGGCTAGTCCCAGTTGGTGGTGATAGTAAGGGAGAGATCCGACCCTCGACCTCTCCTTTGTGGGATGCCGCAGGGTTCGGTTCTCTCTCCTCTCCTATTTAACATCTACATGAAACCACTGGGCAAGATCATCCATCACCACAGGATGAGGTATCATCAATATGCCGATGATACTCAATTGTATATCTCCATCCCAGGTGAGGTAAGTGATGCTGTGACTGCCCTCTCTCAGTGCCTGGGGCTGTAGGGGTCTGGATGGGGAACAACAGGCTTTGGCTGAACCCTGGTAAGATGGAGTGACTGTGGGTTAAGGGTTCCTCCGTATTCGGGACTTTGTCATCTTTAGTTCTGGATGGGGTTGCACTGCCCCAGACAGACCCAGTGCATAATCTGGGGGTCCTTATGGACTCACGGCTCCTGCTCAAAGAGCAGGTGGCAGCCATGGCCGGAAGGGCCTTTGCACAGCTTCGTGTTGTGTGCCAGTTGCGCCCTTTCCTGGATCGGGAAGCCCTTCGGACAGTCACTCATGCCCTTGTTATCTCCCATATAGACTATTGCAATGCACTTTACATGGGGCTACCCTTGAAGAGTATCTGGAAGCTTCAGCTGGTTCAGAATGCGGCCGCGTAGGCTATTTTTGGCGCCCCTAGAAGGGCGCACATAACACCTTTGCTACGTGAGCTGCATTGGATACCAGTTTGCTTCCAGGTCCAATTCAAGGTGTTGGTTATCACCTTTAAAGCCCTACATGGCATGGGACCGGGTTACCTGAGGGACCGCCTCTTCCCCATATCATCAGCCCATCCCACCCGCTCATGCAGACAGGGCATGCTGCTGACCCCGTCAATAAGAGAATTCCATCTGGCGGGGTCCAGGAGGCGGGCCTTCTTGGCAGTGGCGCCTGCCCTTTGGAACATCTTGCCCCTGGAGGTGAGATTAGCCCCATCACTCCTAGCCTTCCGGAGGAAGTTGAAGACCTGGCTCTGCCACCGGGCTTGGGGCAGGGAGGAGAATCAACATACTTGGGGTTGGCTAGTGCCTTAAAGTGCCCCTCCTACATAATGATTGAAGAGATCATAGCCATCTGGATTTTATGAGCTGGGGTAGTTAAGAAATTGTTTTAGTTTTAATTTTAATGGGATTTTATTCGAATTTTATTGTATATTTATTCGAATTTTATTGTATATTTATTCTGTATTGTAAACTGCCCAGAGTCCCTCCATTTAGAGGAGATGGGCAGTGACAAATTTGCTAAATAAATAAATACTGCTGTCTCATATGCAGCTTGTCAACTGCTATCCAATATCCTTTTCATATATACAATTGCCAGATATCCCCCATCCTATGTCTGTATATTTGATTTCTATTTCCTAATTGAGGAGCTTTGTATTTGTCTCAGTTAAAATTGATTCTATTCCAGATTGAAGTCATCCATCGTGTTGTGGCTTGTCCCAGATCATGTCAGTCCATACTCATGAGAATGAGCACATGCTGGGTCTGGTTTTTATCTTGAAGCAGATAGTTGGAGGACATAGCCACCTGCATTTTGTCATGGTGAGATCACTTCCTGGTCAGTCTGTACATCATGAGCACTACACCAATGTGTAGCCAAGAAGCCTATTATGTTGGTCTACTCAAGTGCCTGATGGATCCTGAAAGTTTCTGGAGACTGCTTGGGGAATCTCCAACTGTTTCCAATGTGGACAGTTCAGTCTCAGCCCTGTGGTATAAGGGGACAACCAAGGTTCTTCATAAGGTTGCTCTCTGAAGCCTCTTTTCAGTGGCTGATCTTGACCAGCTTCCTATTTTTAGGGGTGCTGAGAGAGATGAAGCAAGTGCAAAGACACCTAAAGAGATGCTGGTGAAAAATCAGAAGTGAACATGACTAAGCTCTAGTATCTGCCCATGTTTGGGCCTATTCAGTGGCAATAAGAATTGCCAGTCTTATTACATCCAGAGACTGCAGCTCTGTTCAGACTGATCCAGACCCTTTTAGGTAAGGATGGGGATGATAAGATACCTACAGGCCGTTGTGAAATGTTTGGGGGGGGGTGTAAATAAAGTTGCTCTTATTGGTTTAGAGTTGGATACCAATTGGGCAAGCCACATGCAATGAGTGGGGCAGTGCCTTGTCATGTGAGGTGGGGTTCCTTGAAGCTTGTGGAATCTGAGGAAGGGAATGTATCACAGAGCTCCATTCTCTCACCCAATATCCCCGTGAGACTCTGGGAGAGGTCATCCATTGGTCTGATGTGGTGTATCATCGGTATATAGATTATACTCAGATATATAGCTCCACCACGCACTGGTCCTGAGATGCTGTGAAGGCCCTGAAGCAGTGTTGCTTATTAGCTATATGAAATGGTATCAGCTTACCTTGAAGGTGAAAGGTGAAAGGTCCCCTGTGCAAGCACTGAGTCATGTCTGACCCGTTGGGGGATGCCACTTTCACAACGTTTTCTTGGCAGACTATAGAGGGGTGGTTTGCCATTGCCTTCCCCAGTCATCACCTTCCCCAGCAAGTTGGGTACTCATTTTACCAACCTCAGAAGGATGGAAGGCTGAGTCGGCCTGAGCCGGCTACCCAAGAATCCAGCTTCTGCTGGGATCAAACTCAGGTCGTGGGGAGAGTTTCGGTTGCAATACTGCCACCTACCACTCTGTGCCACACGAGGCTATCAACTTACCTTAGGGACTGCCATACCCAAAATGATTCTGCCTGTCCTATCAGATCACCCAGACAGGGCCTACAAAAGATGCATGGGGTGTGGGTTAGAAGAAAGGGCTTCTTAGTTGTGGCCCCTACTGTATGAAAGACATTGTCCCGAGAGATATGACTGCCTTCCCAGCTCTGGCCTTCAGGAATCTTGTGAAAGTACTTCTTTTTAGTCAATTTTTGATTAATTTAATCCCAAAAAAGGATAGGGACAGGCAACTTGATTTTATCTGGATTTTGTTGTTATTTTTATTGTTCTTTGGGGAAGACTGTTGATTTGCAATTCTTCTGTCCACTACCCAGAGTCACTGGGTTGAGGTGGTATATAAATGCTATTAAGAAGTAAAATTATTCTTTATCCTGCTGAGGTTCCATAATAGTTTACAATAAAAATGTAAATATAGAATGTACTTGAATATTAAATAACAGTTAAAAATTAACATTATCATCAACATTGAAATTAAAATATTAAGACTTGAAAGCCTGTTCTTTAGGAGAATGGTGTTTTGTGGAACTCCATATAATAGCTCCTCTTTCAAAGAGCAAATATCTCAAATTTCACCACCTGAAATCTAGCTGAAGGGTACGAATGGAACCACTGCAAAACAGTTCCTTCTATTCCCAAATCTCCCTGGTGATCTTGAAAGACATTATGATCTATTTTATGCCCATTTCTCTAACCTACCAACATCATTTTGAAAGTTGTTTCTCCTAGCATTAACTATCTCATCATAGTTATTTTATCTGTCATCCACAAATAAAAAGCTTGCCATGTCTCTTGCTTGATCTATTTATGAACAAGTAGTCCTTGTTTAGCAACTGCCTCATTTAGCGACTGCTTGCAGTTATGACAGTGCTGAAAAAGTAACTTTGTGACCAATCCTTGCATTTACGACCTTTGCAGGTCTGTAAAGCAAAGGAAAGCTGCAGGAAGATCATAAAATTGTGATGTTTCATTTAGCGACTGCTTTGCTTAACAGAAAACTGTGGTCCCAATTGTGGTAGCTAAACAAGGACTACCTGTACATATACATGTATTTTTATAGGACTTCTGGGCTTCTCCAGCCAGAATCATCTCTATGGGTTGTCACAGAAAATTAGCAAAGGAGATTATTAAGAAACAAACAAACAATAAGCAAACTTCAAAAACATGATTTGCTTTGTGAAAAAAATGCTAAAATGGTAACTGCTGTATTAAAGTTGGGAAATTCAATTTCAACCAGACCAGACCCTGAAATGGTTAAAGGATAAGTAGCTGACAAATGTTAAGGAACCAATCAGAAGGATGGATTCTCCCTTTTAGATGTACTTTTAAAAGAGTAGGGGACAGCCTCTATTTCATTTTTGCCTTTTGGAGTTTGTATTTTGCTGGCTGTGGCTGGCTGAAAGCAAGGGCCCCAGGCAACAGCAACAGGGATGGATCTGATAAATTCTGGCAGCAAGCTGAACTGAGCTAAGCTAAGCTCAGTGAAGCTGAAGTGGTGTAGATTCTCTTTTGTTTTATGGACAGTGTAGACTTGTTCTGTTCTCTGTGTGTTTATGTGAGGTCCCAGGACCTTGTTACAGATAATAAAGGTTTACATTCTTAATGAACTGGTGGCGCTCATTTTGGGAAGGAGTCTAGCCAGTGCACTGTGGTACAACACTAATTTGTTTTATAATTTGTTTTATAATTTGTTGGCTGAGCAAACCAGGTTTATTTGATTGATTCCTAATGTACTTATTGTGGGAATGCTGTAAATTTAATATATCTTGGATTCAGCGAAGTATTTGAAAAAGTGCCCTGTGATACTTTAAATGACATGCTTGATAAGTGTGGGCTAATTAAGTGGCTGTATAGCTTGGTCAAATATTGTACTCAAACAGAATGTTCCTCAGAGGTTCCTGATCACACTGGAGTGAGGTACCAGATAAGATACCACAAGTTTCAATCTCTTCAACATTAATGACTCTGATGAAGAAGTGGAGAGAATGCCTATCACATTTGCAGATGATACAAAACTGGGTTAGATAATTAAATCCTAGAAGAAAGAAATTCAAAATGGTCTTGGTAAATAAGAGAATGGGGTTAAAATTCCAGAAGGAAATTTAATTTGGGCAAATCCCAAAGTTTCCAAGACAGATATTGTTCTACTTAATTCTTGTTTTAAATTATTGGTTGGATGGGTATGATTTTTTTTATGTGAGACACTCAGAGTGTCTTGAATAGGGGTGGGATATGCAATTAATTATGCAATAAATAAATAAAGGAAGGAAGGAAGGAAGGATTCAAGTTATAAAAATGCAGATTCAAACTGAATGTTTTTAAAACATCTTAACTGTAAGAATAATATATAGGAGAATATTAAGAGAGGTGGTGGACTCCCCTTCACTTGTACTGTGTACAAGCAGCAGCAGACAGCCATGCATGAGGAATTATTTAATTTGAAACCCTGTACTGAAGATGGGTCAGACTTGATGGCCTCAGTGATCACCTCCATCTCTTTGATTCTATGAAAAAACTATGTCTGCTCTTTCCACTGAGAAGTGGGGGAAAACACACACACACACACACACAAGCATTAGAGTTTTCTATAGTGGTTGTCCAGATTTTTGCAACCACACGTTAGTAATAAAGACGGTGAACTTTGGTGCCGTACTAAGTTATTTCCCCATTTTGTGCTACCTACATGAGACTGGGGGGGGGGGGGGAAAGGTGTAATCAGTTTGCCATGGCAAAAAGTCAAAGTTTGCCACTGATATTTAGCTTGAAAAATCACAAATTGTATAAGGTGACTATGGCATATACAGTAGAGTTTAATACTGTACATCATTATCACCATTTAGCAAAAATGCTGCGGAAAATCTGGCTGTTTAACCAGTGTGTGTGTGTGCATATATAAATATAACAGAACCTAATCTAAACAGATTTTTAGTGAGTGAGAACAGAGCTGTGTTTTCACTGTTTCCTATAGAGGTCTATTTTAACCCTTTCAAATTTTTTAAATTTAATTTTTTTAAAAACCATCCCCTTAGCTGAGTGGTTGCCACATTGGTAGTAGATAGTACAGCATGACCTACAGCCCCACATACCCTTGTGCCCTTAATCAAAAGAACAAGAGAACAGCAGCTGGTTGTGCCTTCCCATTGTTTTCCATGGATGGAACACTCCACCTATTTTGATTTTTTTTTTATGATAGAACAAATAATGGGGCTCCTTTGTTCCAACTTTGAAATAAAACTTCCATTTCTACTACAGTGTTGCATTTAGTGGTATTGCCAGCAGGTCTGTGATGTAGCCAGGCACCTGTTTTACCACCTTAGTAAGAACTAGGCCCAAGTCCTTAAATAGATTTGATGGCACTTGTTTTATGTTATTTATCCTGTTGGACTATTTATGTTGAGTTGCTCAGATGTAGGCATTATTTTGAATTTATATTTTATTTTATTGATGAATATTTTGTATGCAGTTAAAAACTGAGCTTTGCGTCATCTCTGCCTCTGTTTAGCTCTACCTGCAAGATGGGGCAAGAACAGTTTTTTAAGGATGATAGAAATATTATTTGGGTAGCATGGAGAAGCCAAGGCTGATCGTTGAAATAAGGTGCCATGATCATAGATATACTGACAACCATATATTACAGACTGTAGTATTAACAAGGTCAGAACTCAGCAGGTTGTACCTGTGGGTGCTAGACTTGTTAGAGTGCTGGACTTACCTCTTTGCCTCTTTCTGGTCCTTGAAGGCAGACATGAAGCTGGTGAGAGAAAATGGGACCTCTGTGAAAAATGGAGCCATATTTGTGATAATCTATTTCTTAATGAAAGGCTTAGAATTACGGAACCATGGAATTCTAGAGTGGGAAGGGGCCACCAAGTTATTGCAGGAATGCATGCCAGACACCTATCAGACCTCTGCCCATTGAACGTAGTTAGATGGAGTCCAATAGTTTACTCATGTTGAAAAAAGAATGCTTAAATGTTTCTTACCTGCAGTTTTCATTATTTTGAAAAGAATGAGAAAATAGATAAAGTCTAACAAAAAAAGCACCCTGAATCAGTGTTCCTCACCTGATTTCTGAATTGGTTCACCTGAGATCTGAGAAAGGTTTGAAATGATCAGGATGACTCTGTCTTAAGCATTCAGAGTGTGCACTGACTCAGTGGCCTGCTTTGATACACAACTCTTTATTTTTTTTTGGCTATTTTTTTTCCTAAATGCACTTAAATCTGTAGGAAAAAAATGCCACACTGCACAGCAATTGACTTTTTAAAAAAGAATTATTGTCTTTGGTAATAGGCGGAACCTCTGGGTAGAGCATATGTTTGTTTGTTTGTTCTGAGGCCTTCAATCAGTCTTATCTCCTTGCAACTTCCTGGACAAGTCAATGCTTTTTTCTTAGCAAGATTTTTGAAGGTGGTTGCCTTCCTCCTAGGGCTGAGATAAAGGAACTGGCCTAGAGTCCCCCCGCTGGTTTCATGCCTAAGGCAGGACTAGAACTCACAGTCTCCCATTTCTAGTCCAGAACCTTAACTATTAAACCAAACTGACTCAAACCTTGACTACTAAACCAAATTACAACACCACCACCTACCCCTTTTTCTTTACTACTTTGGTTTGACATAACATTCCCTCCTTAGAGATGAGCCCTGCAAACTTTGTTGTTGTTGTTTTAACTTTTTTTTCTCATGGATCAACAGAGCAGCAAATATTTTTATAGCTGTATTACAAAGTTTTGATTGCAGAATCATTAATTATATAACCAAAATCTTGATTAGGTAAACAAAGTAGCAAAGTCTGATCCATTCTCATGACATGAAAATAAGTATACCTGAATCCCATTTAACAGACAGCTTAACTCATATCATGCCAGTCAAAAAAAAGTTTCTTGTTAATAGCAAGGGATTGACTCTTGCGCAGTAGTAATGCAAATGAAAGTCCATCCAGTTTAAAAAAGCTGATGGTTGAAGAAGATCAAGAGGGATTATGAAAAGGTAAGAAACACCAAGAAATGATAAGGTAAAAAGAGTTGTGATTTTCAAGCTGCTCTAATAGCCTGCTGATGCCTGCCAGTCACATTTTATAATGGAGGACTCTCTGGTGGTCTAGTCTCTGCATGGGACTCTTGGATGTCTCTGGATCAGTTAAATTCAAGCTTGGCTAAATCCCAGAGAATTTTAGCATTTAAGTGGTAGTGAAAAGGATGGTTCTTTTGAATGATGTTGAGTTTTTACATTTAGATATAGTTATGAGAGCTGAAAAATCAAGGTTTAATGGCTATTAAAGAGCAAATAAAACACTATAACTGGAATTATATGACTATAAAGAAAGGTCCTAGTGATTGGTATAATGTTATGGTCTGGCCTCTAGACTGAAAAGTTACAGGGACATGGTTTGGACATCACATATTGCTGAACTACATTATAATATTGAGAGATTGGTGTCCTCAGTAATGTTTGATTGTGCATTGTATAATGCTGGATACCCATCTTCACCAGAGCAGAAAAGAAGATTGAAAATAGATACAAAGGTATTATTTTGATAGCCAAATTATGTTGAGTAGAATGCAAGCTTGTTTTTATTATTAGATTTATCCCTGCATAAGCAGTCCCCAACTACTGCCTACTATGAGTAACTAGCATTTGAGGCTTCTTAGTTTGATGGGGGGAGGGGAGGAGGAATATGATAGAAGCAATTTACTGAAAATTAATAAAAATAAGGGTTTTTTTCTCAGCTACAAATAATATTAGAACTCAAGACCACACAAACAATTCTTAGAAGTTTGTTTCTTCACTTATGGCCATCCTAAGATCAATGTCCTCAAGATTTCAGGAAAGGGTCACCATGAGTTGTAAATGACTCGATGGCAACTAACAACAACAACCTCTTCCTTATTCTTTAAATAGGACTATTTCTGATTCAGCTTTATCTCAAGTCATTCTATTGCATATCAACTGCCCTGCTTTGCCAGTATAGAGAGTGGTAGAATGGCAAATAGTGAAGTATCACATTGGGATACTGGCAGGTGTTTGTATACTTGATGCTATGGACATTATAGGAAGAGAGCTATGTTAGTCTATGATGGCAAAACATCAAGAGTCTGATAGCATCCTTTCCAACTAACACATGTTATTAAAAAAGCATAAACTTTTTGAGCTCATGAAAGCTTATGTCTTTTAATAAAATGCGTTAGTTGGAAAAGGTGCTACCAGAACTTCTGATGATGTTATTACATCACTAATAGTCTTACCATACAATAGTCAATATGGGGGCAGAGTTGCTCTGTACCATTCAGTCTGGGTTTTGTGTCTCTCAGTCATGTACTGTAATCATTTACTGCTGCACAGAGCTAGTTAGGCCCAATACCTTTGCAAAGGAAGCCTCAGATGGGCAAACCCCAGCCTCCAGCCAGCAGATCCTGGCTTCTTTTCTCTGCACCAACATGATCAACTATCAGCTGGGTGCCAGAGAGCAGCTTGGTTTTCCCCTGCTGCTGCTACAGAAGACAAACAACTGTTTTGATCAGGATTGCTGAGTGGAGAGGGAAGGGAAGAAGGAGAGTTAATTCCCCATGCAATCCAGCTCTGCGGGCAGCTCACTCTGTTCCTCTTTCTATTAACACAGTGATCTCAGTTAGGGAAGGAAACGTGTTGTGGCCCCACCTTCCACTAGTCTGTCCATTTCTACCCTGCCTGCTCATTTGGCCTTTAAAGAGCCTCCATCTTTGCTTAGCAACTGTTGCTTCTCAGATTGAACCCAATTCCTCTCTCTCTCTCTTACCTCATGACTCTCTTGAAGTAGTTTGGAGAAATATTATTTGTAGCTGAGAAAAAAACCCTTATTTTTATTAATTTTCAGTAAATTGCTCTCTTGAAGTAGTTTGAAGGAATAGTGACTGGTGCTGCTCAACAGTTCTTCCTTATCCCTGACTTTCAGAAACTTTAGGAAAGGTGGCTGGAATAGAAATTTCCCCTTCTCCCTCTTCCTGATGAACTCTGATGTTAGTTTCCCACCCAACAGTTATCCTTTTAGAGAATGATAACTGAGTTTGGCTTTCCCTCCCTGTTTTGAGTTCAAAATGTTGCCGAAGAGACTCAAGAGATTCAGGTTTTCCAAGTTTTCCAACAGGAACCTGCTGTTCACCACCCCCATTCCTTTCCCTCCTTGAACAGTATCAGATTTTCAGGTTTTGCTTGGAAAAATGTTCTCCAGAGGTGTTCCTTTGCACATCCCAGAAGCATTTTAGAAAGGGAGAGGGAAGGATGTGGACCTTTCTGCACTTGGCAACACAACACACACACACGCACACACCCTGCCACAATTCTGCTATCCAGTCCCTGCTGGTCCCCTGGCTGGGCTTCATCTGTTTGCCTGTGTGGTTTTCAGGCGCCAGCCAGCTGAAGCTGTATGGCAATGGGAGCCGCTCAGTTCCCAGCCAAGAACCCTGTGAAATTAATCCACATCTCACTGAAATCCTACCCAGCATTCAGGTCACTGCCTCATTCCAGCACTGCGAAAGGAGGGATTCCGCCATGATTTATTACTGGCCCCAATGCACATATTATTATGAAATGAGTTTATTACACTCTAAATCTCCTGTTAATGTGCTACTGTTTTAATCCCTTTATCCAATTTTCAGTCTCTCAGGCTTGGCTGCCATTCACTTGCACAAAACTCTCCATTCTGAAGGTTTTATTGTGCGATATCCATATTCATTTATCCTGCTTTAAGGCTGTGGGGGGAGGAATGGAGAGGCAAGAATATGGGTGAAGCAGGAATGAGGAAGGCCGTGGAAGCAGCCATTCAAGGAAAGGCTAAAAGGAGAGCAGAAAAAGGGAGTTGCATGGATCAGAAGAGACAGGTCAGAATTTAACAAGCAGGGGGCTAGCCCTGCTGGAGGAGACTTGGCTGGGAAGGATGACTGTACTGTACTAGGCTCAGCCAAGGATCTGGGCTGCCTTTAGGGTGTAATCCTGAAACTCAGTTAATGAGGGACAGTTTAAGAGTGGGGTCACTGTAGGCCATACTCAGGAGACCAGCAAAATTTTACTTAGGAAAGATTTTCCAGGTGCCTGTTCTGGAATGTGCTTCCTTATAGGTGCGTGTTGAACCCTGCTATAGGGGCAGAAATGGGAGGGGGTTTTAAATAACTTTAAAGATACATTCAGAAGAAGAAGTGGAAGACATAGCCAAGCTTATAGCTACCCTGTCTGAAAGGTACAGGAGTCATTATGGCCTCTGTCTCATGCACTCACAAGCTATTTACTCAAGTAGAAAAATTTTTCCCTTAGAAGACAGTCATCTTTATCTAGAGTTTTCCCAGGCTCCCTGATGGCTTAAAATATGGAAAGAGCCTAATAAAATCTCACCCCACTGGGGTACCATTAGGCCCAGGCTCACTGGGGCTGGACTGTACTCTTTCTTCAAGAGTTGGGAGGGTCAATTGGTGACAATGGAAGATTTTGCTTTTGTTCAGTTGTCATACAGAATTGGTGGGGAGGGGAGAGAAAAAGAGAAGGAAATATGCACTTGCTTGTGCACAGGGAAGAATAAAGCAAAGGACAAAGAAATGGTTATCATATGTGTGTTAGGTCCTAGCGCTGCCTGTGCAGTTGACTTCTTTTGATTTTTATGTCTCCTTGCCACCCATTGTGGCACGTTGAAAAGTGACAGCAAATGTGAAGCTTCCTGTCCTCTGGTGTGTGGGGGAGTAGATCGGTGAGAGCAGGAGGGGAAAATCTTTGCCCCAACTGTGTTGGGAGACAAGCTCAGAAACTGCAGAGCATAAAAAAGGAAGAGCTTGCCTTCAGTGACATCACCCTTTTCCTCCTCTCCCCCTTGATCTAGCTAGTTTTCCTGGGTTTCCTTTCTCTGACCCCATCATTGTTCTTTTCCTCCCCTCAAGAGCGCTCTGCCTGCCTTCCACCTTGACTTTCCACCATAATCTTCAACTACCTTTCTCTCCTTCTTTGGCATTCTACAGCCCTCATCTCTTCCACCATCCACTTAGAACAGGGACCTCCACCACAAATTGTCCTTATTCCATTTTAAATGTAAAGTTTGGCTACAAATATTAACAATAAATAGGGACAATTCACTGGTGAGAATTAGATTTAGTTTAGAGCAGGATCTGAGTGGGAACTGAAGAATTAATTAAGGTCGACCCCCTGATTTGCCCTGGGCTTGATTTTGAATTAGTACTCTGAATAGTACTTGAAAGTTCTCCTCACTCAGTTCCCAATCACATCCCCGCTGCCTTTTCCATGTTGTCTCTTCGTTATCCTTCAGCTCTCTTTTGCCATCACATCTTTTGCCTGACATCTTCTCCTCTTTGTTCTTCTTCCTTTCCTCCCAGCCTTTCCTCCCCTCCCATTCCTGCTTCTTTTGCCTTCTCTCTGCAGCTCCCTGTGATGTCAAGCAGTTCCTTTTCCACTCTGACACAGAAGCCCTGTACCACTTCCAAGGCTCCTGCTGTCAGCTGGGGAATAGATAAAGATAAATGATATTATGTTAAATTCCACTTAATGACAAATTTTTAATTTTCTGAACATGGTCATTTTCTGGCTAGTGAATCAAGTGTAGGGAGCTAATTACATGAAGATCTGAACAAAAATAACTCCTAATTTTCAAGGATAATGGAAGAGAAATGTTGGAGATTAATGGCACTATTTATCTTTTTTAAATTTCTATCTTTCTCTGTGATAGCAGTGCTCCCCAAGGAAAATATTCATAAAATGAAATTGAAGTCGTAACTTAATAGGTTATTAAAATTTTTGAGTGCATATCACTTTCCTTCCGCCGCACTGTAAATTTAAATTGAAGTTTGCAGCTCCCCGAGTCACCAGTGGAGGTTTTTTTTTATGATGGCACAATAGAGGGAAACATGCATCTTTGTCAAGAGGTATTTGCTATTCTAATTTTATGGCAGGCCGGATTATCAGAAAGGAATGTCAGAGTACGGGGAAGCTGACAACACCACAGCCTTAAGCCATGTGTTTCCATTAGCGCCCAAAGCCGTCCAGGGGTTTCTCTGGACCGTTATTTTCCATTTCAGTCTTTTATCTTGATTTAAAGTGAGGGTGCTGAAAATTCAGCTCCTGTCATTTTTCTCTCCCTCCCAACATACACATTGTTACCTCTCTCCCTCTGCCTGCCTCTGGTCACGCTTCTATTTCTCTCTTGATGTTTTCTCCCTCTTTATCAGATCATTCTTGGTCAGTAGAAAGAAAGTTGGAAGTCCTGAGCAGGAGACATCCCCAGGCTGAGGCTTTTGGGAATGTTCTCCCCCCCTTCCCCCCCTCCCACTGGCCTGTCACTCCTGCTACCTAGAAAACCTAGCCATCACTGTGTGGATGGGCTGGGGCCCAGTTGCAGGCCACACGGCATCAGAACCTCGACTTCCTCAGCCCAGATCTCCTGCTCAGGAACTCTAGGACCATCTGTAGCCCTGGGGGTGGTATGATAACAGCAGCAAAGATAATGCTTTCGGAAGGAACCTGCGATGTTCTTCTCTGACCTGCTCATTTGCTAGTGTGGATACCTTCTGAGAAATAGTTCTGCTTTCCACACTTTTATCAGTTCAGCCTGCAGACACGTCAAGCAAATGGTGGATCAATAGAAGAGCAAAGTTGCTGGAAGTTGGAACGTGCCGGTGGCTGCAGGAAGATTAATAAGGAGCACTTTTTAATACACAAGGAAAGCAATGTTTGAGTTGCTCTCATAGCAGTGGCATAATTATTAACCTGCATAATTATTGCAGGTGATCTATGTAATCCTATTTTCACATCATACTAGCCACTGGCACAGAAATTACGTTGTGTGGCCCTGCTGCTCTTGCCATCAGCTCAAGGTCCTTTTACTGGACTGGTTTCTTCTCTGTTTCTTGCCAGGACCAAACATCTAGAAGATTTGCTTTATTTGATAAGGGTAGGACAACCCCTGAAAATGCTGTAAAATCATCTCTGTTTGCCATGTTATATGCAAAACTGCAAGAGCCCAGATTATTATTTAGAAGGGTATCTCACTCACTTAATCAGAGAATAAAATGAGCTTTCATCTGGACTTATCCAGGGCAAGTTTAATAGGTCAATTACGGAAACATTTTGGTACAATGCTAGTAGAACAGGAACATTGGTTTATTCAGAGAATATTGTATGTCCTATTTCTGACTCAAACACTTCACCTGAACTAAAAACATACTGTCAGGTATTTCAGGCTAGGTTGTGGCTGAAAGACCCATTTGGGTTCAACTGCCAGCTGCCATGGTCTCCTTGGACAGAATTATGCTCTTTGGCCTCTTGGATGGCTAGGCAAAGAAGATTCACCATCAATGACAGGAATGAAATGCTAGATTGATCTGTACCGATAACAATATAATAGTTATTTCATCTTCATTCTTTTTATCTACATTTCTTTTCTTATAGGAAATTGGGAGATGGGCTGATTATATTATGACTTGGACAATAAAGATAAACAATAATGCTTAGAGCAGCCTACAAGGGATAAAGAAGGCTTAAAGAGATTGGGTTGTTAACACTTAAACAAATGATCGTATGAGGTAGTTTGTGAAACTCCCCTGAGATAAATGGTTAAAATGCAGCTATTCATTTCTGATGGGCAGTGAGGAAATAACTATTATATCGTTATGGGTAAAGATTGATCAAAGTGGCTCTAAATAATCCTTTCCTCTATACATTTTGATCTAAAATCTTAACTCTAAGACTGACCCACTAGTGTGATTGCATTGAGACAAAGCCTCTTCAGAATTTACAAAGGGATAAGAAGGTAGTGATGAAAGGGAGTTGGGGGGAGATTACTCCACTTTCTGTCCACTCACAAGTGTCTAGTGAGAAGACACAGAAGGTGTGAGTCAAAGCAGGACGTCAGTTTACTGGGAAGGAAAAGGAAAGAGAACCGATTTTGTTCTCTGCAAAAATGGCTGTGTATTTCTTTATCTCTCATGGAGAACAAGAAACTGTTAACATTATGAAACCATCATCTTATGCCCAGCCTGTATAAATCATATATTACAGAAATGTCACTTCCCTCCATGGATTTTCTTGCAAGGTTATTGATTCCTGGATAAAATTGGCTGAATACCCCAGAAAAATTTTACCAGATGGAAATCGGATGCACTCAAGTAATATTACAATCTAGCATCTTCTCCTAACATGAAACAACAGGCTAGCTTGTAGCAAGTACTTGACTCTCAGGAAGGAACATGCATCCAGGGGGAAAAAAAAGGAAATAGTCTCCTCACTCCCTTTTTATTTCCTTTTAGCAGCAAGCTTGAATGGCCATAAACATTTCAGTGATTTCTCTAGCAAGGTGGGATTTTCAGAAAGAATCAGGAGCAAAAACAGGAGTGCTTTTTCTTTCGTTTCTAAAATCTTGTTTTGTCACCAGAGTTATTTTCCCAACAGGGTAGTGGAGAAGACTATTCCTGGCACCTGGAGTGAAAACACACGAAGGAAGGGAGGGAGGGAGGGAGGAAAGTTCTCCTGCTACTGTGTCTCTTTTGGTCACTGAAAATTCCTCCCACTAGAATGAGCTTGTGGCTTTTCCTCCCACCTCTTGCCCCCTACCTACAGCAATATATTAAAATATGTCATTTAACAGAGGTTGCCAGGCACCTGAGCAGGGCCTGTTACATTCCTACATTTCCTAGAGTGCTGCACATATTACTGGATGTCCTAGCATTTAAATATATTTCGGGTCAATACAGAAAATGTGGCTGCCATGTGGAGAGCTTTGGGCAACATTCCAGATGTTGGGGAGGCACTTTTTTATTCACTCCACAGTTAAGTTCAAAAACAAATAAATGCCCCGAATATTTACGTTCTCTATGCCAAGTCCCAGCTGCCCACAAACAGAGTTACTTGGAGGAATCTCTCCTCTGTGTTTTGGCTGTGCTATGTAAAGCAGCAAGTAGAGGTGCCCTCGTTATTGGTGGAAGTTCTTTTCCAGCCTTACAACTGTGGATAAGGAGATTGTGTGTGTGTGTGTGTGTGCGTATGTTTCACATGCACAAAAGCCAATCTGCTACTTGGACAAAAACACTCTCAAAGTCCTCCTCCAAAGAGATCCTCAAAACCCTTTTCTGTGGGTAACAAGACCACCTGCAGTGTGCTTCAAATGGAATATTCTTTCAGTCAGAAAACCCTGATCAACTTAAAATAAGTTATTTATTAGACAGCCTAACTTCTGTAACCTGCCTACACTTTCTGCTTTTTGCTTATGCAAACAAATACTTCCTGGTAACCTTCCCCTCATTCTGCATATATCCCTGTTCACTCTCTAAGCCAGTGTTTCTCAACCTAGCAACTTTAAGATGTGTGGACTTCAACTCCCAGAATTCCCCAGCCAGCCCTTCTGGGAGTTGAAGTCCACACATCTTAAAGTTGCTAGGTTGAGAAACACTGCTTTAAGCCATCCCCTCTGCTGCCCTGTCTACCTTGTTCAGTGCTACCTACAGTGCTCCATTGTGAAGTAGAGGCTCTGGAAGCTTTTGAAAGGGTAACAGTCTGGGGTTTGGCAAATTGCAGAGAACAGATTCCTGGTAGAGCTTGACTGTGAGTGGCAGCAGTCTCCACTTCCATCCAGGATGGCAAATGACCAAAGCATTGGCTGTTTTGGGAGAAAAAGAAACCTGCCACAGATTCCTCTCAGAGTGGATTTGGGACACCTTCCCGCTAGTACCCATCTTTCCCTGGGCAAAAATCCACACAAAGTTTCCATTTGGTTGTGAACAATGCACCTGAAAGAAGGACATTTTGAAAGTCATATCTTGTGGTAGCATTTTTTGGAGGTTGGTTAATTACATTTTTTAAAAAGTGTTTTATGCAAACCATTAATGCTGAAACGTATGAAGTTATACATGAAAAAAGGCCACAGAAACTTGCGATAAAGACATTTTGGGGAGATTTATATTAAAAACAATAAGCATTTAAGGAAGTACCATGCAAAAAATATCATGTTAAGGAACTTGGGAGGAGTGCATTGACCAGCCTGAGCTGATGCATCAGTTGCAGCTCACTATGGAACAGGAAGCTAGATTAGCACAATCTGCTTTAAAACTTGAGGCTGCCTCTGAAGACTATTCAGAAACTGAAGAACTTAGCAGCTCACATGCTGGCACCAGTGTTGCATTGGCACACAAATAGGTTTTTGGATACAGTTCAAAATGCTGGCTTTAACCTACCAAGTCACACATGGCTTGGCTCCCAGGTATCTTCAGGAGCAGCTCCTCCAGGCAGAACTGGCCCATCCTGTGTGCTTGTCCTGGCTAAGGATGCTTACCATTCCACATATCTCTGTCTCTGTCTCTGTCTCTGTCTACATCTACATCTACATCTACATCTACATCTACATCTACATCTACATCTACATCTACATCTATCTATATCATCTATAGCATCTCTATCTCTATCTACATCTATCTATATCTATATCATCTATATCATCTATATGTATATCTATCTATATCTATTTTAAGAGAGACAGGGGCCTGCAGACAGTGTTCTCCCATAGTGGCCTCCATCCTGTGCAATAATATCTTCTCAGAAGTTCTGTTGGCATCTACACTAACATCCTTCTGGAAGCTGGATAAAAGAAAACTCTTCCTGAGGGACTTCATGTTATAATTTGCTTCCAAAGCTGGCACAATGGTTATTATTACTAATAATGATTAGCTTTGGTGGGACTGGGATGGGGGTACTGCTTCTTTCCTGGTCACTCTTTGATCTCTTGGTGGCTTTGATCATGGTATCCTTCCACGGGATTAGAACTGGGAGGCATGGTGTTATAGAGGGTCTCCTCTTTTCTCCAGGGCCAGTTCCACTCAGCGTTGGGGGGGAGAGGGTGAGCTCGAGGCCCCTGTTTGCAGGGTACCTCAGGGCTGAACTCTCTCCCCACTCCTATTTAACATCTACATGAAGCTTCTGGCAAGGCTGAATTGCTGTAAGTTTTGAGGCCTTCCAGCCTGAGAATTTTCCATCCTTAACTCTGAATGGGGTTGCACTCCCCCAGAAAGAGCTGGTGTGCAATTTGGGGTCCTCTTGGATTCACGGCTCTTGCTTGAGGAGGTGAAGGCAGCTGTGGCTATGAGGGCCTTTGCACAGCCCCCAAAGCTGGGAAAGAACCTTCTTTGCTTCATTCCTGATTCTGTCCTTTCTCTTGCCTTGGTCTGCCATTTGTCCCCCTTTGGTTTCCCTCCATCGTGACTTGTGTATTCTGTAGCTGCTTCTTCTCTTAGCACATTGTGGACACTAAAAGCCTTTTTAAGGCATCTTTTCATAGGACTCCTCCTAATTTGTGAAGGAAGTTGATGGCATATTTATTATGAATTTATTCTCAGTTTGGGTCAGAGATTGCCAGGCCTCACCCATCCGGTAAATTCAAGAAGCAAGAACCTCACCGATTTCAGAAAGGCATTTTTAATCTTAATCAGGGCAAACACATAATCTTGAAAGCTGTAACAGTAAATTCCCAGGCAAACCTACACAGACTCAATTAAGGGGGAACCTCTTTGAAGCGTCTCCTTCCCATGGTCCCCCCTCCGGGCAGGGCTGCCTCTTCTTGCACCCCCTGGACTTCTCCTCTGCCTCCTGGTCCCCACACTCTCCCACACGGGCATCCGACTGAAACTGTATGTATAGGATCCTGGCCGTAATCTTTCTAGAAAAGATATTAGTGAAAATCTTAAATTCAAATTCCATGATATATATAATTAGGCTGAGAGCCAAAGAGGTATCAAAAGAAATGAAGTGAAGAGGCAGAGGCAGGGTCTGTTTCTCTTGTCGGAGGAACTGTGTGCTGGATGGGTCTAGAAGAGTCATTCCGTTCTTCAAATAAAATATAAATGAAACTATCCAAAACAGACTGGACAGATTTATTTACTTTGTTTACTGTTTTTCTATGTTGCTTTTCAGGCAATTATTATCATCCAAAGAATTGCATCAATTAAAAAGGAGACTGTCTCCACATCTTATTTTCCATCCATAGAAACATTCATTTTGCAGCCTGAATCTGGCCTGCCTGCCTGAACAGCCACAGAACTAAACTCAGCCAAGAGATTCTCTTCAACACAGCCCATGAACAACATAACTGCAAAAATACACTTCTCTGGCCATTGGCTTGAAGCTCCTTCCTCATGCTCTGTGGTATAGTTTTTTGCATTTGTCAGACTGGCATCCAGAGCAGCTCTGAGCAAAAGCTGGGCCAACTCACTTGAACCTTTTCCACAATTCCTGCCAAAGAAGGCTCATATGCATACGTTTTGCATTTTTCAGCCTGCCTGAAACACAACACTCACAGAACACATGGATACAAAATGAACTCTAGCTCTTTTCAAAATGAACACTGCAGCCTCGTTTCTTTTCTTCCTTTGCCTGGGCCACATTTGCAACCATGAGGTCTTTCAACCTAGGGTTCCTGCTTGGGCTTTCAGAAACGAAAGATTCCTTCAAGGGAGTGTAGGGGAGGGGGTTCAGTTGACCATGAGGACGGATGCAATATTCTAGATGCCATCTGACCAATGCAGAAAAAGAGAAACAATGACTTATTTTGATCTTGACGATAAACTTTGGTGGATAGAGACTAGGATTGTGTTTGCTTTTGTTCGCAGCTGTTGGCTCATGTCTTGCTTGTGATCCACCAGGTCTTTTTCCCATGTATTGCTGAAAATTTTGGCTTCCCCCATCTTATATTCATGCTTTCAGTCCTACACAATGGAGGATTTTATATTTGTCCCTGTTGAAATTCATCTTGTTCGTTTCTGTCTATTGTTTCAGCTTGTCTAGATCCTGCTGATTCTGGATACTGTCCTTTGTGTCTGCTATTCCCCTGTCTTTGTGTCATGTGCAAATATGATAATAATAGTTTATGCTCCCTCCTGCAAGCCATTTATAAATCAGTTGAACAGTATAGCCTGGAAGAGAGCCCTGTGGTGTACCAATCAACTTTTCCTCCCATCCTGATGTGGAGCCATTGACATACACTTGCTCAAAACAGTTCTATGCTATGGTACTATAGTCCAGCCCACATTTTGCTATCTTCTTCAGTGTCTTATGGGAGATTTTATCAAATATGATGCTGACGTTGAGGTGTATTATGTCCCCAGTATTCCCACTTTCAACTAAATTGGCCACTCTATCAAGAAAGGAAATCAGGTTAGTTTGGCAGGATTTGTTCTTGATAAACTCCTGCTGGCTCCCACCAACAATGCATTCTTCTCCAAATGCTGACAAACCTGCTGCTTAATCTTCTTTTGTAGAGATCTACTTGACATCAGATCAATCTGTAAGTGAACTGGGTCCTTCCCCCCCACCTTTTTTTGAACACAGGAACAATATTTGCCCTTCTCCAGTCCTCTGACATTATCCTCATCCTCCATGATTCCTCAGTTATCAGAAAAAGGGGCTGTAAGATGACATCTGAAAGCTGCCTGAAGGTATTCTGATGTCCTTGGTTGTGTACTGGAGACTTAGACTTGTTTATTGTAGCCTGGTGATCTCTAGTTATCTTCTCACTTACCTTGGATTTCCATTACCTCCTTGAGACAATAGTTCTGCTTATGACTTTTTGAACAGACTTTCCCTTTTGGGGAGATGACCAAAGCAAAATAGGAGACAAAGAACTTTCTGCCCTTACCTGGTCACCTGTTACCCTACCATTATGTTCTCCAAGAGCAGGCCTGCTCCTTCCTTCCTTTTTTTTTTTTTTTATTACTATTGACATGGCCAAAAGCCCCTTTTTGTCACTTAAAAGCTTCCTTTGGAGGCCTAAATTTCTTTTGCACATTAACTTTTCTGATTTTCTTTCTGCGGATATTAGCTATTTGTTGGCATGCCTTCTTGGTGATTAGATCCATCTTCTATTTCCCATGCATGTTCTTTTTAACTCTTAGCTCTTATGCATCCCCAATAGCTCTCCCCATCCCCATTTTTATTTCTCATTGGAATGATATGTAGTGGTATTTCCAGTACCTTATTCTGAGACATTCCCAACCCTCTTATGTTCCCTTTGTGCTGCAGATTTCTGTTCATAGGATCCCACATAGTAGTTCTCTCAGCTTGTTAAAACTGGATGGCCTATAGACTATTTTTTACCAAGGAAATAGCCTTAAGGTTTATACTAAAAGGTTTCCCAACAAAATTTGGCAGTGCAGCTTGTTACTGAATTTTTACTCAGGCTATAAGCATATATTGCTACATACACACACTTTGCTTCTGAGTGTGCAAAATTTCAGGAGTGCCAGCATTTAACTTAGTTCAATTTTGTTGAAAGATGATTAGAAATTGATGAAATTTCTGTGATGTAGCCACAATATCATAGAATTTTGAACATAAGCTCAAAACATCAATATTAGGGTAATACTATATTCCATTTTTCATCAGGAAAACATAGTTATGGCATAGGATTTCCTGCATGGAAAAGATCCAGGTTTTTATCTCCATTTCTGATCTAATTTCTATTGCAAATTAGCTTTTTGATGCTTACACAGAAATTCATTTGTTGCCACTCATTGTCTATTGGGGAGAGTACTCTCAGCTGTCAACTTTCTTAGGCTATACTAGCTTTCTTTTCCCAGGTGGTAAATGCAGAACAGATCTACTTTCACAAGTTCTCAGGAATGCATTGTATAGAATGTCATGTCTTGTGAGTAATGTCAGTATAATTTTTTTTGTAGTTCAGATGGCTACAGGTGCTTAAGAGCAACACTAAGCACTCCCTGAAAAGTGGGAGAGTGCATTAGATTCACCAAAGCTAGAATTCCAAGGCAGAGCAGGAAAATTCATAAGACGTCCATTAACAAGGGCAACAGGACTAAACCTGTTCCATTCTGCATTTGGGCCTCCGTGAAGCTCAATTTCTCATCAGTTTCAAGAGAACATGTCAATTATCCAATTGTCAACCATAAAACAAAATGATGACAAACTTGTGTACATTTTTGCAATAGGTTTTGAAGAGATAAGTCCATGTTGGTTTTGAAGTACTCAGTAGGTCTCCACAAAGGGCATGTTGATTATTTATTTTCTTGGAGACGGAAATAGAAACTGGCAGTGTGAAACAAACTGGTAGGGGGAAAAAAAGAAACAATTCTTTCAGAAGATAGGGTCCTATTAGTATTGTGTTAGCGTCAGAGGTACCCATTTGTGGAAGGGGGTACAAAACTGAGTTTATGCAAGAAAACAATATAAAGCTGGTGTAAAACTTCAACATAGGGTTCAGTGCCAATAAGAATGCTTTCTTAAAGTCTGACTTGGAACTCAGCTCTGATCTGCTGTGATCCAGTTATGCGTGACAGTACAAATGTTGGAGTTTGTTGAACAAAAGTGCTACAGGGTTTTGCTGAGATTAGGGACATGTTGACTTGGGGGTATTTAGTAGTTCTGCAGAGTTACTTCTGGGAAGCAGCACAAAATGCATGAGTTTGGGAACTAGTTCAAAACTAATTGGCTTACATTTTGAACAACCAGGCTCAAGTTGTCTTTGACTTCTATAGGGCCCCCATGGTTTGTGTTTCATTATCCATTTGAGGGGAGGGGGTGGTACAAAACCCAGGGTAGGTGGAACAAGATGATACACTGATAAAAATCAGAGAAGGTCAGTGGAACAAATATAGATCACAGGACTTTTGAAATACTGTAAGTCCCAGTCAGACTGGCAAACCATTTACAGCCTTTTTCCCTGTAAGGCACTTATCCTAGGAGCATACTTTAATGGCAAAATATTTGTTTGCTAGATCCCAGAATCTTGCACAGAGTCTTTGGTGTCAGGCTTTTCATACACAAAGTTAACAAGCCATTATAAAAGAATTCCAGCGATTGCTGTGTATCAAGTGTGAGTCCTACTTATAGTGAAATCAGTCTTTGGATTCTACCACCTCTGTCTGCACAGGCCTTTCTTTAGGAGGGGTCCGTTTGTCTCTTGTTCTAGTAATGGACAGGTCTGGTATCAGGTTGTTCCTCTCACTAAATAACATTTCCAAGACTGCCCAACTTTTTCAGAGGTTTCCTCTGCCATTGTTGCTCTACTCATATTCTCACATGCCTAGTTTGTTTCTGTAGTTAAGTCTTCAGACCTGCTAGCTATGCCAATTATAGCATATGGAGAGTTATAAGGGGCTCCCTATCACACCTTCAGGGCTCTTGTTGTTTTTATTTATTTGAGACTCAGGATACCTGAAAAAAGGAGCAAGTATACAACTTTTATGTTTAATTTTTGAACTAAAAGTTTCACACACACACACACACCCATGTGTAACACAAGTCTAGTTGGCCAGACTGGGTTTGAGTTCAAGAAAGACTGAAACAATACTCACTGTGCCCAGTAGCCCATTCTGTGTGATGGCTCTGAAGTACTACTAGAGATACTATTTATATTTTTTAATTTAGATCTTTTAACTACTGTTTTTTAACTTTTAACTATTTAGATCTTTTAACAAGGCTTGGCCAGTCCTTGCCTGGTGCTCTTCACATACCTCCTGGAACTTTTCCACTTGAGTGCCATCATCTCATCCAGTTCATAAGGAACTATTTTTTGTATTGAAAATCACTTTGTGTTTTGAGAACTGTCACTTGTTTTGAAAACTACCATTTGTTTATCTTAGAAATCTTCATTCTGGGTTTAAACAACTAGAACAGACCTTCTATATAACCTGTTTTAAGTGGGTTTCTTGTATTCCATGTTTCATGTACGTCCATTTTTACCTTCACATAATTACATGGTACAAACCACAACAAAGAAATATGTATGATAACTATCTCCTTTAATAATATAGTGACTCTGTGTTCAGTAGGACTCACATGGGGGCAAATATTTGTTGGAATCAATGTAAGACTCAGAGTTGGTGGAATAATAACAAAATACTTTTATAAATCTTTGCCAAATTTCAGCATCTGTTGTTAACAAAGCCCTACAGATACAAAACATAGTCAAGGTATTGTGAAAATTAGGGAAGTGAATAGGATCACAGAATCTTGTTATATTTCCAGCATATCAGTTGTTCATCAGGGCAACTAAAGGAATTTGTATACCACACATCAACATATTGAGCCACAGTCATAAACCAAACCAGTTTATATTATTAATTTATGGTTCAGTGTGTCATGAAGACTCAAAACATGGGATATTTTAGTAAGCCATAGTTTAGTTAACCATGGGTAAGTATATGAGTGCCTTGAGAGTGCCTTGGACTGCAAGAAGATCAAACCAGTCCATACTCCAGGAAATAAAGCCAGACTGCTCACTTGAGGGAATGATATTAAAGGCAAAACTGAGATACTTTGGCCACATAATGAGAAGACAGGACACCCTGGAGAAGATGCTGATGCTAGGGAGAGTGGAAGGCAAAAGGAAGAGGGCTGACCAAGGGCAAGGTGGATGGATGATGTTCTAGAGGTGACGGACCCATCCCTGGGGGAGCTGGAGGTAGTGACAACCGACAGGAAGCTCTGGCGTGGGCTAGTCCATGAAGTCACGAAGTGTCGGAAGCGACTGAACGAATAAACAACAAGTATATGAGTAATGTCTAGGGAATCAATCAGTGTGCTTAAAATTATGTAGATTAATTGTTTAATGTAGACAATCCTTTATACTATAGTCTAAATACCATTTTCCTTTACTTTCCCTGCCATCAGAACAATGCCAGAGGAATGCATTCCAGCAGTTATCAACCATGATTTATGGGAGTGTTAATTTAGTTATGCAAAACTAGCTTCAAACCTTTGGCATAATCTGTTCTCATCTCTTTCTCATATATATGTATGTATATATATATATATATATATATATATATATATATAGGGGGGGAGGGGGGGAGGGAGGGACTAGGAAGCTCTGAAGGATGAAGGTTCTCAAGGGTCAAGAAAGAAAAAAACTTTTCAGCTTCTTTTTATCTTCTGTGCCCAAAAGGAATCAGAGGAATAAATGCAGCATGAATGTTCTGATGATGAAACTATTTATATAATTCTGCCTGTGGAGATAGATACCAGAAGATACATGAGGAAGGAAAGAGGAAGGAGACCGTCAGCTACTGAGAGATGATAAAATCACTTGGTCTACTACAGAAGAGACTTTTCACCATGGAAAAGGTCTTGAACCATCCTGGCTAAGGAACATGCAAGTTTTTAAAAAAATGGCAACATTAGAGATCTGGGCATTCTTCCCCACAAGCATCAGGTTTTTGCTTGTTTCTCCCTGGGCTATAAGACTCAGACCAACTAACTAGCCAATCTGATATTTTATTGCCTGTCCACCATGAAAGCAGACAGAAGAGCTGGTCAGCAATGTGTGACCTAAAGTCCTACCCAGCTGCAGTTTGTGCCTCTATCCAGAAGAGGCTGGTCAGCAGCAGGCAACATGACTATTAACTACTTCAGCTGCCATGTGATTTATGTGAAATGGTATCTGAGGGCTTGCTGTGCTACCTTGTGAAGAAAGCAATAATTAACCCAGAATCTCAACCTAAATGTCATACTGTTCAAATATGAAGCATAACTGTCACTGTATTGTACCATCATCTACTCAGCAAACTTCCACTACTGATCACCCTCAGCCACTTCTCCCATGAACACTCTCTACTCAAGACCTGGTCATGATTCCACAAAGGCTGAATCAAAATATCATGAGCAAGTATTAGCACACAAATGTCTTACCAAGGTGCACTTTTTAATAAAATAATCTAATTTCTTTTGGTTTATCACTTCTCAGTTTTGCTTTATTACTCTTAATCGTTAATTACATTATTTGTTTTCCAAGAGACAGACGGCTCCCTTAATTGAGAACCTTGCAAGGCTGAGAAGTTTCTCCTGTGCCTTTGTGGAATATAGATATATTTTATTATATCTGGTAAGTGTTTCCAGGAAGTCTTAGAATTATGCTCATAACAGCAAAAGCATTTGGAGAGAGGGTGGACATCTTTTTCCAGAGCACCCCTTGGAGCTCATCCTGCTAGAAGAGCTTTCAGTTCATAACCCAAATTGTTCATATCAATATCACACATGTGTCAACAGTGTCACTAGTGCTTGTCACTGTCACTGGTGTAGATCTTCAGGTGTAATGAGGAACTTTCAAATATTATACAGCATATCAAATATGCTGCTGTGTTCCTTGAGCTATATTAAAGATTCTTCAACCGATTGTATGGCAGAATTGAACACTTGGTTAGAGAATCTAAATTCCTTGATTGTTGCTTGGGATTTCTTAGGGGACTATCCTGTTTCTTGTAATCAAAATGTCTTATTTTGTGACTGTTGCATTTTTGAATGGGTGGGGAAGTAGTTCAGTGTGGCATTCCTCAGCCGACTTCTGTGCACTTTGAACTCTTCAGAACATTTTCAAATCATCTGACCAGTAAGACTGGAAGTATGACTGCTTTGCCCAATTGTTCCATTGCTTCAGTTCAGTTCAAGGGTAAGACTTTGGAGTCTCTTCCACTTATTTGAAACAGTATGTTATGTCAGACACTAAATCTGATCTTATGTATGGTTCTGAAGTTTCTGCTTCCCTCTGTCACTGTTTTCCCAGAAAAAGTTGTCAAAGCATTATCCTCCATAATGAATAATGGCATCATTTGTCTTTCCTAGTTGGTGTTGGATAGGTTTTATCACTTCCACTCAACTTTCCCATAGTGTGGCACTGTCAGAGATGATGTTTCCAGATGTTGCTGCAAAATTTGTCACCAGTAAGTCACTGTAGAGAAAAACCTATAGATGTTTTCAATTATATTTAAAAGTTCAGCATCCTCACCAGACTAATGCAGTGATGTCAGCTACTGCAATTACACTATCTTTGAGCTTTTTAAGAACCGCAATTGCCCCACCAGCTCTTGTAATATCATCAGTGTCAATACAGTCTAGAAAGTGCTTTCTGACACAGTCAGCTTCACAGGGACATTTTTTTCACTAGTTCTATTGTTGTAACAAAATGCACCATTAAAGTTATTTGTTCCATATGGCTGGTGTTAAGTGTGCAGTCCAGCAGAGCAGAATCTTATTGACTTCAACTCTGCCACAATCTTCTGTTTGACTTCGTTGATAGTAACTCTATGATCTCATTTTGAATTATTTTTGAAAGTAGTGGTGTGTGTTCATTTCTGAGGTAGTGATTCTTTGATGCTCCTAGGGTATAGCATCAAACTCAGCCATAGCTTCACAATTTTAAGGATGTTTCCAGTGTTTGGCACATACTGCTGAACTGAAGGCCATGCAGTGCTAGATTTTGAGTTGCAAACATTCCTACAATAGCAACAAGCTTCTTCAGAGCATTTTGCCAGTAAAACACTCTGATACAATCTTCTCCTGATGCTGATCACCTATGGTGGCCTTCAATTTTAGTCTCATCTCAAGCTCCTTCAACTATGGAATGCTCCCTGGTGATCTTCTGCCTTTTCATGACGTCAGATTTCTAGCTAGAATTTTCCAATCCTTTGTTCCTGTAAAGTCCAATGTGGCTGGAACATTAGATTGAAAGAATTTGCAACAAAAGCAACATACGGCACTAGGTTTTTGAGTGTGTAAGCTATGGGCTCTTCATGTGTCACCGTTGGGTATTTCATGCCTGTAATCTTGTGAATTGAAACTTCTGTTTTTACTGACTTCAGGAAACTTGCAGTTTTCTACTTGCTGTAGCCCAGGCAGTCACCCAGACACATGGAAGTAAACTTCAGTAGCAGTGTTTTCTTGTTCTATGTTTCTGTTTCCTACACTCTGGAAGGCCTAGTACACTGAACCTCTTCCAGTTTTTTAGAATCCTTCTTGGAGCACAGCAGCAAGAACTGAACACAATATTGAGGTAGCATCTGACCAACAAAGACTAAAATGGAAATAATACTTCTTGTGATTAGGAAACAACGGTTCTAGTCCTAACAAGTCAGTGCAATAGTTGAATGTGTGCAATGTCTAAACATTCTCCAGCACTTAAGGATCCTGATTGCCAGACTGTAAGTATGGATGCAAGACAGTGACTTGTCCATTATCTCTTCCTTCTGCATACCCAGCCTCCTCATGCTGTTGGAAAGGCCTGAAGGCAAGTTTTTGAATCTGCTGTACCAGTTCCTGTTCATATCTTCCCCATTAATATTGGGAGGCCTGACCCAGTGCACATCTTTTTATTTTCTCTTCATGCTTAAACTTTGTGAACAACTGAAGAGAGCTAGGTTGCTAATCTGTACATGCAGGACTTACTCACCTGCTAAGACAGACAGTTGCATAGTTCTTTACACAGATATCTTTCAGGCTTTTGAAAATGTGAACTGTGACTGGAAGATGGGGACAATCTGCTTGTTCTGTCCTTGACTTTCCTATGTTGACAAGGGGAAAGTCGAAAGACAAACACTAACTGTGTTTGGATAAAAGCAGTTATGGCTCTCTGCATGAATGGCAATCCCACATGTTCAGTAGCCACATTTAGTTTAAGATGCTAGTGCTTGGGTAGATTCTCACAACCATTAGACTCATTTTCAGTATAATGTAGTACAATAATATAATAACCTGGAATATAACAGCAGCAGCAACAAACAACCTGGGATGTTGTTTTGATGTGTTTTGTCCCCATCTTCCCACCACAGCTCACATTTTCAAAAGCCTGAAAGATATCTGTGTAAAGAACAATGCAACTGTCTGTCTTTGCAGGTGAGTAGGTTATTATCAATTATAATTTGATCCAATTCCTTGGCAGAAAATCCTGGTCAAAAACCTCACTGCTGTAACTCTCTAATGCAAGACAGGAAATATCAAAGATGGAGTTAATAATTCTGGGACAGCAATTATCTCTTGATCAGTTTTGGGTTGCTCACCAGTCATTTGCTCAGGTTCTTGTGGAACCTGAGCAACTGTAAAATTGCAGGTACTGAACTGGTCTTTTTCTTCTAGAAGAAATTACAAGTTCAGTGTGTTCACTGTAATGCAACACAGGACTAGCCAGGGTGTCTGCCCTGTAGGTTTGCATGTGTGATAATTTTGTTGTTGTTGTTTTCCACCTCTATGGCTTTGCAGTTTTGCTGGCCTGGGACACAGTAAGACAATGCATTCATAAATGATTCCAATGAACTGGAGATAAATAATTTGGGGGAGAAAAGCTGGAGAGGAGATTCTTTCCCAGAGTTGCGGCCTGGAGAACTCCAATAGCCATGACATCTTTTCTAAAATTGTCAGTGGTCTGAACTCATACTAGCATCCTTTGGTGCCCCTTTTTTTCTCTGCCATACTTCATTTGATTTTAATTCCTGCGAGCAGCTTGGGCCCTTGTAAATCAACCCCACGTTCATGAGGAGGGGTGGGCAAGTGGGAGGAGTAGAGGGGATGAGTTTCCTCACCAGACAACAAGGCCAATCAAACCTTTATAAATGAGCATGAATGGACTCTGAAAGGGGCGTAGCTCTTAAGGGAACAGCCTCAGCTGGCGACCCAGGGGAACCTGCCCGAGTGAAGTCATTACCATGAAGAATTATAACAGTGCTTTGCTTAGAAGGGGCAAGCGGGGATAGGCTATTAAAAGGAAATGAGGGGCCCCTCCCCCACCTGAATAGCAAGCTGGAAGCAATGACTCTCTTAACCTACACCCAAAAGTTTTTGCAGAGCCAAAGGTACAGACTGGCTTCTTCAGAGAAGTTTAAAGGATGCAGAAACCCAAGAAAAGGAAATCATCCTAAAAAAGTAACATAGGTCAAAGATGATCCTGAATGGGACAGCCAGAGGCCCTTCAAGAGACATAACAACTGATCTCAGAAAAAGGAATAAGCCCTAGGAATAAACCCGCTGCTCCTGGTGATTTTTGGATCCAGGCAGATTCCGTTCATTTCGAATGGATGGAAAATGCAAGAACTTCATTTTGTGAGAAAACTACATTGTTCACATTCTTTGCATGAGGATGCCAACTCTATACCTAGAAGAACTCGGTAACAAACAGATTAGGAAATGTATTTAATGTGCCTCTACATGGTGAATAGCATTTATATCTCAAATCCACATAGATACTCAGTCTGATGCTTAGCCCTGGAATTTCTCCTGTCATAGCTAAGCATTTTGTTGGCTGTTTTATGCTCTTGTGCAGCTGAGAAGAGCAATGGCAAAAGTTGAAAGAGAAACCTTCCCAGTTCAGGTGAAGAGCTAAAGTGTGTGCGTGTGTGCGCGTGTATGTGTATCCATCCTTCTTCGACAACACCCACGGCCAAACTGATGTTTGTCTTAAGCATACCCCCCTGGGCCTGAAGAGGTCTGCCAGCAAGTGACCCTCCAACGGGGCTCCCGGTACTGGTGTTTATTGGGGCCAACCCATGTGTTATTTGGTGTGCCTGTGGAAAGCACTGGCTTTTGCATTCGGGCTGCCTTTAGGACTAGCTGAGTTGGAGAATCGCTTGACTCCCCAGCCACAGTCTCTCGTTAGAAAGAAATTAAAAGCCACTCAATTTGGGCTAATATCCCTCTGTAGGCCCTTAACTCCACCTGTGACTAACCCATCCATAATAATTCTGTTTTAGGAGCTTGGGCTGATGCATCCTCCATCAATTTCAGAGATGATAGCCATCTCCCTTTGCCTCCCTCCTCTCCAACATCTCTGTCACTGATTGCAACCCGACTCATTTCCCTGTCTCTTTACACTTTCCTCTCCTGCCTCAGTTTAACGCTGATGTGCTAGGTGTTTCCTTTGTCTTTTTTATGCCTGTAATATCCTCAGTATAACCATTTTCTTTATTTCTTGCTTTTTTTTGTTCTTGCTAATTTTTTCATTTCCTCCTTTGTACTTCCTCCCTCTTTGCATGCATTTATTTTTCCCCCTTTCTCTGCAGCGCACTACTTTTTCCTTCTTTTTAATCTCAGTCTAGACTCTGCTTCCTCCTCTGTCTCCTTTTCCTCATCTTGATTATTATTAATGATAAAAACGGAAAAGTCATATCCGTAATTTCTGAGTGAGGCCTTTATGCCCCCTCCTGAGTCCCACAAATTTCGCTTTAGCAATTTCACGCCTTTGCTTATTATTATCACACTGCTTTGTCCCTGTTTGGCCTCTCAGTGCCCCCCCACTTCTCTGGAGAGAGTACTTAAACTTGTTTTCATTCCCTTATTCTTTATTTTTTTAATGTCCACTCTCTCTGGAGCCAGTAATGTTCCTCCACTTTTTTCTCTCCCATTTCTGTTAATTCTGTGCCATCTGCCTTAGCATCTGTTAAAAATAAAATTTCTCTTACAATGAGAAGCTCTCACTGCCTTGCTTCCCAGTTCCCAGTATTTCTTAGCGCTGTTTTCAAATCTCCTTCCCTCGCGGGGTAATTTTAGTTCCCTGGTTCCAGTTCTCCACACAGTGTTGTTGTTTCTAGGATTCTTCAGTCAGGAAGCTGAGAAACCATATGAAATAGCTTGAGAAAAGGGGTGAGAACTGTATTCCCAGATTTGTACTTCTACACGTCCATGAATGGATTCAGCCTACAAAAACGAATGAAAAATGCCCTGGAAATTGGAAAGCAGCACAAGAAGGAATCCAGAAAAGAATGGCGACTGTTTCTGTAGGTATGGAATTTGTACTCAAGGCCAAAGGCACACACACACACCATCTCTCCAGCCCTTTCATCATCCTGAGACCACAGGATGATGAAATGAGAATATGTCACCAGCAACAATAATGTGAAATTTTGTTCTACCAAATTCTATGTTGGGTACCAGTGTATTGATTTTTCTCACCAATAAATGTTTCAAGAGCCAGTTTGGTGTAGTGGTGAAGGCATCGGGCTAGAAACCAGGAGACTGTGAGTTCTAGTCCCACCTTAGGCACGAAGCCAGTTGGGTGACCATGAGCCAGTCACTTTCTCTCAGCCCTAGAAAGGAGGCAAGAGCAAACCACTTCTGAAAAAGCTTGCCAAGAAAATTGCAGGGACTTCTCCAGGCAGTCTCTGAGAATCGGAATGATTGAAAAGAATGAATGAACATATACATACATACATACACACACACACACACATACATACACACACTCACATACACACACACACACGCATGCACACATGCATGCTGAGTAGTGCCATGTGTGCTTGTGCTCTGCTCTGGATACAGGAACAGACTGGGAATGTGCTGGGTGAAAAGTAACTCACAATAATTTTCCAAGACAAGTAAGGGCAGCGCAGATGATCAGGGGACTGGAAACTTCAGAAAGACTGAAGGAGCTGGGTCTGTTTAACTGACCGGAGACCGTGAGTTCCAGTCCCACCTGAGGCACAAAGCCAGCTGGGTGACCTTTGGCCAGTCTCTCTTTTTCAGCCCTAGGAAGGAGGCAAGGGCAAACCACTTCTGAAAAACCTTGCCAAGAAAACTGCAGGGCCTTGTTGAGGCAGTCGCCAAGAGTCAACACTGACTCAAAGACATGTGAAAAAAAGAGAGAAAAAGTTTCAGGAGTAACAGAGGTTTTGTAGTTAATTGCCATATATTTTTCCAGTGAGTAGTGACACCTCACTTGTTACAGGGAGGAAGGCGAAATGCAGCGTATGTGCGTTCACTACCACTGTAACAACTTAAATGTGTCTCCTAGAAACTTAGAACTGAACTGGCACTGGAGCCCAGATTTGCAGCCTGGCATTTACTGCAGTCAGCTGTTCACAATAGCCTCCCAGAGTCACTTTTATGGTGAGATGGGCGGCGTATAAATTTAATAATAAATAAATAAAAAATACCAATTACAGTCATTACCAATGGTTTCAAACCAGGTCGGTCACTTTAAGGGCCTGGTACCATGACGTATGATGGAGACGTCATATCGTGGTGTGGTATACTGGTTCAGATGTGGTGGTTCAGATGCTGGCCTAAAAAGCAGGAGATGGCGAGTTCTAGGCATGAAAGCTGGCTGGGTGAGAGAGAGAGAGAGTTCTTCTCTCTCAGCCCAGGCCACCTCACAGGGTTGTTTTTGTTGGGGAGAAAATAGGAGGCAGGAGTATTGGGTATGTTTGCCACCTTGAGTTACATATAAAAAAGGCGGGATAAAAGTCCAATAACAATAATTTGCCACGGCATAAAAGCATTTGCTGATCCAGAGAATGATGACCACAGTGCAGCATCACCAGTGGGGTGATGCCTGCAACAGCCTTTGCTCCTTGTGCAGCAGCCTGACCAGTGAAATCTGCAGGTTGTCAAAAAAGTCAAGATGGTGTCCATAATCATGAGATCAAAGCCCTGCCCCTTTTTATGTGCATTGCCTGTGGAAATAAGTGTTAAAGTTAATTGAGAATTAAAAGCCTGGCAAAAGATATTAATCTTTACAGATTTTCGAGATGCTGAGAGTGGGGACCAAATGCAACTCTGGACAGAGTGTTTGCCTGGCAGCCGGGGCAAAGTGAATCCTCTTCCCTGGGCTAGGAAGACAGATCTCTGACAGCAGAGGTATCTCTCAAGTAGGCTTACCTTACTTCCACCCTGACCAGGATTTTCCTGGTTTTTCTTTGTTTTTGATCTTTGTCCTGGTTTAGCTGCTTGAAAATATGGCAAACCTATTTGAAGGGGCTCTTGTGCAGATCTTATGGCCAGAGAGGTTCCTACCAGGAGAGGCCGTTTCTATAGGACTCTCCTAAACCTCCATTGCTTCTTCCTGGAAGCTGTGGAGATCTGGCAATGCAGCCATCATGTGATCCCTACACCTTGGACCAGGTGCAACTTCCAGACACACCTCGAGGATAGCCTGTGCACAGGGCACTGTACCAATCAAGACAGGATGTATCCAAGGCATGAATAATCACCGCCCAATCTGCCACACTCAGGAAGGAATGCAGCTGGTGCCCTAGGCCTAATTGTGCTAGAGCTCCCACTAGCAAATCCAATGGAGGGTCAAGGCCCATTCCTGGATTGCAACCTTGCTCTTTCAGAGAAGCGCAACTTTATTAGGCATCCATGGGGGTGTGTGTGGAGGGATAAATAGGAGCAGTGAGAAAACATGCAGCATGACACAAACTTATGTACTTGCATCAGGATGCAAGTAGGCAAGAGTGAGGTTTGCATCATGACACTGTTGTGCAGGTGTGGTTGCTCTTTTGTCATTGTGCCAATGCTTCTGTCCCTGAGTTTGTTGGAGATGTTAACAAATCGGCATGCCTTATTAGCATATAGATGAATTGATCCCATGATGCAATTTTCTATGTGCGAGGAAGCTGTTTGTTGCCACTCCCTCTCTCTATCTTCCTCGTTCTTCCACCAACTGAGGAGGCAGCAAGCATGCTGCTCTCTCTCTCCCTCCATGATAGCCACATGCTTGGGCCTTGAAGAAGGATTTTTCCCATTTTCTCCACACAGCTCTTAGCAGCTATGAGGGCTAAGAGTTCATTAAGTTTAGGGAATAGAAGAAACAAAGAATCTTCATTTTTCCACTGAAGATGGATGTAACTGAACCAAGAATAAAATCAGTAAGATTCTTTTTACTTTTAAACCTACTTTGTCTAAGCGTGTGATTCTTTATGCTTGGGAGGGCTGAGTGTGTAAGATCAATAACCTGTATTTCTCTAACATGCTCATTAAAGCTATTTAAGATAATATTCTTTTTCCGTGTGCAGCTTCTCCACTGTGTTAAGCTCTGCTCCATTCAGTGGTCCTAGCTGTCCACTAATGGCTTCAGAGTTAAGTTTCCTCTGCCCTGTCTGGGTGCAGTTTCAGTATGTTCTCCCTCATCCTGCCCATTATTTAACTTAGGCAGCATTCAGGGATGCTGCTAGTTGCTTCCTTGGATTTAGATGACAAGGAGCAGCTGAACAAAAATAATAACAGACACTAGAAGTCTGAAGGGCCCCATTGCTCCTGGCCTTCTGGAAAGCCTTCAAAACAGAGTTGTTCAGAAGAACCTTTAGTTAAGATATGATCACTGGTAGGCCTAATATTTGTTTATCTGTTAGATTTCCACCCTGCTTTTCCTACAACCACCCTGTAAGGCAGTTTGGACTCAGAAAGGCTGACTGGCGGTTTGATGGTTTTGATGTAAATAGATAAATAAATACTGAATGGAAGACAAGCTTTCCCTCAAATAATTTACCTTTAAAGTGGAAGGGTTACCTTAGATTTGCTATGGGGAGATTGACAATATGTTTGTAGTTAATCCCTGTCTTTGTTTGTTTCTTTTCTGAAAGTGAAGATGAATTCAGGTCATCTTCTTTTAGGTAAATATAGTGTTCAGGACTATTAAACTCAGCAGTAGGTGTTGAAGAATTCAATATCTGTTTTGCCCTAAATAGTGCTACTCTGGGGTAATTCACAGGGCAACTGGTGTCTTCATTGGCCCCTGCTTGATTTCCTCTGTTCTTCAAGAGCAGAATTTATGTATGTAGAAAGATACAGAAAAGATACAGAAAAGGATAGACTTTCTTTTAGCAGTGACACTGCTCATCCCTGCCCATTCTCTTCAGTATCACCACTGTTGTGAACTAGTTTGCACTGTTCATATTCAGGGTTCAAAGAAAATGATCTAGTTCTATTTCTGTAACATTCTAAATGTTCTATTTATTTATTTATTTATTTATTATTGAAATTTCTATTACCACCATCTACCCCCAAAGAGTCCCCCTCTTTGGGGGGAGATGGGCGGTAATAGAAATTTGAATAATAAATAAATAAATAAGTTACCTGCAAATGTGTGTTACCAATATTTTAAAAAACTCTCTATGCTAATACACCTATATAACGACACTAATTCTGAAGAAAGGAAAAGAATAATTACCAACTTTTTAGCAGATAATGCATTAACAAACAGTCTCTAGGGAAAAATATCCTGTCCACATTAATCTGAATTAGCTGGTCAGAGGAATCCAATAAAAATCTTTCATTCCTACAAAACACAGAGATATTGCTATGACAGAGATGCTCAGACAGTGGTACTGAATACTTTGGAACATTTTGAAATCCTGATTTAACTGCAGTGTCATGATTGGGATTGCATGGCAGAAAAAACTAGAGGGGAAAGGACTCGAGATGACAAAGAACTTTCCATTTCCTGAGAAAGGGGATGCTAAAAGCACAACCACAAATGAGGAAGAAAAAGGAAGGCAGCAGAAGAAACCAAAGGAGCTGCATAAAAGGACTGGTGAAGATCTGAAAATTAAAGAAGACCCAGCACATTTATAAAAAAAACAGTTCAATCGCACTGCTGAGGCTGCCATCTTGACTGTTTTGACCATACCCTGCTGAGACCTCTGTATGGGAGGTGGAAGGAAAGTCAGCTCAACAGGGACTACAAACAAGGGAAAAATAAGAATGTAATATGAAAAACGGTCATGTCTGGACGTAGCTAATATCAGAAGAACACAAAAGGAGAATGATTTAGCATTAACATGGCATGGGTCCAGGCTACCTGAGGGACCATCTCATCCCCATTACATCGACCTGTCCCACCTGGTCAGGCAGAGAGGGCATGTTACAGACCCTGTCCATGAGAGATTGTCGGTTGGTGGGCCCCAGGAAGAGAGCATTCTCTGCCATGGCCCCTGCCCTATGGAATACTCTGCCCCCAGAGGTGAGGCAGACCCCCACTCTCCTGGCCTTCTGGAAAAGGGTGAAGACCTGGCTCTGCCATCTCAGGTGGGGCATGAGGGGTAACCAACCCTGGGGATAGTTGGCATCCTGAAGATACTCCCAGAAATTAAGAACTTTTTTGCCATCTATGCCTTGAAATATATTATTTACTTAAGAATATTGTTTTATTGTATTTTAACTAGTATTTATTCTTGTTTTATTGTAAACCACCCAGAGTCACTCTTTGAGTGAGATGGGCGGTGACTAAATTTGAAATATAAATAAATAAATAACATTTCTTATTAATAAGTATAACTAATACATCCACGTAATGTAGCTAAAAATTCAGCCTAACAGCTTAACCCATGGATTGTTAGATTCTGAATTCAATGCAAGTTAATCAAAAAGAAGGTACAGTCAGAGTGGGAAGCTTACAAAACAGCAACTGTGTATGTGAAAATAATTTCATATATTTCTTATAAGTGAATATTTTTAACACTCAAATGCTAGAATTTTGAACTTAAGATTTTAAAAATTGTTATTGTAAAATTTCCTTTTCATCATTTTTTTTTCATTTACAGAAATTTGAAGCCCCAAAGTTTTATTGTGCACAGCAACCTCAGTATAATTATACAGTAAAATCGTAATTTAACAGACCCCATTAGCAGGATTTGAATGCAACAGACAAGATGTCCATTTGGACATTTTCCCCAAATAATTGGCAAGTCTATTATGTCTGAAGTCATCTGGACAAGGTTCTTAAATTTATGCTAAATTATGTTATATTCATGTCCTTTGTGCAACACCCTTCCCACACAATTAGTATGTTAAATTGAGGGTTTACCATATTTGAGACTGTAAAAATTATTTTGAATTTGCAAAATTCAAAAAATAATATTGATATTTTGAATGTGGATTTTAATTTAAATCAGTTCCATCTTTAACAATGTATGATTATGTATGCAAGCTTACAGGTGTACATGGAGCTTTTTGTCCATATATAAATGATTATTGCCTAGTCATGTTTATGTGTATTGTGATGTTTTTATGTTCATGTTTTTTAAAAACACAAATGTTTTTATGTTTCCTAAATGCATAAGGACTGATTATATTGACTAATTAATTTTATTTCTATAGCACTTTTCTTCCAAGGAGAAGCTTCTAAGAGAAAAATCAATATTAAATAAATCATAAAATAAAGCCAATAATCCTTAAAATAAATAAATCAATTTTTTTAAATAAAAGGTTTATTTTATAAGCAAAATGATAGAGGCAGTCCTAAAGGCAGTTTGGATGAACAGGGATGAATTTCAAAAGACAGGATTAGGGTCTGCATGAGATAATTTCATAATTTTGGTGTCAATACATGTAGGTTTATTTGGATGCAGATTTCTGCAGCATATGGTCAAAAAAGTCAAGATAGTGGTTACACTGTGTGATTGAAGATCTACTGGTTTTTTATGTACATTGCGCATGCATCACACAACAGAGTACATTCTGGCTGTCATCTTCTCTTTTCAACCACACCCTGCAGACCTCTGTTTGGATGTAAAGATGGGTTTACCACTACCTTTTGAGTTAATACTGTAGATTCTGCAATCCAGAACTGTACATGTATTCCAAGTGTGGTTGCACATACATTTACAGTATACAAGTAATGTTATTTTCAATTTCATTTCTAATCATTCCTTGTGTAGAATTTCTTCTTTTTACAGACCCTGTACTTTGGATTGAGATAGTAGCTCTTGATCAAGGACTATCATTCTCATTCTCAAATCCTTATTTATACATGAAGGCTGGGTTTTTAGAGCTAATATACATTCCCTTGTACTTGGTTACCCTGTTTCTGCATTTGCCATTTTAAGGACCATTCACCCAGGTTGTTGGGCAACATCAGCTCCAGTCCTGCTATGATCTCTGAGGAACCCCACTTTGCCTATTGCTTCAGTGCATATTTGCCCTGTTTCCTATCCATGACCAGCTACCAACCCGTGAGAGCACCTCCTAAGTCTCCCATAGCTACAGAGTTTTTTAAGAGGACTTCAGTGAGAGGCTCACTTTTCTACATGGTTTTGCACTTGCTTGCCTTTTTTTTTTTTCAGGAAGTTGAATAGAAGAAGATACTGTGGGATCAACCTGAGTAAGACAGAGAGGGTGACAGAAAGAATGCCTTATAAGCTGGGCTGCTCTCTGCTCTAGAGGGTTTAATTTTCCTCTTGTTACATCAAGGCGAAGCTTCGCCTACAAAATCAGCTTCATGGAGAATGCCGTCTTCTATCTGGGTCAGCTGATTTTCGGGGTGCCCTGAATATGGAGTCACACATGGGTATCTGCTGATTGGCAGGAGGGAAATAATAATACACACATAATGACATCATTGCATAAATGAGGGAAGATACATACTTGCACCAGATGTCATGATGCGACTAACAGAAATGACATATTCATGTCACTGCAGATGACATCATGATGCTGGTATCTTCATTTTGACATGATAGTAGCTTGTAACAGATGCCTATGAATGACCATCCTTCCTCTTATTGAGGGCCTGACTGACCTGCCCTCAGGGTTAAAAACAAAATGGAATTGTTGGAAGTTCTGGCAAATCCAGCATGCCACATTTGCATGTGAATTAACATGTAAATTAAGTTGTCCCACAATGCAACTCTGAGGAAGCTGTTTGTTGCCACTCCCACTTCCTCCTTCTCTCTTCCTTCCTCTCCACCAGAAGCAAGCACATGGCTGTTTGCTGCTTTCCTCCATTCTGGGCACCATGTGGTAGGCCTGGAATTCCCCTTTCTTCCATGCAGCTCTTGGCAGCTGTAGGGCTGAGAGTTTAGGGCAAAACTAAGTATTTTGAAAGGAAAGAAGAACAAAGGAACTTCATCTTTTCCACCAAGATGGATGTAGCAGAAGCAACAATAAAATCAGCAAGAAATTCTTTTTACTTCTTAACCTAATATGTCTAAGCATGTGATTCTTTATGCTTGGGAGGGCTGAGTGTGTAAGATCAATAATCTGTGTTTCTCTGGCATGCTCATTGAAGCTATTTTTAGATAATTCTTTTTCTGTGCCAGCTTCTCAACTGTGTTATAAGCTCTGCTCCATTTTCAGTGGTTCTAAGTAAAGGTAAAGGTTTCCCTTGACATTAAGTCCAGTCGTGTCCGACTCTAGGGGGCGGTGCTCATCTCCGTTTCAAAGCCGAAGAGCCGGCGTTTGTCCGTAGACACTTCTGTGGTCATGCGGCCAGCATGAGTACACGGAACGGCGTTATCTGCCCACCGAAGTGGTACCTATTAATCTACTCACATTGGCATGTTTTTGAACTGCTAGGTTGGCAGGAGGTTCTAGCAGGCCACTAAATTGGCTTCAGGAATAAGCTGCATTTTTTAATTAATTTGAAAAAGAACGCTAAATTTTAACAGTTCCTTGAAATCTGGAACAATTGGCAAAGTTACATTTACATGCCCTCACCCATTCCTTCGCATTTCTTCTCTGTTCCCTTTGTGTCCTACCAACAATGGTTGGAGCTACTGCAATTAGAGACAGGAAACCATCAATTTAGTTGCCAGCAGATTTGGGGCTTCACCCAAAGAGGAATCCATGGCAGCATGAATACTAGCTACAAGGAAAGTCCTTCCTGTCAGAAAATCTGGCAAGGAACTGGGGGTGGGGGCAATAAGGTAATTTTAAAAACCGGACAAGTCGGCAGCATTGAACCTTTGATGAGGCATCTTCCTTTCTGTCCTCTGGTCACATGGTCATTCCAGGAATTGCTTGAGCGGGAAAGGAGCCTTGGGAAAAATCCTGGTGTTACAGCCATGAACACTTTCCTTTGGCATTGCATAAGAAAGACCAAGCTAGATGAAATTTCTCAGCCACTTGAGAAATTAAAAAGGCAAGTACAATTCCCATCTGCTCCCATCTAGTCCGGTGAAGACTTCTCATCTCTACAATTTTTATTTTAAAAAATTCTAGTTGTAAGCCCTGTCTACCTAGACTGGGCAGGAGAAAGAAAGTGGACTTTTGCAGATTGGCTTGTCCCCAGCTGCAGCACACACCAGGGCCACTGGCAGGCCTGCAAAAGGCCAAGCAGGCCGAGGAATTCTTTGGCAGGCTCCTGGTTGCTGAGGCAAAGGAGAAGGGCACTTCCTGCTGCAAAAGGAATCGCCACCGGCTTGTTTCTCTCCTTTGTTTGACAGACATTGAGCCCTAATAATCTCATTCCGCCCCAAGGGGGACAACAGCTTTTGTGAAGCAGGCGCTTACAAACTGTTTTGACCCCATAAGTCCCTGCATTTCTCCCTCCGCACAGATATGCTCCCTCCCTACCGGCTGTATCATTGTCAAATAATTAAATCAGCAGCCCTGTTTGCCCTTGTTTCCTGCTAATTGTCTGCTCACAGGCAGGATTAGCAACTAGGAGTTATTTTAAAAATTTCACACATTGACTCTTACTAGTAGCAAAAGCTTTTCCTTCTGATTCCTGCCCACAAAACTGTCACCACCCAACAAATAAATAAGAAGGAGCAAAATAGGTCAGTTCCTAAAGTCATTTCTGGAAGTACTGGGAACAAGTTTAAAAATATATGTGTGGGAATTCAAATATTTATATCCTTGTGGGATAGTAGCATAGACATGTATGGGACTTAAAAATTTTGGCTTTGGGAGAAGACAACACTGAATTAAAAATTATGTTTAGCCTTTAGCAGGGCAGAGGCTATTTTCTGCTTTGAGATTTCTTTTAATGGGGAGCAGGATAGGAATGTTTTAAATAAATAAATAACGTACCCTGTATATATCTGAGAAACAAGGGCTCTTGTTTTATGTTGATGGCAGAATATAATGATGGAGGACAGTGTACCACTGTATGTGACAATTTCAACATAGCATCTTCATGTGGCTGAAGAATAAAGGTGGTTTCCTGCCAAAATTCTCACCTCCTCCAGATAACTGCAGACAAATCCATACACTGCAGAAAGTAACATAAACAGCCATCTCTTCTTATGTAATGTTTTAGGTGCTGAAGACTTTGAATTATGTGAGGGAATCAGAAACATTTATGCAACCTTCTGGTTGTCACATTGATATCTGGATGAAAGAAAGTAGGACTTGCAATACAGGAAACGGATACAAGACCTGGCACATTTCATTTCATTTCTCTTCTCTTCTCTTCTCTTTTCAGCAAAGCTGCAAATTCAGCCCACCCCTAATTTGGCAAGGACAGAAGACTTCTCAGATAAGACTCCAGCAATAAGTTCTTTGCAGATTTCACAAGAGAGCAAAATAGGGTCCATGTGGGAGATTTAAATTAATTATATATCCTGTTTCTGGACTTTAGACTAAAATTCATTATTATGTGGCAAAACAAGAGCTTCCATGAACAAGAAATATAATTCAGTATATTCTGTGGAACACTTGAGTATCCAAAATTATATTTAGAAAAAAAAAATTGAATATTTACTGAAGTTGGGGAAATGGATAACTTTTAGATTATACAAATGCTGGTAGAAATGTTGTACCTATTATGCCTGTTGTGGGAAGTGGATGTTTGTTGGAAGATGAGAAAATGTGTGCTTCTGCCCACTCGGTTACATAGAAGTGAGAGTTGGATATGTCAGGAGAAACATGAAAGAAAGTCGATGCAATCAGAAATGATGCATAATAAGTGTGTGGAAAAATAAGAAGAAGAGAAAGGGTCAAGAGCAAATAGGTGCTGACTCAGTGTGTATTGAATACAGAAGTGAGTGGCCAATAAAAGGAGGTAGTTTGGTCACACAGAGAGAATGAATGAGGATCAAACTGCAAAACAAAGATATGAAGAAACAGTGAATGAATTGAGAGGAGGGAAAGAGTGAATTGATTGAGAGGAAAAGAAAGACCGAGAAAACCAACTTTGGATGAAGTTCAGGAGATCCTTAAAAAGGCAATATATAAATCAGTGTATGGGTGAGATAGAAATAAGGATAGTTTGCAAGGATAGAAGATCAGAGACATATCATGAATGGTGTTAAAGTAAACTCAGTTTAATTGAATTCCCACTTCTTTCTTCTTGTGCCTTTAATTTCCTTTGCTTACTCCTCCTTACTGTTCTCCTGCACTTTCCACATAGTACTGCTTGCCTAGAAAGGGAATAGCAGAAGAAGTATTTTGTATATATAAAAGTTCTAAGGGGAGGGTGACCCAGAAAGTCCCAAGAAGTCCAAACTGAACAGAAAGTTGAGAATCTGAGAAGGGGAAATAAGAGAAAGGAAGTGAGGGAGGAAGAAAACATCAAGATTAAAATGGTGCAAAGAAAACTAACACATGGACACTCATTTTCTAATTCTGAGTGGCTGGAATCACATAACAAGTTGTTAAACCCTTAACCCAGATGAAGAAAACACAGTTGCTGCTGTGTCCACATAGAATGCAGTGCCCAAACAAATAGATCATATTATGGTTTGATGGGATGGCCTAGTTCATGTCACATAATAAGACCATGGCTGGATTTCCAGAAGTTGATAAACCAAAACCCATTTTAGCTAACTACAGCAAGTTGTATGAATTCAACCAAAAAGAAAGGTTTTTTTTATTCCAACAATAGAAGTACGGGCTGCTCATAGAGCCCAGTGGCAAAACAGTTTTGGAGCTGGGATTCTGCATTAGTTTAGTTCATTCCAAATGCCAAATCCCAAGAGAGAATTGTAAAGGAAAAAGTTCCTGCTCTTTCTATTTCAATTCTTATTTTTTGGGGTGTGTGTGAAAGAACTAAAAAGGAACCTATTTATTGGTGGAACTTCCAAACTGCATTTGCTTTGGAAATTTCATCAGTAAATAGGTTCTTTCTATTTATTTATTTCTCATATTTATTAACACTGCCTATCTTGTATAACAAAGTATTTTTAAAATTTATTGATGAAACTTCCAAAGCAAATGTAGTTTGTTTTCTGTATTGCAAGTTCGAAGGGTCAGTGCAAGTCAGGTACTTTGTGGTTTACAAGAAAATGCATTGTTACCCAGTGGTATTGGACCTCTGGTGCGGGTTAAATGAAGCTGAAAGAATGCAGCGTTGCTTTTCTCTCCTCATTGCAAGTTAAGCTGTACCCCAACTGCAGGTTGGAGGCTATGAGAAGAGAAAGTAGCTTACCATTTACCTTCACAATCACACAGGTGCACAAATGTGTACATACACACCTACACACACATAGAGTACTTTGCTTCTTCTGTTACATCAACAGTGAACTCAGGATTTCTCCTAGACTGAATCCAGTATTCATTTGCAATCAGAAATTTTATGCTCCATAGATTTCTCACTACTTTCCTTTAACAGTGTTCAAAAAAAAAAAAAAAAGGAAAAGGAAAAGAAAAGGATATGTACTCCCGTTTTTGATGCTGGCTTTCAACCCAGCCCACTTTCCAACCACATGCCCAGGTAGCACGTGCACACTAAGCATAGAGTTGAATTTTCTTGCAGAGATAAAAGAAGCAGCCTCACAACTCACAGTCCCATCATCCTCTCTCTAATGTCGCAACCTCTGTTCACTGCTGTCCCCTTTCCCTGAGGAACTGGGTGGTCCAGTCAATCAGATGCTCTTCCTAGCTAAATCTCCCAAAGGAAGAGAATTCTCCCTTTCCCATTGCCTGCTTCCTCCCTTCCCACCGCCACATCTCCAATGAGTGCATGCTATTGTTTATGACATCTGAGACCCCATTAATAAGGAAGGAAAGTCCAGCTACTCCATCAGTGAAAAGGTTAGAGAGAATTAAAACCTGAGCAGATGTCACCTGCCAGCCCTCACTCTGAAGGCAAGGGGCTCTGATACTGAAACCTGAGAAGCAGTGGGGCAGGCCACTCATTTCGGAGCTGCAGGTGATGATCCCTCCAAAAACCCTCCTCCGTAGAAATTCCTAAGCTACCACGCTTTGCAAAATAGGGAAATAGGCAAGACACCCTCTTCATTTTCAGTCATGCTTTAATGTTACCTTTTCTTTCTTCTGCATCTTAATATATAAAATTATAAATGAACATGAAAAACTGGGAATTTAAAATTAAATCACTTGGCTATCAAAAACCAGAAATGATGGCTAATCTAAAATCAGTGAAGCCGCGGCTCCATCACTGAGCTAAGGCCTCTCAAAGGCTTTTTATAAGCCTTCTCTGTGTCTATTTCAGGTACTTATGTGGGGGCACAGGGTGGTGAGGAGAGGAATGAAAAGGTATTGCCTCTCATAATCAGGAAACAGTTGGAGAAATTTCTGAGAATTTCGTTGGGGTTGATTTCTTTGGTTATTTTACTGGTTGAGCATTTTAAAAAAAATCTATTTTTGCACTATAAAAAGAAAGGTTTTTGTTAGTGAGACGCTGTTGAGATTTCTTTTCAGTTAACGGACTCTGTGAGGCAGCTCCTGAATTCCTATCCTGTCTCATTTTCTACACAAAAAGAGCATCAGGCCGCTACATAAAAAGCATCTTTTGAGGTTTTAATACTATCTGCGGGGCATGGGGGAGGGAGGAAGGAGAGAGAGATTATAAATTTGAGAAAGGGCAGGCTAAATTGGTTTTCTGTTACATTTTTAAAATTTGCAGTTGTCAAAATCAACTCTGCATTTAACATAGAAAGTCCTGCTCCTGGTGTCAGGTCTGGTGTGGAAAGAACACCCTGCAGCTACAGAGGAATGTTCTGGCTGCAATAAATCACACAATATTTTTTTATTAACTGTACAAACATAAGACAGAAAAAAAATGGTGACCACCTCATTGTTTAAAATACAGTAACTTCATCTCCTTGTCAAAATTTCTCCTTTGAAAGCCAATGGATTCTTCCTTTATTATGATTCCAATGAAAATGGGGTGGGAGGCAGCAGAAGGAGGCAGGCTGATTTTCCATGTCCTTAGGGTATCTTGTTTACATTTAACCCAACTGTGACCATTGCAGATAGTTTGGTTAAATTCCTCATGGATTATTTCCCTATACCAAGAACTATGTGTGTGAATATTTTTTTGAAAAAGGACATTTATATCAGTTGCTCTTCCTAAAACATTTGTTAACAGATTTTGAGAATTTAACTATCAAATATTAGCTTGACTCTTAACCACATTTCTGAATTATAATGTAGTGCCACCACATAAACAGCCAATGCATGATGTATGAATCCATCATTTGAGATTGATTGGAGTTCCATAAAGGTTTCCTGATTTTTTCTGAAATCTTGTTGTCATAGTTCTTTTTCTGAAAATTGGAGATAAAGGTCAAGAATCAGGGGAATCCATGGTGTGCACATGCATGCATGTGCGTGTGTAAAAAAAGTCACGATAGTGGTTACAATTGGATAGACACCCCTTTCAAATTATATAACTTTTTTGTTTTTCTGCAATGTAGATGGTGTTCTCTGTTTTGAACGTTAACTTTTTGTCTGCCTGCTTCTTTTAAGCAAATCAAATGAAAAGATGCCACAATGATTGTTTTATCAGCAGATCAAGTTTATGAAATAATGAGGTAACTATACCTGTGAATCTTGCTTTAAGAGAGAATTGTATATATTTCACTTTTTCAATTAATTTTTGGAAACTTTACATATTATGCTAAGGTATGAATTGTTACTAACATGGTTTGTTGAACTGGCCCACAATTCACACATATTTCTAAATAACAAGATATGTTTACAAACTATGCTGAGTAGGTGCAGACAGAAAGTAAGCAAGTAAACTCACATAAATTATAGCTAAATGTGATGTGTAAACATCGTGAAAGTTTAGTAATCATGTGTTTTTTATGTACTGTATGCATATTTTGGGCAAAAATTTGTATGTGAAAATATTGGAATCTGTTGCTGAGTCCTTATAAGTTATATGACTTTTAATTTCATTAAAAATCATAAATTCCACATCTGTGTGATATTGTAAAATATGGTCACATTTGCATTTTCCTAATGAGAGGTACTTGTAGCAGGTCTGCCATTTAAGGTCCTTATGAAAAAAAAGATTTATCAAGGGTATGGTTGATCTTCAGGCTCTATATGATGATTATATCTATTATTTCAGGATGTCACAATTTATTTTCTGCTCTCGTTTGTCATCTTATTGCCTTTTTCAATCTACAACTGCCCATTCTTTCAGGTGTATCCTCATTATTTGTTCTACTGGATATTTTCATGGTTAACCTGATGATATCCAATATATACCTAATGTGATTTTTTTTGTTATTTATGTAATGAAATTATGTCAATATATGACAATACTCTAATAAAATACTCTAATAAATAATAATAAAATAATAAGCATAAACATGAATATATTAATGTTTTAAAAACAATATTATAAATACAACTACAAAAACATAATGAACCTTCTCAGCACTCAGTAACCCAAATCCATTGGCTTAAACTAATGTTTCTCAACCTCAGCAACTTTAAGATGTGTGGACTTCAATTCCCAGAATTCCCTAGCCAGCATGTTGGCTGTACAATTCTGGAAGTTGAAGTCCATACATTTAATTAGTTAGTTGCTTAGTTGCTGAGGTGAGAAACCCTGCTCTAGAAGAGGATCTCCAAATTTATTCAGATTGCAAGCCAGTGTCCTTTGAATGACAACCCAGGAACTGCACTCCAAAAGAATGGGAATAGTCATGACAAAAATTAAGAAGTTAAACTAATGTAATTCATTATCAATCATCATCATATCATATGCCCTCATGTCACAATGAAATACGCTGAATGTTTCTATTCTCGATATACAACTAAAACTCTCATGTCTGTTTGTCTGTCTGTAACCTTCAATTGGGCAAAACAGTGCATCACAGGGCAACAATTTTTCAGCCAAGGGACCTCAAATGGGCCAACTTACAGAATGCATTTATACTGTTGAATGTGTCCAAAATCCCATGCTGAAATTTGGCAACATTGTGGCTGCTTCAGCTCCACTGTGCTGTGCCACTTCATCACCACTGCATTGCTGCAGTCAGCCGTGGTCAGGTGATCATAATTTCAGTGCTCCCTGACAGCTTCCCAAAAATCATTGGGGAAGCCAAGTGTTTCTCAACCTCAGCAACTTTAAGATGCGTGGACTTCAACTTCCAGAATTGCCCAGCCAATGCCCTTCAAATGAACATGTTGGCTTGCTTGCCAGTGGAAGTATGACAGGAAGGTAAGGCAGAATTTTGGCCTGTTTCTAGGCTAATCCTGGCAGCAATGTTGGAGCAACAGGGCAGGATGAAGCCTCATTAAATCCCGGTTTCAAACAACCATCTTCCTCCCTGCCTCCTTGCAGTATTATGGAGGAAAATCACAGGAACAGGTCTCAACCAGTCTGAAAAAAAAATACAGGCTTCTTCTCATATAGTACCTCTACACAAGACTGCATTTGTCTCCTCAACTCCAGGTGGACAACCATAATGAAAGATACTGTGGAAAGTGCCTGGTTGCAAAAGATGCCAACATATGGTTACCTCATATCATTTCTTCAAGTGAATTTTTATTCAGTGGAGTGATGGTTTTACACATTCATATCAATTACCAGATTTTTCAGCAAACACCTAGCGAAATATTCACGATATGTCATTGAGGACATAGATAGTGTGGGGCCTGTGGTATCAATTGTATTTCCTGTTGGTGTGGTGTAGAAATTAGGGGGTTCTTTTTTCTCTAGAATTGGCAGTAGCTTTGAGAAGGGGCATCAACTAGGTATTTCTTGCACTCTCCTATTTGTTAGTTAGAGAGAGCATGGATATTTTTTCATGGGATGTCTGCATGTGTTGAGACCAGCAAAAATGAGGACGTTCCCTGGCCCATGTAGGGACTGGAGGGAAAATGTAGAAGCCAGTGGATGCGGTTGTGATGTAGAAGTGGACTTCCTTTTCTCATTGAACCTTTCATACTTTGTCTTTCTCTCTCTCTCTCTCTCTCTCTTTTTTTCTCTCTCTCTCTCTGTCTGTCTGTCTCTCTCTCTAACTTTTGCATCACTCACCCACAAAATAATGCTCCAAAAATATCCTACTACAAGCTGATTTATCTGATCAAATATATTATTTCACCAAAACCCACAGCTGAACTTCAGTGCTTGAGCAAAAGAAGAAGAAAAGATAATTATAAAGATATATAACATGAAGTATATACATGCTTGCTGAGTAGGAAATCATGGCATCTTTCTGAATTGGGATTTGAATAGCATGTCAATAAACAAAGTTGTGGGTTAAAATAATCCAAAAAAAGAGATAATGAATCTCAAAATGAGCAACAGTCATTTACAAAGTGGTAATTTACTATGGCATAGATATAACCAGCTGGGAAAGTATTGATCTGAGTGATACAGATAATCACTATATATTCTACAGTATATTTGTCATGTTCACTGATTCAGTGTAGTTTATACATCGTAACGTTTCACATGCCATGGCGCTGACGTGCGTTTCTGTTGGGAGGGAGCTGCTGTGAAACCTTGTACCAAGCTCTGTATCTGTATTCATTACAATGGAATGTGTTTGGGTTATGTTATCTGTTCAAGGCCTTTTCCCGCAGACCATCAGAAACCGTTAGGAGCACCTGGGATTGTGAACTTAAGAAGATTCTACGGGGGGATGGATTTCATTTGCACCGAGGGTTTTTAGTTTGAATTTGGCGCGCTTTCATCATTCTCAGCTTTCTCTGTGATCCTGCATACTATTCTTTAATAAATCAGATATCTTTGAATTCCTGCTCATGAGTCTGATGGTGTTTTAGAATAGGCAACCATGACAATATTTTAAACACTTTTTTCATGGTCAAGAAGATGAAACACTCCCTATAATTGTAAGAGGGATTTAGGCTACTGGTTTGCAAGTGTTAGAGGGCTATTTAGGTAAAGGTAAAGGTTTCCCTTGACGTAAAGTCCAGTCGTGTCCGACTCTAGGGGGCGGTGCTCATCTCTGTTTCAAAGCCTTGGAGCCGGCGTTGTCCATAGGACACTTCCGGGTCATGTGGCCAGCATGACTCACGGAACGCCGTTACCTTCCCGCCGAAGCGGTACCAATTAATCTACTCACATTTGCATGTTTTCGAACTGCTTGGTGTGCAGGAGCTGGGACGAGCAACGGGAGCTCACCCCGCCGCGCGGTTTCGAACCGCCGACCTTCCGATCGACAGCTCAGCGGTTTAACCCGCAGCGCCACCGCGTCCCATAGAGGGCTATTTGGGCAACTGATAAATGGCAGCTTTGTCCTTACAATTTAGAAGGGTTATCTTGGTTAGGTAGGGCTACCGGCAGTCCTTCTTCCTTTTTTCGTTGGCTTCCAAAGTCCCATCCAGTTCTAATGCCAAATTTTAGTTTGCTGCCATATTACACAAGAACCCGTAAATTCTAGTCTCAGCCTAAAACAATGTAATCTGAAAACAGCACTTAAAGTAACAAGAGAAAAAAACCCACCCCCAGCACCCCCAGCATAGTCTAGGCAGTCCAACTCTTCTGCATCATCTACTATAGCCTTTGACAGACAGCATCAAGCTATGCTTCTTAAAAACAGCTCATCTTTGGGGGGGGGGGGGGTCCCATGCAAAGGATTGGCTTGTTCCACACCGTGTCAAGAGTTCTCACAAAGGGGGAACTCAATGGTCCCACAATACTTCTTGTAATTCACTTTCAGATTTCCAGTAGCCTGGAGTTAAGCATTCCAGTTATGATGCACTTTGAAACAACCTTAACAGCATCACTGGCATGAATCCTTATCCTACATTATGTTCCTGTCAGGATGCTGCACCAGTGAGGATGGTCTGCCCTAATGCATCTCCAGCTACCTTAGGGACTTTTAAACCACCAACCATATTGCTCAAAGGCTTTCTCTGTCTTCATTTAAAGGCAGATGGAACAGATGAAGCAGGAGAAAAGCGTGTGCTGTAGCCAAGTTCCAAAAAACATGTTCATATTTGGCACTTAATGAGAGACATTCAAAATTCTTTTCTAATGGCAGGAAAGCCAACTGCTTTGCTCAATGTCAAGCCTATGGGTGCTTCTTTGCTTATTCCTGGCTCAGCAACTTTTCCAGTCCAAAGTTAATTACATTGCAAGCCTACAAATGAAAACTGAAGTTCACACCTCTCAGTTCAGTTTCATAGATCAATCCTTGCTCTCCTGTTTTCAATCATGGACAAGTAACAATTTACTACTATCAGTGGAGGGTCAGGTTAGGGGATTACTTTACCATTCTGCTAGAGGAGAGAGAAGAAACAAGAACCTTTTAGTACCAATCAAAAAGGTTTGACCTGATCACCCATGGGGAGGAAGGATAAGGATTTTGTATGGATACGTATTCCTAAAGTAGGATCTCTACTGTGCATTAATTACGGAAAGAAAAGAATGAATACAGACTAGAAGACCTTCCAACCCTATGATTCTCTGAAATCCGAGGGACATTGAAAAAATATGCTTAAATCTCCATTCATCCATGAAGTTCAGAAGGTGATATTGGGTCGGTCACAACCTCTTTATATAGCCCATCTCACAGGATGGTCTGTAGTATATTTAATCTGAAGGAGAGAATAATATATGGCAGCATGAAAGCCTTGGAAGAAAGGTGGGATGTACGTCCTAATGAAACAACTAATTTGTTGAATTGTTCTTGTCTAGAAGTGAAGGCTTGCAAAGGTTCTAAAGCCAGGGTTCCTAAACTTTTTGCCACCACACCCCCCTTTAGTGTAATCCTAATGTACACACCTCCCCTAAAAATCCAAACACCAAAATGAACACAAATAAACAATGAAAATAGTACAATGAAACTTTGGACAAGCTGGATTTATTGTAACAATGTAACTAAAAGGTTCGTCATACCGCCCCTGGACCAAGGGAGGTACACCTTGCAGTTTGGGAAACCTGCTCTAAAGGTTTGTAATCCAAAAGACCCAAATGCCAAGAAATTACTTTGAGAGCGGGGTAGAGGAAAATAATGATAAGCCACAGCAAGTATCTTCCCTTGCCAGAATGGAGACTATTAACTGCAGAGTCCCAAGCAAAAAACTGACCTGATGTATAGTGTTACCTGGTGAGAAAGCCTCTCTGGGGATCTCCAGCAATATCTCCAGTGGATGTTATGAGCAGAGTGTCAGTCTCCCACCAGGGATTCATAGTTCTTAATAAGAGAAGATGCTGATGCTACAGAGCTTCTGCGGGATTCTGCTAGGTTAAGGAGGAGCAAGGAGAAAGGGACAGCAGGTCTCGCAAGACTGAGGCAGACTAGAAGGTTTCCATTCACTTCAGCTCTTTGCAAGCATAGCATGTGAAGGATCAAAACAGGCCTCCTTTCTGTACTAAGCAATATGAATGTATCACTGCTCTACATAGAAATGTCCTTGAAGGAAGCTGCTTTGTTTTGTCTGACTTCCTAACTAAGAAGGAATAAAAAATGATGAAGCATGGTCAGGGCTGCATTCATACGTTGATTCTGTCCATCTCCCTTTGATGTCCTAAGTCTAGCATAGTTTTAAATACCAGAAAACTATTTTGAATGCCCCCAGATAAACAGAAAGATATGCATGTTACATGCTGGCTAATTGAACAAACTGATTATTGCTAGAATTAACATAATGGCAATTGAAAAGTAGAACTTTGCTTTGGCCCATAATAACAGTTTCTAAGTGAAACCTGGTGATGCTCAGTTCACTATGTGGACCCTTTTTATAATCTTGGAAGTTGCTGTGGAGTCTGAGAGCTAGCAAAAGTTTCTGGTACATGCACATCAGGGATAAGAAATATAGTTATTGTGCTGTAAACATAATTTGATCATTCCTTTGCTGGATTTTTTAACATTTACCACTGAAAGTCAGTGAACTAGCTGATACTAAGATCTGAAATAAATGTATCATGAGAACAATACTGTATTCCATTCAGTCTGAAGATTGTTAGATCATAATTAGTAGTTTGAGTGTTCTAAATGGACTAAAAGGTGGTTCCCTGTTGTTGTTATTCTTATGTTGTTTGGCCTTTGACCTCCAAAACCATCCCCATGTTGACAGCATTGTTTGCAAAGCTGTGGAATATTTTCATTTTCTCCACTAGAGGGCACAGGGGCCATTTTTCATAATGCATACAAAAAACTATGAAACAATTTCATTAACATATATGATCATTCTGGAAAAGTTGCTTCAAAATATGTAACCTCATTCACCAGATATATTCATCTGCCCTTTGCTGTAGAGGCTGGGGGCCAAAAGAAAGACATTATTCAGGCTTTGGGTAGGAGGGCAGAAATTTGGCAAATAATGCCATTTTTTTTCCTTCCTGTACTAATTTTTTGAGACATGAAATTGTAGAATAGTAAGAAAAGAATTTTGTGAAGGCATTCCAAGGTTTATTGCAGGCCTGGAAAGATTCACAAAAATCCCAATGATATCCATCTAGCCATGTGGTTGTAAACTGTTCACTGTCCTGATAGGTATTTTTCCTAGATACTTATACACATAACCATGGTTAGCTTCAGAAATAAATTAGACAGGAATTATTCTTTGGAAACAAAATAAATCAAATAGTATAATGGTACGATCTCTTTATCTCATTTGTTCCCATACAATTAGGAGTTTTACTGCCATGTTGTGACAGGTGACTGTGTTTGACCTTTGACGGTTGGTTGGTTGGCTGGTGTTCAAACTAATGAAGACCCTTAATGGGTTGGCTTTTGTGAAGCTCTGAGCAGTGGGGTTAAAGAGAGAATGGGGTGGCAAACAGAGTCCAGAGAAGATCCTTCAATTAAACCTGAAGTCTATTAGCAAAGAAATATCGAGGAGGTTGAGAACAAGCAATGATTTACCTATGTCTTTGAGATTCATTAGAATTTTTTTTTAAAAAAACCCACACTCTTTCCCTTATTATTTACTGTTGTCCATCTGTATGGCGTGCTTCACAAGAGGACAGCCTGGAGCAAAGAGATCTCTTGGTTCTTCAAAGCTAGAAATAAAATACTAATCCTGTGTTCATTCCATAATCGTTCTTGCATTGGAAAAGGGACTGGGGACAAATGAAGCAGCGTGGAAGCAAATGAAGAGTGATGCTTACAAAAATAAAACTAGATCTCAGATGAATAAGATTTGGGGGGCTTAACTGGCTTGCATGCTATAAATACATTACGATAAGAGAAGGAGACAAGATACTGACCCACAGGCAGGCCAATCAGAGCATAAGAAGGGAAAGCATAAGAAGGAGGAAGAATTGAACACAGAGCTGGAATATTAATGTTAACATTAATATTAATAGAATATTAATATTAATTTGAATTGTCATTCAAAAGAAACAATAAAATAATACTTAAGATATAAATAGGGAAAATGCCCATTGTTTCTTTGTCCTAATGATCTATGATGATCTGCTTTGTTAAGTCCCCCTTAAATATTATAAAAACTCAGTTTTCAATCTCTGCTTCCCTCCTTCTTCTTCTCTTTCCCCTCCCCCCTGATGGAAGGCTCTGGGGTCCTCAAAAGGTTGTTCATCATTTTTATGATGTTTGTTGGTTTTTAATGAAGGTGTTTTTTAAATGAACAACAATGGTGACTGCAATTTTGTTGGCTGTAACGGAAGAAGTCAGTCTATGGCATGATTTCAAGGGAGTATCAGGTTGACTACAGCATATCAGTGATACGTTTTTTTCATTTTCATCTGAGAAAAGAAGACTGAAAGCCTGTGGGCTTCCTGTATAGTTTGATGAACATAGTTGTTAAAACAGAACTGTAAGACATTGGGGAAATGGAAATATAAGAAGCTGGCTAACTCTCATGTTTACTCCATTGTACGGCTGAGTAAATGAAATAAGCAGGACATAAGGCTGTTCTATAGTGTAATGGTAAAAAACAAAAACCACCACTGACTGATTTGGGTTTTTTCCCTACCTTCTGTCATCTTTAAATTTGCACTGAATACAACAATGAATATGCAAATGAGCAATTGCAGATTATTTTTATTTCCCATTTCTGGAAGTGCTGGGAACCATCAGTCGGTGTTTATGGTGGGCAAGAACTGTTTGGAAAAATGAACAGAGAAAAAGGCCTGGGAAGGCACTTCTTCTGGCACTAGAATATCAGTTTGTCCTGTGAGACTCATCATTGTTTCAACTATTATGGAAAGACAATAGCTGTTTCAGGCACTTGGAGACAGTAGGGTGGGATCTGGTGACGAATGTTGATTGCAGGGAACCCGATTGTAGAAAAAGGAGCTAATGAAATTCTGGAACTGCTCTGGATGGAGAGAATCTGGAAGTCGCTCCTGTTGTCAGGTTTTAGCTTCCCAACTTGGTCCTTAACCTTTTCCCAATCTGGTGACCTGCAGTACTGCACCATGAATGGACAAAGGGTGAGACTGCCAGTTCTCCATCGGTCTGAGCAGAATCTTATGATCATTGCAAGAAATGCTGGGAAGAAGCCTCTGCTTGGGATTTGTTTAAACCTCAAGAAAGCTGAAAAAGTCTTTCAACCTTCCCATATATTTTAGAAAATAAATGCTCTTCTTGGGTGTGCCTCACTTCCAGTATTTTCCCCCCAGGGCAGGATTTTCCCTGCAGCATTCTTAACCATAGATCTACTTGCTCCCAACAGGATCCATCTCTGAGGTTTTTTAAATTCCAGTTCAGTGGTGTTGGTATCTGGAACAAATGGTGGAATGTTAATGAGATGAATAAAATTACCACTTTGCACTGATGCTGTGGGCCTCTCAAGTTTAGTTTTTGCACTGTCTTACGTGACAGCCTCCCTTTGTGTCCTGTTAAGGCCATCCATTGTTATCAGCCATTGGCAGAGTCTATGCAGAGACTGGACATGGCCCCACAGGGTGAGAACCTGCACCTGTTTATGGGCCCTGGCACCTACCACACTCAGATTTCTTCATGGCATGACAAGCTTCCTCAGTAGAAACAGGCGTGTAGTAACGTGAGGACATTTTGTAAATACACCAGTGGTATCAAATATTACCCTGGAATTAGCTGTGTTTCTCTCTGTGACATACAGAATCTTCCTGTCTCACGTACAGACCTTCTTGAATTCAACTGTTCCTGCTTGCTCCTTATTTCCTCCCCCCTTTTCCACCACTTTGGGGAATAATTTAACATCTTACACACTAACTTTCCTATAATGGCATTTTGGCTTTTGAAATTCTGCCTCCCTCTTTTATGGCCAGTCCTCTAATGGTTCTCTTGCAGGCCTGCCTCTGGCAATCATGTAGGGAATAAATAGAAGCTGACACAGTAATTTACTTAAATCTTCTCCACACTTTTGCAGCATTTTTCTCCAGAGAATACCCTCAAAACAACAATTATTTGAAATGTCACACGTTCCTGCCCCTAGGCGACCAACAAATGAACATTAAATCTATTAACAACAACTAAAAAAAATTAAATGTTTACTTTTCTGAGAAGGTGAGGAGAAGGTGGGAGCGGGAAAGCTGCCTCTAATAAATTTATACTCAATAATAAAGAGGTGTAGTTAATGTTCTCTCTCCACCACATCTGCAGGAAGAGAAGGAGGGCATGCAGGCTGCACAAGGCTTTCCCACTGCAGGACACCAGAAGCCACATGGATTTCTGCCCTGGCAAAGCAGGGTTGAGGTCAGATGCGCTTAAGTGGATGATTGTGTTAGGCCACATTAAATAGAAAGAGTCTTGGCAGAATATTGTATAATATATAACCCACCGACACCACCTCCTCTCCCAGATTAAATTATGCTGGAGAAGCACTTTTGCCAAATGTAATATGTTTCCATGATCCTGATTTTCACAGAATAGAAAAGAAATATCAGAGAAAGAAGGTTGCCGTTAGGACTTTATCATGCATAGCAGTATCTGGTTACATAGGAGCAAAGCGTGACACTGTCCTTATCAGTGCCTCAACTACAAACACATTTTCATATATGCATATTGATACATGCAACGTCTTGCTCTCTCACATACTACACATGTACACAATTTGGGAGGAAGCGAGAGAGAGGGAGGAGCCTTCTCCCATTCTGTCCATTTTTTTAGGCATTCCAAGGAGGATGCTTGGCCACAGTGAAGCAAAGGTGGCTACAAATAATTTAGAAATGTTGAACATTGAAAGGTGCTTGATGGAAAGGGTAATAGGTCAAATTGGTTTAGATTATCTATAGTCCAGGAGGACTTACTATAAGTCAAGGCTCACTAGGCCTCATTTCATGCCTGGAGCTTCTATGTATGTAAATGCCGGCCTCCAATATTCCTCCACTTGCTTACTTAACCCACTGCCCAATCCTAAGATGCAGCAAGACCCTCAAGGACAAAGCCTAGTCAGTCTCTAGGTAATTGTGCCCTTAAATGTAGCCATTATCTGAGCATATAAAAAGGAGGGATTCTCATTCTTTACTATAAAGAACTATAACTTTCTGTTTTTGTGTGGATATGGGTTGTGATGATAGTCAACTGGCTAAACAGGAAACCCAAATGGCAGTACAGTTATCAATTCTCTGAACATCTGTGTATTTGTGCAGGTGAGCAAAATCATGTTCTCCTCCCTCTCCTGAGCCCACACACATTATACAACTTTATAAGAAACAGGGCTACTTTATGCCCAACTTTACCAAGGACAGTTAATTAGTGAAAGGCCTATCAATTCTATAGGAAGGCTGTCTGGACTAAGTCTAGTCAAAAGCTTATATCTCTGTCAGTACTGACCTATCTATATTTATAGAAAGAGAGAGAGCAAGCTATTAATTATCATGATCTGGAGAGCAGGCCCACAGGTTACCTCATCACCATCTTCCCTGCTATGGTGAGATATAATAAACTGCTACTTAATGTATAGAAATTATTTCTATATTTCTGGGTTTGCATTGGTACATCTAGAGTAGTATATGTAAGCATCATATGGAGGGAGGAATTTGAGAGGTGTTAGGAGGGGGAAATTAAACTTAACTTTAAACCTGGCTAGCTTAATCTCACTCTCTCATGTGTATTTTTAGCATCATCTGTTACTCAAAGATAAGGTATACCTGCTGTCTGTTCAGTTTTTAAAATGATCTCAAATGCTATGGACTTCACAGTACTCGAGATGCTTTTAACAGAAGGCATATCAGTGGCTTTCCATTTTAATAGCTAAATTCAGTTACATGCATTAATGTAACTACCAGATGATGAGGAAAATAGACATTAAGTTTAACTAAGACTGGAAGGCTTAAGCTCAGTAGTATAAATGCTTGGCCTTTTTTGTGAAAAAATAGAATGGGGAAAGAAGGCCTTTGGGAGGTAAACATACTCTACCCCAAAACCATGAGAAAAGGGATTGAATATTTTTGTTTTACCACCAGTAATATCATTGATTTCATTTGCAACTGCCTGGCTGACAGGTCAAGATGCTGAGTTGCAACCCCAAAGCCAGTAGGAAGCTGACCGTTCCTGTCTTAGGTAGTTCTATAGTATAATAGTAAATACTACACATACCACTGAAAAACAAATAGTCATAAGTATTTGAAAATCAGTCTGTAAATGATAAGAAAATGATGTGGTAAGTACTACATCAGCATGGATTTGTTAAGAACAAACATAATTCTTTATTTGATCAAGTGCTTTCATTAGTAGATTGTGGAAATGCTATAAATATAATAGATCTTAAATTCAGCAAAGCATTTAAGAAAGTACCTCATGACATTCAGATCAGCAAGCTAGTTAAGTCTGAGAAGTAGTTACAAGGCTTGAGAAGTAGTTACATGGCTAACTGTGATTACTGCAACACTCAAGCACTCATTAACTACGACTCATAAGCCTCTGCTTAGAAATCTATTTTAATGGTATGTAGCATCTCAGTACAGAATAAAAGTTGTGAATGAAATTTCCCACACATCTCTACAACTAAAAGCTCAGTAACTGCAATTTCCCCCCACTGCCCCCTTAGGTATGCGCCCCCTCCTTCCCATGTCAGCAGATGGTTGTAACGGCTCTTTGTAGATGACCTTGGCAGAAGGAGCTAGCCCAAACAAGATGATTCACACTCCAACCATTCTCCCCCTCCCTGCTGGTTGACTCACATGTTGACATGTGTTGCAGCAAGATGGATGCAAATCCGATAAGATGTTCTGGGAACATTTAATTGGGGAGCATGACATACCACCCACCTGGAAAAAATGACAGACTAGAAATTGATTAATACAAAGGATTATTGAGAACAGTTAAGGAAATGGATAGGGTGCAATTAAGGTGCAGGTTTGTCAGGATATTTGCTGTGAAATTTATGAGTTAAAGCAGGAGCATTTACATGGCAACTTAAAACCCATTCATGATCAGGAAAATGTTTCCATTTAATCAAGTACTGCAAGGAACCATGATGCATTCAAGAATCCAGATTTCTTTCACTTCAAAGTGTTGTTCGCCATTGATCATGATGGGAGTTGGTGGAGGAGAGGCAGGATGCTACTTAGAAGATTCTTGATCAGGTTTCAGCAAACTTTAATGAAAAACAGGATGAATTCTTTTTAGGTTATGTGGAAGGTCAAGTTGAACAGTTACTGGGTTTGATTTTGATGATTGAAAATGGACCAATAAATCTGGGTCCCAGCTTTTTAGATGGTTGCTATGATTTAAGGAACTTGGTTGAAAGGTAGACTGTCACCCACCCTCATGTCCCACTGAGGTTGTCTTTTACAGTCAGCAAATTTTTTGTAAGTCTGTTGGGCATTTGTTAAAGCTTACTTAATTATGGGCCAGGCAGCAGCCACTTCAGGGCACATTCTGCTGCTAAGCAAGTGGCTGGTGGTTTAAGGGGAAGTTCAGGAATGGGAACAAACTCCTGACTCAAAACAATCTGGAAAGGGGTCAACCCCGTGCTTTGATGAACTGAATTATTGTAAGCCACTTCTGTGAAAGGAAGTAAATCCACGCAATTATCTTGTTGGAAATTAATATAACAGCGTAAGAATTGCTCTAGAGTAGACTGGACCTGTTCAGTCGCTCCGTCCATCTGGGGGTGATGCGATGAGCTTAAGGATTGCTGAACCCCTATTAAATTTAAAAAGGACTTCCAGAATTTAGAGGTAAAGTGTATGCCTCAGTCCGAAATTACACGTTCAGGACACCCATGTAAGTGGTACACATGTTGCACAAACAGCTTGGTTAGCTGCGGAGCAGTTGATAGCTTTGCACAAGGAATGAAATGTGCTTGCTTTGAAAATAAGTCAATGACAATCCAAATAACAGTTTTATCAGGTAAATCTACAATGGAGTCCATGGCAATGTCCTTTCATGGTCTGGAAGGATCAGCTACTGGCTGAAGTAGCCCCTGAGACTTTTCTCCTTTCCTTTTTGCTTGTGCACAAGTGGGACAAGAAGTAACATAAGTTTTTACATCAGTCCTTAGAGTTGGCCACCAAAAATGGCACCTAATTAAGTGTAAAGTTTTGGTAAAGGTAAAATGGCCAGCTGATTTGTTGTCATGAGATCTTTGTAGTATATTTAAGCCTAACTTTTCAGGTACATAAATCTTATCATTGCAGTACCAGAACCCGTTGTGTTCAGTCAGATTGGTTTTGTTACTTTGTAGCCAGGGATTGTTAGTGAATTCCTGGAGCAGTTCCTGTTTCAAGTCTGCTTGCACTTTCACTTTAGGAGCTGCCGCTTGTTTGTGCATTACGCATGCCATTCCCAATTGTTTTTCAATTGTTTTTCAGAGAAAATGGTATCTACTACTTCAGCTTGTTGACTATTGTGTTGGGGTAACTGAGAAAGAGCATCCACTAAAAAATTCTTTTTCCCTGGGAAGAAGTTCAAAGTGAAATTAAAGCGGCTGAAAAATTAAGCCCAGCACAGCTGCTTCCCATTAAGCTTTCACGGTGTGCACAATGCTTGCAAATTCTTATGATCAGTCCACACTTCAACTGGATGCTTGGCTCCCTCTAGAAGGTGACGCTAACACAGCAGTTTTTACAGCGAATGCTTCCTTCTCCCATACATGCCAGCGACTTTCAGCATCAGTGAACTTATGGGACAAATAGGCGCAGGGATGCGGGACCTAGTTAGAGTCTTTTTGAAGTAATATAGCCCCAATTTCCTGGTCAGAAGCATCAGCTTGAATGATAAATGGATCAGGATGTTCTGGATCAGGATGTTTAAGAATGGGCTCTGCTATGAAAAGAGGTTTCAAATTATTGAAAGCAGTTTGGCAGTCAAAACTCCAATTCAAGTGTGCTCCTGGTGTGGAGACCTTGTGCATTTCCCCCCTGCCTCTAGTTTTCAACAGATCCATCAATGGCAATGCAATTTGGGCAAATTGGAGGATGAACTGGCAGTAAAAATTAGTGAACCCCAGGAAACTTTGGAGTTGGCACCTTGTTCGTGGGGGATCCCACGCAATGTCTTGAATCTTTGAGGGATCCATTTCAATCCCTTTAGTAGAAATCCTGTAGTCTAGGTAGTCCAACTGAGTTTTGTGAAATTCACACTTGGACAGTTTGGCATAAAGTTGGGCATCCTGCAGCTTCTGCAACACTTTTTTGACCAATGTGACATGTTCTTTTTCTGTTGATGTATAGATTAGGATATCATTGAGATAAACCAACACTCCTTTATATAAATGCTCATGTAAAACTTCATTGATGTATTGCATAAACACTCCTGGAGCCTCAGCCAACCCGAACAGGAGGATTTTATATTGATAGGATCTTAATGGGCAGTTGAACGTGGTTTTCCATTCATCTCCCTCTCTAATGTGGATTCTGAAATAAGCCTCTCTCAGGTCTAGCTTAGTGAAAATATTCCCTTTTGACAGGTGAGACAACATGTCTTTCATCAATGGTAGAGGATATTGGTTGGTTATTGAAATGGCATTTAAACATCTGCGATCAAAGCACAGTCTTAAGGAGCCATCCTTCTTGGCCCTAAACAAGGCAGGTGCAGCCAACGGGGAGTTTGCAGGCTCGATAAATTCCCCGGCCAAATTTTTATCAATGAACTCCCTAAACACCTTCTTTTCTGTTTCAGATATATTTTTGGCATATATTTTTGGTTTGGGCAATTTTGCTTTTGGATCAATAGCGCAATCAGTATTTTTGTGGGCAGGTAATTGATCTGACTTCTTTTCATCGAAAACATCGGAAAACTCTCGATACTGGCTAGGAATTAAAGAGTCATGCTCGGTGGTTAATATTGGGCATTCTTTTATCATAATTCCGGCAAATTGGGTGGGAGGGTGTTTCACCTCTGGTTCTGGACTGGCATAAAGCCCGTCTGTAAATTTCAGTCCTCCAGTCTCCCATTGGACTTGGGGTTTTCTGCTTTTCAACCAGGGTAGTCCCAAAATTATGGAATAGTTTGCTATAGGTGCCACTATGAATTGCAAAGTCTCTTTGTGGCCACCTATGTGCATGGCTACAATCTCTGCAGAATTCTACAGGTCCCTCATGAGCCACAGTTCCATCCATCTGAGTAAACACTATGGGCTGTTTTAAGGCTTTGTACTTTCAAATTTAATGCAGTAATGAGAGCTGGGTGAATTAAACATTTTGTGCACCCTGAATCTAGCATGGCCTAGCATGGATTAGCTTTATGTTTGCTTCTTAGGTTTTTTAGCTCAACCCTAATGAGTAAAGTAGAACAGTCATCACTCACCAATGGGTCTTCATCGTTGTCTTCTTCAGAGGCTGGGGTTTTGTGCCTGGGTTTCTCCACCTGTTCATTGGCGCGATTCAGAACAGGTGCACCCCATTTCCTGCTGGCTGGGAAATCTCATCTTCAGAGTCTTTGCCAGAGTCCTCAGAGGGATCAAGCTTCTCCTCTTTGCGGGCGGTCACAGTGGTGGTGGAGCCCTTGTGTTTGACTGGAGGAGACTTCATAGGCTTTCCTCTGGATTTCCCAGCTACACTGGATCCTCCATGGGGGTACTCCGAAGCTTGATGACTGTCTTTGCCACACTTGTAACATCCCCCTTTCTTCCTTCTCTTTTCTCTATCATCCTCGCCAAATCTGGTTGGTTTTCTTGAGTTTCGTAACATCTGGCTAGGGGCTACAGTGTTCCTGCTGATTGCCTGTGCTCTCAGTTGCCTGTGGAACAGAGTACTGTTGTCTACCTCTCCAGCCAGACAAATCCATTCTTTTAAGGTGGGAGGGTCTCCCTGTCCCAGTGCCCATCATAGCACCTCAGGTTGCAGACTCCCTTTGAAATAATCTACTTTGGTGGCTTCAGACCAGTCGGGTATCTTTCCTTCCAGAGCTTGAATTCCATGGCATATATGGCGATGGTTTTATCCCACTACCTCAACTGCTGCAGAGCCTTCGCTCGCAGTTTATCTAGTGGGTCCTTGAATCTCTCTGTCATGGCTCTCATGAAGTCTTTAAGATTGTGCAGTTCGGGGGCCATGGCATTGTGGAGTCACATGAACCAATCTGCTGCAGCACCCCATAAGTTGGCTCCCACTAAATTCACCTTCGAATATTTGGTTAGAAAGAAGTCCCCAAACTCCTGCATGTATGCTGACATGTTGGTCATAAAAAAGGACAGCTGTTGGGGATATCTATTGAACTTAACTTGCAAATCCCTTTGCACACCCTGGACAGGGGAAAGACTTATGCCCAGACACCGGATCATCCCAGGTCACTGACTGCCGACCGCTTCTTCTGGCCCCAGGCTTTGGGGATGGTGGTCTTGGTGAGGGTACAGATCAGGATCCCAGGCTTCTATCAGGGGAGGATCTCTGGGAATAGGTCACTGACCCTTCCTCCTGCAAGTCCACTAGGTGTTCCAGGGTCCAGGAGATACTCTGCAGCATGCTTTCCATGGCTGACATTCAGACTTCCAAGCCTTGAAGTCGTTGGGGTGTGGCTCCCTTTTCGCTCTCAGTCTCCTGGGAGCTTATCCTTTGGATCCTTGTTAGAACATCAATCGGTTGGTATGAATCCAGTCCGAGCCTTCTATCGGCTCTTGCAGCCCAATGTTAGTCTGCTTGCCTTGGTCTCTGCATGGTAACCACTCCAACTCCCGAAGGTCCGGCTGGCTCTTTGTCGGGTACCAAGGCACTGCAACTCAGGATTCTTGGGTTACATCCAAGGTGATGAGCTCGGTCTCTAACTCAGTAGGGTAGTCTTTCGGGGTCTCAGGGCTTTCTTCTGTCACCTCACCCTCAAAGTCCCTTTTCAGTTCCTCCATCACCTCTGCTCCTTTTGTGTTGTGGATGGTTTCGTCAGTCTCTCCCAAGGGCAAGGATTATCTCAGTCTCGGCATCTTTGGAAATTTCCTCAACTTTCAGCTGGGTACAAAAGTCACCAGGTAGAGTCACAGGTTTAAGGATTCACAACTTTATGTGATGACTGCAACACTCAAGCACTCATTAATTACAACTCATAAGCTTCTGCTTAGAAATCTATTTTAATGGTACATAGCATTTCAGTACAGAATAAAAGTTGTGAATGAAATTTCCCACACATCTGTACAATTAAAAGCTCAGTAACTGCAATTTCCCCCCACTGCCCCCTTAGGTATGCGCCCCTCCTTCCCGTGCCAGCAGATGGTTGTAATGGCTCTTCGTAGATGACCTTGGCAGAAGGAGCTAGCCCAAACAAGATGATTCACACTCCAACCATTCTCCCCCTCCCTGCTGGTTGACTCACATGTTGACATGTGTTGCAGCAAGATGGATGCAAGTCTGATAAGATGTTCTGGAAACATTTGATTGGGGAGCATGACACTCAGAAATCATACTCAAAGAGTACTCATCAATAATTCTCATCAAACTGGAAAGACATGTCACATGGGATGCCACAAGAAACTGTTCTGGGTCCTCTTTAATCTTTTTATTAATGACTTGGATAAAGGAGTGGAGCATGCTTCTCAAATGTGTAGATAAAATTGGGTTACACAGCTAACATCCTAGCACAGAAAAATAAAATTTAAAATGTTCTTGATGGTTAGAAAAACAGGTTGAAAATGACAGAAAATGGCAGCATAGACAAATACTAAATTCTTCACTTAGAAACAGAAATCAAATGCCCAGGTATACTGTAGGAGAAGTGATATCTGGCTTGGTCATGTTATCTGTGGAAAATGATGTTAAAATAGTAATTGACTGCAGACTTAATATGGGCAGTATCTCATATTAACTTGTCCCATCTCTTATCTGCTTAGGTGCACTTCTTGCTTAACTAGGATATATGGTAACCTTCTTCAAAGACTTGAAAGTGTGATGGTCAGGCCTGCTCCAGAGTGCAAAACACAGAATAATGGATTTAAGTTAGAAGAATGTGGATTCTGATGTAATGTTGGGGGAAGAAAGTCCTAACGAGAAAGAGCAGTTTGTCAGTGCAACCAATTTCCCAGAGAGATGATGGGTTCCCCTTCATTGGAAGTGTTCAAGTGGAGGCTGGAAAGCCATCTCTCTGGGATGCTTTAATTTGGATTCCTGCACTGAGCAAGGGATTGAATCTGATAACCTCCATGGCCCCTTCCAACTGTGATTCCAGGGCTGTGTAATTCTAGGATTCTTTGTTTTGTGCTCCCTTCAAGAAGTACTGCTTGGTGCTTGCAGCCATGTACTACCCTCTCCTGTCAGGTGTGTTTCACCAAAATGGCAGGGGAAATTGATTTTGGCCAGAGTTATCTTAGGATTTAGAGGAACATCAGGGATAATTTCAGCTCTCAGTACTTCTGAAGATTATGTGACCCACCCTTTTCTAGCCCAGGACTCCCAGTGTGTCCAGCATGGAGAGTCCACCATGTTCACATGCAGAAAGAAGCTAAAATACCAATGCCGGACTGCTGAGCAATGCCCCCAATAATCAACAAGACCCTTTGTCTCTTCCTGTTCTGGAAAAGGTTCTTATATTACTCATGTTTGCTTCTTGATCAAATATAGATTGGCTGAGTTTACTTGGCACATCTGGCAAGCCACCAGATCTGCTGTGTTTGTCATTTCATTTTGCTACTGCAGCAATCTCTCCCTTGTCCCAATCAGGATGGAGAGGCCAGCCTGCTCTGCATGGCAGTGACAGAGATAAACGGAGGATCTTGATGGCTCCCCCAGTGCCCTTTTTTTTCCTTCTGAACAGTTCCCTCGGTGCCTTTTTTCTGAGCCTTGTTTCTGTCTCAGCAGGGGAAGACGCCTTGGCATAGCCCTCTGCAAATTGCATCAAGGAAAAATCATTAAATGGGATTGGAAAGAAAGAAAGAAACACTTACAAACTCAAACAAAAGAGAGAGAGGATGTTCCTGCATAAAGCACTTTCAAATGCCAGCAAAGGAAGGCCACACTTCAGTGATCAATCACTTACCAGCAAAGGCCTCATAAGAGTGCTTCAGCTCCATTTGAGTATGAGCATGATGTAAGTGTGTGTGCCTGTGTGTGTGTGAGTGAGGGTGAGCGGGGGGGGGGGGAGATGGAGAGAACAGGCCATTTAGAATATGCAGTATAAAGCAAACTGTGAATAGGGTCAAGAAAACAAGATTTAGAAGGTGGCTTGTGGATCTGTTTGCTAGATGTAATACAGAGCCATTGTTTGCAAACAGATTTTCAGTTTTGGGAAAGTGGAATCAATTTGATTAAGATCATATTTTATTTGGTTATTTTGCTGATACTTCACTTTCCTACAATGGATACAAGCTATAATTTTCCATTGTACAGTACCCTTCCCCAGTCGGTTTAATTGTATTGATAATTACATTCATCTGGATATATTCATCCAGAAACTGAAAGCACAAATCAGATTGTATTAGGAAAGAAGTCCTGTAGACTTTAGCAGAACTATGTTCTGGATATGGATGAATCCCAAATCCTCAGGCAATTTGGGGCACATCAGAACAGATTGCTCTAAGAACTCTAATGCTGTATATTTCATTGAGACTCAAAAACCTCTGAGAAGCTCCAGTCCTCATCTGTTGCCCAGAGCTATGCTAGACTATCAGGGGTGGCACCTGGCAGCTGTGCCAAAGTATGTGCAAGCAAAGCAAGCAAGCAAACTGGTGCTTTATAGAGTACCATAATAGGGAAATACATAGCCAGAGGACAGGATTCTTTGATCAATAGGTCTTTCTTTAACTCAGAACCATATTTTTCAAAATATCACCAATACTCGCTCAGTCACAGCATGGTTGGCAAAATCATGGATCCAGGAGGTTTTGAACTTTGATTTAGCAGACCAGGGCCAGCTTGAGAGACTGAAAGGTGGGTCTCTGTAACACTGGAAGTATAAAGGATGACTGAGAATGGAAAATGACCAAAGCTAAAAGTAATGCACTTGATAAGTCATCTTATCAGGTGCTCAGAGAAGAGCATGGGAGACACTGGGATCACTGTTGCAGAAAGGAAGATGAGCAGAATCAGCATAGTGCTCAGAAAAGGAAGGTAGCTTCCCTTCCCCAAGAAGAGCCCCAGCCTATTTTCATTTGCTATGGGGATGGGAAAGGGGACTTTTACCCTCAGCCTTTTTAAGCCCCTGAGATGCCCAAAACCAGAATGTGTATTTGATCTATTTTCCCCAACACACTTTTTTTCCTCAGTGCATTCGAAGTCTATGTATTTTTATCCCCTATTGAAGTCAATAGCCCTGTAATCAGAGATCTATGGGAACAAGAAATTCTGAAATAGCTCTTGCCATTACATTTCTAACTAATTAGTTTGCTGCCTAGAAGGAAAAATATTGATCCACTTGATCATTTCAGATACTAAAGTACACTTCAGATGGTGCTGGTTCCATGTGGGCAATTGTCCCCATTATCCTCTCCTTAAAAAGGTGCTGCTTCCACCTCCAATAAGGATAAAGAGCTCCTTCAGAGGAACTGTGATTAGAAATGGATGGAGGGTTTAAATAAGAGGACATGCTTTAGAAATGCACCAAGAAGACTCCACTGAAGAGAACTGAACTCTGGCCTTCTGAATCACCCTCCAGAATAGATAGGAGCGGAATACTATCTCCCACTGACCAGCTCTGGCAGGTGAGACTATCCTGGAAGCAGCCCTTAAAGCATATCTGTACAACCTCATTCTTTACTGAGTAAGTCCCTTGCTCTTAAGCCAGTTCCTATTTGCAGCCTTTTTGCAGTGTGGGAACAAAGCTGGGAAATGTCACAATGCCAGAAAAGTCGTATTTCTTTACCTCTCAACCCCCACCCCCACCCCAATTTGAATTTTGGATTCTTTGGAATTTTGGATTCTTTGGAATTTTGGAACTCTGTTAGGATTTTTAAGACCTCCATCTTGAAACACAAAAGAAACCACAAACATTCTGATTTATCAATAATCAGTTGAGCTACAATATAGAATGAAAGAGCAAACAGATCTGTCTAAAACTAGTCTATTCCATTTCTGCATGTATTCAGCTATAAGTTCTTCTATCAAGTTTCTGCACCATTCTCTGTTTAAAAAATGACACTGTTTTTTTTACATATGTGCCACTTTACTTAAAAGGGATATTTTGTATGCAAAATCTGCTATTATGCACATTTTTGTACACATAGTTTGAGCTGAGGATTGAATGGCAGAATCCAGAGCAGGGTGGAATCTGAAGGCTAATAATGCTCTGGAAATGAGAGTATTAGATTGATCTGCAGGGATAAAATGTGATTCCCCAACAGGTGTCCTACAGACAGGACATTCCTTTTATCTCCAATAGAACACAAGAAGCATCAGCCAAGAAATAAGGCAGAACTTCTCTTAATAAATCTAGAAACTGAGGGAGCAAACAGGGAGAATGAACAGGAGTGTGCCAGAAGAGTTGGTGGGGATTTTACTTTTAAATCACCTTTCTGTGTCTAGAATACTAGAATTCTTTGAGTCTAGAAGTACAAGAATAGAGGCACCCAACAAAGTAAGGAGAAAAAGCTTACTCACCAGAAACTAATCCATAGATGAAGAAGAAAAGAGGGAGAATATAATTTGCACAAAGTAAACAGAAATCTGGCAGAGGAATACCGGCACACAGTAATCAAATACCTGAGATATCATTGCAGTAATGGAGACAAGATGTTGCAGTGACAAGAATTTGTAAAGAATGATAGAGACATACACATGTGCCTATAATCAGCAAAGGCTTATACATTAATTAATATGCAGGGTTTTTTAATTTGTTGCTGAGTTTGTGATGCACTTGTTGAGAAACACACAAACACACAGACACACAAAAGAGGTTGCTCCAAGCCAGGAGATCACAATCTGGTATAAAACATCGGTGATTAAAATTATTAACAATCAACTTAAAGAGTCTGAGGAATGTAAGGAAGTGGTTAAAAGTATCAACGTCTATGCCAAAAGTTGCGGGTACAGGGAGAGGGGCTTGGGAGAGGGTCTTGCAGGATCGCTTGAGCGCTCCTGCAGAGCTTCCCTCTGCCCAATACGGATGGTGGGAATAGGGCACAGAGGTACTTGGTGCCTCAAGCAGTGGGAGCAAAGAACTGGAATACTAGGGCAGCACCAGTGTACCGTAAGCAGGGTTGCCACACTGCAAGGAAACTGGTGCTACAGGGATGTGCATTAACACCCAAACATGCAAAAAGTATTCTAATCTGTAGTAGTACATGATATTTAGAAGATAAAGAAAAGGGGTCAAATATTTAAGAATATGTTTCCTAAGGAAAAAATGAACTCATAACACAAAATACTCTATGTAAAAGAAAAATGCTATAATTATCATGATTAAAGATTTGATGCTTTTGAACTGTGGTGTTGGAGGAAAATTCTGAGAGTGCCTTGGACTGCAAGAAGATCCAACCAGTCCATCCTCCAGGAAATAAAGCCAGACTGCTCACTTGAGGGAATGATATTAAAGGCAAAACTGAAATACTTTGGCCACATAATGAGAAGACAGGACACCCTGGAGAAGATGCTGATGCTAGGGAGAGTGGAAGGCAAAAGGAAGAGGGGCCGACCAAGGGCAAGATGGATGGATGATATTCTAGAGGTGACGGACTCGTCCCTGGGGGAGCTGGGGGTGTTGACGACCGACAGGAAGCTCTGGCGTGGGCTGGTCCATGAAGTCACGAAGACTCAGAAGCAACTAAACGAATAAACAACAACAACAAAGATTTGAAATTATTGAATCTTGAAAGAAAAATAAATGAAAGTAAAAACAGCCTTCCCTCACATATATGTATATTCATTCTTTATTATTACTTAATGTAATTTACAGTCCAGGAGCAAACCAACATTAAAAAATATACAGCAGTTTTTTAAAAAATTAATATATATAAATTACATAAAAGTCAGACTATCAAAGCTGTGAGGAAGGCACCAGTAGTTGGGTCCATGCTGCGGAGTTGGCCTTTTGGAAGCAGGGGGTGATACCTCCTGCCTTGAAAGAGGTGGTGGTGCACCCTTTCCTCAAGAGGCCATCCTAGGACCCAGCCATTTTCAATGATCCTCAACCAGTTTCCAACCTTCTCTTTTGGGGGAAGGTGATTGAGAAGGTGGTCGGTCTGCAGCTAAGTATCCTTCTGAGTATTCTTCTGAGTCAGCTCCATGGGTTGGGGATTGAGGGCCCTGTTTACAATGGTTGCCTTCATTTCTCTGGAGCCAGTTCTAGTCAGCATTGGTTGGAAAGGAGATCGCTGTCTAGGCCCCTCCTGTGTGGGGTGCTGCAGGGTTCTACTGTATTCTCTCCCTTCCTTTTCAACATCTACTTGAAACTGGGTAAGGTCATCCACTAGTCTGGGGTTTGCCATCATCACTACACTGATGATACTCAGTTCTATCTCTTGACCCCAGGCCAGCCAAGTGAGGCTTTTGAGGTTCTGTCCCAGTGCCTGGAGGCAGTGTGGTTTGGATGGGGAGGTACCATCTCCAACTCAATCCTACCAAGGCTGAGTGGCTGTGGATGTTTGGACCACCCAGATCTGGGGATATTCCATCTTTGACCTTGGATAGGGTTACATTTCCCCTTTCAAGAGTAGTACAAAATCTGGGAGTCTTCCTGGACTCAAAGCTCCTGCTTGATAAGCAGGTGGCAGCTATGGCCAAGAAGGCCTTTGCACAATTTTATCAGGTGTACTAGTTGCATCATTTCCTAGATCAGGAGGCCCTTTAGAAAGTCACTCATGCCTTGGTCACCTCATGGCTTGACTACTGCAATGCGCTATACATGGGTTGCCTTTGAAGACCACCTGGAAGCTCCAGATGGTCTAGAATGCATTGGCACAGGCAGAGGTGTACATGACTTGGTATGGCCATGTGACACCTCTGCTTAACAAGCTGCAGTATTTGCCAGTTTGCTTCTGGGTGCAATTCAAAGTTCTGGTTGTCTATAAAGCCCTGTACGACATGAGGCCAGGTTACTTGAAGGAACCCGTCTCCCATAGTATCTGCCTGGCCAATTTGATCGTGTAGGGTTGGTGTGCCCCAGGTTCCTTTGATTAAACAATGTCATCTATCAGTACACCAGAAGCATGCCTTGGCATCTGCCCAAAGTCCTCACCAATTTCATGTGGTTTGGTGGTTTGTAGCTGAATCCTAGTAAGGTGTCCCTCCTGTTAGCGTGTTCTTTTAACTTAAACCAAATGCCTTTAACACTCATCGATCCAGTGGACCTCTGTACAGGTAAGTTCCTTTCTGATATCCAAGGCTTGCACTATCTCCTCTACAGTACTACTTGTCCCTCCAGAGTAAGATTCATCCCACCATGTTTATGTAATCCTATTATATCATACTTGCCTTGGTGCCTTGTGATATACATCTCATATGCTTGTTATCCATATTATGTGCATCAGTGTAGAAACGTTTAAGATAAAGGATTAGACTCCCTGTGTTTAGGCTTCCTTTCCCTTCATGCCTGCATTTATTTATTTATTTATTGGTAAATTGGTAAAGGATTAAATACTCTGCTTTGCTGCTATATTCAATCCATTACAGGTAGTCCTCATTTGGTGACTACAATTGGTCACTAAGTGACATGGTTGCTAAGTAAACCATGTGACAGAGAGAGAGGGAGAGAGGGAGAGATGCTGATTGCTGCCATCTCATTTAAGTAAAATTCTCTCATGCAGCAACACTGGCTCTCACTCTGGCATGTGTTGTTCTCAGGTGCAGAAATTTGGGCGTAAGTGTGTGCATTGTTGGAAAATGTTTTTTTTACTATCGTTTACTACCATTTATTACTGTTGCATTTGCAAAGGTCATATCCATGCACAGGTTGAAAGGGTGATCAGCAGATCCAGCAACTGTTGTCTGGGAGACAGTACGTATGGTCACATAAACTCATATCAGCAACTGACCCACGGAAAGGATCAGGAACTTTTCTGTCTCTACTGGAATGCAGACAAGCTATGGGTAGAAAATCATGCCTATTTCTTTCCAAAGGACTTTAACCTTATTTTTACTGTGACTGCTACAGTAGCACAGTTACTAAAACTTTTATCATGTAAGTAGAAGGTTGCTCTTGAAAGTCTGGCAGAATCAGGTTTTTTTTTTCATTATTTTTCTTTCTGAGCTTCCTACTTCACCCTACTTCACCCTTTCACCATTTTTCTAGTCACTCAAGGTGGTTTCACCCTCAGCTCCCAAACTGTCCAAATATTACTGCACTCATGGTAAAAGGGAGGTCTAAAGGGTTTTAGAGAGAATGGTGAGCACTGGCTCAATTGAAGGGGTGATTCTTCCTGTGCAAAACAGCCATTCAACTGTAAGGAAGTAAAGGGCTCCAGCCAAAACAGACAAGAACTCTCAAGGCAACATAAGACAAAAAGACTACTTTGAAGTGCAGTAGCAAACATGCCTGGAGGTTGAATGTGAGATGGAAAGGAAGTGAGGTGAGGCTGAGATATCACTTGTTTTTACCCTTAAAAACTGGTTGTTGTACCATTCTGGCAATAGGGCAACTAGGTAGTATGGATAAGCCCTAAGTCAATCAAACAAGAACAAAAATCAATTTCAGTTTTTATCATTTTATTTATTTATTTATTTTATAAATTTATTCACTGCCCATCTCTCCCCAACAGGGGGACTCTGGGCGGCTTACAATAAAACAAGATTAAAATATAAATCCATTACAATTACAAAATACAATAAAAATAAAAATATAATAAAATCTACATGGCGAAGAGATCTTAATCACACCTTCAGTGTGGTAGGTCCCTCTGGATCACCTCATGGCGCTAGCCATCCCCAGGTGTAATTGTTTGCCCTCCCATTCCAAGCCTGCCTACAAAACCAGGTCTTTAATCTTTTGCGGAAGTCCAGGAGTGAGGCGGCTTGTCTCACCTCTGGGGGAAGGATGTTCCATCATGTTACCTTGATTCTTTGCCTTTTCGAATTTCAGGTTGCTTTTCTGAATATACTTTGACCCAACTCATTATTGTTGTTTGCCTTTCTATCAGGAAATCTCATTTCTTTGATCCCAGTTTGTTTCCTTGATGATGCCTCAGTTCTGATTTCCTTTGCTCTGTGGAGATTCCTGATTTGATTTCAGACTAACCAGAGACTTTTGTATGATTACTCAGTTCAGTCTTTGGAAACTCTGGCAGAGACTTTCAGTCTTGGACAGTATTCATTTCCACTCATCACCCAAGAACCAGACAAGGTACTCTGCTTTCAACTACCTACTTCACCACACAGTAATGAGAAGAAGGCTAGTATATCAGTCTGCAAGTGATAACCACCCACTTTATCTTTAATACAGAACTGAGCACAGAGGAAGCTATCCATGTTTCAGAAGAGATGAGCCTGAATATGCTCAGTGGTAGAAAGTTACTCTACAACAGTAACACGCTGACTGGGGAATTCTAGGAGTTGAAGTCCACACAACTTAAAGTTGCTGAGGTGAGAAACCCTGCTCTAGAAGAGGATCTCCAAATTTATTCAGATTGCAAGCCAGTGTCCTTTGAATGACAACCCAGGAACTGCACTCCAAAAGAATGGGAATAGTCATGACAAAAATTAAGAAGTTAAACTAATGTAATTCATTATCAATCATCATCATATCATATGCCCTCATGTCACAATGAAATACGCTGAATGTTTCTATTCTCGATATACAACTAAAACTCTCATGTCTGTTTGTCTGTCTGTAACCTTCAATTGGGCAAAATAGTGCATCACAGGGCAACAATTTTTCAGCCAAGGGACCTCAAATGGGCCAACTTACAGAATGCATTTATACTGTTGAATGTGTCCAAAATCCCATGCTGAAATTTGGCAACGTTGTGGCTGCTTCAGCTCCACTGTGCTGCTGCAGTCAGCCGTGGTCAGGTGATCATAATTTCAGTGCTCCCTGACAGCTTCCCAAAAGTCAATGGGGAAGCCAACAGGAAGTCTACATTCGATCATGATTGCCGATGCTCCCTGCCAGCTTTCCACAAGCAAAATCAGTGGAGAAGCTGGCAGAAACTTGCAAGTCCAAGACCAGCAGGCAGGTAAGTGGCTGCTGCTGGGTGGGGGAGGGAGGGAGCAAGTGGGTGTGCGAGAGATGCAGTGATGGTGGGGGATGGGAGAAAGGGAGGGAGGAACAGGGACAAAGGAAGGAACATTGAGGAAGGGAGGGAAGGGAGCATGAGAGGGAGGGAGGGAGGGAGGGAGGGAGGGAAGGAAGGAAGGAAGGAAGGAAGGAAGGAAGGAAGGAAGGAAGGAAGGAAGGAAGGAAGGAAGGAAGGAAGGAAGGAAGGAAGATTTCTGACACTACCTGCCAGCTTTCCATGAGGAAACTCAATGGGGAAGCTGGCAGGAAGTCAGAAGTCGCTCATGTTCCCACCTTTTTTTTTGCTTGCCCATGGTCATTCTGTTTCTTTGTTTAGGTAAGGAAATTACTCTGAAACGATGACTCAATGGGTCATTGGTCATCTAGTATGACTATAGAAATAAAACCCAGGGAGAAATTGCAGGGCCCCTGACTATAACCAGGCTTATGGCCCTGGAAGTAAAGAATTTGCTTCCAGCTCTTGTGAAAATGATTCAGACCTATCTTCTACCAGACAAACCTGCTATCTGCATCAGATAGCAAAACCAGGCTGACTATGTTCATCATTAACGATTCTTGAAAGAAAAAAGAGGCTTCTGGAAATGTGAATTATTTTTTATAGAGCTAAATTTAGCTCTATAAAATTTAGCTAAATTTAGCTCTATAAAATTTAGCTAAATTTAGCTCTATAAAATTTAGCTTAATTTAGCTCTATAACCACCCAGAGTCCCCCGTTGGGGGGAGATGGGCGGTGATATAAATTTAAATAATAAATTAATAAATAAATTTAGTCACACAAGTAGCAGTACTTACCAGTTTTGACTGATCTAGAAAAACCTAAGCAGAGTCTCACTTACTTGGTATTGGATAGAAAATCATCAGAAAATTCCTGGGCTGTAGGGAAAACTTAAAAAAAAAGGCAATATCCCTTTTTTAAAAAGGATGAGTGGATGGGAAGAAAACAAGTACACCAGAAGCCAACTTAAGTGAAGAGGGTCTTTATCTTTTTAAATGAATTTGATGCAGCAGTTTTGTTTTTCAAAAACTTCTTTGAACTCTTATTTTTTAACCCAATGTCTCTGTTAACACCACTGCTCTGCAAGCTGCACTGTCTCCCATTGTATTTCCAGCTGCAATTCAAGATGCTGGCTACCATCCATCAAGCTCTTCATGGCACAGAACCAGGTTACTTGTGGGTCTTTGTATCTCCAGTTGGTTCTGCCCATCTCACGTGACCTAACAGAGTGGACACGTTCCAAGTCCCCTCTATAAAAGAGTGTCATCTGGTGGGACCCAGGAGACAGGCCTTCTCTGTCATGGCACCTACCTTCTGGAACATCATTCCCCTGGAGATTCAAATAGCTCCAACCCTGTTGGTCCCAAAAGGTCTTGAAAGCCTGCTTCCCCACCAGGCACTGGGGCAGGGTAGTGGAGGAGCCTGTCTGTAGTGACTTGAAATGGAACTAATTGTGGACTAGTCTTGGTTCTGTTATGTTTTCTTCTGTGTTGTTTTTATCTCTTTGGCTTTCTTTCTTCTTTTATCCTATGTTAGCCACTCAGAATTACAGTTTGTGAGTTGGCAAGCCATATAATAAACAACTAACAAACAAATAAATAAAGCATAAAGGTAATGAATTTCACAGATGATATTTAGACCCATAGAATCATAGAAGAGGAAGAAGTCATTTACACCACTGAACATAGCAACCCACACCTCACCCCACCAGGGCAAACCAAAGAGATGGCTATTTGGCCTCCACTTGACAGCTCTGAGTAATTGCTGTAGGCTTTCTCAAAATTTAATCACATGTAGATAGAACTTTTTGTTTCTTAAATTCATAATTTCATATTCTGTACCCCAGAACAAGAGAAAATTTGTCATGATTCAATTTAAAACCTCCTTGCCATATTTTGGCCAAATACTTCCTAGCATTCCTTGAGGGATACATCCTATCCATGCCAGAAGGCTGACATCTAGACAGTTCAGACTATGGTATCAGAAACAAATGTCTCACATTGACAACATTTCCTATGGTCCTTCCATGGGCTGGAAAGATGATGAGAATACCACCGGGATTGTGAGCATTCTTCTGAGATTTTCAGAGTTTGTGGAACACCCACAAATTGGGAAAACAGGCTGTTCCATTGCTTAACAGCTCTCATGGTCAGAAAATTTCTCCTTATTTCAAGTTTGGATCTCATTGTAAAGCTTCCACCCACTGGTTGTTGTCTTACCCTTGGGTGCTTTTGCGAATAAATCCACACCCTCTTCCCTGTGATAGCCCTTCAAGAATGGGAAGACTGCTATCTTCTTTCCCCATAGCCTCCTCTTCTTTAGGATAAATATACCCAGTTCCTTTAAATGTTTCTCATAGGATTTAATCTTCAAGACCCTCAACCATCTTTGTTGCTCTTCTCTGCACTCTTTCCAGGTCCTCCTCATCCTTCATGTATTGTGATGACTAGAACTGGAAACAGTCTTCCAGGGGCAGACTGACTAGTGCAGCATAGAGCAGACTATTGCTTCTTGTGATACTGGCACTATTTTTCTCAAGTACCATTGGTACTCCAGCTATCCTCCATGTTATACTTGTCTATTTGATGTGCTTTCCCTAAATTAGTATCTTTTTGTTTTTCTTTAATTTTGTTGCTTTCAACTCATTTTTCTAACCCACCAAGATTGTTTGAATATTTTTATCCTCTGAAGGGATAAAATTCTCATCCAATTCTACAAATTTAATAAGCATTTTTCTTTATTAAGTTGTGTTGCACAGACACCTCCTCAAGTATTATGTCCAATACTGGGCATCACACTTTAAGGAGTCACAGAAAGTAGAACAGATTCGGAGAAGGACAGTGAAGTTGGTTGGGGGACTAGAAACTAAGTCCTATAAAGAGAAATTGAAGGAGTAGGGACAGTTTAGCCTTGAGAAGACTGAGTTTTTAATATTATTTATTTGTTATTAAGATTGCTATGCCCTTCCATTCCAGAAGAGCTCTGAGCAGGATATGATGATGCTCTTCAAATACCTGAAAGGATGCCAGATATAAAGATGCACACCTGTTCCCTGTCATTTCTGAGTTCAAGTCACAGAATAATGGACTCACATCACAGGAAGAGATTCAGATTGAATGTTAGAAAGAGCTTCCTAACAGTTCAACAGTGGGATCATTCTTAGGCCGTGAGAATGAGGAGAGGGAGGGGAGGGCATTGTGGTGGTGACAGGCATGGGGAAGCATGGTGAGAGATGGGGGCAGGTCACTCTCAGGGAGGGTGGGAAAGCCTTAGCTATCTCAAATAGGGTTTTCCTTCTCCCAGCACAATATTTGCTATGGGAAACAATCTGGCATGCTTCAGCAATGATGTGTTTGGTGATGAGGTTCGGACTGTGATCTGCCTAGCAATTTTTGGACTCTTCCGGCTGCTGCCATAATGCCTTGCCTCTCCTCTGGTCCCTGGGCATTGCCCTCCATGGCCCTTTTACCTTGCCTACAGAAAAGGCTGGGCACCTGGTGTCTGAAGAGGCTTCTTCCTCCACAATGCCAGACCGGCACCTTCAAAAGCACTTATCAGGTCTTACCTATACATGGATTTAGCACTCTATTGAAAGAGCGCTTGACTATTTTTTAAACATGGTAGACCTGGAGGTCTAATGGTGTCAAGAGAGTGCTAATCTTGTGCTGCACAGACAGTCCATTTTAACTGGTTCTGCCAGCTGTGTTTTGCTAGTTTGGTCACCAATGAATGTATTACAGGTTTTCTGCTGCTTCTGCCAACAGGAGTTGCATGGCCATACTTTTTACTGGTTTTGTAACTTTGATATTTGATATTTGTTTGTGTGTGTGCACACGCACCATTTTGCCTATTCCTATGCCACTGCGCCTGTTCCATGGGGATTGGATTGGATGCTCTTGGCCATAACTACTTCCTTGCTATTTCCTAGCAGCACTGTTAGAGAGCTGCAATAGCTCACTCTCTACTGATCGCTCCCTGCTCTTTCCCCTTGTACCTTCTCCACTTCTGTGAGCCCAACTGACAAGTTACAGGCACGTAGGAGGGGTATGGGGTGAAAGGAGAGGACGTTCTCCCAAGCAGGAGCACTGAGAGGGTTCCCTCCTGCTTCACCCATGCCTCTCCAAGCTTGCAACCTGTCAGCTAGGCTGTTTCTGGACAGTCTTTTTGTGGTCTTTCAAAACAGTGCTAAGCCTGTGTTCAGAAATAGCCTCACTCACAGGTCACAGGTATGGAGCATCTCTGTGCTTGCAACCTGTTCATCAGGCAACTTGACAGGTGGCTAAATCTGTCATCCAATGTACCCACTGACACTCATCCAATCCCACATTGCCACACATTAAGGTGGTTGTTTTTCTCATTAGCAGGTGACACTCAGTGAAAGAGAAAATGAAGCTGGATTAAAAGTGAAGGACAGCATCAAGAAAAGTCAGGAGCAAGAACCTCTCAGCAAACACCATGGGGACTCAATTCCATTTGTGACACTTCCTTTCTAAAAATTATATTTGAGCTAACTTGTGTTATGATAAAATGGGGTGCATGAGACCCACCCTATTTCTGCAGCAGTGCTGTGATTGGCAGATGGTAGAGATGTATGAATATGGAAGGTATGAAGAGTCCCCTTTTCGGGAGAGATGGGCGGTGATAGAAATTTGAAAAATAAATAAATTTGAAAATAAATAAGGTAGCAAGGGGGAAGAACTCCATCGATTGCTTTGCCTATCATGTGTGGCACAGACATCATCAGGTGAACATGTTTCAGCAGTGACTAAGAACACATGCAGGAGAAGCAGGAGAAGCAAGAGGGACAGATAGGCAAATTTCATGCTGGCACATTATCTGCCAGCTCAGGAACGAGTAAAGTGCAGGGCCTTCAACTGAGCAGTAGAGAAAGATTATTGCAAGGCCTCAACAGAGCCTTCCACACCTACAGTATGATTTTTTTTAAAAGAGTGTCTGTGTGTCTGTGTGTAACCTTATGATGAAGAATTAGAGATGAGTTTTTGCAAAGGAAAGGGGTTTTGGCAAGAAATAATGATGTATCTTTCTGAATATTCTGGGAGGGGTTGTGGGATTGAGGGTGAGGACTATAAGAGATTAATTCATTAACTTTTCCATATAATAAAACTGTCAGCAGGCAGTTGATAAATATTGGTATACAACTTCTAAGAAATGAAAGAATGGGAAACCTGGAAAAACTAAGGACTTAAGCTCTTACAATCTCTCTTCAAGATGCTATGATGGGATTGAGCTATAGTCTGCAAGAGCCCCTCCGATTTGAAGCCATCAGTCATTGAATCCAGTGCTCCTCACCCTCCCTTCTTCACCACGATATTTTAAAGCAACAAGCCCTCTCCCTTCTTCCTTTAAGGCCCTGCTTTGGAGCAACAGATCAGGACAGGAGCTTTGATGAGAGCAGGATTAATAATGGATTCGGTTAGTGTCTCCACTGCATCTTGGGGTAAATGAAAATCTCTTCAGAATTAATCTAATCTGCGTTGGAATTCAGGCTTTGACACAGTCCTAATTTCCATTACTATTATTATTTCAACTTCTTAGGCACCTTTCAGGACCACTGTATTCCTATGGCTGCTTCTAAAAAACAAAACAAAACACCACAGCCATATAAACTAGTGCTCTAAATAAAAGCCAATATGGAAGGATTACCATTTTAAAACATTCCTCATGTTTTCAGTTAAAACCATTTTAAGCATAGCATGTCAAATGCTATCTTCTTTTCATTTTGATATTTAAGTGATAAACATGGGGGAGGGGCAAAAACAACTTTGGCATGGCAGCTGATAATATTACCTTTTAAAATGGCATTCACAATTCCAAAATCCCCTTGTTTCACCCCGAAAAGTGAAACAGGGACAAAATAAAGTTGATAATTTACACATGGAAAAGAGCCATTATGGATCTAGTCCCATGGATCATCTCTCTGAACATCTGCAAATGCCACACGTTGTGCGCCACACATATAGATTGTCCAATGTAAAATAAATCAATGCTTTAAAAAGATGTAAAAACTTGCTTTCTGTCTTCCAGGATACACAGAACTCCATGACAGGTTCCCAGGGTCTCCTTCAGCCTGATTTCTGAATGTTTTTTTTTTTAATGAAACCCCAATCTAAGCATTGCATACATCACTACTAATAATGTGCATTTATCTGTATTGAGAAATATATACAGTATACTGCAGTGTGAGTCTATGCACATAGCTACTTAAGTGTCTGCACTTATTCAACTCTTTTACAAAGGGAGAGGAAAGATACTTGCACACTCATGTGCACTTGTGTGTGTATATGTCTATGAACATACACATACATACATCATTCGAATACTTCTTGTTGGTACTAGAGGATATATGGGAGTTGTGTGTGTGTATGTGTGTGAATGCTATTTAAATAAAAAAGAAAGGAAGTGAATCAGGGTCGTTTCCATTTTAATTGTAAAACAGATAAGCACTAAACACTTTGAAAAAGTAAATGACTTGAGAATAATTACTATCTATTACTCGGCTTCCCAGGGGTGCAGTTGGAGGAGCCCAGATGGCTACAAAAATGGGATTTAGCAGAAAATTGAAGACATTATTCACCGTAACACATTATCAATTACCTGCATATCAATTACAATAACCTTACATTAAAAGAAGGGCCAGGAGACTCACCAGCCGGAATAGTAATTGAACTGCCCCTGTGTCTGATGGGGAGGGTAAAGGGGAATTCAGCTGCCCACTTTGCTGGCACGATTGCAGCAGGAGCACTGGAGCCTTGCCCCCCTCCCTTTCCCCTCCCCTATCTCCCCACCGCGAGTTTTTCTCTGTCCTGTTTGTTTTAATTGTTTCCAAGGGCAGCTGATGTGGCTCCTTCCGAGAAAATTCTGCTTGGCTTGTTGTTTAAAAAGTTCAGGGATTGTGTTGTTGCTGCTGGGCAAGTCTACTTTTCCTCCTTGGTTTTAATGGTGTCTCACTGCCCTGAGCATTCCAGTCCATCCGCAGAAAGAGCAGGCCCCTTGCCTCTGCGCTGGTCCTAAGGGCAGAAGATGGGATCAGGAAGGGATCACTCTGGTGCAGAACAGATTTGTTCGGTGGAAGACAGTTCTGGGCCCCTTCACCAGAGCTGGAAGCAAAGGCAGCAGTCCCAGAATGATCACCCTGGTTAGGTAGGCAAGGGCCATTTTGCCATCTTGCTCTGACTTTTATTTCCGTAGTGATATAAGGAAAACATTCTTCACAGTTCATTGTGACATGGAAACGGTGCTATCCTCAGTCGCAGAAAAGGGTGGCTTATAATCCTCACAATACTGTCTCAAATTAATCATTGGGTTGAAAAAGCTGCAGCCTCATGTCCACCATTTCAGGGACTCCATTATCAAGTCCAAATTTCCAACTTTCAGATAAAAACAGAGCAATTTTCTAGCTTTCATAGAGCAGGGAGATACACTGCAGGAAACCAGTCATTGTACCCACATGTTTTCTGTACCAGCAAGAGTGTAATACAGTCCCAATTGCATGGAAGAATAAACTGAGGCAAGACACGCTAAGACCCTGAGTGCAAGGGTGTGTATGTTTGTGTGTCACAGCAGCAAGTTAATCCATTGAATTCCATTCCTAGTTCCAGCAAAAACTTTTGCATAGAAAATTGAACCTAGGAAAGCAACTAAGACTCTGAATATTCATAAGAAAAAGAAATCTTTTGGGCTCATATATTATGTTTACATAGCACAAACATACTGCAGAACAAAGTAAACTTGAGCAACTTATAATTATGAATACAAAGTGAGGACACAGCAATAAACAATCCTTTGGATCCACATATGGATCTGGAAGTAAGGACGGTTCGCAAAAACTGACACAGTATATGGAGGGGTATAGTGAATGGAGTTGATATAGATTAGATTTAGTTCCATTTTTTGTTTTTTTTCTTTTGCCTCCTATGTCTTTTTCTCATTACTTCTTACTCCTTTTCTGCCCTTCGCATAACATTCCTTACTCTGGAAGTATGTGGGATGCTCATTTCCTGCAAACTCAGGAAAATCACATTGGGAAAATTCTCCCATTTTCTCTAGCTCCAATGCTATCTCTTAGAAATCCTTTCATTAAAAAAAGAAAAAAGAGCTACTATAAGAATAAACCTGAAAAAGCTTTCTTTGTATCACTATATATGGATGCTCCCCATCATGAATCACAATGAGAGCTATGTTGGATTTAGGGATCAATAGTTTTGTTCTCAGAGCAGAGTAGCTTCCATTGATAACCCCAGTGACAGTCCTATGGGTTACCCCAACTGGATGAGTAGCAAGGCTATAGGAACAAGATGTTGGGGCCCCATTGGAGCAGTAGAAGGCTAATTAGAGAGACTGAGGGTGGCAGGATGATTATGATGAATCATACCACTTAGACTAAATGTTGTTGGGAGACAATGGGGTTGCTGTTGCCAAAAAAAGTGGTTGTGATATTGGGCTTTAGGAAAAAAATAGCAACCTCTCCCTCTTTCCATGATCAAATAACCCACCCACGCTGCCTCTCTTTAGGGACTAGAAGCAGGCCGTACGTGGTCATACTGTAGAGACAATATACGTAGCTTTGAGCTTAAGCCTCTGTACAGAATTCCCCCAGAAAAAATTTGGACAGTTACCTGTCTGGGAGGAAGGAATTAAAAAGTGGTCCATGTTTTATCACAGTGGATGTGTCCCAACCACTTCTCAGTTAACACACAGAAAAGGAAAATACTCCTAAAGGCACTCATTTCTTTAATTCCCCATACAGAATTGTTTGGGGAAGAGTGAGTCTCTCTCTTCCCAAACAACACTGGAACCAAGAAGTACTTAGAAGGACTATATTGAGCTAACCTGGAACACAACTGGAAACTTAATAGAATAGAAAATATTTTCCTTATCAGAGAGTAAGCTTTATTTTGTAGCCTGCTGTAGGTCTTCTGAGGACAATCCCACCCATTGACTTCATATGTTTTCTGCTCCTTCATCATTAGTTCACATCATACACCCAAAATATCTTAGTTTCCATTTGCTGATCTTCAGAGCCTTTATTTGGTCCCAGACTGATTGGCACTTTTTGTAATCCATCTTCAGTTCCATAGTTCAAAGGTATCTATGGTCTTTATCTCATTTCTTTTCAATGCTCAATTTCCAAAGTTTTACATTTTTACTGAAAGGCCATTGCTTTAACTGTTATGTTTGTTATAATTGAAATGTTGTTATCCTTCAGGATTTTGACTAAGTTTGTCATCAACTTGCACCCAAATTATTTTCCTCTTTAATACTCCAGCACACTGTCCACATAGCACCCAAGACATCTATCATTTTAACTTTCTTGCCATCAACTGTTATTTCTTTTAATATGTCATCCTTGCTGCCCATGCTACTAAACCTGGGATTATCACCTTAATATGACGGGAGGGCTCAGCAGCTTCAGTGGCTAAGAGAGGGATGTAGTAAGAGCAGTAGTCTGGACTGTTGGTAAGGAGTGAAGCTGAGTGTAATTCACAAAGGGGGTGAGGGCCAGTGGGGCTTTGCAGGCATGAGGAAACGTGACCCACAAAGGAGAAATTATTCTAGAAGATGGTATTGGTATTATTGTTTCAAAACCTGCATGCATAATATGGAAGAGTTGTCACGGTGAGGAAGGCTCAGGTTCAAGCCCACCCTCACCACAGAAGCCATGGTGGCTTCCAGTCAATCTATTTCAGTCCAAACTACCCCACTGGGCTCTTGTGAGAGGGGGTGGGGGTGGACAGAGGATTGCTATGTATGCCATCTTGAGCTCCTCCCAAGAAAGTTGGGGAAAAAAATCTAACTAATAAGTAAATTAGTTAAATGGCTGAAGCATTTGGACTTAGTGATGGTGTAGGGAGTCATGGAGATGACCTTGGTGAAACTGTTCAGAAACTGTTACAAAAACAAAATGTGCAGAAGCATGTCTTAATGGGGAAAAGAGAAAGTATTAGGAATTAACTCAGGAAGAGACTTTTACCATCTTTGGTGGACATGTAAAAAAGGTAAAAAATTTTGGACTCAAATACATATATTTTGCCAAGAAAACGTCACGAAAGCGGCATTGCCCCAAAGGGCCAGACATGACTCGGTGCTTGCACAGGGGACCTTTTACTTTTCACATATATTAATCCAGAAGATTTTAAAGATTAATATACAATCAAAGAAGATTAAAGAGTGAGGTTGAATGGGCCTTAAGAAGCATTGCCAGTAACAAGGCAGCAGGAGACGATGGTATCCCAGCTGAACTGTTCAAAATCTTGCGAGATGATGCTATCAAGGTAATCCATGCCATATGCCAGCAAATTTGGAAAACACAAGAATGGCCATCAGATTGCAAAAAAACCAGCTTACATTCCCATACCAAACAAGGGAAACACTAAAGAATGCTCAAACTATCGAACAGTGGCACTCATTTCACATGCCAGTAAGGTAATGCTCAAGATCCTGCAAGGTAGACTCCAGTAATTCATGGAGCAAGAATTGCCAGATGTCCAAGCTGGGTTTAGACAAGGCAGAGGAACTAGGGACCAAATTGCCAATATCTGCTAGATCATGGAAAAAGCCAGGGAGTTTCAGAAAAACATCTATTTCTGTTTTATTGACTATTCTAAAGCCTTTGACTGTGTGGACCATAACAAATTGTGGCAAGTTCTTGGTGGTATGGGGGTACCAAATTATTTTGTCTGCCTCCTGAGGAATCTGTATAATGACCGAGTGGCAACGATAAGAACAGACCACAGAACAACAGACTGGTTTAAGATTGGGAAAGGAGTATGGCAGGGTTGTATACTCTCACCCTACCTATTCAACTTGTATGCAGAACACATCATGCAACATGCTGGGCTGGATGAATCCAAGGCTGGGACTAAGATCGCTGGAAGAAACATTAACAGTCTCAGATATGCAGATGATACCACTTTGATGGCTGAAAGCGAAGAGGAACTGAGGAGCCTCATGACGAAGGTGAAAGAAGAAAGTGCAAAAACTGGGTTGCAGTTAAACCTGAAAAAAACCAAGATTATGGCAACCAGCTTGATTGATAACGGGCAAATAGAGGGAGAAAACATAGAAGCAGTGAAAGACTTTGTATTACAGCAGATGCTGACTGCAGCCAGGAAATCAGAAAGTGTTTAATTCTTGGGAGGAGAACAATGACAAATCTCGATAAAATAGGAGCAGAGACATCACACTGACAACAAAGGTCCTCATAGTTAAAGCAATGGTGTTTCCTGTAGTAACATATGGCTGCGAGAGCTGGACCATAAGGAAGGCTGAAAGAAGGAAGATAGATGCTTTGGAACTGTGGTGTTGGAGGAAAATTTTGAGAGTGCCTTGGACTGCAAGAAGATCAAACCAGTCCATACTGCATGAAATAAAGCCAGACTGCTCACTTGAGGGAATGATATTAAAGGCAAAACTGAAGTACTTTGGCCACATAATGAGAAGACAGGACAGCCTGGAGAAGATGCTGATGCTAGGGAGAGTGGAGGGCAAAAGGAAGAGGGGCCGACCAAGGGCAAGATGGATGGATGATATTCTAGAGGCGATGGATTCGACCTTGGGGGAGATGGGGGTGGCATCGACTGACAGGAAGCTCTGGCGTGGGCTGGTCCATGAAGTCATGAAGAGCTGGAAGTGACTGGACAAATAAACAACAAAATACAATCAAGACATTTCTTTTGAGACTGATGGATAAACAAGTGGAAAAATCATATGGAGCTTTGTTTTTATATGATAACTGCAGCAAGACTTTTATATGCACAAAGGTGGAAAGACTCAATATTACCTACAATGGAAAAATGGATGGTAAAGTTGATGGAGTTGGCTGAGATGGCGAAACTGACAGCTTTGATTAGAGAAAAAACTTTGACTACTGTAACTTGATTTTATGGTGAATTGGAAGCCCCTTTTGGCCTTTTTGCATGAAACAGAAAAGAATGAAATTATGATATATGGATTTGATGATTAATAATATTAGTTGACAATAGAAGAAATGGATGTTATTTTGTAACCTTAGAGTAAGAGTTTAATGTAAATTTTACTTATATCTGTTGTAAAAGGAGTCAGGAGTTATTCCTTTCCCTATTTCTGTTCTCTTCTTTTTCTTTTTTTCTGTACTTCTGTTCTCTTTTTGTTTATTAGTTTCTGTTAGATTTTATCTCTTTGTTTTAAAATTTAATTAAGTTAGTATAAAAAAAGGGGGAATTGACTCAGGCTGGCTCCTCCCTGACTCACTGGGGTATAAGAGGGAGGGAAGGGAAAACACAATCAAAATGGCAAGATTCTGATACTGTAGCCTGACTCAATAAGCGTAGCTCTAAGCTTCTTGTGGCGTCTGTTTCCTGATCTGGACAACCTCGCAGGGTTGACACATAGTCCCAAAGAACTCCAAAGGTTATCACCATATTGGTTATTTTAATACGAAGGAAGGAAATGATGAGATGTACAACAAATTAGCATTTTCAATTTTAATTACATGTAAATTAAATGAAATAAGTTTTAACTTTTTTCTGGTCTCATCTGCTGCTTTTGGAGTGCCAGGTGTTCTCTCATCCTAGAAGAGCAGATGCAGCTCTAAGCTAGATTCTTTTATACCTCCAGTGAAGTCCAAAGCACACAAAAGATTCCCCCCCCCCGCCGCAAGAAAATCAGTCTTGCCATGTAGATTAGGTAGAGAAGGACAGATTGGCTAAAATCCCCCAGTGAGCTTTGGGAGTTTATACTTGGTTCTCCTGGTTCTCATTCAAGGTGCCTTTAAGCTCAAAGCAAGCCCTGGGCAAATTCTGTACAAAGAGCCAGGGATCCCAAGGGCCTTACCGTGGCTTTTTCTTTATTGTACATCTGTGTCCGCATGTGTGCATATATGTGTGTGCATCTTATTAGATTTTTGTCATATATATTTGGAGACATTTATCAAAAAACAGTATATAAGTATCATAAATGATCAAATCTAGGGTTGGAAGGAACGATTTAGGCCATGCTTAGGGCAAGAATCCCAATTAAAGCCTCCCCAATGGATAGTCGTCAACCCTCTGCTTGGTATCATCGAAAGAAGAGGAGCCCCCCCACCCTTCTCTGGGTAATTAGGTCCATTGTCAAACTTCTCTCCCAGGTAGGAATTTTATTTCCTAACGTTCAACTGGAATCTACCTGTCTGATATCTAAAGCCATTGTTCTGTGTCTCTTGCATTCTGGAATGACAGAAAAAAAGTCACTGCTTTCTTCAGTGTGACGCTTTCAAGAACCCTTCGCTGAACCAATCCCAAGTTCTCTGAATGCTTCTTAAAGTGTGGTGTCCATAAATGAACACAGCATTTAAGGTAGGTCTGAAATTGCATGTGATTTTTTTATAGCTACATCACACTGCCAGCTCATACAGGTAGTCCTCACTTAATGACCATTTGTTTAATGATGGTTCAGACTTACGACAGCACTAAACCCAACTTACAACCAGGTCCTCACATTTATGACTGCTGCAGCATCTCCAAGGTCACGTGATCGCAATTCAGGCTCTTGGCAACTGGTTCACATTTATGACTGTCACAGCGTCCTGCGGTCATGTGATCACCATTTTTGACCTTCCCAGCTAGCTTCCAGCAAGCAAAATCAATGGGGAACTGCATGATTCACTTAATGACCACATGGCTCGCTTAATGACTGCCACAAAAATAGTCATAAAAACAGGTCAGATTTGCTTAATGATCACATTGCTTAGCAACTGAAATTCCCAATTGTGGTTGTTAAGCAAGGACTACCTGATATTTTGCAATCATCCAATATCCCAAGGATCTTTTTTACAAATACCACTACTACATCAGCTATCCCCCATTCTAAACCTGTACATGGGATTTTTGTTTCCTGTGTGCAGAACTTCACATTTGTCTTGGTTAAGTTTTATTCTGGTTTCTCAGTCCATTTCTCTAATCTATCAAGGTCATTTTGAGTTATGTCTATGTCATTTAGCTTACAGTATTAGTAATCCTGACAACTTTTGTGTTATCTGCAGTTCTGCAATCTTTGTTGACAAAATGAAGTTTTATGTCATCTGCAATTTCACACCCAATTTTGTGTTATCTTCAACCAAGCCATTACTAACAATTCTGAATAAGTAAATTCACAAGACACTTCCCCCCTCCAATGACCTGGTACCTTACTGAATGTACTGATGCTCTGCAAACCTTTTCTTTCAGTGGCTGGTTCACAAAAGATACCAATACATAATGTGGTTTGTTCAATTTTGACTTAGCATGTCCAAAGAATCACAGCATGTTTCAGCTGGTTTCAGATTTTTCTTACCTAGATGCAGGACCTTACACTTTGCACAACAGTCTGTCATGATGGTGCTCAATGGTAACATGTTATGCAGACTCAGTCAGTTAGGAGTTCCATTTATTTATTTCAGGGGGTTTAAATTATTTATTTACTATTTGTTCTTTCATTCCACTTGTGTACTACTGAATTTGCCAGTTACTGCTGGCAGTTTATAATCATATATCATTGTTAAGAGAACCCTTGGCTTAGTGCAATGTGGGCTTACAGTTACAATGTGAGATCTATCAAGGATCTGGACACTGGAAATAAGCCTATGTGCTTGTGTATGCATTCTTGCTCTCCATTTTTAACCAATGTATCTGCAGGCAGATTTCTTGCAGAACCTTCTATTGTCTTCCACTCTGGAAGAGCAAATACATTTCCAAAGATTAGAAAGGTCTATATAAATCAGATCTCTACTTTCATAGTGCGTATTCCATGATGTGTTCTAATGAATGATATACATTAATTTCTTTCCACAATCAGCCATGAAGGCTGACAACTGCATATGTGAACTGGTTCTGTGTATTTACCGTTTAAGCACCACATGAACTAGACTGCAGGCTTAGCCTGTACCACTATCACCGCTGCTGATCCAGTAACTGTAAGAAATATTTTATGCCCAGAATTATTTCATCTGATTCTATGCCAGCAACAAAAATTGATAGCACTTGGTTCCTTTTTCTTTGAAGCCTACATTATTCTCTATTTCTGCAAAGGTTCATCCTTTTCTACATTTCCTGCATGAGGTGTTATAAGATTTGTAAGGATAATGCAGGATCTACTGCTCTTGAAGTGTGCCATGGCCAATTGTTTCTGAACCCCGAAGGTTGGCTGTATCCCAAAGGGACTCTGTGCAGAAGAGTCAGCAAGAAAGTGTTTAAATTACTGCCGTGAAGCGGTTTGTGGTCCTTCTTCCCTAATACGTTACAAGAAGGCCTTGAGGAAAGGCATGAACCTGCCTCGCTATCTGGCAAGCTGGGGGCTGCTGAGGTGGAAACTGCTTTGGAAAAAAAGAGGTATTTCAAATGGTGCCAAGGGACTTCAGAGTGGCTCATGATGCAAATACGTTTAAAAGTAGTGACTTGCCTCCTTGGGAAAAGGAGTTTAAAATTGAAATCTAATGATAACAAATGATTGTTAATGAGTTGTCTAAACATAATAGATGGAAAGAATTAAAAGCCTAGAATAAACAGGGTTTCATTAAAGCACAATAAAGAAACAACCCGCGTTTCATATCTCAGAATAAATGGTCCCTTGCGCTGCTAGCAGGAGTGAAGGGAAGGCACCAGGGGCGGAGGGGGGGATGGGGAGCCAAGATTGGCCTTGTAGGGGACGATTGGATGCAGGCCATTCAGATCAGGGATGCCAGATGTCAGGGCTGGGGCAGAGATGCACATTTTGGGAAATACAAAAGCTCGCTGTATTTCTTGTAAACTGCCAAGAGTTGTGTTGTTCAACTGGCAGCCACAGAAATTCTATAAACAAACGAACAAACAAGTAAATCACCTGAACTGGGGTTCATCCTGAATCAGAACAGGGACAGACTCCTTTTGTGTACATCAGGAGATGGTTCCCTTTCCAGTCTGCTCAATCCAAAATAGCTGGGCACGTGTAGCAGTCCTTGTGTTTCCTTACTTCTGTGCTTTCAATCATTTTGAAGTTGTATTTTCTAGAAAGAAAGAAAAAACCTGAGAGTTCTTTCATGTGGTTTGTCATCTTTGCGAGCAGAACTTGTTAGCTTTCCTTCATTCGTAGCTTTCTGACACCCAGCAAAATGACTGCATGGGATTCACAATAGATATATAAAGTATTATGTCAATGGAAAGATTCGTTCACAGTCATAACAAATACCTGGAAGATTACTTTTCTGAAAACCCCAAACGGAAGTGAGGTGCTCAGACATCTACACTGACCAGAAAGCTAGAGGTTTCATCTGTATGTGTGGTTTGTTTGTTTGTTTGTCCCCCCCACCCCCACCCCCACCCCCACCCCATGAGCTAAAGGCAGTATGAAATCAATTACTACTTGTGGCATATTCATTGTCCTTTTGCATCTGGCGGGTCTTGCGTTTCAAAAGCTTGCAAACCTATTTAATGAGAGAGACCAGGGGACAAAAGAAATGTGTGCACATAAGGGGAAGCAATGTCTCCTTCACCATGTTTAATTCTTCTAAAAACTATTGTCTGTCTTCTGCTTCAGTCACAGTTAACAGTCTTCGCTAGGGTGTGCTGCAGTTGTTTCTATCTGTGTTAGGCTGAATTACACATATGTAGATGCCTGTTGTTCTACCCAGTGCTTCTTATGTCTAAAACAAATTTTCTCTCCTGTTTGCCAGTATTTGTGTGTATGAACATGATGCAGTTTAATGACTCGAGAAGATGGGGAATTACATTCTCCCTCCCCCACACTCGATTTCTACCCATGGTGGAAGAGAATTGTTCACACAGTTTTTGGAGTTGGTGGTCTGTCCGATAAATCATTGTGGAATCTAAGAATGTGACAGACTGTACTGAACTTGGCCTATGTGAGTTGAGCCCAGTCTGGACAGCAGCTTTATCTTGTCTTGTAAAACTGCAGAACCCATGACCAAAGAGTTAATCTCCATCTTTCTTTCTCTTCCTTTTCTCTCTTTTCCTCTTCTTCCATTTTTGCAGCATGACAGAAAGGCAAGATGAGAGCTGATCCATCACTGTCAACAGCTTTCAGCAATATCAGCATTTGGGAGGGAGGTATTGGGGCCTGGCCCATCAGCAGCTCTTCCAAACAGCAAATGCACTGCCGGCGAGTCTCTCATCCTGAGTAGCATCTTGGCAACCTATGGAGGCAGCACCTATACCCTGAGTACCCCTGGCCAATAGCCTCTTCATCACTGATTCTTCTGGCAAAGCCTAGACCTGAGGCTGAATTCAAATTGGAAATGTAGTGACATAGGTGCTCCTGCAGTTACAAGTGCTACAGAAATGTAATATTAAAATAGCCCTTCTCAAAAGGACTCTGACCCTGAGCCCCCTTGCAGTCATGCAAATTAGCCAGAGGAGAAACAAGAACAGAGACCAGTTGGATTGGCAAGTTAATGAAGCAGTTCATAACACTGATGTATATTAGAGCCATGGAACAGCTTGTAAATACCAATTTTGCTTTGTACACATACATGATATATATCACACATACATACAGATACAGCCTACACTACCTTCTCTGAACATCCAAGAATGGTCTGGACTGCCCAAAATATTGTACTGATGTTATCAACATTACACAGTTCATTTGGGTGGGACTTGGTTTAAATAGGCCTTTTGGTAAGGAGATTTTATTTATTTATTAAATTTATAGGCTGGCAGATCTGTACTAGAGCTGATGCATGAACTCCGAAGTGGAACAGGCTAATGCAGAATAGATTTTCCCTTTATCAGGAGTAAAGTAAATGGATCTAAACTCATTCCATTTGAAGTCTGAGGCTTTCATTAACTTTTGGTTCTGAACTATTTCTTCAGTATGCTGGTAATGGTAACATTGAAAGCAACACTAAAAAGGTAGAAAAGTTTTAATTTTTTATGTAAAGCTACCTTCTCTGCAGCTGCACCTGCCCTGTGGAACAGTGTTGTTCCTGAAGGTCCATATGGCCCCAACCTGTTGTGTTTTCTTTTGCAGAGCTCCAAAAACTTGGCTCTTGCAGCATGCCATACAGTAGGGTAAGGTGAACTGTTCCTTGATATTATATCTTTTTTTTCCCAAAATTGTTACTGAGTTGGTTATCCTTTCCTTGGTGTACTGTATGTATTATTGTTTCTTTGGCTTTTATTTTTTTCCCATTTTGTTGTTTAAAACCCTAATATATAAGCTGCCTAGAGTTACTTCTGTAACTGAGGCACCATCTAGATGAGAGAGAGAGAGATGATAGATAGATGATAGATAGATAGATAGATAGATAGATAGATAGATAGATAGAGAGATAGAGAGATAGATAGATAGATAGATAGATAGATAGATAGATAGATAGATAGATAGGAGAGAGAGCTGGGGATAAAAGAGTAACCATTGAATTCAGTGACTCTCAAGTTTGCCCACAAATCAGAGTGACCCTTAACAATCAGTCCACCATTAGTTGCTCCAATTATAGCAACTTGGGAACGGGGTGAAAGTGGTGAGATTGTGGGATAATTTTACCAATCATTCAACCTCATTGTTGCCCAGTCTCTCATCCTAAGCAGAAGTACATTAGCTAGCTGAATGGATTCATGACTGTTTTTTTTTTTTAATGGAGTTAATCTTCCTTATTTCTGTCTCAGCCCCTGATACAACAATGCAAAAGTGAGTATGATCATTCCTTAAGACAATCCAACAGGAAGCAACCTTTGACATTCCAGATGTTACTGAACTAGAACTCCTGGCATCGTTGACTATTAGCTATGCTTTTTAGAGATTTGGAAAGATGGGGTTCAGTGATGCCTGGAGCACCAGTGGCTATTATGATTGTCCCTTCTCCTTATTTTATTTATTTATTTATCAAATTTTTATTACTGCCCATCTCCCCCCGAAAAGGGGGGACTCTGGGTGGTTTACTCTTTGCATAAACAAACATTTTAAGTGGATCACAGATATTCCCCTTGATATAGTTATTATCTCTGCAACTTTCAGCCTATTCTGTCCTGAAACATTTATGGGCATTTTGAAAATGGTTTTTAAAGAAACATGAAGTGAAAATTCCTACACTGATTTCTATGAAATTTGATGCACGATGATCTTGCTTTTCAGCAAATTTCAGCCCAAGAGGCATTGCCATGGTTCTCATTCAATTTATATATCAAGCTCCTTTAGAATTCAAGTCCCCAAATATTTTGGAAGTAAATAAATAGAGATTTTCAAATGTTTAGCAACTTTGGCTCCAACTGGTTTTATTTTATTACTCTATCCAATGCCATTTATCACTCCATTGATGATAAACAAGACACCATCTCGAGAGAGCAAACTCACTGAGCAAGCACACTGGATTTTAGCAGGGAAGTTCAACTGAGCAGAGGAAAGACACCAAAAAGAGAAGGGGAAGAAGAGAAAAAAGAGTCAAGGAGGGAAAGAAACCACGGACGGATTGTTGCTGTTTCCTAAGTGCTGCTGATTGACTGTTATGTGTGACATTTCTTGCCACTGACTTTGTTGAGGCTGCTTCAGGGGACAAACAAGGAAGCCAGCTCCCCACCCCAGAGACTGAACAACATGAGCAAGCGAAGAGGAAGTGAAGTGCTTGTAGTTCCTCAGACGGACATGGAGAGAACTGCTCTTATGACCTTTGAGGTATATGCCAAGTTTGTTTACCTCTTTCAAGATGACAAGAGCTAGTAAAAGGCGAAAGATTAATACGATCTAAGAGACGTATTATCATGCACGTGCCAAAAGACTCTCCCTTCTACGATCTCCTCCCTGGCAACACTCCATGGCCAGCTGGGTAAGTCATTGAGTGCAACGTTTTGCATCCCAGCTAGAACATTCTGGGCAGCCACCACGTTGGGATGGTTTAGACTAGTGTTTCTCAACCTTGGTGACTTTAAGGTGTGTTCAGGATGTACTTAGGTAGGTGCCGGGCTTTGCCTGTTCCTGTAAATAAATCTGTTTTCTATGAGAATTATTAAATCGGCTTCACTAATCCAGTCACATTTCTGCTTTCATGAATGCTCACATGCACAAAGAGACACACATGCACATATACATACTCACGCATGGTGCTTCAACCTCCAACAAGAAATTCTCAAGTCAAAAGTTCCAAAACCCAGTTTTTGGGACATCTCATAACAGAGATATCGGAAGTATTGAGATAAGTACCGTACCAGCATTCCAATGATTAGAGAAATACGGAGGGGGGCGGGGAGGGCAGTTTAGGAAACTGTTGTGAATGTATAGAGAGCTTTAAAGTGAACTAAGAGTTAAAGGGGACATGTACAGGAAATAGAAGGGGGTGTAATTATTAAGGTGTGGTACCAGAGAGTAGCTAACATCTACAGAAAGAAAGTTACAAAAGGAACTTAGGCCCAAAGCATACTGCATTCAAGTGGACCTAAGCAGAACAACTGACAAAAAATTGAAATAAACTCAGTAAGCAAAGAGAAGGCTAGGGAGCATGAATGAGTTTAACTTTCCAGGATCAGGCCAATTACTTAACAGTCTTAAACAAACTGCAGATGCTTACAGATCTTATAGACCCTTTCTATGATTATTGAAATATACATGGAGGTGTAGTGCCAGAGGACTGGAGAAAGGCAAATATTCCTCTCTTCAAAAAATAGGAAAAATGATGACCAATCAGCAATCAATTATTAAGCAATCCGTTTGTGAGCATTAACAAAAAATATTGCTTGGACTTTAAATCCTAGACTGACTTTCGGCTTACTCTTCTGTGAGTTCTTCTGATCATGAGTAACCCATTTTAATGACCAATCAAATGTACACTGAATCATCAATGGAGCTGAACACAGGTAAGTGTCTCCTTCTGAGTCACTGGTCCATCTAAGTCCATATTCTCTGAAGTTTTTCTCCTGGAGCGCTTTGAATGAGTTGAATCCATTCGTTGAATTTAGGGTCCTAAGCATGAAAAGCACTATAGAGCTATTACCAAGTTATAACAGCAGACGTATCTGTAGATTTACCAGATCTGTCCTTGAGTACATTTATATTTATATTTTTCTTACATACAAAAAGGCTCTCACATTATATCAAAGCCTAACATTCTACTTCAGTCAAAGAAATGCAGAGCTGTATGCTTTCTGCTTTTTAAACTTGATTCCCCACCAGAGTACCTTAGAAAGGAAACAAAGACATAATGAGATCAAAGACAAAATATGTGAATATCTCTGCCCTATTATAAAGAACCCCACAGCTGTGAACTGCCTAATGCCAGCAAAATAAACCAGATGGAGTGCATCAATGGAGCCTGTCCAAGTTGTGAAGGATAGCACAGAATGTCCTCCTATCATAATGGATTGTTTTAAGATGGAGCCAGTATAAACTCAGAACAAAAGCATGCCAGGGCACAGCAAAGTGGCCCTACATGTCATAACAACATGCTGCAAGCTTCTAGGATGATGTTTCTGAAACAAGTGGGCCTTAGTATCCTACTATAAGGCTAAGTATCTGGCATATTTGTGAAGGATGGAACGTGGGGATAAAAAGCATTTTCTATAGCCTGGTAGTATACCCAGACACTGAGCAAGAGGACTTTCAGTGGCATACTAGCTTGGACTACCATTATTAAGGCATCAGCCAAACAATGTAAGATGACTTTTGTGGGGAAACCACTCCCAGACTGTGTGAGATGCATTTTGTAAAACTTGCTTACAGTGCTTGCCTTGCATATCTTATGAGGCCCAACTTCAAACCACCTTCATTATGGACTTACCAGAGGCTGTGGCTTACTTGACCCCTGACTCAGCATTAATGTGAGTGCCAGCTCAGAATACCACTAAACATGCTCAATGTGCTTTTTTTTCATGACTGGTAGTAAAGATATGCTAAGCAATTGCACTTTGCAAATGAATTGTAAGGAATCTTCCAACTGCAGGATAAGTACTATGGAAACAGTTTTTGTGTTGTTGTTGTTGTTGTTTTTAATGGTCCATTTCCTAGCATGCTTGTTATTTTTCTTTTCATGCTGACAAAACTAGGAAATTTCAACGAACTTTTAGATCAAGGTTGCCCATTTTCTGTGTTCTGGACTATACATCTTTAATATTTCTTGGGCACTGCCTTCCAAAAATGTGTGTGGCCACTGTTTCCCCCCCCCCCAATCAAAATCTACACATCATATACATATCTGTTTCTGACACACAAATGCACACACAATCTTTCTTCTTTCCCACACAGATAACACAAGCAGAGAGAAGTGGAGTGTTGCAGATGAGGCAGTAGATTGGGGAGAGAAGCAGAGGAGGGCAGAGTAATATGAGTGGAAGTGGGTGAGATAGTGGGATCAGTAGAGAAAGGGAACAGGGCGAAGGAGGAAACGAGAGAAGTAGCAGGCAGGACATGTGGAGAAAGCCGTGGGTGGTTAGGAGGGGAGAGAAGATCAGCCACTCCACACATTGTGCCAGAGCTGGGAGAACATATTGTCTGACTGAACCCATAAAGGTATGGAACAAAACTGAAAGTTGTACATTGGCTTGGCTACCCACTGATAATGGATAAAAGTACATTCTGACTATTCTGGGACCTGAACTTTGATGAACTAGTAACCCCAGGTTCTATATGAGATGAAACCTCTTGAATCACATAACCAGTCTTCCTCTGTAGTTGCAAACTAAGAATTGGCTGAAGGGAAGAACAATGGAAGACAAAGCAAAAAATCTCATAATTATGTTCTCCATTGGGCCATGAGAACTAAGACAGAAATGCATACTCTTATGTCTTCTGTTCTGAAATTAAGAAAACAAACAAAACTAACAGACGCTATAGGAAACAGCAAGCCATTTTCCATGTCTTTCGGCCAACTGCAGGATGGGCCAGTCAAAGAAGAGATGTTTTACTTAGAGAAAATTTATCTATCACATTAAGCCATAATGCGGTTTGGTCTGTAAACCCTGTGTTTTCACTTAGGGTGTTTTGTGAATCTTGCCTCTATTACCCTTTGCCAGAACAGGGAGGGAGGGGAAGGAAGAAGGGAGGAACAGGGAGGAATGAAAGAAGAAGGAGGGAGGGAGGAAAATTTCCAACGGTCCCTGCCAGCTTCCCACAAAGTCAGTGGGGAAGTGGGCAGCAAGTCGAAGTTGCTCCTGCTCCCACTGCTTTTTTGCCTGTGGTCATTCTGTTTCTCTGTTTAGGTATGGATGTACCTCTGAAACGATGACCCAATGGGTCACGGTTGTCTAGCAAAGTATCAAATTGATAAGGCTACAGGTAAAGTAAAATTGGCACTGATAAGCATTTTCGCCTTTAATTAAAAAAGGAAGTGAGAGAGAGAGAATCACACTGCAGAGTTTGTTGCTACTTTTGATTTGACTTAAATCCATTTTTCTTCTAACTGGTCTTTTTTATTTTGTCTTATTAATAGAGGGTAGAAGACTAACTGGTTTTACACTGATACTTTCATGGAGGTACTCTTAATATTAATTAACATTAACATTAATATTGCCATTCTAGTTGGCTAATGTAGTTCCTCCCCAGAAGGCAGAACAACTGGCAATGCCCATTTGGCTTGGTGAAGTGAAGCAGAGCCTACAGTGAGTGGCTGCTTTAACTCAACATTCACAAGATACAAGCTGGATTACAAGCACTTGGAAATATAGATTGTTCCTACTCTCTGCTGAGTCAGGGTTAAGCAGAACAAGTAAGTGTCATGGTGGGCAGTGCTGTAGCTGAAATAGAACCATCGCTGATTGGAAAGACCAAGTTAGCAGAGGTCTCTAGAATATTAACCAGGCCAGCCTCCTCTCATCTTCTGTCTGTTTAGCAGTTGGGCAGCAAAGATACATTCAACAAACAAGGGCAGTTGCGTAACTGTCAACATGCTTCTGCCCCTATGCCTAAGCCTCAGGGGGTTCCTTTAGACCTGAAATATTTGTAGAAGCCTGTTGAGAAGGACAAAAAAAATAGAGTGGTCAAAGTCTGAAAATGCAGTTACTAGGGAAGTACAACCTGAATATTCCATTGAAATTGATCAAAGGTACTAAATTTCTATTGGAAAATTTATATCTGGAAACATTTCCCAGCATCCAAAATGCCAATTCCCCTCTTACATCCTTGCGACAGGCATATTGGCTTGGTTAGAGACACATGGCGTAGTCGCCAACTTGCCCTGAGAACGCCAGAAAAAGTTAATGTGGAGTTCTGGTCTCCTCCCAGGATGCATTTGGGCTGCTGCCCATAATGATATGTATAATTGCAAAGGCCTGCCAAAAAAAGCAGGCTGGATTTAATTGAGTCAACACTGCTATTAATAATAAAATGGCAGAGGCTTTGCTATTAATCACTCATGTTGGCTTTATAGCAGGCAGTGTAAGGTATCAAACAACACCTTTACAATGGTACACTAAAAACTTACTAGGAGGAATAATATACACTTGCTCTGATTGAAAAAAAAAGAACAAACAAGGAAGAAAGAATGCCCTTTGAACAGACACTCCCTTCTACAGCCTCAGTTAAATTAAATAGTTTGCTTCTGCCCCACATTTGTTCCTGTGAAAGGAAGCTGGCTAGGTGTATATTATAGAAAAGGAATGCATGTGGGGCAAGGTAGTCTTTGATTAACTACTCACTACAAAGTAGCAAGATTATAACCTGAAGCAGAAAGAAGAGCTGCATGAAATAATAGTGAAACTATTCATGAACTATTAATAGGGTTATCACAGAAGCCCAGTTGACTGAACATTCTCTAGTAGAGCTTTTCCAAATGTTTAAAGACCTCTTATTTATAGGGCAGCAACCTGCATCCTCCAATGGCCCCTCATGACCAACTTTCTGGGCATTTTGTGGATAAGGTCACTGGTATCCATGCCAGCTTGATGCCAAGATTTTGGCAGCATCAGAGATGGATGGAGCTGGCATACTGTCTAAGAAGGCTGTCGTGGAGACCTTTCAGCCTGAACAAGCTGAAGATATAGACAAGCAGGACTAAAGCCTAATACAGGTCTTCTGATCGTTTATTTACAGCAATTTGGTATCACTTTTCATTTAAAATACTAAAGCACCTTACAGTAAATATAAAAACACAGTAAAGTAGGATATTTAGAAAAAAACAAACAATAAACTCACACATTAGATAAAATAATTTGGGTAGCTGATAAAATCAAAGGAGTCCTCGAGGGAAAATACTGTTTAAATTTATGATGAAAGGGGCTGTGGAAGGGGGCTGTTTAATATCTCTAAGGAGGATTAAGAAGGCTACCAATGTGTGATGCAGCTGCAAATGCAAAAGCAAAAGCAAATGCACTGCTAGGCTGCATCAACAGAAGTATGGGAGTCGATATCAAGATAAATAGTTCCTTTCTATTCTGCATTGGCTAGACTGCACCTAGAATATTACACCTAGTGCTGGGCATCACATTTTAAGAAGGGCCTTACATGTCCCTAGAGAACAATCGAGACGATTGTGGTGATTTATTAACTTTCTTATAGCTACCCCAATGAAAAGGGGCCTGGAAAGAAAACTTATGAGTGATGGTTGGATACTCAGTATGTTTAATCGAGAGAAGAGAAGACTGTGGGGAAAGGCAGTAGCTGTCTTCAAGTATACGAAGGGCTGTCATGGGGCAGAATTCTTCTGAGCTGTTCCAGAAGACAGGACAAGAAACGAGGGATTTAAATTACAAGGAAGTTGATTTCAGTTGTGTATCAGGCAAAAAATTCCTAATGGTAAGAACTGTTTAACAGTGGACTGGACTGCTTGGGGAGGTCTATAGACTCTCCTTTGCTGAAGGTGTTGAAGTAGAGGCTGGATGGCCATCTGTCAGGAATGTGGTCATAGGAGATAGTGGTAGTAGCAATCACTATGGTAATATGAGATTCCTAAACTGGGCAGGAGGATGAACTAGGTGAGCTCCAGAGTCCCTTCCACCTCTTGCCTTTTGTGATTTATTCTTAGCACTGCCCAAAAATATCTTCATATGATCATATATACCATCATATAAAAAGTGTTTATGCAACTTCTTACTGAAGTTCATATGATGATTTTAAACTGCTAAAGCATTATATGCAGTTTCCAATGATCATACTATTATGGTTTTATCAATGGATTGGTAATAGAGAGTGGGAAGAAATGCTCTGAAGAAACTAAAAGGAGTGCAAAATATAAGATGCTTGAGACAAATCTGTAAATTAAAAAAAAGAGTAAACCATTTCCAGTGCTTAGGCTGTATTTCAAAATTAAGATTGGCTAGCTCAAAATGAATTTTGCCGACTCCCTCTGCACAACAAGCACTCTCTTCCAACAGCCTAAGAGATGGCTTTATACATGGACTTCACCAGATGGACAACACCGAAATCAGATTGACTACATCCTTTGCAGCCAAAGGTGGCGGACATCTGTACAGTTGGTAAAAACAAGGCCTGGAGCTGACTGTAGTTCCAATCACGAACTTCTCATTGCACAATTTAGGATCAGACTAAAGAGATTAGGGAAGACCCACAGATCAGCTAGATATGAGCTCACTAATATTCCTAAGGAACATGCAGTGGAGGTGAAGAATAGATTTAAGGGACTGGACTTAGTAGATAGGGTCCCGGAAGAACTCTGGACAGAAGTTCGCAACATTGTTCAGGAGGCGGCAACAAAATACATCCTAAAGAAAGAGAAAACCAAGAAGGCAAAATGGCTGTCTGCTGAGACACTAGAAGTAGCCCAAGAAAGGAGGAAAGCAAAAGGCAACAGTGATAGGGGGAGATATGCCCAATTAAATGCAAAATTCCAGAGGTTAGCCAGAAGAGATAAGGAATTATTTTTAAACAAGCAATGCGTGGAAGTGGAAGAAGACAATAGAATAGGAAGGACAAGAGACCTCTTCCAGAAAATTAGAAACATTGGAGGTAAATTCCAGGCCAAAATGGGTATGATCAAAAACAAAGATGGCAAGGACCTAACAGAAGAAGAAGAGATCAAGAAAAGGTGGCAAGAATATAGGAAAGACCTGTATAGGAAGGATAACAATATCGGGGATAGCTTTGACAGTGTGGTCAGTGAGCTAGAGCCAGACATCCTGAAGAGTGAGGTTGAAGGGGCCTTAAGAAGCATTGCTAACAACAAGGCAGCAGGAGATGACGGCATCCCAGCTGAACTGTTCAAAATCTTGCAAGATGATGCTGTCAAGGTAATGCATGCTATATGCCAGCAAATTTGGAAAACACAGGAATGGCCATCAGATTGGAAAAAATCAACTTGTATCCGCATACCAAAAAAGGGAAACACTAAAGAATGTTCAAACTATTGAACAGTGGCACTCATTTCACATGCCAGTAAGGTAATGCTCAAGATCCTGCAAGGTAGACTTCAGCAGTTCATGGAGCGAGAATTGCCAGATGCACAAGTTGGGTTTAGAAAAGGCAGAGGAACTAGGGACCAAATTGCCAATATCCACTGGATCATGGAAAAAACCAGGGAGTTTCAGAAAAACATCTATTTCTGTTTATTGACTATTCTAAAGCCTTTGACTGTGTGGACCATAACAAACTGTGGCAAGTTCTTAGTGGTATGGGGATAGCAAGTCATCTTGTATGTCTCCTGAAGAATCTGTATAACAACCAAGTAGCAACAGTAAGAACAGACCACGGAACAACGGGCTGGTTTAAGATTGGGAAAGGAGTACGGCAGGGCTGTATACTCTCACCCTACCTATTCAACTTGTACACAGAACACATCATGCAACAAGCTGGGATTGAGGAACCCAAGGCTGGAGTTAAAATTGCTGGAAGAAACATTAACAATCTCAGATATGCAGATGATACCACTTTGATGGCTGAAAGCGAAGAGGAACTGAGGAGCCTCATGACGAAGGTGAAAGAAGAAAGTGCAAAAGCTGGCTTGCAGCTAAACCTCAAAAAAACCAAGATTATGGCAACCAGCTTGACTGATAACTGGCAAATAGAGGGAGAAAATGTAGAAGCAGTGAAAGACTTTGTATTTCTAGGTGTGAAGATTACAGCAGATGCTGGCTGCAGTCAGGAAATCAGAAGATGCTTAATCCTTGGGAGAAGAGCAATGACAAATCTCAATAAAATAGTTAAGAGCAGAGACATCACACTGACAACAAAGGTTGGCATAGTTAAAGCAATGGTATTCCCAGAAGTAACATATGGCTGCGAGAGCTGGACCATAAGGAAGGCTGAGAGAAGGAAGATCGATGCTTTGGAACTGTGGTGTTGGAGGAAAATTCTGAGAGTGCCTTGGACTGCAAGAAGATCAAACCAGTCCATACTGCATGAAATAAAGCCAGACTGCTCCCTTGAGGGAATGATATTAAAGGCAAAACTGAAGTACTTTGGCCACATAATGAGAAGACAGGACACCCTGGAGAAGATGCTGATGCTAGGAAGAGTGGAAGGCAAAAGGAAGAGGGGCCGACCAAGGGCAAGATGGATGGATGATATTCTAGAGGTGACGGACTCATCCCTGGGGGAGCTGGGGGTGTTGACGACCAACAGGAAGCTCTGGCGTGGGCTGGTCCATGAAGTCACGAAGAGTTGGAAGTGACTAAACGAATAAACAACAAAAGCTCAAAATGAAGGAAAAATCTTGGATTGCAAGCATTTTAGAGGACTCCGTAATTTATAGTCACATTGCTACTGTATCAGGAGAATGAAAAACCTTAATCTAATTTGCTTTTAAAATAAAATAGTGCTTATTACTACATTTTTGCTTTCAGAAATAATCTCTTTATTCTACGACAGACCAGTATGGTGAAGCATTGGATGAGGGCTGATGAGATCCAGTTAAGATTCGGGTTTGACCAAGAAACTCACTGGGTGACTTTCAACCACTTGAAATCTCCATCTCAACCTGCCTCCCAGAGTTGTGAAAATATCACAGAGCATGAATATTCTGTCCAGCCCCTCAATAATAGGTCCTTTCTGGGCTATGGGGCCAGGAGGGGGAGGGGGGCTTGGAATGGAGGAGTCGTCAACATTCTGAGTGGCTTCTCATCGCTTCTCCTGTGGGGTAAATTGGGGGACTATTTCTGGGCAGCCAATGGTTGGATCCAGCCCATTCCAGGACTTAGTATTTCTTTTGACGACTTTCTTCACACTAAATATGGTTGTGTTCTGTTCACTTTTCAGAGCATTATCTTACTGACAGGAGGCCAGGCAGACAAACAGAAGCCTGAGCGCTTCTACCTAGTTGGGTTGAAAAAATAAAAAGGGTAGTGGTGGTGGTGATGGTGGAAGAAGTATAGCTACACTTTGGCCTCCTAAAGGAGTGTTGGGATATTGTCAGTCCTACAGGGTAGGCCAGACTAAGAAATCAATGCCACATGGGTCAGAACTACTTTTAGTGTAACAGCTACAGTAACAGAGTCTTACAAGGCTGAACGTGCTTCCCACTCTCTCACTTTATCTTCGTGTGAACTAGGGAGGGGCTTCTCTGAGGTGTTTTCTCCAGCTATTTTCCTGGTCTGGGCTCAAGCCCTTGACCATTGCCTTGGTAGCGACTCTTCCTCCTGCCCTTCAAGGATGTCCCTCTTCCCTCTACAGATATAAGACAGTCTGTTTCTGGAGCTCCCATTCAACTCAAATTCTGCTTCATAACAATGAAAGTGAATCATTTTCTAGACTACAGGTAGTCCTCACTTAATGACCACAATTGGGACCAGCAACTCCAAGGCTAAGTGATATGGTCATTAAGCAAAATATCATGTGACCATGCTGGACTTATGATGTCAGTTCCTACATAGTCATTAAATGAATCACCTGCGGTCGTTGAGTGAGGCATCATGTGACTGTGACTTGCACTTTTACTGCCAGCTTCTCCATTGACTTTGCTTGTTGGAAGCCCGCTGTGAAGCTCACAAATGGCGATTACTTGGCCACAGAATGTGACGATCATAAATGTGTGCCGGTTGCAAAGGGCCTGAATCATGATCACGCGATTGGGGGGATGCTGTGACGGTTGTAAGTGCAAGGACCAGTTGTAAAGTTACTTTTTCAGCGCCATTGTAACTCTGAATGGTTGCTAAATGGGCAGTTGTTAACTGAGGACTACCTGTAAAAGATTTAGGACGGATGTAAAGAAAGAATCTGTGTCAGTGTTACAACATCCTTTTTGAGATGGAATGACCAGAATGGATCAGTTCCCACTTAGGGTTTGTTTATGATGAAATGTCCAAATTTCGATGTTATTAACAAGAGCAAGTCAAAGAGAATGCTCTCTCATCTGCACCGACAAAATTGTATATATGTATACAATAACACAGACACATATTCATACACAGAGCGATTCCCAGTTGGAGAAAACCAGTGGAATGCCTACTTAGCTTGTAGCTTGTTTTTTTTTTAGTTATTTATGCATCAACAAAACATTGAAAAGAAAAAGTATAAAAAAGGACAAGGAAAGGCAAACAAAAGCCAAAAACCATACAGCAACCATTAAAAACCACCAATCATTTAGCTATGTACAAATACACTTACAATCTTAAGTGTAATCTGATAGATGAAATTTTAAATATCCATATTCAATATTTATATGCAAAAGTCATATGTATAAACAGAGTTAACTGAATACAAATTAGTTCAGTAATACAACTAATGAAGTGAAGATGAAATATATTTATTTTATATCCTACCTTTGTACAGGAGCTCAAGGTGGCATACACGTCCTCTCTCCACCTATTTTCCCTCACAACTCCACCCGGTGATGGGCCCAAAGTCACCCCTGGAGCTTCCATGGCTGAGGGCAGACTAGAATCTGGATCCCTCTGCTCCTAAATCCAGCACCTTAATGAGATTGGCTGTGTGAGAAAATGTGAAAAAAATCATCCTTAACTACTGTAAAGGATCCTTCAAGACAAAGTCACTTTTCAGCCAAGACTCCTTTCCATATCTTTCCATATCAGTGATCCAAAGAAAGACATACTGTATTTCACTAATTGAACACAAAGTGGATTATTTTTATGTTGTGCCATTTTACAAGTTCAGGAAAAAATTGACAATGAAACCACACTAGAACTAATGACCAAAAACCATTACCAACATTTTACACCTACTCATAAGTCATCAACCTCGTTCTCCATGAGAGACGAGGACTGGCCAAAGGAGGAGCTTCAATGTTCAGCATCTCACCTCTCCCCAGGCCTCACAATTGCCTCCATGTTAGCTTTCAGAGGGAGAAAAACATTGTCCCTCTGCTCTGTTTAAGCCTGATGCCAAGGTACCCCAACCTTAGAAAGAGGGGCACTTAATCAAAGAAGATAAGGGAGTCTTTAGAAATTGCAGGAATTATGTCAGAAAAGCTAAAGCAAGGGACACCAAAAATAACAAAAAGGGGTTTGGGGGTATGTTAGAAATATAAGAAAAGCCAAACAGAACATAGGTCCACTGTGAAGAGAAAGTGATGAAGTAGTAATGAGTGATTGTGAGAAGGCCGTACTTCTGAGCTCCTGTGTTTCCCTTGCCTTGTCTCAGAGGGGAAATGGAGCCTGAGCTGATCATGGTTATGCCATTGAGGAAGGGGGGAACTGCAGCTTAGTGTCCACTAGAGGATTTTTGACAGTTTACCATCCAGCTTCTGTTGAAAGGCCTCTAGAAAACTCACCACTTCATGTGACAGGCTGTTTCACTGGCTGACAACTTGTATAGTCTGGAGCTTCCTTCCAAAGCCTAGCATGAATCTCTTTGAATCCTTTCTTAGATGTGATATCGAGAACTGCATAGAGTGCTGAGATGGTATCTGACCAATGCAAAATATAGCAGAATTATAAAGTTTTGTAGCATGAAAACTTACTCTCTTGAGGTAGCCAAAAGTTACATTCACCTATTTAGCTGTCATGTCACACTGCTGACTTATATTCAGCTTGAGACCTTCTACAATTCCAATATATTTTTCACAGGTACTCATACAGTATCCCCTATCTATGCTATGATTTCTGTTTCCTAAGTGCAGAACCTTGCATTTATCTTAGTTTAGTTTTATTCTGTTACTTTCCATCCACTTTCTTTGTCAATCTATCCAGAGAGAGGGGCAGAGAAACAGTGCCTTCTAGAATCTTAGCTACCTGTTCTATTTCTGGGTCACCTGCAATTTTAGGATGCATTTCTTCCACCTCTTCATTCAAGACATTAATTAGTTAAGGAGTGCAGGTCCCAGCGTAGATATCCTTTCCTTACTATGATGATGCCAAAATGGGAAACATGCGATTGATGAAATGATGGAGGCTCCACTCTTTCATACTTGCATCATTGCATCCCATGCAAGTATGTAGAGTGGAGTTTGCATTGATTGCAACATTACAACACACATTTTGTCACTTGCTGTTGCCCCTCCTGTGGATGCCTGTGGGCCCCAGGACAGAACCTGATGGCCCCAGGCTCAATACCTCTCTCCAGTTTGATAAGGAACTATTGAAATATAGTTTTATTATTAGCTGTGGGTCCACTTAATAGACTTGCTATCCTGCTAACTAGCTTTCAAATGAGAATATCCGTCTTTACTGGTCAGGATATATTATGTACATCCATAATTTAATAATGGCTGCTATAGACCACTCCTCCCACACTTGGACTGTTTTTAGATTCTTTCACCACTTGGACTTTTTATCTTTACTCTTATTTATATTATTCATTATTGTAATTTTATACTGTATATTTTATGATTGTTGTTTTAAGTGATTGTTGTAAACCACCCAGAGTCCCCTGATGGGAGGAGATGGGTGGGGACAAATTGGATAAATAAATAAATTAAATAAATAAATAAAGTCCATAATTAAATAAAGTATTAATCCAGTAAAAAGATGAAATAAAATTAGACTGATATAACTTGTTGATAAAGTCATTCTGGCTTTCAGTTTTCCTGGACTGTCTCTGCTCTTCCTTGGGGATTCTGAGGAGAACTTAGTTGATCTGGAGAAATTTATTTATTTCTCCAGAAATTATTATAAATTATTTATTTATTTATTTATTATTTATTTAAATTTTCTATCCCACCTTTATTATTTTTTAGAAATACCTCAAGGCGGCAAACATACCTAACACCCCTTCTTCCTTCTTTTGTCCCCACAACAACAACCCTGTGAGGTGAGTTGGGCTGAGAGAGTGACTGGCCCAAGGTCACCCAGCCAGCTTTCATGCCTAAGGTGGGACTAGAACTCGCAGCCTCCTGGTTTCTAGCCCAGCACCTTAACCACTAGACCAAACTGGCTCTTTGAAGCCAATGCTGACACAAATGCACTGTGGCCATTATTCCCAAATAGTTCAGTAATCCTTCAATCTAGTGTGAGGTCCTCCTGGCCATCCTTAAATCCTAAATGCATCCCATATTCCAGTGTGGCTCTCTCTTGCACCAACTGTTTCGAGGCACAACAACTTAGGATATAAACATTGAAGTTGTCATGATGCAGCTGAGGTGATTGAAGTTACCCATTATTACAACACTTTCTCACTTGGTTAGTCCCTAAGGATGCAAACCTACCCTCTGGGAGACTGTCCCAGCAGAACAAAACACCAAACAGCTGCTGTATTAATTTCTATATTTTATTACTTCCAACATGTTTCAAATGATCGGTTCTTTATCAAGGGAGACTGCTCCACAGTCTTGATAAATAAATCTTCTGATCTATGTCCACATGGTAGACAACAGAGGATTTATTTTTACCTCAAAACAATGTGGTCAACTATTATCTATAATGTGGACACAGGGCAGAGGATTTATTTTTCTGGAAGGCAGAGAAGTTTCCCATACTAATATAACAGCTGTTTTGGGGGGGGGGGTTGTGTGTTTGTGTGTCTCTGTGTGTGTACACACAGTATGTTTCTGTGCTTCTGCTGCTTCTAAAGTATCCTGCCAGCCATGGTCACCCAGGGTTTCAACTGAAGAGAGGAAAGCATCGCTTGTTTCCACAGTTCATCATCACATTATGTTTATTCTGCCATAGACCCTGACAAAATAACATTCAGATTTCAAGGTGGATAAAACAGATTAGACATCATGTAGTAAGAATTAGTTCATAGCATGTAGAAAGGGCATTGACTGAATCTCAGTCTCAATCTAATCTAAGCAAGGTTCTTTTTAATCTTTCTGGCTGCTGTACAGCATGCAAACCTACCTTATAAGTGATACAGGAATTATGATATCTCAGGAGAAAGCATATAATCGCTTCCGATGCGTTGAAACTCTCTCTCAAGCTAACGGATGGACAAAAAAGACAGGACAGAATGGATTAGATCCTAGGGCAGAAGGATGGATAATCTAAGGAGGATTTTCAAGTCCCATATGCCACTTTCTGTCACATTCTATACCCATAGAGCAACTATCTAGAATTGCTCTGGGTATTATTCGAAATCATAGCTGACCAAAATAAAGTCTCAGTATGGCAGGAACTGTCATAGGGAAACTGTTTGATGCAATGATGGAGGAGGGAAGGTGACAGTGGGCAGAGTAACGATGCCTTCTCATAACTTCCTTTCCCTCCCTCATTGAGAAAGAGATTTTGGGGAGATTTTTAAAAATTTTCTAGCTCTGTAGAAAACATGTGAAAAGTGTATTGTCTAAATTATTTAATTTAGACAATACACTTTTCACATGTTTTCTACCACAAAACAAAAAGGAAAACATGCTATCACTTTTCAGCCATTCTGGCTGGAGGAGGCTCCAGGGGTCATAAAAATGGGTTTGGAGTCCCTGTAAAGCTCTAGAGGCTAAGGTTATTCAATTTCAGCATGAATTTACAGCTTTACAATATTTTGACTGGAACAGGCAAGTCAATAAGAAAAGTTAAAGGGATGAATTTCAACAAGTTAGGAAAAAAATCACTTGTTATCAGCTGCCTTCTAAGTCTAATTCAAGGAGCTGGAAGTGATTTTTAAAGCCTTGTCTAAGGATCAAATTACTTCCTGGAGTTCCTATGCAAATACAGCCCAACCCATGCTCTTAGATCATCAGTGGGACACCTTTTGCAGATCCCACCATGGATGTCTTTGACTTCTGCAGTTAATTCTGCTTTCCCCATGGTAGGGCCCATGTTGTGGAACAAACTGCCACTGGAGGTGAAGTAAGGTCCCATTTATTATACCTGAGAGGGGGCTCAGAACACACTTGTTTATTTAGGACTTTCACCTACTTCAGTTATTCTTGTTTTAACCCTTTAGCATTTTAATTCTTTTAAAATGTGCTATTTTAATAATATTTTAAGGTTTGGGCTGTTAAGGGATGGCATACAAATATTCTAAATAAAATAAATAAATTCCTGCTCTCCCAGAATCAGTCTAATCAATTTAATGCAAATATTGCTTTCTATCCTGAATTATAGTTTATTGTCATCCAATTTCTGACTTTTTTTCAGCTGAAAGTAGTACGTTAGAATGAAGAATCTCTTGGCTACCCAGTAAAACTTGATTGATTTGTGCACTATCAAATGACCAACCCGCATCACATAAAAAAAAAACCAACCCTTCATAGCTCATGGTTAACAATAGCATTAAAACAACCACTGTAAGATTAAACTCTTCCATACAATTGGATTTAATACATACACAAAATAAGAATAGAAAACCAAGCAATAACAAGTACATAACGAAGTGATGAATTCCTCAACTACTAATAAAGCCACGATTGAGTCACTGACTACCCACCAAGCACTGTCTGGAAGAGTTCCATCTTAACTAACTTCTGGAAACTTAAAACAGACAGCAGAAGGCTACCTTACCAAAGGACTCTGTCCCATAAAATGGGCCTCTACTTCCCTCCCTTCCCACCAGCTCTTAGATCATCAGTGGGACACCTTTTGCAGATCCCACCATGGATGTCTTTGACTTCTGCAGTTAATTCTGCTTTCCCCATGGCAGGGCTCATGTTGTGGAACAAACTGCCACTGGAGGTGAAGTAAGGTCCCACCTATTATACTTGAGGGGGGGCTTGAAAGTAATTTAGATGTGTTCTTGAAATGATTTTTTAAAAGCTCATGGAGCCTTTGGATACATTTGAGCATTCCAGTGTCAAAAATTATTAACTGCAAAAGTTCTGAGGAGGACTTTTCCTTAAGTGTTCTTTTATTTTTTATTATACTATGGGTTCTGACATAACAGAACAATTCTTTCTGTTCTTTCAGTAAGCATTTGCATCCAAGGACAATCATGTCTTGCAGACATCTCAGATGCCTGTTATATAGTGTTCTTTAGCACCAACCACTCTCTGTAGCGTAGTCTGCACAGCTATATCAGGCAACACAATAGGACATGGACTGATGGCTTCCTCTGGCTGAGATTTGAACATCATCAAGCATGGGAAAACTCACCACCAATCAACATACAGAATATACCACAGTAGTATTTGTGTCTGGGCACCCCACTGAATCATTTTTCCCAATTTGCATCCCTTGAAAGAGTTTGACCTATCAACCTAATAATCACAACATGGCAATAAAAAGTTTGTCTCTATTGTCGACAATGTAAGTGTTGCTCACCTTTGTGTTGCAGATACTGCATAAAATTTTGGAGGTGTGTGTGTGTGTGTGAGAGATGTGTTAAGCTGTGAGGTACTCCTGGGCACATCCACATAATTTTTCCAAAACATTAATAGACCTTTTATTGGTCAACTTACTGTCCACAAGGTGGCAGCAAAGAGTTAGTTTTATATCTCTTGGGTGTCATCTCCTGGTTGTCTGGATTTGTGCAGCTGTCATGCACCTGTCTTGTTAAAGAGATAGAGTTTGAGAAAGATGTTTTGTTAGGTATATATAGGTGGATCAGACATATCCTTCAAGCCAGAGTTAATAGTAGTAGGAGTAGTATTTATCATGCACTTATAATTAAATGCAGTACAGACTATAGAATAAATGCAGTATAGAATAAAGCAATTGACATAATAATATATTACAATTCATTAAATCATAATATAAAATAAGGAGCCTCTAAACTATAATATACATAACATGTAGTAATATTATTCACTCTAGATTAAAAGTAACATGATTATAAAACTGCTGTAACTCATAGTAACAATGAATTGTAAGCTGGTAGAGTCTATACAATCATAAAAGAACCATAATTTTAGGTTATGTACAGCAAAACATATTGGTTTCTTACTGATTATACTCAGTGGTTCTGGTCTCCTTTGCAACTGAGTAATGGCAAATACAGGTAGTCCTTGCTTAACGACTGCTTGGTTTAGTGACCATTCAAAGTTACAATGATGCTGAAAAAGTAACTTTACAACCAGTCCTCGCACTTATGATTGTTGCAGCATCTCATGGTCATATGATCGCCATGTGCTTCACAGCTGGCTTCTGATAAGCAGAGTCAATGGAGAAGCCAGAAGAAAAATCACAAGTTGCGGTCACATGATGCCTTGCTTAACAACCGTGGGTGACCCACTTAACCACTGTGGCGGAAGTGAGGTTGTAAGCCTGTCACAGTCATGTGATGTTTTGCTTAATGACCACATCGCTTAGTGACACAGTTGTCAGTCCCAGTTGTGGTTGTTAAGGGAGGATAATCTGTACAAAGGTACACCCCACCCCGCTATCCAAATTCTACCTCCAACATATACAGAAACTTACCCAAACCACACATTCCACAGCCTGGCATAACTGGAACTGGTGCTCAAGAGCAGAAGTAGTTTGTCCTGTTGGGTGCTCTGGCTGGCAGGTCTCTCAGTCCAGGCAGCAACCACTTTTAGGACCATTGGTTGACTTACTCATATAAAGAAAAAAAAGAAAAAGACCTAGAAGGAAATTCAGCCAAAACAAGTGCAGACACCAGCAACCAAACTACAGGGGGCAGTCCCACAGCAGAGTAGCTGGATCAACTGGATTCAAGCAGATCACTAAGCCTGACTGCATCATCTCAAGCCACTCCTCCATGAGTTCTAAACTGTCTTCAAGGAATGACTTGTGCAAGCATACGGAGTCACCACTTTCACAAGGGAACCTGAAGCTGTCTTCGGGCTGCCTTAACAATGGCTGATGCTGAGATAAAGATGACATCATGAGGATGTATCAAATGGTAAGTAGGGTGTCTTGTCATCTGGATAAGGAAACTGTGTGAATGGGTTTTCACAATAATTTTTTTCTGAGCTTAATCTCCTTATCTTCTCCTGCTGGAGCTCAACCAGAAATCAGCACAAATTTGGCACCAGAATATTCTTGGCCATTACATCCCCAAGGGCCTGTACAAGAGCCATCCTTCCCCGAAGACTAGGTGGGATTTTATAGACTAATTTCTCTCTTAAATAAATAAGACAAATTCTCCAAAAGGGAATTCTGGCCTGGGGTGAGGGGGAACAAACAGCAATTCAGCCACACACACACACCCATACACACATACTGTACACATTCACACCCTGCAGCCAGAACAGCAAACCTTAGTGAATATTAAATTCCTCAACATAAAGAGCACCATGAAGACTTCAGGAAGCTTCCAACAGCGTGTAAAGGAATGCAGTGTATATGGAAGAGCAAAGGGACCTTACCTGGAAGCTGACAGAAACTACCCATATTCTTTTTTCCATCCTTTAAATTTCCATGTACAAAGGAATTACATTTTCTGTGCAGGCAAGCAAATAATCTACATGCAACAAAATCCTCTGAAACTACAGAGCTGAACAAAATAAATCATCTGAAGGAAAAAGGAGCATCTTTCTCAGCACTGTCTTTCTAACAGATTCCTTGAATAAGAGTGCAAATATTTATCACTATTTTTACAAACAAAAGAAATCAACCCTCACTCATGCACCAGATTAATTTCCTCAAAGTCCACTGTATTCTATAGCTCTGATTTTTTCCTTGTTCCTTATATAAGTAGGAAGCCTGAACCTCAGGAGAAATTCACTCCATTGTTAGAAATAGCCAAAACTGGCTTGCAACTAGTAAAGATGCCAAGATTTTGCACCTTGCTCTGTGACCTAAAGCAAAAATGACATGAACATTGACAAATTTGACAAGGAAATTTGTGCAAAAAACAACTTCTATTTGGCTAGCCAAGCAGCAAATATGTCGGATGATATGCTTTATTAAGCAATCCATTTTTCAGCAATAGCTGAGCCATCTGCAAAGGTTAGCGTGCATCAGGCTCTCCACAGAATTTCATCTGCGTTTGCAGCTAGGTGCGACACACAACCACATTTTTCATGTACATACAATTTTGGATGCAAATCGAATACTTGATGAAAGAGGTGACCTTCCAGATTGACTTCGCCATATAGTAAAGTCACATGAAGAAAAGAGCCAAAAGAGAAAGGCAAACCCACCCAATTTCTACTGGAAAAAGCGGAGTGGTTAGCTGTGGGAAGCAGAGGGCATTCAAATCCAAAAAGGGGGAAGAATTGTAAAAGAGGACAGAAAAATCTAGTATTTTGCTTATAATATTCTGAGTTAATATTTATTTTGAACATCTGTACTTTCAAGCCTTATTATGTGTTATATTCAGAAGCTGGTAATTTATAAAGAAAAAGCAGACAGATAATGTCTAAAACAAAACATCAAATACAATTTATTCTTAATCAACTGGCAAAAGTGTTCCTGAGGCAGAGGGTTCCACAGTTTACATGGGGCCAATAAGACAGTCCTTTCCCTTGTACCCAGTAACTGGACCTGCAACAGTTGGGGATCTACAGAAACAACCTCTCCTTAAGATCTTAGGAGAAGATGTTCCCTAAAACATGCTTTATAGTTTAGCAAAATATGTTGAATTGTGCTTGGAAACAGGTTGGTAAAGGGTGCATGACATTAGCAATGTAATCCATCCTGAACACCCCCACCAGTGTTCTCAACTACTACACTTGGGCCAATTGCAATTTTAAAGGCTCTTCAAAGGGCCTTAGAGAAAGTGTACCTTGCAATAAACCATTCTATATATGACATCTTTGACATCTTCAGGAACAGATACAGTTGATGCATCAGCTTAAAATAGACCAACGGTGCTCCTGAATACAGCTGCATTAGAATCTTCTTGTTAAAAGGTAGGTTCAGAAATGCCCCAAACTTCACGTGTCTCTTCAGGGGAAGTACTGTTTCCTTCATAAGAGGACAAATTCCTGTTCTAGGATCCATTGCTTTCCTGACCAAGGGCAACTCTATATTGTCAGGATTAAGAGCTTTTTTCCATTTGCATATTACCAGAGTATACACATCCCCTAGTAACATATTTAGTCTGCCATGTCCCCATGAACAGAGCCATAGTGATGGCCTTGGAGAAACTATACAGAGATGGCTACATAATGATGTACAAAAACATGTTTTCAGTCTGGAAAATAAAGAAAACATTACAAAGAAATTGAGACTGCCTCTGCCCTACTCTGTGGGTATCAGAGAGAGGGAAGGAAAAATGCACTCTGGCTTTCAAACTGCTGTTACTGCAGCTTACATCAATATACTGTAGTTCAACTCAAACTTGTGAAGTTGGTTTCCTGGTCTGGCCTACCTCAAATGGCTGACATTTTGACTTAGCTCATACCTGAAACAACATGAAATCATGGTTCACTGCAGTAATGTTTTCCCCTTAAATTGATATCAATCGGTGGCATTTTCAGGGTGTGGACAATGTGACATCACTTGCCACCCACGTAGATAAGTGGGATGATCCTGTCACATATTGGTCACCTCAGTTTTATGCTATGCATATCTACTTCCCTCAGGACTTGGGCACTGTCCTCTGGCCCTGGTGAAAGGTCCCCTGTGCAAGCACCAAGTCATGTCTGACCCTTTGGAGGGACACCACTTTCGTGACGTTTTCTTGGCAGACTATAGCGGGGTGGTTTGCCATTGTCTTCCCCTGTAGTCACCTTCCCCAGCAAGCTGGGTACTCATTTCACAGACCTCGGAAGGATGGAAGGCTGAGTCGACCTGAGACGGCCACCCGAGAATCCAGCTTCCGCTGGGATCGAACTCGGGTCATGGGGAGAGTTTTCGGTTGCAATACTGCCACCTATCACTCTGCGCCACATGAGGCTCTCCTCTGGCCTGTACCCTTCCTTTTCTTAGTTAGGTGGCAGAGCAGGACCCAGATGCCAGCTTATTTTGATAGCAAGCTTAGTGGGTTTTGAAAGAGGACTAAACCTGTGTTCAAAACTAGCCCAGGAAGAGCAGAGCAGTAAAGTGGGGGGCTTCCCTATAAAACAAGAGAGCCTCTATCATCTTATCAGGTAGACGGTAAACTGTCTGGTGGGGTCTGAGAGATTACAGGTTTTCACAAAGCCATCCATTAATCAGTATTTTCTCTGCCTCTTCATCCAAATTATTAATCAAAATGGCCCAGGACAAAACACTATGGCACTGTACGTAATACCTCTCCCCAGTTTGATAAGGAGCCATTTATGAATACTCTCTGAATATGATTTGAGACAGCTATGTAGTCACTTAATTGTCAAGCCATCCAGCTCACTCTTAACTAGCTTGCTGATCAAGAAGTCATGGGGTACTTTGACAAATGTTTTCCTGAAATTAAGATAGATTATGTCTACAGCGTTCCAACAGTCTATTAAGGATCCATTAAGATAAATTATCTGATAAAAAATAAGGTTAGGATAGTATGGCGAAGACATATCTGTGCTGACTTCTAATCATTATTGCACTGTTTTCAAGGTACTTGCAGATCGAACTGTTTTTGATCAGCTGTTCCCAGGTGACTGGTCTGCAGTTGGCTGAATCACCCTTCTCCTGCTTTTTGAAGATAGGAATAATTTTTCATTTTCTTTAATCTGGCACTTCACCAGTTCTCCAACATTTCTGAGAAATAATGTGTAAGGTTTGGCCAGACCATCAGATTATCATAGGTCCTGAAGATATAAATGTTTCTATTAGTCTCAAGTTTCTATCTACCCTTTTGCCCTGCATTTCATAATTTTTATTTATTAGATTTTTAACACTGCCCAAATGTTCTGGGTGGTTCAAAGAAAAAGACACACAGAACAATAAATATTTCCTGGTAAGATACATAGCTTTTTGTTGGTAGAAACCAGACCGAAAGTGTCTCTTATCATTTTGCTATCTTCACTGAGCAGGTGATACATCATTTCTTTTATATTTCTATTCTTTGAAACATTATCTAAAGAAGATCTTTTTGTTGTTCTTATTGTTCATCAACCACAGCCCATTCAGAGGTTTAACTTTCCTTACATCATATCTATGATTCCAGGCTACTTGTACATGCTCTTCCTTGGCTCTTTTTCCAACTCCTATATGTGTTAGGTTTTGTTGTTTGTTTTTGGATCTTCACTAAGCTTTTGCTGTCTTCCATCTTTTTCTTCATTGGAATTGTTTGCAGCTATGCTTTTAGCAACTCCTTCTTCATGGATTTCTACCCATCTTGACATTGGTTTCCCATTAGCTTCTTCTGACATGGAATACCCAACTAAATTACCAGACCCCTTTAACCTTCTTTCATCAGATAAGTTAACTTCCAATGCAGAATTGCCAACCCATTTTCAAACTTATTGAAGTAATAACAAATCAGTCTTTGATAATTAATGTACCCATTATGACTATCTCACATTTTTGAAAATTGTTGACCCTAGAGATACAGATACAAACATTATGATGCTGAATCGGGGATGCCTGACCTTGATGTTCCACAGAATGTAGACACCTGGAGACTGTTGCAGATAGGTATGTTACTAGGCTGGCCTGGGTTGGTGGCTGCTGTGGGGACTGTCACATGAAACATCAGCCATCTTGCCCCTCAACACACAACAGTTGGACTCAGTGGGGTGGAAGGAGGGGGTTCTTGGGTGCTGTTCATGGATTTGCATACTGCAAGGTGTAATGGCGACCTGGTGGAAAGACCCTGTACTTGGAATACAGCAGATGAAATACAGAACTTGTTCAAAAGGTACAAAAGCAAGTGGAGAGAAGGGAAAGGAGGAGCACTGACTCTTAAAAGAAGTCACACTTCTTCAGAAATCTAAGTGAATGTATTTGGCAATGCAATAGAGAGCACCTGAGTTAACAGCACCTGAATACAGGAACAAGTAAAAACAATTTTGTTAAGTGTTTACTATCATCCACCAACCAAGGAGATGGGGATGATACCTTTCAAATACAATTGCAGATTTTTCAAAGAGGCATAAAATAATAATGATGGGGTTCTTTAATTACCATAGCAGCTGTTGGGAAACAAACTCTGCCAAGCATAGTCCTTCTAAACATGCTTGAAGTTGGCAAAAGATGCTAAGAACAATACAAAGGGCTTAGTCAGATATGTTCAGAATTAAAAAAAAAATCAGCTGATCAGTTGTTCAGTGACGATGGCTAAATGCAAAAACAGAAGAAAGAGGAAATTTTTCTATTTTGATTCACTCTTCATGAACAGAAAGTATGCTTGCTCTAAGAAACAAATATTGTCCCTTAAAAAAAAAAGATAATCCATGGACTACAGACTAGTTCGTTTTATATATTGTAGGTATCTCAGAAGATTCTAGAGCAGGTCATAAAGAAATTAATTTTAACACTTAAAAATGCTAAATTCTTTAGTAAACTGAGAATTCTAAAGATGTAACATATCTTTAGCAAAGCACTGAACATGCTGATTAACAAGTTAGTTATATCTGGGCTGAATCATAAGACAATTAAATCTATAATATATCTAAAAATCATACTGTACTCAGATATTCCACATGAAATTGGAGTGAACTATTGAATGGGGTGCCATAAGGTTTAGTCATGGGCTCTTTACTCTTCAGTATTTTTATTAACAACTTCAATGATAAGGTAGAGGGAATGATTATCACAGAATCATACAGTTGGAAAGGATCATAGAGGTCTTTTAATGCAATCCCCTCCTCAATGAATAATTCATTAGAGCATCTCTAAATGACAACCATCCAGACCTCTTGCAAGAGAAAACTCACCATTGTTTGTGGCAGCCTGTTCCACCTGCTGGCAGCTCATACAGTCAGTAAGTTCCTCCTGAGGTTTAGATTAAACCTCTCTTAACTCTCCTTCAAATGTAATATCTGGAACTGCACAGAGTATTCAGGTAGTGCCCAATCAATGGAAAATATAGGAAATTTTTTTCCTATAGTACAGTAACTTATTCTATTCAGACAACCAAAACCTGCATTTGCCTGTTTAGCTGACATGTCACAGTAAAGACTCAGGCTGAGATCAACTAAAAATCCACAATCTTTTTGACAGGTACCATTATCAAGCCCAATATCCCATATCTACATCTACACATTTGATTTCTATTTCCTAAGTGCAGAACTTGGCATTTATCTCTATTCAGTATCATTCAGTTATTTTCCAATCTACTTTCCAACCTATCAAGATAATTTTGAATTTTGATTTTGTCTTCCAGATGTTAGCTACTCATTCCAGTTCTGGATCACCTAAAACTTGGAAAAGCATTCTCTCCACTTTTTCATTCATTAGTACAGGGTTAAGGAGCACAGGTCCCAGCATAGATGTTCATTATGAGAAACGTGCTCATAACAATCTGTTTTAAGATCTTGCCCATTGCAGACATCCAGCTGACAGGACTGTAGTTTAATGAATTAATGTCTTCTTTTTGAAGATGGGGATGACATTTGCTCTCCTCCAGTCTTCTGCAACCTCAACAGTCCTCCAAAGAGTTTGCAAAGATTACAGGGGGAGGAGTTTTGTACTCACTTCCATTAATTCCTTCAGTATCCTGGGATGTAATGTAGTTGGCCCTTGACATTTAAACTAGCAACATTCCTTTTTACCTTCTCCTTATCTATTCTGAGCTGAGTTCCCTCCTCCCCGGGGGGCGGGAGCATAATGATGACCATCTAGAGATCTATTTCCATTCTGAGAGAAAAGAGATGCAAAATAAGAGTTAAGAAGTTCTGCTTTCTCACCATCATCCATTACTAGTTCACCACTTTCTCTTCACAATGGATTTCACCCTCCTTGGTTTTCCTATTTTTATCTTAATTGATTTTATTTCTATTTTATTATTTCACCTGCAAGCTTCTAAAACTTCATTATCCCTTTTTTTAAATGAATGGTTTTTTTAAAAAAAAATATTGGATATTCAACCTTACAATATTGGCTAATAGATATGGTGCTTTTCTCCTACCTACTGTCATCATGGAGAGCATAATGGCATCTCCACACAACAAATATATAAGGGTCTATTGGCCAGCATGTAGGAATGTTAAAATGGATTAGCATGATACTTAACCAGTAAGTTAATATAAACATTGAAAAGTAAGGGTGCTAAAATGCACCCCTGCTTCACTAATTCCTCCCTGGGAATTGCATCTGACAGATGCTCCTGAGGGCTACATCTTTGTCTTAAGTTGTTGATGACAAACTGAGTATGAGTCAGCAATGTGGCCACAAAAACATAAAACAAAAAAATGGTAAACACAGTTTTAGGCTTTATCAAGAATACAGTATTATACCTTCTAGATCATGGGAAATAATAGCTCAATTTTAATTCTAAATGGGTCATATTCCTCCAAGATTATTGTGTTCAGTTATGGCAATCACCATTCATGAGGGATTCAGACAAACTAAAACAGGTTTGGAGAAAGGCTACAAGGATGATTACTGAAATTAAATCCTATGAAGAGACACTGAAGCAAATGAGTGTTTAGCTTTGAGAAAATTGAGGATAGAGACAAGGTACATGAAGTGGTACTGTACAGAAAAAAATATCTCATTGTTCCCAAATGCAAGTCATGGAATAATGGTGTTTAATTTAAATAAAGCAGATTCCAGTTGAATGTTAAAAAAAAATGTCCCAAAACTAGAACAGTTAAAGAGTGGAACCAATTACCAAGAGAGGTGGTGGGCTGCCATTCATTTAACGCATTCAAGCAGAGGCTAGTCAGCTATCTGTCTGGGATGCTTTGATTTGGAGTCCTGAACTGAGCAGGAGGTTGGACTCAATAGCCTCAATGGCCCCTTTCAACCTTATCATTTTATGAGTGGAAAAAAACAATAAATCAGCAGTTGCTGGTCATTCAGAAGTGAGATGCCATCACACACAGAAACCTTGGTGATAATGAGGTATGATTGGAACCACAGTGATTGAATCCAAATCTATTTTCATTCCTCACAGGCTTACTACCTGTGCAGAAGGGGAAGTTCCACAAAGATCCCTTTTATTTGGGGATGGACCAACCAATTTCCGAATATGTTCCCTTGCCACCAAGGCATGACGTGAACATACCCTCCAAATTACTTTTTTTTCCACTATTTTTGGAGCATATTGTAGCCTTTCTGAAATCTTGGCCCAATACTGTAGGCTAAGCTCTGTAGAGAAATTCTGAGACAGAATACAATTGCACAGCTCCATTCCCCCTGCCTCCAAGTGAATGAGAATCCAGCCCAAATCCAAACACAGCTGCAGTATAAAGTCCTACTACACAATGTTTTGATTTTTTTTCTTCTCTCAAAATACCTACAATTAGATTTTGGTTTTTGAACTGGTTCATTTGGGGTTTTTTTAGTTGCTACATGTGTTTGTTTTGCTTGTTTGCTTAGAGTTTGTTGGGGGCATTGCTGCCAATCTGAATGATGGTCTGTTTGCCTACTTTTCATTATTCTTTTCTTGTTTGTTTTTGGGTACATAGATAACCTATCTAATAAGTTTTCCCTTTCTTACACGGTAGTAATCTTGTCCTCAGATCCTGATGTAGGGATATGTATTCACTCATTTCTTCCTTTCTACAAAGCAGGAGTGTAAATAAAAGAAACTGCAGCAAGTAATTTGATTCTGGCGCTACAGAAATAATTGTTTATTGAAATGTGAATAAAGTTAATAATCATATGGCTATACCAAAGATGAATCTTTTAGTCCTAACAATACATTTGGCCCAGTTTTGGAAACTTTTGGAAACTTTTCAATAACCGCCACTTAAAAGATGACTACAAATTTTCACGATTGAATATCTATATATTAAGATTGACCATAAGCCATTGTCAAGTGAAAAGAAAGTCAATCCTACTCATTCTTCTTTTCAAAGAACTTATTGTTTCATACAAACTTACCAACAATATTATTGAAGTAAATCTTTCATCTATGAATCTAAATGATAAAATACAAGGCACAAAACTCTTCCAGATGAGGACTCCGCACCAGTTCAAAAGCAGGTCTGGACCCCATGATATCAGTTGTGTTCAACAGCTGAGCCAATTTATTTCTAGCTCAATTACTATGTATTAGAATTTCCAGTAAAATTAGTATCTTTAAAATCCTGCAAGTAGGTGGAGACTGTGGCAGCCCATTTCGCTATTAGTGGGTGCTCTGGGTTTCTGGGTTTCAAGTGTCCTTCAAAGGTCTTCAGGGGTTAGGGTTACAGCTTTTTGTTTGTTTCCTCACTCTTTCATAATTTTTGGCATATGCCCAAAAATGTGCAGAACATGAAATATATCATGGATGGGGAGGAAGAGCATGGATATAATTTATTTTATTTCCCTGTTGTGTAAAGTGAGTTTTTTTAAAAAAAAATTACTCCAGAATCTGTAGTAGCTCATTGTTTTGAAATCAAAGACTGTGAATCATCATTAAACTGCCTTTGGGGATTAGGGAGGGAAAATAGAGGCAGTGTAGGAATGACCTTATAATTGGTGGACCCACAGACACAAATTCCATGAATATTCTGAACACCTGAAGAAGGTTAGAGAACACCTAGTAATCAGGTGATCCAGCCCAGTTCCAGTGTTGTAGATGAGTTTCCTTTTATTATGATTTCTCTCATTCTCTTGCAGCCTTGTCTGAAGCTGGCTGTTAACACATTTGGTTTGCCGCATTAAGCAATTTTGATTGCTCTTTCCTTTGTACAATTCTTCTTTATTTGCTTCCTCTTTGAAAAAAGATTCAGAGATATTAATTAGTCTCCATTCAGTCAATTTCCTGTTCCTTTGTTAAATGTAATCCTATTTTTCTTGCACTTGCCAGTTTGAAAACAACTTTTTTTTCAGTTTTCTTCATTTAAACCACATTTATCTCAAGCTATGCATATGATATACCTTTATTGCCAGCTTCATTTTATTTATTTTGTGAACTCTTTTGAATAATTCCCTCCAATCAGTTCAATCTGATCGAGTTTTTAAATGTTAATAAAAGAACTCCAAACAGCTAACAGCAATCTTGCAGAGTAGAAGCATGAACCAAAAGAGAACTTGCACATTAAGCTTAATTATGTTCAGAAATAAATTCAGTCTTCACACTGTAGTTAGATGAAGAAAAAAATAGAGATAGCTTACTTTTATTCAGTAGATCTGGATACAGGTAGGTTCACAATAGAAAGCACTTAATCATCACTGGTTCTTGGTAGTGGAGGATGGTTGTAAGATGCAGTATTGTGGGGGGGAGTGTGGGTGTGATTTATTCACAATACCTTCCTCCACTTCATTTTGGGGCCCAGGACCATCTGATCACTTTGTTACAAAACCAGAGTGCAGCATCCATCTTTGGGGAAGAGGAAGCAGACTCTCGGCCAGCAATAGCCAGCGGCATTTCCAGCTGACCTCCTTTCCTCCTAAAAATTACATGGCTGTTGCCTGGTGGTTGTGGGGAACTTACTTAGGACATATCCAGACTGCCACAATTTCCATTCTTCAGTTCCTCAAAGGCAATTTGGAGGTTATCTGAGATTGTCTTCTCTTTTGCCAACTTCACAATGCTGAACATAAGGAGAAAAAAATAAATAACTCCAGCAGCTGCTCCATGCAAAACGAGTGAAACTGTTTCCCAGACCTCCTCTATATCCTTACATCATGCTGTGTGTATTTGTCTGTATATCAAGAAGAAAAAAAGCTCTCAGGTATTGTAGCAGTAGCCCTGAGCCCTTAGAGGTTGGAGGTCTCAACCATTCTCTTGCAGAAGGGGTGCCTGCGAGGTGTGGTTACAAAAAGTGAGGATGGTGGCCACAGTGGTGTGACTGAGCCTCTGCCTGTTTTTTATGTGCATCACTGTGACGAACCTGACTCCATTACTGCACAGCTAGATTGCACGTCTCTCACGTAGCCTCAGAATGCTGTATATTCCCTTATAAGGGCATGACTTGTATTTCCCTATTCTCTTTGTACTCACTCCCCCGCCCTGATAGAACTGCTGAATAAAAGGAGGTGGGGGCGTGGCACCAGGAGGCAGTACCAGCAACCTCCTGAGATGTGGCGTCTCTCACCACAAAAGAATCCTGTACCTACCGTTGTTTTTTCGACCTCACCCTTGCGAGGGAATCGTTGGCTCATTCCCCCCCAGGGAATCCCATAGACCGAAGGGCGAAGGACTGGTCGCGTGACGCGACAACTGGGGGCTCGTCCGGGATCCCTTCGGTCTCACAGTGTGATCTCTGTCTAGAGGTGCACTGCCTTCACTCTCGTTACTACGCACCTGGCAAAGGCTCTGCAATCGTAAGTAATGGGCTCCCCACTCTCCAAAGTTTCGTCAGTTCATAGGGACGAACTTTATGATTTAGTGAAGAAGGCTAACTCTTGTCAAAAGGCTAACGGTACGACCATCTTTCCCATTTCAAAAAAATCGGTGACTCAACTCCTACTGTACATGGAGAGACATTGCCCTGTCTATCCTTCAGAGGGGTCGCTCAAAGCATCCACTTGGGAAAGGATAGGAAAATATTTTCATGATACCCCACGAGCACCCGTGCCTATTCTGACTGCCTGGAAGGCTGTTATGGCGGCCATCAACACTCTTTTCCCTCCCCCGTCTTCCCCGGAGACTTGCCCTTCTCCTCCCGGCCCAAAAACCCCACCCCCTCTTGCCGCCCATCTCGATGCTGCCTCACCACCACCCCCTCCATACCCAGCCGTTCCTCCTCCCCCTTCAGCTCCAACCCCCGACTCCCCTCAACACCACCCCCTAGGAGGCGCCATCACTGAACTCCTCTCCTCCCCCCTCTCATTGGAAATGGAGAGTCCCTCTGCCTTTCCCATGACCATCGGCCTAGGGGCGGCGGGAGGAAATTTGTATAACAATATTGAACTTAAGGTTTTGAAACAAATCAAAGATGCTGTAACCACCTACGGCTTGCACTCTCCTTTTACTAGGGGAGTTTTAGACTCTTTAGTTACTGCTAACACTGTTATGTTATTGTATGATTGGAAAATGCTTTTTTCTATGCTTATGACACCGGCGCCGACGTCTCTGTCATTCGTTCCGCTGAATGGCCCTCCTCCTGGCCTATTGCCGAAGCCTCCTCGGTGCAAGGAGTAGGCGGAGCACAGGCCGCTAAGGTCAGCTCTCATTGGCTTTCTGCTGTGACTGCTCATTCTCATATTACAGCTTATCTAAAGCCTTATATCTTGCCTTTGCACTGTAACCTATGGGGCCGTGACTTGCTTTCACAGTTCCACGCTTTTATTCAACTTCCCTAATGGCTTTACAGGACCCTTTAGGGTCTCTCTCTCTCTCTCTCAAAACCTCTGTGCCGGTATGGGTTGATCAATGGCCACTCACCAAAGAGAAACTGGACGCCTTACATATTTTGGTCCAACAGCAGTTAATTGAAGGCCATATCGAACCCTCCACCAGCCCATACAATACTCCGGTATTTGTCATCGAAAAGAAGTCTGGCAAATGGCGCCTCCTACAGGATCTTAGGGCTATCAACACCATCCTTCAGCCCATGGGACCTTTGCAGTGTGGACTTCCCAACCCCAACTTGATTCCGGAAGGACACGACCTTATTGTAATAGACCTCAAGGATTGTTTTTTTTCCATACCTTTGGCACAAAAGGACAGAATTATTTTCGCATTTACGATACCGGAACTTAACAATTCAAAGCCTACTGCTCGGTACCAGTGGAAGGTCCTCCCACAAGGCATGTTGAACTCACCCACAATGTGCCAATTTTTTGTCGATAAAGCATTGCAACCCTATAGATCCCAATTTCCGCATTTTCTTGTGTATCATTATATGGATGACATTTTAGTCGCTGCTGAGGGCCCGAAAGGGACAGTTCAAAAAACTTTTCCTATTCTTTTAGCCACCCTAGCAACGGCAGGGTTGCACGTTGCACCAGAAAAGGTCCAGTCTCGTTATCCAATGCAATATCTAGGCCACAAAGTTTTAGCCTCCACGGCTGCCCCACTTCTACCTATGCTCACGCTTCCCCAGCCGACCACCTTGGTCCAATTACAACAATGTCTGGGGGTCATTAACTGGGCCCGCGCATACCTCGCTTTAACTACACCCATGTTATCACCTTTATTCCAAGCGTTAGTGGGTTTGACAAACCCAGCTGACAAGGTGTACCTTACAGAACAACAATTGCATGCCCTCCAACAGGTCAATGCCGTCCTTACGACCCAATGGGTGGACCGTGCGCTCACTGACAAACCACCCTCTCTTGCCATTCTTTCAACACATCAATTATTAACTGCCATCATTGTCCAAACGTCTGATAACAAACATCTACATATTTTAGAATGGCTACACTTGCCACACACACCTAAGACATCCATCATCACCAGAGCAGCACAAATGGCCTCTCTTGTTGAGAAAGGCCGGAAGAGGATTAGAGCCCTAATGGGACTGGATGTTTCCACCCTGTACATTCCCCTTAAGGTTACTCAATGGGAACCCCTCCTACAAAACTCCACTGCACTGCAGGATGCCTTGGAGGACTGGTGTGGCCAGGTGTCATGCCATCTTCCCCCTGATCCTCGATTGCAACTGTTGCGAACAGTACCCTTCACACTAACCTCGCCGTTCGTTCAGCAGCCACTCAAGGAAGCCCTCACTGTTTTTACAGACGGCTCCAAAACCATAGGGGCTTGTACATGGCAAAATAATTGCAAATGGCATAAACGCCTAACAGGCCCACAAGCATCTGCCCAACAGGCTGAGTTAGCCGCTTTTCTGTTAGCCTTGTCCCTTTTCCCAGAACAGCCTTTGAATGTTATATTAGATAGTATGTATGTCACTCAAATGGCTGTGGCCATGTTTGATGCATATATTTCCCCTGTTACCCCCCCCTCTCTCATGACGCTTTTTTTGCAGCTTCAAACTCTCCTGAAGGACAGAACATCCCCTTTGTTTGTAGCGCATATTAGAAGCCACCAACAGCTACCCGGTTTCCTGTCCGAAGGCAACCACATGGCAGATGAGGCTTGCAAAATTATGGCCTCTTCCCCTCTTCCTCCGCAGCTTTTAGCAGGGGACAGCCATGCTTATTTCCACCAAAATAAAAAAGCATTGGTGCGCCAATTTGGCATTACATATCAAGAAGCTACCGCCATTCTTCAACAATGTCCAACCTGCAGTTTGCAGGCAAAGTGCATCCCTGAGGGAGTTAATCCCAGGGGTATCCAAGCTTGTGACACATGGCAGATGGATGTCACTCATTATCCCTCTTTTGCACCTTGGAAGTATATCCATGTATCTGTGGATACTTATTCGGGATTCATCCTGGCAACTTTGCAAAGAGGAGAAGCCACGAAAAACGTAATCAATCATTGTATTCGCACTTTCGTCACATCGGGATGTCCCAAAACTTTGAAAACTGACAATGGCCCTGCTTACGTCAGCACTCCCTTTGCTGAGTTTTGCCGTAAGTGGTCCATTACCCACAGATTTGGTATACCATTCAACAGCCAAGGTCAGGCTATTGTGGAAAGGGCTAACCAGACCCTAAAGAATGCCCTTGATCGGCAAACGGGGAAAAAGGCCTTAGGCCCCCCGAGCCTCCCGATGTTACAAAATATCCTTAATCTCACCTTGTTTACCTTGAATTTCCTTAATCTTACCGGTACCCCCCCTGCTACGGCCGCATCTCGACACTTTTCTAAGCCAGTAGTTCCCTCTTCCCGTCCCCTTGTTTATTTTAGGCAACTGCCCAGCCCTGAGTGGAAAGGCCCTGCGCAACTCGTCACCTGGGGAAAAGGCTACGCTGCTGTGCAACTTCCTGATCGAGTGCTCTGGGTTCCTGCTCGCTGTATCCGGCCATATCATGGGCAGCCTCCTGACAAGCACCTCCTTGATCCTCCTTCTCTGTTATCTCTCTTCCATCTTTGCTCCCCTCACAACGAACCCTAAAACAACCTCTCTCATTCGAACCCATCGTTTACGCTACCCTGCCACCATCGGCCGCAGCTCAGCATCCAACGCCATGGAATGTCTTCAACGCTCTCCCATCAAAAGAAAAGGCACCTTCTGGCGCTGGTTTCGCAACAACACTCTTCTCCAAGATGGCGATTCCTACTCCATCACTTATCACTTTCGCCAAACTACCCTTGCTATCACCAACGTACAGTTGACCGATCTAGGACAATATCACTGTGAAATAACAAAATTAATTAAGGGGTTCGCCACCTCATCTCGCCTTACGCTCACCTTGTTTCAACTCTCCCTTCCTGAGCCCGCCCGTTGGCAGGGACGACGCCTGCTGGCATCCGACGCCCAGGAATCGCATCGCCCTTACAATATCACCTGGACAATCCGCGATGCCTTGGGTCAGATCCTGAATACCTCCTTTTGTTATAGCCCAATTGTATCTTGCTTCCCTAACCTGTATTTTGATTTTTCAGAAATGCTTTTAGGGGTGACAGCCTACAGGAAGCTAGACGGCTTCCCACAGCCCACCCACTCCATCGTTAAAAGCCATCCCCTCTACGTGTGCCCAGGACATGACACCCGCCCTGACCACGTGCACGACTGCAGAGGCTTAGCAGATTATTTTTGCAAGTCTTGGTCCTGCGTTTCCACCGGCCACATCTACTGGACCCCTCCGTATAAGACCGATTACATCACTCTCACTCGGTTGAGAGAGGACATTGAGTGCACCGCGACCAGAAAGGGTGCGGCAGGACAGGGGGGTTGGAATAAATGTAATCCGGTTATTGTACAATTCACTGCTGCAGGAAAAGCTCAGGGGAATGCCTGGGACTCAGGTGTAAAATGGGGAGGTCGCATATATCCCGGATGGCCCGCATATCATTATGGCAACATATTCTACATTCAACGACAGGTCACCCTCCCTCAGTCCCCACCTGTTGGGCCCAATGCCGACGACATTCACTCCACCTTTCTTAAACCCCTCACCAAACAAGAAAACCCCCTTGTCTCTCTTCTTAACTCCTCCTTTTCCCTTGTTCACACCGCTTCTAACACATCTCGATGTTGGCTTTGTTTGTCTTCCTCTCCACCATTCTATGAAGCAGTCGGTTCTCCCGACCCTGTCCGAAACTCTACCTCAGCCTCCTCCTGCCGCTGGCAAAACACCACGTTGACTATCACCTCTATAATAGGGCAGGGCTGCTGCCTTGGCCGTGTTCCTGCTAACTATACTCAATATTGCCTTAATTCTTCTCATGATCACTGTACCCTCTATCTTCCAAAAAATCGCTTGAACATCTACGGTTACACCGGCAATGGTGGCTACGGTGTACTCTACACTACCTCTGGTAATATCTCTGCCCGATTGACAGGGCAATACTTTATCCCTGGGAACAACTCTGTTTGGGCATGTTCTTCTGGCCTCACCGCATGTGTATATGGTGATACTTTGTTACGAACTAACGCCTTTTGTATTCAGGTGCTCCTACTCCCCAAAATCTCTATCTATTCCCCTGACGAACTTATCTCCATTTTAGAACCCCCTCATTACCCCCTCAAAGCTAAGCGCGAAGTAGTGACTGCTGTAACTTTATCAGTCCTACTGGGCTTAGGTGCGGCCGGAGCCGCCACCGGTGTGTCAGCCCTTGTTGTCAATGATCAGAACCTGCGTCACCTTAGTGCTATCATTGACACTGACCTTCGCGCCATCGAACAATCTATTGTGGCGCTACAAGATTCCCTTACCTCTCTATCCGAAGTGGTTTTGCAAAATCGTAGGGGTCTCGACCTTCTGTTCCTCAAACAAGGGGGACTGTGTGTTGCTCTAAAGGAAGACTGCTGTTTTTATGCCGACAACTCAGGAGTAGTATTGGACTCTATGAAAGAGCTCAATTCCCGTTTAAAAACAAGGGAATTGGAGCGCCAACAGTCCATGTCATGGTATCAAAATATGTTTAGCATTTCTCCATGGCTAACCACACTGTTGTCCACTCTGTTGGGGCCCCTCCTGTTATTGATTCTCGTATGCACCATAGGCCCCTGTGTGCTGGGTCGCGTTCTCCGCTTCTTAAAGCAGAGACTTCATACATTGGACTCAGAGGTATCTGAGACAAAGCTTGCTGTTCAACACCTGGTCACTGCTGTAGGTATGGAGAAAACACCACTCTTGGGATGGTCCTCTGATAGTGAATCGGAAATGGACAAGGACCCCCAGTCACACTACCCCCCGAGAGAGGACGCTGGGATGGGTCTCCTTGGACTGAAGAGTCCCTGGCTCCCCGACCCAGACCCTCTGGGGGGAGGACAAAATTAAATAAAAAAGGTGGAAATGTGACGAACCTGACTCCATTACTGCACAGCTAGATTGCACGTCTCTCACGTAGCCTCAGAATGCTGTATATTCCCTTATAAGGGCATGACTTGTATTTCCCTATTCTCTTTGTACTCACTCCCCCGCCCTGATAGAACTGCTGAATAAAAGGAGGTGGGGGCGTGGCACCAGGAGGCAGTACCAGCAACCTCCTGAGATGTGGCGTCTCTCACCACAAAAGAATCCTGTACCTACCGTTGTTTTTTCGACCTCACCCTTGCGAGGGAATCGTTGGCTCATTCCCCCCCAGGGAATCCCATAGACCGAAGGGCGAAGGACTGGTCGCGCGACGCGACACATCACCATCTTGACTTTTTCAGTCATACTTACAGACACCTCTTCCTCGAAATCCTATAGTCTTTAAATAACTTGGCCCCGCCTTTCTCCCTTGGTATGGCTGAAGTTAGACCAAGATCACAAGTTATAATTTTAAAAAATCACTTCATTTAAAAAAAGGAAAAAAGAAGGAAAAATCCCTTTTGCTGTTTTAAGTAGTCACATGGAAAAAAAATCAAGGTGGAAAGAAATCAACATATAGCACTGCTTAGAGACAGCATCTTATAGAATGCTACAAAGGAGAAGATAAGTTTGGGGTAGATCACAGGACAGAATGGATCTATGGATGTAGGACAGTCTGCTGCATAGATAACCCATACACAATAATTGAGCTTGAACAAATGATATACAGTAAAGATCAGAAATAATAACAAACTTGACTAAGAGAAAATAAAGAATAAACTTAGCACAATGTTAAGTAGGCATTTAACCCTATCTACCCAATAAAAAATTACTGTGAATCAGAAGTTCCTTTCTGATTCAGTTTTACTTATACTTGGTTTATAAAAAAAAACGTTCTGGAAATTCCAAACTTAACATTAATGTTGGAGGAGAATCTTAACTCTTTTGTGCTCCTTTCCCCCTGTAGTTTATACTCACAAAGTTTTTGCTCTGCAGAAGGGGAGGGGGGAATGTAACTTGCTATGTTCTACCAACCATACCTCAGGTAACATCTTCCCTCAGGAAGCTTTTTTGCTCAAGACACTGGCATATTAGTTATCTGGGATGAGAAATTGGGAGGGGGTTAACCTTCTAACAAGTACTAAAGTGAAGACAAAATACAGTTTACTTTAACAAAGCACTTTGCATCATCCACAATCTCCATTAGCACTTCGGTGCTAAATTTAGGTTTCTATGCATGTGTACCACCTCTGCAGAAACAGAAGAGCTAAGTTCCATCAGCATACTCCACTGGTTTGAATGACCTCTCCTAATGATTTCATGTGGATACTGAACAGCATACTGGGTAAGATGAAGCCAATATCCAGGATTACATTCGGAATACCGTCTGACAGGAGATACCCACAATGGGCCTGTAAAATGTTATTCCCCAATGCCCAGGTGGTCCAGAAGGAAACCATAGTCAATGGTTTCAAAAGCAGATGAGAGCTCCAGGACAACTACAGTAGTAGGGTTACATTCCGCCCATGCAGTTTTTGATTCAGGCTATTAACCAGAACAAACAAAGCATTCTTATCCCATATCCTGGCTGCAAATCCAACTGAAATGGTTCCAGATGAACAGTACTCTCCTGATGTGACTGGAGTTGCAAAACAGCCACCTTTCTCAATTACCTCAAGCCAGAAGTGTTACATTTGAGACCAGCCAGCAATTTCAGGGTTTCTTTAATTATGGTGGTTTGTAAGGACACACCCTTCATTAATTATCAAACAGAAGATACAAAAGTTCAGTATGCAGGTGGTAACCCTCACCTCCCAGAATACTCTTGAGATCCACAAACTGAAAATAATAGAAAACAACAGGACATACAGTTGCTCTGGTTGTGTCATCTTTTTGTTTTGCCTTCAAGTCAGACTTGACTTCTGACAACTACATGGATGAGTTCATGTCGTTTTCTAGATAGTTTTAGAAGTGGTTTGCCATTGCTTTCCTTCCAGAACTGAGAGAATGATTGGCCCCAAGTCACCCAGTTAACTTCCTTGACTAAGTCAGAAGTAGAATTCAAGTCTCCCCACTCCTACTCAGTGCCTTAACTGCTAGGCTAAACTGGCTCTCATTAACATCCTTACTCTGTAAGAATATTGAGTCCAAGTTGAAGCAAATCTGAGCAACTTTATCCATAAAGAATGTCACAAATTATTCACAGTAAACCACCATCTGTTTCAGCTGCTCTTCCAGCATTTTTGTGGTAGATATGCTGTTCAGTATAGAAAAACAGGGCTGTTCTATTCTGTGCAGACACAACAGAGGTGGGCAGTGTGACTATTCCTCATTGCATCCCTCCTATGGAACATTGCTTCAAATGGGGTTTAGCCTGTGCTTAATCTTATTCACTGGAAAATTTCCTCCATTTGCCTCTTCTTTGTCATCCTCAGTTCCCCCTTAAACCCAGGGACTGCTGACAACTTCCGAAGAGTTGGTTGGACAGGAAATTCTTAACCCTCCCCAACTATGTTATTCTTAAAAAATTAGTCACTTCCTTTTTAAAACTATAAAATAACCTAGGTTTTCACTTAGTATGAATGGATAGACACTCGGCACATGCCCTAATGATCTCTTACCTTTTAATATTTCACTTGGCTAATTGTGCATTTTGTTCCTGGTAGTTCTGAAATAATCATATCAGGTTTTTCTGGCATATCATCCTACTGTAAAGACTGACAATTTAGAAAGGAAGACCTTCCCTTCTACAGGAAGGAGGAGATGGGCGGTGACAAATTTTATAAATAAATGATAAATAAATAAGGTCTTCCTTCCTGCTCTTAATTGTCCAGATCAAAATTCCTCCTCTGAAATTAGTGTTTGGTGTCTAGGATTTACACAGCAGTGTGTTTAAAAGCTTGTGGATCAGTGGACCAAGTTTATGAAGTGTGTGATGCTGTGAAGCCCTTTTTGTTCTCTGCATTCCTATTCCAATATTTCTGTCCCTATTATTTCTAAATTTCAGGTAAATAAATAGGATAAATTTAAAACACTTTCAGATAAGGACACATGGAGTAAAATGCCCAGTGAAAACCAAGGGAGCTGCTGGGATGCTCACTAAAAATAATGAGAGCTGAGAAATCCTATTGGTATGGCTGGGCTCCATTGCAATAAATGCCAGGCAGAAAGAGAGATAGATTCTGAAGTTGTTGCTAGGTAACAGACTGAGCAGATGCCTCAAAGGACACATGCACCACCATAGGCTTAAAATAGGCCATAAATTTGTATTTTTAATAAAAACTACAAACCTAGCATACTATTACTAAGGCAAAGCACAGAGTAGGCATTCTCCTTGACCTACCTCTGGATGCAGTTTTCCAAAGATACAATACAGACTGAGAAGCTGGTTGGCCAACTCGTATCCCAGCAAGGTTATGAAGGAAAGTACTTGTAAAAACCTGTCAATATGCTCTTGTTATACATCAAAAGGCAAACTCCTCTGATATAGCCCATTTGAGAAAGAAGCTAATTCTTTCTATGTCAAGACTGACACAGCTCACCCTCTTTCCTAAGATTACCACACACTTACATGCTCCCCAGCCAATTTCCAGTTAGAATGACAAAACGTGACAATTTCTCTACTCCTTACCATAGGACCATCAATGTGGCCTCATAATAATGAGAGCAGTGTTGAATCAGGGCCATGATCCATCTAGCTGGCTGGTTAGATGCCAAGAGGCAGCCAGTGAGCAAGACAATGACACTCAGCTCCAAACAACATATTACAAACTATAAAAATATGATTTACAGTAAAAATGAACAGAATGACACTTCCTCGAGAAGTAAGAAGAGGGCCTACATATCACATGGGAGAATAATACTCCATATAGAACTAGCATTAGGATACAAGACAAGAGATAGATATTACCAATACTAGAGACCAAGTTGAGGCATAAAAAAAAATAGTTGGATTTCATCTTGCATCTGTATCACTGTGGTATGGTCAGTTGTTACTGGTTAGTAGCTATCTGAGATTAGATGGATGTCTGTAAGCAAGTACTGGCTTATCTCCCATCACTGCTACCACCCACCACCACCACCACCATTTCAAGGTTTATGAAAAGAAAGTATCCTTCTCCAGAAGATAGTTGAACTTCACTGATGATACTGTGATGAGCTTTCGGGCTGAATGGCCATGATCTAGTTTTATTTTGGTCTGAGTTTCACCAGGAATTGTGGCTGGCATCTTCAGAAGCAGAGTGAGCTGCTTTGTGGTATACCTTTTGGTAGCTCACAGGTGTGAAGGACTACAATAATGCAGCTGGTTCTCAGGAAGAACATTCCAAAGAGGGGGGCAGGACAACAGACAACAGGAAAACAAAGAGATTCAGAGTAGCCATGCCCTAGAGCCCTCCAGGTTATTTCCCTTTAGGTTAGAGTGGAGTAGGTTTAGTCTGGCACGATTCTGTCCATACGGTATGAGCAAATAAAGAACTGAAGTTTAGTTGAATTGCTTCCTTATTGTTCTTGGGCTAGGCCTGGCATCAGGCAACTGAAATGGGCTGACTGGGTTCTTGTATAGTATTTGAAACTAGCAAGCTGTCCTCTGATTGGGAATCCACTATGCCTAGCAGTATCCTGGCTCAAAAACAGTCCAATCAGCAACCAGCTGTCTTGGAATTTTCCAAAATAAATGGATCAGAAGCCCACTTACACAAAGAACCAATCATCAGCCAGGCTCAAAGACAGACCAATCAGGAACCTATACTTTTGGAATTTCTTCAAAATGAACCAATCAGACAAAGAACCAATCAGGACTTACTTGGACCCATGTGACATGTCTTTCTTGGACTCCCATGACATGGACCAATCAGAGGGCAGCTTGTCAGTTTCAAATACTGTACAAGAGCACAGTCAGCCCATTTCAGTTGCCTGCTAGCTGCTGAGAAGTACACTACCAAACAGCTCACCCTGCCTCTGAAGATGCCAGCCACAGCTGCTGGCAAAATGTCAGACCAAAATAAAACTAGACCATGGCTATTCAGCCTGAAAGCTCATCACTGCTTCAATTGATGCCAGCCGTGAAAGCCTACAGGAGTATATTCACTGATGATACATTTACATTGCTTTAGCTGGGAATGGTGGGTGATAAGTGCACTTTGTTGTTTTCTTTTCACCATCTGTCTTCTGTAGATTTAATGTTATTTAATCTATTGCTTTTACATCCCATCTTTTTTTCCTAAGCGGTCAAGGAAGTGTTCATGGGGATCTCCCATAATTTATTCCCAACCGTAACAACATCCCTGTAAGGTAAATTTGGCTTAGAAATAATCTGATTCAAGGTCACCCAACCAATTTGATGCTAGAGAAGGGACTTGAACAAAGACATGATGAGATATAGAAAACATTCTGCATCAGTGGAACTCAAAAACAGTTTTCCAGCACTTACAGAAGAAACAGGAAGTGAGTCTTCAGGGAATGAAAAAAAAGATACTGCTTCTCTGAAAGGAGAGGGATGCAGCTGTACCCTGTGAGGGACAAAGAAAAGTGTTATTGTAGTTGAAGACTTATTATGATGAAGAATAGAAAGAAACATAACCTGACTGGACCCATCAGCTTGTGAAATGCGCTGTCTCCCAAGAACAAGGATTTGACTCTTCCTGCTAATCCATATAGGGACAAATGATAGAAAAGACAAACAAAACCTATTAGTCATTTCATCATGGACTCTGAAGATCTAGGAAGAAAACTCAAAAACCTGGAGGCTCAGGTGGTGTTCTCATCTATCCTTCTGGCCCATGGAAGAGGGTTGGAAAGAACTAAAAGATTTGTTATCTTAGACCTGATCCTCACCAATGAGAATTGGAGAAGTGAAGGCGACTGGGACCTTGGAGAAAAGTGATTACATTATCCTTGAATCTGTGATACTCAGAGATGGGGGAACTGGGAAAAGTCAGAGATGCATATGGAATTTAGAAGTACGGATTTTGATGAACTCTGAGGGGAGGTATGTTGGATCTAAGCACTTGAAATCCTGAAGGAGAAAAGTGACCCAGAAGCATGGAAATTCTACAAAATGAGATACTGAAGGTGCAACCACAACAATCCCTACAAGAAGAAAAAAATGGAGGACTCTAAAGAGGCTAGTGTGGATACATGCAGAGCTCTCTAAAATGCTGAAGAGAAAAAGGGTCAAGTATAGGATATGGAAGGAGGGGAACATAACCAAAGAGGAATACATGGAATTGGGTCAGAAAGGCTAACGCCTAGAATGATCTGAGGCTTGAGATAGCTACCAGAAACAACAAAATAGGGGTAAGAAGTAAAAAGAATGCCAAAGAGAGGGCAGGTTCATTGTGAGAAGAAAATGGTGAAGTAGTAATGAGTGATGGTGAGAAGGCCATACTTCTGAACCCCTATATTACACGTGTCTTCTCTCAGTAGGGAAATGGAACCTGAGCTGATCATGGTTATGCCACTGGGGAAAGGAGGAACTGCTGCTTAAAACAGACAAGCTAATTTGAATGAATTCAAATCTCCATGGCTAGATGAATCACACCCCAGGGTACTGAAGGAATTAGCGGAGGTGATACTGAACCATTTGCTGTAATTTTTGAGAACTCCTGGAGGATGGGTGAGGTCCTAGAAGACTCATGAGGGCAAATTACACCCTTATTTTCAAAAAGGGGAACTAGGAGGACCCAGGAAAGTATAGTCCTATCAGCTTGATGTCTATAGTGGGCAAGGTCCCAACAGATTATCAAGCAGCATGTTTGAAAGCACTTGGATAAGCATGCTAATGGTAGCAGAAGCCAGCTTGGGCTTATTTCAAACAAACTGTGCCAGATGAAGCTTTAGCTCCTTCTTTGATAGAATTAGTAGTTTAGTAAATCAGGGAAATGCCATAGATATAGCATGTCTGGACCACTGCAACACAGTGTCTCATGATAATTCTCCTTCATAAAATGGTGAAATGTGTGCTAGATGATACCACTGTTACATGGACTCACAGTTGGCTAAATGACTGCACCCAAAGAAAGCTCATTAATGGCTTCAGTGTGGAGGGATGTTTTAAATAGAGTGTCATAGTGTCAAATTGTTCAACAATTTTATCAGTGACTTGGATGGGGGACTTGAGGGGACACTTAAAAAGCTTGAACATGGCACAAAACTGGCTATTACTTAGGAGAAACACAGTAGATTCAAAAAAGATCTAAATAAACTTAAACGATGGTTTGAGATGAATAGGGTAGAATTTAATAGGGAGACATTTGGAGTTCTACATCAGGATAGGAAGAATGTAAGGTCCAAGTATACAATGGGGGAGACCTGGCTTTGCAGAAATACATGAGAAAAGGATCTTGGCCAATCCCCTGACTGTATGAGTTGCCAGCCAGTGGAATATGCTGCTACATCATGTGGTGAATTCTCCTTTGCTAGATGCCTTCAAACAGAAGCTGGATACCCTATTGGATCCTGCACTGAGCAGGGAATTGGACTAGGTGACTTCAGTGATCATTCCAGCTCTATGTTCTAGAGGTGGAAAGGGAATGAAAAATGCTGCAAGTTAGTGAGTGGCTACACAATTAGTGAGAATGGGAAAAATGTGTTTCCGAGGATCATGCTTTGATGACTGACTGCTGACCTGAGATGGTTGCCCATCAAAAGGATGCACCAACGTGTTTGGCATGCTTGATTAGAAAGGCTTTAAACTGAATCTTGTGGCACTGGAAATGAACATCCCTAAGATAAGGATTTCAGACTCATGCACTGTAGAAAGAAATGGGAGTGCTGTTACAATAATTCATACAGATTGTATGAATATGAAGGCAAATTGCCAAGCATTATCCTTCTACAAGTTCAGTACTAGTCTCATACACTTCAACATTTTTATTAGTGAATTGGTTGAAGAGTTGGAATGGATGCTTATCAGATTTTCATACATGATAACTAATATCCTAGAATAAAAACAATGGTGGTAGTATTGAGAAATGAGCAGTAAATGACAGAATGAAATTTAACCAATCAAACACCAAGTTCTTCACTTAGGAAATAGAAATCAAATATACTGGTATAAGATGAGAATACCTAGCTTGGCCATAACGCTCACGAGAAAGACCTTGGAATGGTAGTTGTTGCCAGCTGAAAATGAGCCAGCAGTGTGATGCGGCTGCAAAAAGGCAAATGCAAGTCTAGGCTGCATCGACGGAAATAGTTTCCAAATAATGGAAAATAATGGTTCCATTCATTCTGCCTGGTCACAACTCACAGTACTGTGTTCAGTTCCAGGTTGCACAGGTGAGAAGGGTTTAGACAAACTGGACCAATTCAGAGAACAGCAGCAAGAATAATAAGGGAGCTAGAAACTAGGATTGAAGGAACTGGGCATGCTTAGTCTTGAAAAGAGAAATGTTAGCACTCTTAAAATACCTGAAGGAATGTTACACAAAAGAAAATTAAGACTCTATCATCCCAGACTGCAAGTCACAGTATACAGATTCAAGGAAGATTCTAACTGAATATTAGAAAAAAAAATCCTAACAGTAAGAGCAGCAGAGAAACAACTGAAAGAATTGGTGGATCCCCTTCACTGGATGTGTTCAGGTGAAAGCTGGGAGCCATTTGTCAGGGAAGATTTAATTTGACTTCCTGCATTGAATAAAGGGTTGGATTTGATACTTTCAGTGGACCCTTCCAGATCTCTGAATCTATGATTTTATCATTCCCTTTCCTAAAGATCCCATGCAGAGTAATCAAAAGTTTGAAACTTCAAATGTCATTCAAGCCTCCCAGCTAAGCCGCTCATTCTAAGCCACTCATTTAAAAAGCTTTGTTTTCTGTTTTGCATTGCTTGTCTATGTGTCTATATGAGCACTCACGCTTCATTTAACTTTCCTTTTTCTCTTTATTTCTTATTTTGAATTGGACTTAGTTGAATCGTATTTAGTTGGATTCCCCTAACTAAAATCATAAATTTGTTCTATTTTTTGCTATTGCTTATAAAATCGCTTTGAATACTTTCATTCTGTATGCTTTATCTGGGTTTGTCAATAGAAACACTTTAAGAATGTTAAATGAGTTTAATTCATGAAGTGCATTTTCATCTATGTTTACAGAATTCTTATTTGATATGTATCAAGAAGTAACTCAGTTTTGACCCACGCTCCTGAGTATGTTTCATAATCTAGTTAACTCAGGTCCTAACACACACACTTAAGATGAGAACTGGTCAGTCACAGTGTATCATTGCAGTGGGAATCATTTAAAAAAAAAATCTCTACATCTCCACAAGATGCTGTGACTAGCGTAACCAATGGGTGGCTGATCATAAGGGTCACTCTAACTTAAAAATAACCATGTCAATCTTTAAATCCATTATTAGACTCCCACCCCTTCACAGCATGGTGTTTTATGAAAAGAATTGGGGATTTGTGTATATTCACTCCATGTCTGAGTACAGTATCTGCTGCATGCTGAAGAAACAGATCTGAACTAGAGGTCTATGGACACCAACATCAGAACACTGAGTTCATGCTATCCGCTCCAAATGTGGCAATTGAATGTGGTTCCAAAATGCCCTGCTCTGGCTACCAGTCAGCGTTTTGGCCAATGTACACTTCCATTCTCAAAGGAGGAGGCTTTTTTGCAGTTGTGTCCCAATTGTTCAGTGCTGTCACCAAAGAAGCTTGACTGCTGTTGATCCTTCAGTAAGCTAAGAACTTCTTGTCTGCCCAGGCATTTAGAGATTTTGCTTTCTATGTTTCAGCCTGTTTCCATTCTGCTTCATTTGTTTCCATATTTAGTTTAGGGTTTTTTCCCCCCTTTGAATGGGTTTTGAGGTATTTAAGAAATATCCTAAATATACAACGATAGTGTATTGTGAATTCATTGAGACACATTTGGTCACACACAGTTGATATCAATTTTTACAAGCTGTTGGTCCTTATTCTCCTAAAATATGCGAGACTGCTTAATGAAAATAAATCCACATATATTTCTTAACTAGTGCAATTTTTAAAACTATTTTTTATTATTCATGCCAAGCTCCTTTTAATAGTACTGTATTCAGTTTCAACTTCAGTCTTGCTATTTTTCTAGTTCAGTCACTGAAATTATAATAGTCAAGTCAGTTAGTGTTCTGTCATCTTTAAGATCTGAGAAAAGCACAAAATTATATTACCCAAATTTTACCCTTTTCACTTGGGAAGCAGAAAGGATTTCTTCAGCTCTTCAGCACCGCAAATCATCTTTTTTTCATGAAAAAGGAGGATGAGATTCTCCATTTCAGGCAACACATCATCCAACTGATGGGAACAACACTCATCTTTAAGTGGGAAAATATGATCTGTTAGTGGATTCCATTAAAGGATATGAGACACACACACACCCCAAATTAAATAGCCAGTATGTGTATACCCTTATTTTGTTATTCTTTCTTATTATACTGACATTCTAACAGAAATGGGTAGTTCTGCAAATCCAGATTTACTTGGGAAGTCTACCAAACCTACTCCTCCATTCTAGTTTGTTCTAGTGGTTAAGACACCAGGCTAGAAACCAGGAGTCTGTGAGTTCTAGTCCTGCCTTAGGCATGAAAGCTGGCTGGGTGACCTTGGGCCAGTCCCCCTTTCTCAGCCCAACTCACCTCACAGGGTTGTTGTTGTGGGGAAAAGAGGAGGAGGAAGGAGTATTAGATATGTTTGCCACCTTGAGTTATTTATAGCAATAATAAAGGCGGGATAAAAAAGTCTTTTTAAAAAATGTTCTAGTTCCATTAGCAGATGCTTTAGTTTCAACATCTGAAAAAAGAACATCCCCTGATGTTGTAAGCCCAAGTCAAACATGTCCTGATAGCTCTGACATTGATTGGATGTTCACAGCATTATGTCACATTAGAAAGTGACCCTTCAATTCTGTATAGAAAACCAACAATTCCTTTGAGATCTGCTGGATTCCAAGTAAATCTGATTTTCTTTCAGCAGAATTTAACAGTATATTTCCTTTACAACTTGAACATCACATGATTCTAAATTTATTTTCAGTTGCTGCATGTTTATGTGCACTATTTTCCATTACACTTTCTCTCATTGATGTACTTCTATTCTCTGTAACAGCATGAGAAATTAACTCCAGGCATGGCTGTTCACTTGGTTAGTGTAATGCAATAATTAGAATGATTCATCCGGTGGAGTTGTTTGGATCTCGGCAATCTAATATTTATATCTTTAGTTAGATATAAATACAGCTATAGATATATGACCAGTCATAATCAGAGCTATTTACTGAAAATCAGGTACCAATTTTCCCCCATTACACAAGAGGCAGGGCTATAACCCAGAACACAGCTGCAGTTAAGTTCTGACCACTTCCACAAAAGATGTGGTAGAAACATTCTGGTCATTCTCCTATAATGGAATGCCATTAAATTATTTATTCTTGATTTATTACATTTGTAACCCACCTTTCATGAAAAACAGATCATGACAACATATACAGCTATAACAAAATGGCCCTATAATTTCAGTTCAGTTACAAAATAGCGATGGTCATTCAATCAGCTTCATGGCTCAGCAGCAATTTGACTGCTGACAAATGAAGCGCTTGAACTCTGAGTCACTGGGACTCAGGTGGCATATAAATTTAATAAATGATAGATAGATAGATTCAAACAACCTAAGAGACGGCTTTATACATGGACTTCACCAGATGGACAACACCGAAATCAGATTGACTACATCCTTTGCAGCCAAAGGTGGTGGACATCTATACAGTCGGTAAAAACAAGACCTGGAGCTGAATGTAGTTCAGATCACAAACTTATTGCACAATTTAGGATCAGACTAAAGAGATTAGGGAAGACCCACAGATCAACTAGATATGAGCTCACTAATATTCCTAAAGAATATGCAGTGGAGGTGAAGAATAGATTAAAGGGACTGGACTTAGTAGATAGGGTCCCAGAAGAACTATGGACAGAAGTTTGCAACATTGTTCAGGAGGCGGCAACAAAATACATCCCAAAGAAAGAGAAAACCAAGAAGGCAAAATGGCTGTCTGCTGAGACACTAGAAGTAGCCCAAGAAAGAAGGAAAGCAAAAGGCAACAATGATAGGGGGAGATGCACAAGCTGGGTTTAGAAAAGGCAGAGGAACTAGGGACCAAATTGCCAATATCCACTGGATCATGGAAAAAACCAGGGAGTTTCAGAAAAACATCTATTTCTGTTTATTGACTATTCTAAAGCCTTTGACTGTGTGGACCATAACAAACTGTGGCAAGTTCTTAGTGGTATGGGGATACCAAGTCATCTTATATGCCTCCTGAAGAATCTGTATAACGACCAAGTAGCAACAGTAAGAACAGACCACAGAACAACAGGCTGGTTTAAGATTGGGAAAGGAGTACGGCAGGGCTGTATACTCTCACCCTACCTATTCAACTTATACACAAAACACATCATGCGACATGCTGGGCTTGAGGAATCCAAGGCTGGAGTTAAAATCTCTGGAAGAAACATTAACAATCTCAGATATGCAGATGATACCACTTTGATGGCTGAAAGTGAAGAGGAACTGAGGAGCCTTATGATGAAGGTGAAAGAAGAAAGTGCAAAAGCTGGCTTGCAGCTAAACCTCAAAAAAACCAAGATTATGGCAACCAGCTTGATTGATAACTGGCAAATAGAGGGAGAAAATGTAGAAGCAGTGAAAGACTTTGTATTTCTAGGTGCAAAGATTACTGCAGATGCTGACTGCAGTCAGGAAATCAGAAGACGTTTAATCCTTGGAAGAAGAGCAATGACAAATCTCAATAAAATAGTTAAGAGCAGAGACATCACACTGACAACAAAGGTTGGCATAGTTAAAGCAATGGTATTCCCAGTAGTAACATATGGCTGTGAGAGCTGGACCATGAGGAAGGCTGAAAGAAGGAAGATAGATGCTTTGGAACTGTGGTGTTGGAGGAAAATTCTGAGAGTGCCTTGGACTGCAAGAAGATCAAACCAGTCCATACTCCAGGAAATAAAGCCAGACTGCTCACTTGAGGGAATGATATTAAAGGCAAAACTGAAATACTTTGGCCACATAATGAGAAGACAGGACACCCTGGAGAAGATGCTGATGCTAGGGAGAGTGGAAGGCAAAAGGAAGAGGGGCCGACCAAGGGCAAGATGGATGGATGATATTCTAGAAGTGACGGACTCGTCCCTGGGGGAGCTGGGGGTGTTGACGACCGACAGGAAGCTCTGGCGTGGGCTGGTCCATGAAGCCACGAAGAGTCGGAAGCGACTGAACGAACAAACAACAAAGATAGATAGATAGATAATTTCAAAATACAAATCCCCATAGCATAAGCACAAAACTACAAAAACCTTGCTACAAAGTTATATTTGGGTTTATGTGGGTCCTTCTCCTATTATACTAACCAGGTCAGAGTGGCACATACTGACAGTGCTAGAACCTTTGCCTGCTAGCCATTTGGGAACAGGCACGTGCTTGCTTGTTTTATGAAACAGCAGTTAAAGGAAGTGATTTGATTCTTCCTCCAATATTCAAAATATTACTGAGGTTGAAATTGCAGCTTTTCAGCAGAAGAACGGTACATTAAAAGATCTCACACACATACACTCCCCTCATATCCTGTGATCCCAATCCTGTCCACCCAATGCAACTGCTGCTACTAAAAGTAGATTTTTAAAAACTGAGAGAAATGTTTTGTAAAACTTATTATCTATCTCAGTCAAGAGCTAGTTTTTGGTTAGAATAAGGCAATTCATCTCTTCTTAGGAAGAAACTGACCTCCAGGACACAAGGATTTCCTTTATTTTTCCTGGTTTTCAGTCTGCCCAGAGCTCCATCAGCAAACAAGCTCCTTGTTTGATGGGCTTGATGATCAAGAGGAGGCAATTGCATTGAACATTTTGGAAGCAAGCATAGGCTGCTCCTGAACTAGATTTTTAGGACCTTTGATTCCCACTTGTTTGGGGGCCAGGATTTAAAATTATATAAGTGTGTGTGTGTGTATGTGTGTCCGTGAGTGTGTGTAAGGGTCTGTGTGCCTGCAAGTCTACCTGCTATAGTGCAAAATAAATTTTTCTAGAAGAGAAGTAGCTTCTTAAAAGAGGAGGCCTGGTCCTTCTTGCTGACCTTTCCTTGTTAAATGCAATCTGCTGTGGTGTTCCTACACAATGGAGAACATTCTGCTCTCTCTGTACTTGGCAAATGAAGAAATGGGCTTTTAAAAACCCTCATTGCATGAACCATGAATTATTGACAAGATGTTTGAAGTGACTCCAAGATTTCTTTCTGACTGACCTGTACTTTCTCAAGAGATTTGTCCCCTCCCAGCTTGATGTGAGGGGTTGGAAATATATAACTGAGTAATTCAGCCAAGGCATTTTCTCCTTTCGAAAGTCTTTGGTGGAAATCACTTAATCTTTCTTCAGAGAAAGAAAGAATCCTGAGTCAGTCTTTCTGAGATGAAAGTCATGCCCTCTCCTGAAAAGAACAAGGCTGGCATTCTGCTACTCCAATTGTCTTGTAGATGCTTATTAAACTCAACCTGGTGAACTACATCCTACTCAGAAGCAGCAACACCCACAGCATTTGGATTTGTTCAGAAGCCACCAGATGGGACTATCACCCCTTCAGTCAGGAAGTCTTTTCAGCCTACTGCTGTCTCCAGCTCCATCTGCTGGTAGCTCTGTTAATGCAGTGTGAAAGGGTTTGCCCTTCAACTTCTCTCTCAGTCATGGGCTTAAAGGGCTTAAAAGGCTAAAGAAAAACCTGGCTGGATTATTGCATAGGGCTACTAGATTGAGCTGCAAAAATGTGAATGACCACTAGATGGCAACAAAGGAATGGAAAAACCCCTAACCCTTTCCCTCCATCTAGTGGTTCTCCCTATTTTTGCAGCTCTGATCTGGTAGCCCTGCTATTGCAGCAAAACACCCTGATTATGAGAGCTGGCTGTGTTTGGATAAGCATTGCAACACTGACTCCAAAAGCCTGTACCAATCAAAAACCCTCACAACTGTGAAGCTTCTTCATATGAAAGCTTTCTCCTTTTCTGATATGTATAAGCTGTACAGTTAAGACAGTTTCATTTGGAGACACTTCAGTGCTTGCAGCTAAGTGCCAAAATCTGATCAGCATTTGGTATTAGAGTCACGCATGTGGTTTATCCCACATAGTGCCATAACTAAGGGCACATATGCCTTCTGTGCTATTAGCACATCCTTCTTCAGGCTAATCTCCTTCAAATATGTCGGCAGGGCAACAGAGTTAAGAATAGTGGTTTACTATATAGACTCATTTTCTGAACTTAATCCTGAGTCCCCATAAATCAAGTGTCTGCACTGGCTTTCATAGTTCTTACTGAAATTTGGAGGGTTGGCCTGCAGAAGTATTGGCTCCTGCCTGTTCTTCCCTACAATTTGGGTATCAGAAAAAAGATTATCTGTTGGGTCTATTCCATCCATCAGGTATGACTATACCACAAAGAAATTTTTACTCCTCTTTCAATCCCAAAAGCCAGTTGGCCAGATGATATTTGCTCCTGGAAGATTACCATTAAATTGCCCTGTCTCAGTGTTTCTAAAAAAAATTCTGCAGAAGTGCAAATTCTTCCCTGCCCTGAGAATGTCAGGAGTTTTTCCTTACTGTACTGGATTCCCATTCCCATTCCCATTCCTCCTCTGGTCCCAGCCACCTAGTTATTCTTTGGTCAGGGAAAATTAGAAAAGAGGGATGTAATGTATGTTTATCAGATTTTAAGTATTTTCATTATATTGTTGGTTAAATGTAAACACTAAAAAAGGACTAAAGAAAACATTTTATTTTTTTAAAAAAAGATAATTTGTATGAAAACACCCTGAACCCTGTTCATCATTATTACCCCTATTGAGACTACTTTTAGATAAGTTAATTTTACAACCATTCTTGGGATTACTTCACTATCAGAGAGATGGTCCATATAGGGTACCCGACTACAGAACTGAGGGCTGCGGGGTTTAGCTCTTGGGGCTTCTGCGACAGAAATCCTATAGGGCAGCAGCAGGGTTGTTCCCTTAAATTTCAGGCATTACAAGAAACCCTTCTTCCCATTGATTGCTTCTTCAAAGCTATTTGAAAGGTTAGTGAGGAGTTGTTCCTTAAGCCACTGCCCTATCTGCACTGGAGTTATGAAAGAACTCCAGTATAAATTCCATTAGGAATATATTTGAGCATTCATCCCCCACTGGACTCTGCCATAGCACAAAGAACAGTTTCAATTATTCCTATTAATCTTTTCCCAATCAAACACCCACAAAACCAAAATCAAAAGACCTAATAGATCAGAAAAGAAGGTATGGTACTTAAAGTTGTACATAAACAGGAGTTACAATTTTAAGAAAGAGCTTACATTGGAAAATATATGTTTAAAAAGCATGCATTGGAAAATGTATGCATCAAAGGTTTATCTGCAGGATAATTTATATTAAAATGTTCTTGGGCAATTTATATTAACAACTATGTAAACTAGAGAAAAATATTTGTAAAGGCTTCATCTATTAAGGGACAGGAAGAAATGGTTGTGAATTTTTTTTACAGAGAATTAAAAAAAACAAATTAAATTAAATTTCTAATGCAGGCTATAAAATAGAATTAATTTTTTACTGATCTGCACCCCTTTAGTCTGCAGTCCTAAGTTGCTGTTATTGGAGATAGAGAACGAAAACACCACAACCACCACACGCTGCGACTCCCAGTCATAACCATTTGCCACCCTTCCCTCCTGCCTCTGCCTTGAAGTCATAATTTCAGCTTTAATCCTGTGAAGTGGAAAAGGACTTGGAAGATGGCCAGCTGGCATTCTACTGTCACCTTGTGTTGCTTCCATCTCACCTTTTACAGTGGCCAGAGAATATTGGCAGTTCTGGAATCATCTACGGAGATCTAATCAGATGATTTATGCCAAAAGAGATTTGACTGGAAGCCAGGAACTGTTTGTCAAGTGGTCCACTCATTCATTTTGAATATATTGTTTTAAAATTTTAAAAGCACCCTTTTTACATGATATCTGAGTTTCTCTCTGTCCCTTAGGAAACACAAGTGTCCCAGTGATCTCCAACGCAGCAGCATGGCTTGGCATCAGCAGGAGCAGAACAAGAGACATAGTTTTATCACTCTGAATCCCCAGTGGGCTGAATGATGTGCAGGCCCCCCCCCATCTAAGACTTCAGTCCAGGTTGACCCCTCAGATGCTTTGGTGGCATTAAAATAAGCTTTAAATCCCTAGATAACCAAGAGCAGAATGCATATCAAAATGGGTACTACCTAGTTTGTTTTTGTCTTAAGCAGTAAATACAGCAAAAATGCATGGAGAAGGGAAAACAATGCACATCTTTGTGATTGTAACAATTTTTTAAAAAGGGATTAGAAGGCTGTTTGTCTTGCACTTCATCACCTTCGGACCCAGTGAGGGAGGGAGAGTGCTTGCCTGCCGCTCTAAACTGCACCCACGGTGCACGCTACAGTAGCCAGGAATGTGTATTTCTGCAGATGATTAAATCAATACAATTTTGACAAGACTTGTTGGAACATGCTTCTTTATTTTACGCAATTCCTTCCCCTTCGTCGGGGGCATTTATCACCCTGCCTGCCTGTCAGCTAATGGAGATTGTTCTTAGTCCACACTTGATAGAAGGACGTGGTTATGATGCATGCCCCTAGTTCAGCTCAGATGCCGGGGGTGGGTGGGAGGGCAGGAGGGGCGCACAAACTCAGGAAAGGGATGGAGCTGAATCCCTGTTGGCCTGGATATTGTTTTAACTTTAAAATAATTGTAATTGAGTGCACAATTTTAACAATTATTTTTGTTATTAATTATTGCTATCCTTGTTCTCCAGCTAAATGTTCAAGGTGAATTGAAAGCAGAAGTAAAGCTATAAATATCAATGAAATGTTTATCACAGGTATTTTACTGAATAATGTGCAATTTTAAATGGACTTGTAATAGGAAGTGTCAACTGTGTTCTCTATTTACATGGTGTAAGGAAAACAAAGATAAGCTCAGAAAATATTCTGATAACAAAATCAGTAATATTTCTCCAGGGAATATTTAACACTGAATCTGTTGTTGTTGTTGTTGTTGACAAGGCAGCCTTCTTGTTTTGAATGTTCCTTGGTATAGCTAGGTAGCCCAGGAAAATTTTAGGACTACATTATTTGGCATTTGTTTTGTGCACATCTTTCCCCTTTTTTGCATCGTCTTTCAGCACTACTATCCTCTCTTGTGGATAATTAAAACTGAATTTTCACCTCTTCCTGAAAACAACAGCAACAACTCCTCTTCCTCTTTTTAAAAAAAGCCTTGTTTAGAAGTGACCTGTAAATAATTAAGGATTCCTTTCCTTCACTCGTGGCCACAGAATTGTTTTCTACAGTTGCATTCTCTCACTCCAACGGAAGTTGGCCTAAGAAAGAAGTCAACCTATCTGCAAGGTCTTATCTTTTCATCAATAAGCTTGAGACTTTAGGGATGCTCAAATGCAGTCACTGTAAAGAAAATTTAGGCTATGACATGAGCATGGGGAGGAGCTTGTCTTTATTCTGGTTCTTCTTGTCAGCTCTGGGTGATTGCCAAGCCATGACTTGGCAATTGGTGTCATTGGTGTCCCAATAGTGGATGTTAGAAATGTGTATCCTGGCAGAAAAGTAGAAAGGTGGGGCTCTGGGTTTTGAACAAAAATACATTTTTAATGCAAGAAGAGCACTGGACCTTTGCCCCTACCAAAGGAACATAAGTTCTACTCAAGCACTCAGCAACATACCTAAATTTTCATCCCATTTCTCCTAAATCAATCATTTGATTCTTGAAAGCAAGAAAGTAGCCCAGAGTTTGTATATGAGCTTCATGGTTAAACAGCAACTGAGGACAGATGTTGTCCACCCCAATCTATCCCCACTACACTATTTTGAGTCTTTGGGAAAGCTAATGGCCACACTTGATTTAATTGTGATGGGCTGGGGGCCACATTACAAAGAGAGTCATGGCCACTATTTAACTTCAACTTAATTCAAAGGTAATTCAATGACATTAACATGATTAGTACTCACGTGCTTAATAATCCCCCCCCTTCTGTAACACTGAAAATTACAATTTGGTAGCAACTTATGGAGGGTCTCTGGGGAAACCCAAAGTCCTCGGGTTGCACACCACTTGGGTGGATGGGATTGGTTACGGAAAAGGGTAGGGGGCAACTAAACATCTAGATAAGTACATCAAGAAAAATCAAAACATCCATGTTATCAGGTGTCTCTCTTTATTCTTCTGTACATTTTGGTGGTTCCTTCATCAAGAACTTTGTAATACAAAATGCCAACCAGAAGTTTTGGCACGGAGGCAGGAGCTGTGTTTGCCTTAGGTGGTATGTCCTTTCTCTAGCTCCTGGCTCTCATCCTAACTTGGCTGTGTAATAACAAGAGTAATGACAAATAAATGTTTTGCACATGCTCAGTGACAGTCTCCCACTCCCACCCCCACCCCCCGTGATCCAGAACACATAAGCAAAGACAGAAAAAGTCCCAATAAGTGTGCCAGTTATGGGAGCTGGTCCTCCTGTAGCTGGGCACTCAGTCCCCTGTGCTGAAACTGAGAAGCCAGAACAGAAGCTGCAACTTGTTTCAGCAAGACACTAGCCAAGCGCAATAAAAAGGCAATTCCTTTGTTGCAAGTACTCTTTCAGACTTAAGTTTCCAACTGAGTAAGCTAATTCACATGACAAAATGGAAGATCTGAGTGAATGCAGGCAGAGCCCATCCTGAGAAGTCATGGGATTCTTTTAGCAGGAACAAACTCAACTAACTCACTGCCAGGCAAGATTAATTAAAGCACCAAATGAGGTTTGT